>NC_138239.1:15152608-16352608 GCF_964197995.2 Scardinius erythrophthalmus | reverse complement strand
AATGCTCAATACAGCACTAAATACTATTTGCACAGCCATTTGAAAAAAATACAGTAAAGTTACACATTACTGTATTTATGAGGTAACTGAGTACAAGACACTGAATATGTATGTTTCACATTTTTACTGCATATGCTCTTTGCAATTTTTTCACAGCATTGTGCAAAAGAAAAAATACACCATTATTTACAACAAACATAAACTCCCTTTGGGTAGAGCTGTGCACAACTGTACACAATATTGCAGTAGGCCTATATACTGTATTGGAACTGAACATACAACATACATAGGACTGTAATCATTCATGCACATCCAGACGTTCCTCTCTGTCTGGTCACATAATTTCATCTACATCCCAGCGAATATCATCTCTTGCTCAATTGCAAATTGTTCAATTTAGGAGACTTTTTCAGGATTTTTTCTTTTTTTTTTTATGACAGATTTTGACAACTAGTTCAACATTTTTGTATGTAATGACTCAAGCAATGAAATGAGGACTATTAGTTTTATATGGAATGACTATTCAGCATTCACAAGTATAGTTAATTTTGACTGACATGACTTAAGCAAATGATAATGTTATCAAATAGCAGAGAGTTGTATGAAAGCAACTGATGCATGTCCAAAAGCATTTGCAATTTGTTGGAAGGAATGAGAAACTGCTACTATGATGTGCACAAATGACTAAATGTTGTGGAGGTTGAACTAACTGTTGTGCAAATGTAAATAGTGATGTGAGAAATGCACCAAAGCGACTGAGAAAAACTGTAAAGAATGTTCTCTAATACTGACCGGTCATGTGATTCACCTGACAGTCCACTCCAAACAACAACATGAACCAGTGTATGTTTCAACTAGAGAAGAGAGAAAGCTGTTATTGTAAACAAACTCTATTAATTGTAAACCGATTCAAACTTTTGTTTCAATCTTCACCTTCTTATGAAGAGAGTCCAGTGTTTGCTCCACTCTGTTCACTGTTGCATTAAAGTTTTCACTGAAGCCCTAAGCATAAATACAGAATAATACAGAATTATAGCTGGAGTTTGATTGTTTATATGTCCCATGTGATATGCTATCGAGGTTGATCGGATTTGTGGTGAAATGTCTGACCTGGTCTGTACACGCAAAGAGCTCATCAACTGGTATAAGGAGAAGAAGCAGCTTCCACTGAGAGAGAATGACAAAACATTTGATGGTAATGACTCTGATTGCTCATTGTTTAAATATAATACATGAGTATGTACCTCACCATGTTTATATAAAGAATGTTTTGATATTGCTTTTAAACACAGTAAAAAAACAAAAAAAAAAACAGTTAGACACAATATTGACAGTTACTTTGTCTATTTCCATACCACCACTACACACACTAGTGGTGTTTCTATCCCGAATGAATTCAGTAAATTCAGTTGAGTGAATGATTAATTACTCACTCATAAAAAGTCACTTGTCACATAACAATGCAGACAAATCCCCAACACTAACACACATAGTCTATCGAAAGGGAACGTTCTCAGACATTTGGCTAACGTTCTGGCAAGGTTCTCTCAAAATTATGAACAAACATTACAGTGAAAAAACGTAAACTGACATTCTCACAATTACCTCCGAACATTTTACATTTTGATGCTATTTTGTTTAAATAAGTCTTTCTATTTTTGTTATTAATTACCTGCATTAGGGTTTTATGTTTCATATTATGTTGTTTAAATTATGTTTATTGCATTATTTTAGTGTCACGTGTGGCGTTATTGTATTTGGATGACACTGTGTGACACTGTTCGTATGAACAAATAACCAATGTCTGTCAATCACCATTTTTGCTCTCACTCTAGCTGTGAATATCTTTTACTTGTCAGGTTTATGTTCTGTTTTGGTTTAGTTTTATGTGTTCCCAGTTCCTGAATTTATTTTCTGTCTTCCTTAGTTTCCTAGTTGTTTATTACCTTAGCAATCCATTGTGTCCACCTGCCTCTTGTCAATTCACTCATTTAGTCTCTGTATACAGTACATTACTCACTGTTTAGTTTAGTCCCTTGTCCATTTTTACATCTATATTAGTTTGGTTGTTTCCTGAGTGTTTGTTATTTTATTAAAGTTTAACCATATAGTGACAGTGAATATCAAGTACTGGCATGAAACTATAGATGGCGCAGGCTGATAGGTCCTCAACTCGATTTGGAAGCGATCACATCGTTATCTACATAGCGCAGCTGATTGGTTGCTGTTGCATTAGCAGCCAATGAGCAGCTTCTCAACATTCAAATTCTGATAGTGTTTGCAAGTCTGCAGCGTGCTTTCTGAAACCCTCCACCTTCCCCAGCTCCACCCGTATAGATCTGCTGTGGTGGTTATTTCATGTATGTTACATTTATGAGCAGCAGCAGAATATCTTACATGCTTACAGAATCATGTCTGTGAATGTCTCAGTACTTGCTCTGCAGCAGCAGAAGTGTAGCAGATCTATACCGTCAAGACCAAATACATTAACTTTGCCATATCCATTACCACGCCAATCTCTTTGAGAGTTGTAATTACAGAACTTAAGTAAATATCAACGATGGCAATGTCCGTATCACTGGAAAGTCTTATCACACACAGACATACGTAACGCACATCAGCGGCCGACTTTTGTAAAGGTTTGACTGTTTGTTCAATAGAGGATGTTTACCTGAGTGGGGCTGAGAGACTCCAAAATGTTTAAACCCCTGTCACACAAAGACATGTATATGTAAACATACATAAAAAATGTAGGGTCTGTCATTAATTTGTGAATATTAATTCCTTTCTACATTACCTTATGTCAGGTAGAACAGTTGACACGTCAGGGTTAAAGGTGACCAATATTTCTAAGGCAGAAAGTGAAAAGATGTTATTTTGTATCTTGAAAGTTAATTATTGAAGCCTTGTGTCTCTCTTTGAGATACTGGCAAAGTATCATTATATCACCATCACCTCACATGCACACATCTGTGCTTAGCATGCGTCAGTGCTACTTTATTGACTTGACTATCAGTTATCAGTGCAGTTTCTGTTTTCCGTTCTTTCGTTCCATCTTTGAACAGTTAGCCATTTTCATGACAAACATTGAGAAATTATTCACATTATTAGACTAATTATACAAATAAACCTTATCTCCTTAAGATAAATGTCCAGAAACACTAAAGGACATAGCGAAATAAAGATAAATAAATAAATAAATCTGCAATCTTCAGAGGTCTTCCAGAGGACATCAGAATAGACATGTTGATAACCCTATCACAAACAGTAGTAAACAGACCAATAGAATCACGCCAACTGAATCAATCCAAAACAAAGTACTTAAGTGTGCATGCTAAAATAAGACAATATTATCACATTTAATTGAGATTAGGGACATGTTTGAATGACTTCCTGTTAGGTTCCTTGTAATAAAAGGTTTTTAGTTTTTACTTTTAGAGAAAAACTTTGCTAAAAGCGATCCTGTATATATAATTTATCATATCTCAGAAAATGAACATCTAAAAATCAGTAGTGTAATTGTTCAGATACATGGTTGTGTGTATCTCTCCCCTGGCCTTGACTTTCATTTCAAGGACTCAGACTAACTCTTTCCGAAACCTTTCTAGTTTAATCAAATCTGGTTTAATCAAACCTGAAAATCACAGAAAAATGTGTGAAGGGCAATCGATATGTTACTCAGTAAAAAAAAAAAAAAAAAAGATGGGAAGAGAGAAAATTCAGGATAATAGTTTTTATACGACTGTTCACATTAGACATTCTACTAAAAGTAACTCTGCAACTACATATCAACTAAATTAAAAGACTATCTGCTTAATATTTGCAAAACACTTTATTTTGATACTCCCCCAACAGACATTTTACTGACTATAAGTACATTTGCAACTACATATCAACTTCTACTATTCTACTACACATTCTACTAACCAGGGGTGCGTTTCCCGAAAGCATCGTTGGCCAACTATGGTCGCAAGTTCATCGCAATGCCCATTGAACTCTATTGGTAACGACGGAACTTGCGACCATAGTTGGCCAACGATGCTTTCGGGAAACGCACCCCAGAACCCAAACACCTAACCTTACAGTCTAATTCTCTACTGAGAGTTAGTTGAAATGTAGCTTCAAACTTACAGTTAGTCTAAAGTGGACCATCAAAATAAAGTGTAACCAAATTCAATAATGACATTCTAATGCAATTTGAGTATAATGCAGGTTCTGTAAAGATATTATTTGTTTATTTGCCTTACCAGATAACATGTTCAGGGCTCTGGTTTCATCAGATCTGCCATAAAAAAACACCCAAATTAATCATTTTAGGTGGCATTATAATAGCACTGAATGAATCAAAGAAACCTAATCATTTGAATGAATTGTTAATGCTGATATGCTGTTTATTGTATAAAAATATGTTATAAACTCTTAGAAGAAAAGGTAGAACCTTAAAGGGTTCTGTCGGGCACTTCATAAACCTTTTAGAGGTTCCCATCATGGGATCATTTTATGGATTTAGTTTTATTTTGATTAAATGTTATGAATGAAACAGCCCGTAAACATACTTTATCACTAAAAATTATTAAATAACATGTTAAATGTGAAAGTATTAATTTAAGGATTTCAACTTATATAGAACCTTTTTGGCATAAAGTGTTCTTTAAAATCAAGTCAAGAACCCTAGAAAACCCACTGAACCTTTTTTCCCCTTAAGAGTGTAGTTTTAAATATGAAATAACAAAAATTAGACAGTTTAACAATAGAGAATGTGGGAAGGACTATGACAGCAGCAAAAAGTGTGCTTCATTTTTAGCTAACGTTCTATTAAATTAAGAGAATTACCTAAATTTAGGAATTAAATGGGTCAACTTAGTTAAACTAAAGTGCAGATAGTATGTTAATCTCTTTTCATACCTACAAATCTGCCTCAGTTCCAATGAAGCTTAACTGATATTTTAATGCACTTGTGATAAATGTTGACATACCTCTCCACATCAGACAAAACCAGAGCAGAGACCACATCCACATCAGCTGGCCGCAGAGAATGGACTGTGAGAAGGATAATACGACAATTTATACACTGAAACCAAGCCTAGATGTTTATTTATAAGATTCTTGTAGATTCTCTTACCAGAAACTGGAGTGATAGGTGAGGGGGATGAATCAGCACAATACAGGGGACCAGACTCAACTGCAGAAACAAAACAAAACCTTATAAGCCACTGACACACATGGACAAACTGGACTCGTTCACATGGAAGCACAATTTTGGAGTGACAAATACATTTCTTTAAAAGCATTTCCTAAATTGCATTGGATGATTTGGATTTTTTTTTACAAACTCGAAGACTGAATATGCTCCTTGACAGATTAACTTCTCGAAAAAAGTGAAATCACCCCATGCATTTCTAAAATACCATCAATAAAGTGTCATGATAATAATCTAAGGAAGCTTTATGCATTCAATTGAAAGAATAGAGGCAGAATATCAAGAGATATTAAATACCTGCTGAACACATGCATGCTAGAAGGGCCAGGATCATAATCTGTGCAAAGGAAGAGAAAGTTCTATCTTTTATTCCCATGATGGAAAGAATCAATCCACTTCTCTGCTTTGAGCCGTCTGGAGAAAAGAGCAGTTCTGAAACTAAACTGTTCAAACGTTTAGTGACACCTGCTCTGGTATATGCCTGTGATCTTCCTCAATCTCGCAGACACGCCTCCTGTTAGTTTGCGTGTTTCAAGGTAGATGGGATTTATTATTATAGATCTGTCCTCTCATTTATCAAGGATTTTATTGGTATAACATTGACTAAGTCTATAGTTCTATGTTTTAGGATGATATAACAAAGAAAAAAAAATTCGCAGAAAAAAAGAAAGATGTTCATAAAACTGATGGTCCATCAGAGGACTGTGAAAAGTGGCTATTGGAAAGGCTTTGCAGAGTAGTTTTAAAAGGTACTATTCTTTGTTCCTAAATCTGTTTTAGAATACACTGTAAAATAAATTAAATTCAACACAACTTGATGCATTCAGATTTTTAAGTTCTCTTAACTATTGTCTTAAAAAGTTACACTTCTTTGTTTTGGCAATATAAACACATAGAAAGCAACTACAGATCAGAGATCTTGTTCAACTATTTATACTGAATATTAGGATATACAGATATGATATGTTAAGAGAAATATGCTATGTGCAAACACTTGACACGAAAACCTTAAAAACTATGACAATCAATAAATGTAAAAAAGATACGCTCTTAACATCACAATACAACAAATAACTAACAATAATGACAAAACAACAAGTTTTCTTAAAAAAAATGTCAGCAAAGAGCTAACAATAATCCCATAACAGTAATCACATAATTTATTCATGCTTCAGTGCATGCTGGGAACTCACAACCCTTAAGATTTCAGCAATTTTGTTCGAATTTGTTCAGACAGCTGTGTTTGACTGTGACAGCATTTGGGGGAATTCTGTTGGTCTAACATGGATGTAGTTTAAATTCACAATTCAATTCACATTTCTTAGTCTTTGTTACACAAAATGTCCAGTAAACTAGAAAATATATCGTTTTTTTTACACTGGCAATAAATGAGTTCCGACTAAAAACTTTAATTTCAGTGCCAATTATTCTATTTCAACAGTTATAGGCAACCAATATATAACCATGCTATGTCACCATGCGTGTTTGAGGATCAGGAGAGCATATCTCAAATCTGATTAGATATGATATAGATACTGAATGAGGAAAGTCATTAAGATTTGTGGAGATTTACAGCTTCTCTCATTGATAAGATAAACGTTCAACCCTGAGCTAACATTGGCAGAAAGAGGATAACAATTTTTTTAATTATGTAACGTCAATGTAAGTGAACTATGTTTTGATGCACATTTATTGTTACTGTAATCTAAATTGTTGTGATGATGACGATGTTGTAATCCTAGGCCTACAGGCCTTTTTTGGAAATTAAGTTAGATTTGTTAAGTGAACGAATAATTATCGTCTCTTCCTCGACTTTTCGTTTATTTAGCCTAATTGACAAAAAAAAGTTTTCAAAGACATAAAAATGTTTGCAAAACTACCCACCAGCAGATGGCGTTAAAAGATTGGACAGATAGTGGATGTTATTACGCATTGCAAATTCTGATCAGCGAATAGCGAAACAGCGCCATCTATTGATTCACATTGGAACACCTGCTGCTTCACATGTAAATCAATAGATGGCGCTGTTTCGCAGATTAAGCCGATGGTGGAGAATCAATGGGGTGGAGGAGAGAGGAGTGCGTGAGGAGAGCCCCGGGTCCACACATCACTGGATGCGGCAGCGGCATGTGGACGACAGACTCACCGGAGACGTGTGCGGGTACTTCATGTTGACCGGTCCGGGCACACACTGGAGCGCATGACCCGCCGTGATGGCCGGGGGACGCAGAGGACTGGTGGCCCCACAAAACACTTTTCTGGAAAATATTGTCCGACGGTCTAACGGTAAGACGCACCTCCACATCCAATACAGCGCACAAACAGAAAGAATATCAGCGGTAGTGTCGCAGATAAAAAGAAAGCAAGCGAAAACTTTGGGTAAATAAACAAGAGACTTAGAATAGACCTTTACATAAAGACAACGTAGGCTACTTTTGACAATATACTGTACACACTAAAAAGTTAAATGTGTCTGGCAACATGCAGGTGAATTCTGTAGTGAATACGTTTTAAAATAGCAAATTTATTTATTTATTTTTCGAACAAACGTTAAATAGCCTATATATAATAAGCTGTTTAGCCGAAGTCCTATTTTTTCTAGATTTCTTATATAGGCTATAAACATAAACATCTCACTTATATCAAATACATAATTTATTTGCATATTATAAAAATTATACAAATCTTTAAAAAGAGTAATGGGCTGCTGGAAGATATTATTCTGTAGGCTATTCTCTGCGTGACAGCCTTTACCCATTTGAGTTGTTCTCATTCATCCTTCCATCAGGAAGCTTTGTGGGAAAGAGAACAAGTTTAGGTTAGATTAATATTTAATAGCAATTAATATTTAAGAGTGCTGAAAGGTTGAAAACTGTCTGAGGATCTTCACCAGCACTATGGCATTTTTGCACCCTACTGTAAGGTCCTTAAAATAGAATCAAAGATCTCTTTTATTGATGTTTATCCATCAGGACCGCTTTTCTTATTTATGAAGTTCGGTTATATGCAAAAACATGCATTATGTCCATTTAAAGCTGACTGAACCTCAGCTGTCCACAAATGCCCAGTGGACACCTCCTCTGCCCCATCCACTTGAGCACTTAACAGTTCAGAGATCTCTAAACTTGTATTCTGCTTTCAAAAATATTGAAAATATGTAATTCTCATTTAAGTAGGACTTCTAATATTCTACAAACATTGATGTCTGTATATGACCTGTTTGGTCATATAGGGTTATGGATGGCCGTCTTGGAGAAGAACAGGAGGACAAATTCCTCTACCTTCTGGTGTGTTTGTGTTATTTTAACTCTTTTTCTGTTTTCTTTAACTTCCAGTTTGGACATTATCACATAGACACACAGGTATAAACCTCACTGAGCAGAATACTTGTGCTTTAACCTCTTCCATCCCTACATTATCTCTCTCTCTCCCTCTCTCTTTCTATCCTCCCTCTTTGTCTCTCTCTTTCCCCCTTCTACTTCCCATTTGACATTAAATATTGTTCTATACCAATTTCTGTTAATTTACAAACCGATAGTCTGAATTCTATAATGATAAGCTTGATTAAACTCTTTTGTGGTTAAAGTGGTTTAAACAGTGCTGTTGATATTTAAAAGCTGCTTAGTTGTGGTGAAAGTAACCATGCAGATGTTGCTCCCTGGTCCTCATTTAGCGCTGACAGCACTTGCTGTAAAATAACAAATGTTGGCATGGAACGTTTTTTTTTTTTTCCTTCATAGTGGTGCGTGTGAGTCCACGTGTGCGTGTTTGTTTCAGTGTGGAGTGCACTTCCCGTGTTTATGCTCAGTAGAGGAGAACTGTGCTCTGTGGCAAATCCACCACCATGCTCTTACATGAATTGATGTCATGGACCTGATTTATCCTTCACTTCTTATTCCGATGCTGCCCCTCCATTTTCTGTTTGTTAGGACATTTACTCATCTCACATTTACCCTCTACAAGCATTAGCCATAGAAAGATTATTTGTTGTCTGTGTGTTTGTCATATGTGCAGTCCAAGTGAAAAATGTTGCCATTCATGGTATGTCTGAATGAGGCAATGGACATATTTTAGAATGAAAAAAAGTACTAGAGCTGATTGCATGTTTTATTTTATTTTGTTATAGCTTATTTGACAATATATGAGTTCATTTTAGTGTTGAAATACTGTACAGTTGGGGTCAAAATCTGGAATTCAAAATTTTAACTTGAAATATAGTTTTATCATTTTTATGAATGCTTTTATTAATTTTTATGAATGCTGTCTAAACCATTTCTACTGTAAAAACATCTAAACTCAATATTTTGTTTCTTTTTTGCATACTTTTTGTAATCTTCATATTACAAAGGACAACGCTTTAAGTCAATTTCTTGCTTTTAAATACTGTAAGGGTCTTCACTGGCCCTCATTTGTAACTGACTAATTCTCTTATATCGGATTACAAGTTGTATAGTGTTACCGTGAGCTTGCTCAAGCTTTGAGATACATTTGTTAAAAGTGCTACTGGCTTACTCAGCAGTGGCTAAACCACTACTGTCAGCTAATCAGCTTGATAGCCTGCTTAACAAGCTAGCCACTAACACACTAACATTGACAGACATCACAGGAAAGGTTAAAGCAAGGTTACAGAGATGAAACCCACTACAGAGGACCCTGGCACAGAGAGTTTTCTTTTCAACACACTTTTGGAAAATACACTCAGACGTAAAAGTTGGCGTATAATTGGGAATGACGGGGGACAACCTTGAATTGCAGAAACTATCTCTGCAAAGACTCCCGTAGTGCATTTGGACCATGAAAAGACATAAAAGAGACATAGCAGAGTGTTTGAAAGTTTTGTGAAGATACTGAGGGTTTCAAAATGTGTGTTTTAGCCACTTTCTCACAGTATTATGGGTATCAGATCATATAATTCTGTTCAGCCAGAATTTTGGTTCTATATACACTGCCGTTCAAAAGTTTGGCGTAAGATTTTAAAAATGTATTTGAAAGAAGTCTCTTATACTCTACAAGGCTGCATTTAATTGATCCAAAATACAGTAAAACAGTAATATTGTGAAATGTTAGGCTATTTCAATATAAAATAACTGTTTTCTATTTTAATATATTTTAAAATGTAATTTATTCCTGTGATGGCAAAGCTGAATTTTCAGCATCATTACTACAGTCTTCAGTGTTACATGATCCTTCAGAAATCATTCTAATATGCTGATTTGCTGCTCAAGAAACATTTCTTAATATTATCAATGTTGAAAACGTGAAAATGTGCAAACCATGCTACATTTTCTGGATCATTTGATGAATAGAAAGTAAAAAACAGCATTTATTTGAAATATAAAACTTTTTTTTAGCATTTTGTAATGTTTACTGCTACTTTTGATCATTTTAATGTGTACTTGCTGCATAAAAGTATTAACCCCCCCACCCCCCGAAATAAAATCTTACTGAAACTTTTGAACAGTAGAATAAAACATAAGCTAGTTCATAACTGTACAGCCAAAAGACACCCAGGAAAGGCACACTGTGTATGATAAAACACATCTGTTTATTTTGGTGAGACATAAGTATTTAAAAACTGATGTAACAGTGGAAGTTTACGTCGAATATACAGATGTGATCAAGCATATATCATTTACTTGCTTATAAGTGTCTCAAACTAAATACTTAAATATCTTTAAAAGTTTTGATGCTACAACCCTGCAAACCTTGGCACATTCACCAGCAAATAGATATTTCTTAGACTTGTACAAACCTATGCACTTTGACTAGACAAGTCATCAATTATATTTGAACTCAATGTTTTAGGCAGATCTTTTACATTTTTTATGCACTATGGATCACAATAGTCTTTGGGTTGTTTGTGGGCTGTTTGAGGCTGAGGCTACTTTATGTTTCTTTCTGTTCACCTTAACAATAAAAAAAAAAAAAAAAAAAAACCTAAGGCAGGAAACTGTATGTGGACAAGGGATCGCAGAAGGAAGATTTCGAGATAAACTTGTCATTGTATTTTGAATGGGGCTGTACAGTAGTATAATGTGGCAGTGTTTTATGTGCTAAGGCAACACGTACTGCTGTGCAAAACCATCTCAGGCACAGACCAATAAAATAAGGCTGAAATACTCAGTGTTGTCATAAACATGTCAGATCAGTGGCTTTCAGCTGCCGTGACACTGTCCACTCATCTTGCCTCATGTGACATTGGCTGACCCCTTGCTTTCTTACTGTTGACCTTGTGCCTGGTTCCTCTCACCTGCTTTCTCCCCATACCCTCCTATGCTCTTTCCACAGACACAAATTTTGTGCTGGGGAATGCCCAGATCGTAGACTGGCCCATCGTTTACAGTAATGATGGCTTTTGTAAGCTGTCCGGCTACCATCGTGCTGAGGTCATGCAGAAAAGCAGCACTTGCAGGTATTAGACTTCACGCAGAGCTTAATGATGGTTTCATGTACTAGTTTTTATATCACATCATATTGATGATATTTTCTCTATAAAAGAGAGGAAGGTAGAGACAGTTCATGTAGGATTGCACTTGAATTTGAAGATTTACAGTATACATACAATCTACAATTTACAGTAGTATTGGATAACACAATGTACAAGATAGTTGAATTATGTTTGTAATGAAGTATGCCTACAATACAACCAGTATATGAACAGTGCAATATTGTATTACAATATGCAATACAATACAGTACAGTACAACCCTTCACCCTATGTGTGGAAATTGGGCAAGTAAGAGTGCAAAATAAATATTTTTCAGCAGAAAAGAAGAAAAATAACTTTTATACAGCAAGAATGCATTCAGTTGTTCACAAGTGACAGTAAACACATTTGTAATGTTGCAAAATATTTCTATTTCAAATAAACGCTGTTCTTTTGAAATGTCTATTCATCGAACAACCCTGAAAAATGTATCACAGTTTCCACACAAAAAATCATAATTAAATTGATAATATTAAGAAATATTTCTTGTGCACCAAATGATTTCCACCATATTAGAATGATATGATGCTGAAAATTCAGCTTTGCCACCACAGAAATAAATTACATTTTGAAATATATTGAAATACAAAAAATGTTTTTAAATTGTACTACTATTTCACAATATTACTGTTTTTAATGTATTTTTGATCAAATAAATGCAACCTTGGTGAGCATAACAGACTTGCTTTAAAACGGTTAAAAAAATCTTACTGACTTGAATGGGGTAGAATAAGCACAGTCTAATAACATATAAATTAACCTGTAAGTATGCATTCTGTTACATGAGCATTTTACTTGTTGCAGGTGCTAAATGTCAGAAATAGAATTGTATCTGTGAAATTGGCTGTCTTCTGGCGAGTTGTAGTTTAGTTATTGAGCCAGCAAGCTTTGAATTGACTTTTCCCTGATATGCCAAACACAAGACAAGCTCATTAGAGTCACAGTTTCAGATGCCTCAAAGAAAGACACATTTGTAGAGTCTCTTGAACATATCATCCCTTCCTCTTTGCTTCTTTCATCACAGTAAAGCAAAGCTGAACTTGTTTTCAGTAAACCTTTATCTGCCCATCATGACCAACAAATCAATTAAGCAACAGACTGACCCACCCATTAATTCACTTGTAAAATCTCTAGAGATCAAACATGAAAAATAAAAAATAAGTGAATGTTTGACCATTTACTCACTCTCAGGTTGTTCCAAACCCATGTCACTTTCTTTCTTCCGTGGAACATAATGAGAAAATAATAAATCACACAATTATTATGGCACTTTTTGTCACTTTTGAGTTCACTATACTCAAATGGTAATCAAAATACTCAAAAGTTTGACCACCCCTGGTCACAGTTCAGTTCTATTTTAAGCAGCATGACCATTCTGCTAAAGTTCTACTTTTGTGTTCCACAAAAGATACAAAGTCAACTACATTTGGAATAACATGAGTAAATGATACAATAGTTACACAACATTCTCAAAACCTGTATGAAAACTCTGATTGTGATTTGTATTTGTTTTCTCTTTCAGCTTCATGTACGGAGAGCTCACAGATAAGGACACGTCTGAAAAAGTTCGGCTGACTTTCGATAACTATGAGATGAACTCATTTGAGATCTTGATGTACAAGAAAAACCGTGAGCATTACGCACATACAGACCCGTACACGCACAAACAGAAGCACACACAACTGAGCAACCCAGCAATTCTGGTGCATAAATTTGTGATGCTAATTTATCAATGAATATGCATAAAGGTGTAAAACAGAGCCAAGACAGTTTTTACTTCAATAGAATTTTTTTCTGACATGTTATCTGTCACACATTTACAGCATGTTTAAATGTACGCGGGTGTGTTTTTCCAGGAACGCCGGTATGGTTTTTTGTGAAAATAGCACCTATACGAAACGAACAGGAGAAGGTTGTGCTCTTCCTGTGTACGTTTAGTGACATCACAGCATTCAAACAGCCAATCGAAGATGACTCCTCCAAAGGTACGTGTCGTTCATATGTATTTTGAGTGTGTATACTATCAGTGTATTTGTGAGTGAATGTTAACTGTGTCATTTCTGTGTTCAGGCTGGGGGAAGTTTGCTCGTCTGACCAGGGCTCTGACCAGCAGTCGGGGGGTCCTGCAGCAACTGCAGCCCACCGTACATAAAGGAGAGAATGTACATAAGCACTCGCGCCTTGCAGAGGTACATCTGTGTGTGCACATCAGACCGATACATTTCATTTTACGCCTGTGAGTGATTCTGGTGTGTGTCAGCATGTGTTCGCATCCATCAGTGTAAAAGATCAAACTAACACTAGGACGTATTTCCTCTCTCACTTTGTGCTTTCAGTACACACACCTTCTGCAGGGAGATTAATCAGATATGTGGGGTGTTTTTGAGTAGTCTACAAACCAGGGGCAAGAATTAACAGTATTGGGGCCAAAATGCCACCAAATGTGAAGAAATAACAAAATTCTAGACCTAATTCTATTCTAGGCGGGGCTAATTATACAATTATCACATAAAAGCTGTCATGCAATGGAGATGCCAGATTATGGTGGTGGTAGACAATAAATATACAATTTAATATGAGCAATTTAAAATGACTATATAATCTGCCCCAGCCAATTATATTCAGTAAATGAGTAAAAGAAGAAAAGACTGGTGTATTGCATAGCCACTTGAATGAATGAATGAATGAACGAATGAATGAATGAATGAATGAATGAATGAATGAATGAATGGATATGAAATATTGATTTGAATTTAAATGATTTTATTATCTTAAATATAGAGATTGCAGAGAGACTGAAAATGACCACAGCTGTGTAACACACTGTTACTGGTCAGAAGTATATGTTTGCCTTTGACAACAGTCATTATTCAAAAATATTTCACAGCTCAATACCATGATTGACCAATCAGAATTAAGTATTGTAGAGATCCAGGTACTAATAAATTATAGCAGAAAATTGAAATGGTTAAATTCATATTACCGGTAAGTAAATGTTAAAAATGTATTAGAATAATTTAAATGGAATGATAAAATATATTGATTGAAATGCTTCATGTAACCAGACCTACATTTTACAGTTAAACAAATCCACATTTTTATTCAACATTGTTTAATTTGAATGAAAGGAAGGTAACTGTACATATATATTTTTTTTACATAGTATGTTTCCATTTTTTCTTCAATAATATATAATCTTAACATTTATTCTAGCAAGGTTTAGTCCATTTTAGTCAGTGACAAGGCTTCATTGGTATCTGTTAAACAGAAGAGATGAGATGAGATGTTTTACAGGATGTGATTTTTCTTAGAGGCGAGTCTCCTGTACTGGGCATTACAGCCAAGACAGGTCATTCTTCTTCCTCTCCGCTCACATAAACGAGTCCACTGCCTCTCTCTCTCTCTCTCTCTCTCTCTCTCTCTCTCTCTCTCTCTCTCTCTCTCTCTCTCTCTCTCTCTCTCTCTCTCTCTCTCTCTCTCTCTCTCTCATGCAGGTTCTCCAGCTGGGCTCAGATATCCTCCCCCAGTATAAACAAGAGACACCCAAGACCCCCCCTCACATCATCCTGCACTACTGTGCCTTTAAGACCACCTGGGACTGGGTTATCCTCATTCTCACCTTCTACACCGCCATCATGGTCCCCTACAATGTCTCGTTCAAAACCAAGCAGAACAACGTCACCTGGCTGGTTGTGGACAGCATTGTGGATGTGATTTTTCTGGTGGACATTGTACTAAATTTCCACACCACGTTTGTGGGCCCAGCCGGGGAAGTGATATCAGACCCGAAACTGATTCGCATGAATTACTTGAAAACCTGGTTTGTGATAGACCTGTTGTCCTGCCTGCCTTATGATGTCATCAATGCCTTTGAGAACGTGGATGAGGTCAGTACGACAAATTTATTTGCATATAGACACACAAACATGAAAAAGGATTAATCAGTGATCCAATCAATATGTCTGTGTGATGAGTTATGGCATTGTTTTTGCTCTGGTTTTCCAGTATGCTGAAGTACTTGTTTCTCACAATGTTTAAAGCAAGAAGATATATATAGGAAGTGTTTAAATAAAGCAGCACACTGCAATAATTTCAGAGGCAGGAACATGTAGTTTATGTAATACGTCAGGTCAAGGAGTTTGCAAGTAAACTTAAAGAATATTTTTCGGTTACAAAAATAGTAAAGGTGAAATTCATCATTTTTGCTCTG
Organism: Scardinius erythrophthalmus; assembly: GCF_964197995.2. NCBI lineage: Eukaryota > Metazoa > Chordata > Actinopteri > Cypriniformes > Leuciscidae > Scardinius > Scardinius erythrophthalmus. The sequence goes on along the minus strand of NC_138239.1, from coordinate 16,336,711 downwards.
TTAGCGCCACAGTGCAATTTAAAAAATAACTGTCTGCAAACTGGTTTCTCCCTCTGCCATTGGACAGACAAACAACTAACAATTATAGAGTGCTTCAAGGGTGACTTTTTTTTTTTTTTGTAGGCCAACCTGGAAGTTAGCATCACCCTGATTCCCTGTACAAAAAGTTCCATTGGTTTTTGGATGTTGCAAATGTTGCAAACTTTTGTGAATTTTGAAGCCTAAATACAATAGGCAGAGGTAAAAAGCAAAAGCTAAAGGATTACAATACAGTCGCATGAGTCAATAAGCGTCTAAAATTTTGCTGTGGGCTGGGGCCGGTTGCACCAGCTGTGCGTAAGTTATAACTTAGCCTAGTTTTGACGTAAATGGACACTAAGTTACGACTTACGCACTTCTAAATATTTGTGCGTTGCACCATTAAACTTAGTTGAAGCGTAACTCTACGTTTAAACTAAATATTTACGGCAGCCTCCGATCAGGAGTAACGGCTGGTATAAAATATCAAACACACTGAACTGCATCAATAAGCTATTCTTTTACCTGACAGACTTCAATTCTTAATACATATATAATGCAGACATTTACACTCGCTTACATTTTAAGAGAGAGAACATTATGTGAAAAGATTACTTTGTCAGAGGCTATCTTTAACACGAACCCATCCCAAACAGCGCGCCGCTGTGTGCATCGGTCCATGGTGTGCATGTCAAATAGCCTATCAGTCATAGTCAATAAACGTAATTTCTTATGCTTTTTGTATCAATATTTATTTATTGATCCTTATTCATTTCATTTCAAATAAAGTTTCTGAATGTTACATATAAAAACACTTATGCTATTCATGATCAAGTATCGTATTTAATGGAAACTTATTTTTACCGTTAGTAACGTGAGGCAAAAGAATGAAGGATAAACTGAAATTCACAGCATTTCAACACAACATCTGCTCACGTGTTTGAAGGCTGCTATTGGATAACCGAGGCTAAACGTCATATTATGCGACTACGAATTACTTTACGGAGAGCTTACGACCTACTAGCTACGTTCTGCCTTACGAACAAATGGTGCAACGGAATAAAGTACAGAGTTAGTTACAAACTAGCTAGTAGTTACTAAGCCTCTAGTGTGGACTTTACGTTCCAATTTAAGAAAGAACTTACGAACGGCTGGTGCAACCCTACCCTGGTCTGGACGCTCAAACAAACACAGCAATTCATTGATAGCGCCAATGTGGATGTTTTTTTTGGGGTAAATCTGTCTATAAATAGCTTGTTTATAGTTGTCCCCATACTAAGTTGGGATGATATTATAAAATTAAGGGATCACCTTTAAACTCATTATGCTAATTGTTTGTTTTGAGATGTCTTCAGACTCTCTGTGTAGCATCTGCTCTGTTTTTGATGTAGTCTACTTGCAGTTAAACAGTATCTCAGATCAGTGTCTTGGTCCACACACACTGCCCAAGCCAACAGCCTAACCATTGAACTTTGACACAATATTGATATTCACTACAGATCCAAATAGGAAGTACATACAAGTAATTGCTTGTACCACATTTAATGTGTGTTACTCAATTTTATAAACAACCCTTTATTTCTTTAATAATAAGTCTTTAATTATATTTAAGATTGCTTAATATCTGTGGCCTTTATGCACAGAATTTCTGTGCTGATTTGATTAGCTGAATGGCTTTAAATGTGATAAAATGGGGCTGTGAGTACTACACACTGTATGGGTATCAGATATATCTGAATACTTAACAATAAACAAACACGCAATGGATAGGGGAAGTGGAGAACATTGTCCCGTGTGGGCCTGGTAATAGACATGAATAATGCCCCTTAGAAAGGAAAAACTGAAGAAAAGCCTTGGGCAATCTTGCTGGCTCTCATTACAGAGAAAACCTATAACATTGATGTTACAACTCAATAATCTAGGGGAGATCTTAATAAGTTGCTACCTAGGGTCCAGTTTGTCCTTCGTTTTGATTTGAAATGCACCAAGGGAAAGGACGGCAACAAATTAACAAAACTATATCCAAAAGTGTTTGTATGTAGGCACTCGCAACTCGCTTTTTTCCATATTAACCTCAAAACACCTGTTCAGAATAGCTATTAAACCTGTGTTTATCTTGACAACTGGCAGTATAACAGCCCTGCAACATTAAACTAATCATTTGTCTGAGTACTTTGTATGAGGGATAGTATTTGAGCTTGTGATGGAGCAAATCTTTGGTGCTAATTAATATTGATCGGGATGCGTTAGAGCGGAGCGCACAAACCCTTTCATTGATCATGGGCTAAGAGTTATTTTCCATGCTATCATATTTACACTTCGAATTTTTATTTAAAGCATATGAGTGCTTTTGAGTAGAAGGTAGATCTTTATTGGTGCGTCTCTCTCATTTTAATTCTCTATATGTCTCTCTCTCTCTCTTTCGCTCGCTGAATACGGGTGATGGTATGGTAAAGTTGGGGACTGGTGCGTGATTCGCTGTGGTGGTGAGGTTGGAGTCTGAGTACTAGGATGAAGATTTTGCTCTCGATCAATCTCTGACCATATAACGATTTAAAGTGAGCTGTCTGTCTGCATTTAATTAAACTCACAATCAATTTCCGCAACTGCACAGAGGATGAGCGCAATCGTTCTGCCTAATGTTAACAGCCGTCACACCCCACACCTGCATTCCACAGCATTCAACAATTGTTTGTTCTTAAAGGGAGTTCACCTAAAAATGAAAACTGTGTAATCACATTACTCAAGTCTAAATGTGAGCAATTAATCCATGCAAAATCATTTTTTATCTTTATCTTTTTTGTTTGTTTGATCAAAATATCATAACTGGACCTTCCGGTGAAAACAACAGAGTTCTCTCTGGCAATGTATACCAGACCTCTTAAACGCAACTCACACTTACACACACAATCTAACTCAAGTTACAAATGAATATGATACCAGCACATTCACCCACTCAGACGCTCTTCCCTCCCACTTTCACCGTTGCACGCACACACACACGCAGGATCCGAGCTTTCATCTTGCCCCTGGGCATATGGCTTTTCAGAGGGGCTGTCAGCACCAGTTTACCATGATCAGCTACATCAAGCTCATCAGATCTGTCTGCGCATGCTGCCGGGCTTTGAGCTCAGCAGAATCAGCCCAAAGAACAGAGCACTACCATAAATAACGGCATCCTTAGAGAGTTATGCAACACAAGGCGAATTAGATCCCAAGGTGACGAATTTCTGATGGAGAATAATGCACGCTGTCTGGTGTTTGCTTTCTGGCTGATTTGTATTGAAACAGCGGAGGAAATGGCTGGTAAACTAAAGTTCACACTGAGGTGAACCTTAACAGGCACTAATAGTATATGTTTTTAGTGCTGCTACAGGTAATGATAGAATTGAATATTTTCATTTTGTTTCACAGGCCTGGCTGTCATCCTCTTAAAATGCCTCAATGAGCAGCATTGTCTTCCAAGCTTTATCACTATTCTTCATTGAGTTATTATGAACAATATCAACGAGCTTTCCACCATAATTCTTTAATTAACATGCCCCCAAACTTGGAAAGTCAACTCCTGAAGAAAATCCACAGCTTTTTATTGGTAATTATGACATTATGGCGTTCATCTCATAAATACATCATTATTTCGACATAACCTAAAGGCAGCATTAGTGCATAATCATATGCTGGAATTACTTGGATGGGAAGTGTGCATCCATGTTTTTCTCAAACTACTGTAACACACACTATGGTATATTGTTATACATACACAAAACTGTGCACAATCTCATCAGCAAATGACATACTTTTAGTGAATAAAAGAATGCAAATTGGAATGCAACCAATATTTCTTTTTCCCTTTTTCACAAGGACTAAGCATACTTGCACACACATCTCTCTGTTCCATCATCCGGTACAGGTGCATATTGTTATGGTCTACAGGGAGAGCTGTGTGGTTTTTAATAATCTAAATCCTCCTCAGGTGTTTAATATCAAAACTTTTGTTTGCATAATTATCTTATGTTGCATAACCCTCATATGATTTCACAGATCTGTCATCGTTTCACTTTGCCTTTAATGCCTTAGCAGCGGAAGCTTGATTATTAATGTCTGCGATGCCTGTGATCTCACTAACAGTCCAGGCTCAGCTTTTTCACTCTTGATTCAAAGCGCCATGCTTTTGTTTGCACTGACTGTTATTGTATTCTTCTGTTGACCATTGTCACTTTCTTTTGTTTTTGTTTTTTCCTCCCTCCTCATCCCTCTTTCTTTTTGCATGTCCCTTGCACTGCCTGTGTTTGTTGTGGGCGAATGAAGAACTGGAATCATCGAGCTGTCACTCAAGTAGGCCTTTCATCTCAAAACTCAGCATTTGATTGATATGCTGTGCCTAAGGGCATCAATCAGACACTGATGTAAACCAAAAACAGTTTTAGAAGTTACCCTATTATTATTTCATGTTTCTAATCAAATCAGTCAAGAGAATTTTATTTTTCATATGAATTTTTGTCATTTAAACATTTGCTTGTTGTGTATTAAACTGTATTGTCTGTGTGCATGTGTCTGTTTGTAACTCCGTGGATTTGTTGATCGGTATGTAAGGGAGTAATTCACCCAGAAATATAAATACTGATATTATTTATTGTTAAAAAAAAAAAACATTTGCTGGTGTGATTTGCACTGGAACACAAATGGAGAATTTTTATACGTTTTATAAACATATTTGCATTGCTCTTTTTCAGATAATACTTTATAGTTACCTCATCGGTTAAGTTTCAAAAAGCCAAAAAAGCACTATAAAAGTAGTCCATGCTTCTTGTTGTGCACTATATTTCAGGTCATCAGAAGTCATTCAAAAAAAAAAATTGTGCGAAGAACACACCAAATTATAAGTAGTTCATAAAACTGGATCATTGAACTCATGATTTAATCAGTCTTAAAACAATTTGAGACCCAAATAACCATTTCACTGAAAGGAATTGGCTTAAAAGAATAATTTATTCACTGATCTGTTTCTTGAGTTCAACTAACTTAGTATTCAGCGGTTCTCAAGTTAAAGATTCATTGAGGGAAAGATTATCAATGAATAAAATGTTAAATTTCTGTCTGTAATTAATGCAAAGCTATTATATATAACATATACATATACTGTCCCTGACTATGAACTGTTGCTGTAAGCATAAAAACTGTATGAAAAGTTATAAGAAAATGACAGCATGTTTGGAAACACATGAGTGTAAGGAAATAATGTCAGAATTACATTTTTTTGGGTGAACTAACACTTTAATAAAGAATTCATACCCATTGACCTGAATTACAGTAGTATCACAAAGCAGCAGTCCAAATTCTATCCAAAATGTCCTTTTTCATTTTTGAGTACAGCAAACTGGCTAAAAAAAGATAGTGCCTCATTTCTTTTTCAGTGTCTGTTCGTAGAGAACTGACAAAATCACTTGAAGTGATGCAATTTGTATTTGTAATATCTAACCAAGTAAATCCCTGGATAAAAAGATTTTATTCCTGATCTGAAAAAGTCTTTGATTAAAAAATACACACATATACAAAGGCCAGAATTACAGGGTGATTTTGGCTTGAATATTTAAGACAGACATTATACATATTTAATAGCTGTGGCCATTCCCCCACAGCAAGTCTCTACTTTTCAGCTATAGTGTGTAATGTGTGTATTGATTGATGTGTATAGTATTTTGTTTGATTGGTGTGCAGTGATCTTAAGTAAGCAGATTTATTCATGAACACACATTTATACTTCACACAGTTAAGGATTTTAAAATAAAAAGGAATAGTTCAGCCAAATATTAAAATGTAGTCATCACTACAACTAGTAGTAGTCCATTTCCTGCTCTGTTCCTCAGAATAATGATTGCAGTAACTCTGGTGTCAAGAAATAAGAAGACAAAAATAGGAATAAGAGGGAAAAAGCATACTCTGACAACACAGAAGTGCACTTTTTTGTTTTGTTTTTTTGAAAAAAAAAAAAAAAAATGGTACACTTTGGTTATTTATGGATACATTCCAGCGTGTTTGTACAGATCTGAGGAGCTCTTTGTTCTGGCTGCTCAGGTTCTGTTTCAGCTCTCTGTGTTGTTGATTTCAGAAGGCTGGCTTGGCAGACGCCTGTACATATTTATAAATGCAGAGAATTTGTGCTAAGAGAGAGACAATGAACTTTATTTTGACTGAAGAAAAGAAAAGGAGTCTGTAGAATTGCTTTGGTCTTTTATGTTTATAGTTTGATAGATGGATGGATGGATGGATAAAAACACATTTAAACGATTATACTGTACATTTAATTTTCTCTATCTCTCTTTCTCTCCCTCAGGGTATCAGTAGTTTGTTTAGTTCACTGAAGGTGGTTCGGCTGTTGCGTCTGGGCCGGGTGGCTCGTAAACTAGATCACTACATTGAGTATGGAGCTGCTGTTTTGGTTTTGCTGGTTTGCGTGTTTGGATTGGCGGCCCATTGGCTGGCCTGCATCTGGTACAGCATTGGAGACTATGAAGTCATTGACGAGGATCGTAACACAATACGTACGGACAGTTGGCTTTATATGCTGGGTGACACCATTGGGTCACCCTACCGCTTCAACGCCAGTGCAGGACGATGGGAAGGCGGACCTACAAAAGATTCTGTCTACATCACGTCTCTGTACTTCACCATGACCAGCCTGACCAGTATTGGCTTTGGAAACATTGCTCCAACCACAGATGGGGAGAAGATCTTCGCCGTGGCCATGATGATGATCGGATGTGAGTTGAAAAGCTTTATATACTCCCCATAAACACCTGAGTGAAAAATAGTGTTCATATAAGTCTATTCATATGAGAACAAGGGATTGTGCTTGTCAGTATTAGGGATTTAGTTCTATGCACACACTTAGAGTGCGTTTTTCAAAGCCGTCTCAGTGTGGATGGAAGGCCAAAACGGAGAGAAAAATATACGTTTTCAAACGAAAACGTATTAGTGTGGACATGGCCTTAAATCTACCGTTCTATGTTGAGACCATTTAGGAATATTTGGCTACCATGCACAGAGATCCGTATTTCTTGAAGAGATACTAGGAAATGTGAGTGACTCATTGTGTCACTGTGAAAACGTGTGTGAAACGTACATACAAATACGCATTAGAACAACAATAATCCCGTATGATTGTTTGCTCAGAAAGCAGTATGTTTACTCTGGTAAGCTCTCCTGAGGGAGTTTTACAATATAAATGACAGCGCACTGGCCATGTTAGCTGGTCATGTTTAATAGCACATATAGTGAAACTGAATCATTTTCCTCTGAGTGGTGAATCACAGCTCAATGGCAGGATGATCTAAGAGAGCCCCGCCGTGGATGACCCTGTAGGCGTCGTCTCTAGATTCAACACTCCATTATTTCGCTCATCTGTCTAACAAATCTTTGTTTGCAAACAGAACCAAATGAAAGGTAGCTGTCTCAGTCAGCAGAAACAGTGACAAATAAATCAAAACAGATTTAAATTGGTAATGTGAAACAAATCAGTTCACATTGGAACATATCAGGGCAACATGACGCAAAGATTTTTTACCCAAGTAACTAGCTAAAAAAACATACAGTAGTGAAAATATAAAACCAGAAATAGCTAAATCAATATGATGCATTGTTTAATTGTCCTACAAAGCTACTGTAACTTGGATACACAGACCATCAACACTTAACACATAAACCTCAATATCAGTCAATTACGGTGGCAACAAACAGCATTTAGTAAAAATAAAAAGCACTGAACATCACAGCACAACAGTGATGACAACAACAATGCCAGTGAAATAAAACCAGCTGAACAGTAAAACAATAACCAGTAAATAAATAGTAAATAGCCCCAAAGTTCAATATAAAAGTGTTTGTCCAGCTGACTCTCCATTAAGTTTGCTGGGTCAGCATCTTACATAACTAGGTTTGGGAACTAAATAGAAAGAGGTGGGATCTAGAATTTGTGTAAAAATTTAAATAATCAAAAGATATTTAAACCAATAAACAAAATATTATAATGTAGGACGAGGCTGTTTTTATTACATGAAAGGAAACTACCTATTCCACATTGATTTGGATATTTAATTGTCCATGCTCATTTCTCCTTTAGATTACTTTTGCCATCATCTAATTTTCTTATATAGTTAATCTGTAAAAACAATAATAATCAAATAACACAGTTAACCTCAAAATGAATCCCATTTTCATAATGTTTTCATACTGTTACTTTACCATTTTTCACTACTTTTATTTATTTAGACAAAATAGTATGGCATTTTATTCATTCATATTGGCCTGAATTTCTGTATCAGTGTATCCATAGAACATTTAATTGTACTCTATTTATTTATTTATTTATCTATTTATTTCTATTCTGGGAAAATGATTATAAAATGTTAATGATTAATCACTGGACATCTCTGTACAATAATGTGATATGAACGCGTATCATGTAATTACGTATAAAGGAAATAAAAAATGACATATTAAATGTAAGTACAGTATATGAAGGAATGAAGGCTGCAGGCATTTCTTCTGAGCTTAAGTATCAGTTCACGTTGCATTACATAATAGCCTATATGTCATGTTTTATGCTCATTTAACAACAGTTAATGAAAATGTTCAACTGGCATCACATAGCAGTCTGTTCTCAAACGCTTCAAGGTGATGAAAACTTACAGGCTTTTGTTGCACAAGCGCATTTCAGATTTCTGAAGCCTGCTGATGTTTCATCATGTTTATAGTGACGGCGCCGAGAGTAAACACTTGATTGGAGCATCGTTTTGCATCATTCTCAAGGGCTTTATTCCACAGTCTAGAGAAGTTGTGAGAGAAATGAGTCTCTTCTTTTGAAACAAAAACAGAAGTGCAGATGCTGATTTCATGGGTTGCTCGGGGAACAGGGCTGGCAGCAGGTGCTGGAATGCCTGTTTTGTTGCCATGGCAACCCCTGGCTTGGGGCACTAGTTTAATGACCGATTGAAAATGTAAATCTGACTGAAACAGTCTAACAGGTTGAGACATACATGCCTGGCTTGTTTTCTTCACATATAGTGTTTTGAAGATCGCCTGTGCATGTGCTGATGTACACGTGAGATGGTGAAAACCATGAAGCAGCTTTCATCTTTCTCCTGCAGGAGTTTTTGTAAGCTAATGACTTCATACATATTAGATATGCGTTCATAAGGCACGCATTGGCAAATTCATCTCAACACTGTTAAGTATTTGTGTTTTGCCATGTTTGATCGATTGCTTAACTTTCTCTCTTTATTTTCAGATTAATTTACGCAAGAGCACCAGGCATTAATGTTCCTCACGTGTTTTTAGACTGCATGTGCACAAGTGTGAAGGCTTATGAATATTGATTAGGTTATGCACAAATCCTTAAACAAGATGATGCTTTAATGTTTTGAAAAATAATCTGTGATGTACAGTATCAGGTATCAGGACAGTTTGATAATTTCCAAGTCAAAAGTGAAATGTAAATCAAAACATTATGAAAAATCCAATAAGATACAATTTCTCTCGCACATTCAGGTCCTATGTTCTCACTGCACAGTGATCTGATGGAGCTATCATTAATGTTGACCGATTCAAGTGCTCAAATTAGATATTTTATTTGGCAAATTCAATCCTACATCTGACACTGTCTTTGGGTTTTGTAGCTCAGTGCAAAGGTTTCCGGTTTCTGATTCACCCGAATTCACCAACTAAAACAATATATGAAGATGAAAACTAGCACTGAAAAATGGTAACTAAAAATAAAATAAAATAAAACTAAACTTAAACTATTAATAGTCGTGGCCGGGGCCTAGGCATATGTGATGTCACAAAAGCTAGAATCTGCAAACGGCTTGTTCTGAGACACTGCTTATGATTTATATGGATTAATAAAAAGAGGAGTGGGTGGATTTTTACCATTATAGGGTAGTTGTGTACACACACTGAAAGTGAATTTTGCATAATGGGTTCCATTTAAAACTAAAACTAAATGAAGAAGAAAGAAAACTTCAAACTTCAGCCAGAAGAGTGACTTTGAGAGTTACAAGCTAATAAAATTGGCCAGAATATTTGATGAACCTGATCCTCTGACACCATCACCATCAGAGTGAACAGAACGTGTCAGCCAGAAATGGGAAGCTAAAATGAACCTGGACGGCTTATCTGTTCTTTATTGCCTAAGTGAATGTGAGCCTGTTTTCCAGTAGATTTGGTGCTTAATCAATTTAACTTGGCCAAATTCCCCAGTATCCTAACCTTTCAACTAACAATGATACGGATTTACAGTGTTTGCAAATGTCAAACGGAAAGAGCTCAGTCTCACCCTGCCGTCACGTGGCCCTTTGTAGGCAATGATGCAAGTTCAATTGGAAGCAGAGATGTTGAGATATTAAATATTCTGTCACATGTTCCTGTAATAGAGTCACAGCCACAGGGAATCTTTTGACAAGGACCCGTTTCATCTGATCAGATACACTTTCTTCCCCTCTTCAACTCTTTCTTTCTTTCTTTTTCTCTGTCTGTTACCACTCACTCACTATAGATAAAGAGGACAAACATAAGGACTTTTCACACTGAGCTTTCAAATATCGCTTTTAACCCTGGGTAAAGGACGCAATGTTAGAATGTTACAACTAAATGCTTAGCAACCAACAATCAATAGCGTGCCTCATATTCACTTGCTTTGGACAGTCACAGAAACAGCACATTGTATAAACAGTAGTTTCAGCGTTCGAGGGGAAAAATGTCAAATAGTGACTGAAAACGTTTCATTACGACCTTTATAGTCCATTCAGATAATAAAAACTTCACAGTACAGTCGGCATTCACGGCAATATATAATATGAAAATGCTAGAGCCTTATGTAAACATATCACATGCAGCGTTTGTCCAATCAGTAACAGTGACACAGCAAATATGCAATTAAGGACGTTAACCCAGGGTTTATGAATGTACAGTATGAAACGATGTCATGACAAATCTCTATCAACCATCAGTTAATGATTATACTAAATACATACGAACAATATTAATTAAAAAATGTATGGTTACTATATAGTGCATAATAAAACAAATTGAATGTTTCTTTCACTTGATAAACTGTTAATTAATTAATTAATAAATTAATAATAGCTTATTAAGTGAATAAATTAACATCATTACATTCTTTTTAACTGAAATATTTGGACATTTAACACTTAATTTAACACGTAATTACATTAAAGATGATTGTGAATACATGTAGGGCAAGTGTAAATGCGTGCTATGCTAGTACATAAGCTAACTAATACAGACATTAATGGTAATTATAACGTAGTTCAAACAGCATTTATCATAAAATGATTTTGTAGGAATTGTAATCAGGCACTAAAGAAAGTACCTATTAAAAGTAATTTGAGCCAATGGGATCGCTTGGGGTCCTAACAGAGGTTTTATTTTGAGGAGGATCTGATTTGTCACCACATCGGCAGCCCCCGGGTAAATTATAAGCAATGTGAAAGCAATGCAGCATACCCCAGGATTCCGTTTACTGGGGTTTTACAATGACCCAGGATTAACTATTTTAAGTGTGAAAAACCATATAGATCCTCAATACTTAACACACAATAATGTTGGCAACAAAGACAGTATACATCATACAGTATATATATATATATATATATATATATATATATATATATATACACTGAACAAAATTACGCAACACTTTTGTTTTTGCCCCCATTTTTCACGAGCTGAACTCAAAGATCTAAGACTTTTTGTATGTACACAAAAGGCCTTTTTCTCTCAAATATTGTTTACAAATCTGTCTAAATCTGTGTTAGTGAGCACTTCTCCTTTGCCAAGAAGATAATCCATCCACCTCACAGGTGTGGCATATCAAGATGCTGATTAGACAGTATGATTATTGCACAGGTGTGCCTTAGGCTGGCCACAATAAAGGGCCACTCTAAAATGTGCAGTTTGACTTTATTGGGGGGGTCCGGGTGGGGGTCATCTGCATGCTCATCGTCCTCATCAGGGTCTTGACCTGACTGCAGTTCGTCATCGTAACCGACTTGAGTGGGCAAATGCTCACATTCAATGGCGTTTGGCACTTTGGATAGGTGTTCTCTTCACGGATGAATCCCGGTTTTCACTGTACAGGGCAGATGGCAGATAGCGTGTATGGCGTCGTGTGGGTGAGCGGTTTGCTCAACGGTTTGGACAACGAACACAGGTGCATTTTATTGATGGCATTTTGAATGCACAGAGATACCATGACGAGATCCTAAGGGCCAATTGTTGTGCCATTCATCCACGACCATTACCTCATGTTGCAGCATGATAATGCACGGCCCCATGTTGCAAGGATCTGTACACAATTCCGGGAAGCTGAAAACATCCCAGTTCTTGCATGGCCAGCATACTCACCGGACATGTCACACTCTGGATCGGAGTATTCAACAGCGTGTTCCAGATCCTGCCAATATCCAGCAACTTTGCACAGCCATTGAAGAGGAGTGGACCAACATTCCACAGGCCACAATCAACAACCTTTTTTTTTTTTTGGTACCCCCCGGACCCCCAGACCCCCCAAGACAGTAAAACTGCACATTTTAGACTGGCCTTTTATTGTGGCCAGCCTTAGGCACACCTATGCAATAATCATACTGTCTAATCAGCATCTTGATATGCCACACGTGTGAGGTGGATGGATTATCTTGGCAAAGGAGAAGTGCTCACTAACACAGATTTAGATTTAGGCTATTTAGAAATAGCCCTTTTGTGTACATAGGAAAAGTCTTAGATCTTTGAGTTCAGTTCATGAAAAATGGCGGCAAAAACAAAAGTGTTGCGTTTATAATTTTGTTCATATATTATAATTATACAACATTTGATAGAAAACACTTTTATTTAAAAATAAAAAAGACAATAATTACCACTATAACCAGTAGATGGTGGGTCAATAGATACCAGTGTGCTCAACTGGTACACCCCAGTTAACAAACAGCACAATAAACCAGCACAAATAAACAATCCGTTACAAAAACACAGGGCTGTGGCTCTAATTAATGAGTTCAGCACCCAGTGAGGATAATTGGTACTTCTGAACAAACAGATTAAATGATGCTATCAGTCATGGCAAGGATGCATTAGTTATTGCTGATTAGAAGGCAAGAGAGATCTGAATTTTGGTATTAGGCCTGAATTCTTGGGTTTCATTTGTGAGATGATTTCCATTGTATTAGTTATGAATAGGTCGTATACCAGTAAAATTGGTTCTATGTACCATAATAGTTTAATTGATCAAATTTAATTAATGACATCAGTTAATAATTAATAAATAATACATTAACATGAAGCTTTAAACCAGTTAAGTAAATATTGCATTAAAAAGATATAATGAAAAGTTACTCCAATATGAAACCAATATGAAAGTAGCTGCCTATCCGGTACTCAGTACTACTGGGACTGCAGAAAGGCTTGTATCGTTACATTTTAAAAATGTAAGTATCGACTTGCCACCAGCATGCCGGTACTTTTGACAGCATTTAATTTTCTACAGAACCCTCAGAACTAAAACTAAAACTTACCCAAAGCTTTAACCCTACTCTATTGCTGTTATTCAAGCACTGGTATTTTCTTCAGAAATTGCACATCTAGTTAATTTGACAGATCATAAATTTGAGATTTTTATATGATTTACTTGAATATAAATTACATTGTTTTTTACTGTCAGTATTAAGTATTCACTATTTGAACTGATTTAAAACACTGCTATACTGCATATTGTGTAGTCAAAATAAATGGGTGATAAAAAGAAAGAGAGGGGGAGAGATGGAGTGAAGAGCACAAGTATAATGCTGGCAGTACAATTAATCACCTGCTCTAATCAAATTACACTAACACAGGCTTATCTCCTCCACCCCATGTTTTTCTTTGCTCTACCATTACCCCTCTGTCTCACACCATCTCTGGCAGCGGCTCAGCTCAAGCAGCTGGCGAGATGTTTCGTCTTTTACCGAAACAATGTTATGAATGTGTCATGCAAAGACAATTGCCGCAGCAACTTGAATGAACAGAGGAGGTGTAAAAAACATCAGTGCTGTAAAAAATATATGTTTCCACTAACGAGTCCTGCTTTACAGTACAGACTCCCCTGAGGTTTAGTGCTGATTTTTGCTCTTCTTCTAATGACTTGAACTTGCACTTGTGTGCTTCCATGTTTTAAACGGAGCACACAGAAAGTCCATGAGCACAAACACAGTTTTGTTTGATGAATTTAAATCTCCTTTATGAAGGCAAGGAAGATTAATGGGGTTCTGTGCCATTGTTTCCACTCTAAATCACATGCCGTTTCCTAGTTTGAGTTGTTGTGTACTTCAGAAGGAACAGAATAACCCGAATGTGGCTATTTTTAGAAAATATGTTAAATTCATGAAACCTCAGATTTAGCTGTGCTAAGGGGAACAGAAAATGAGAGGGTGAAAGAGAGAGGAGACAGAAAGTGGATTGAGGAATTTTAATGCGTCCGTCATATAGTTTTAGGGGACGTGCACAACACAGTTAAAAAAAACGTTTTGTTATTTTTTTTATAGTATTTTTTAAATAAGCTTCTGAAATCAGGTATCAAAGCGCAAGTTTTTGAAAGCGATACTGTTATCGTCAAAACACCAAACAACAAAAACTTGAATTTTAGGGAAACCGGTGACGTCATGCGCATGCATATTCATGTTCAGTCTATAGACCCTTTTTGCGCCGACATCACAATTACGTCACGGCGTTAGCTGGGGGCAAAACAAAGGAAAAACTGGAGGCAGCCAATACAAACCAGCACAGATTCGGACCTTAAAATGATATTCTTGTTGTGTTGCTGGGTGCAAGAATTGACGGAGTACAGGCTCCAGTTTGAAATTATATCTAAAAAATATAAATTATAAACTATTGTGGTTATTTGTGAATCATCTGTGATTGTATCCATTGTTGTGATTGATTGTGACTAGACTTTTTGAAGAACCTGGTAAGACAGAATAATCATATGCATAAAGTTAAAAAATGTATTTGATGTATCTGGAATTTTGGAATTTTCTAAAATATTCACATCTTTAAAATTGCACTGTAATATGACTCTTTAAATGGTCATCTTCTGGCCTTGGCGCTGGTTTGGCAGAACTTCGGATCGTACCACACAAGTCATGTACGTGACCATTCAGCAAATAGTTATAGACATCTAAAGATTTATACGCCCTCAGTTTCTCTTTATGCTCGGTTTCTCTATTAGTGTAGATGTCAGGCCACTCAACCGGAGGTAATCCTGTCAGATCGTCCATCCATTGAGTGAGTGTGAATGGGTCGTTCAATCTGTTTCTGTCCGTTAAAATTAACTTTTGCAAATAACAAATTGCGATCCTGGACAGTGAGTGACCTTAAGATAAAATCAGATTTTCTCCAGTCATTGTTACAAAACAAGCTAACAAAACTTGCTAACTTACGTTAGTGAAGCAGCCAAAGGAATCGTTCCACCTAAGCTCCGCCCACAAAAAAACGTCACCATGTTTACAAACTGAAGGGGTCTACAGGCATTTAGTGTTTCTTTACAAAGTGACTTCGACAACTACTGGCCTGGCTGCAGAATACAGTGAATGAACGTGGATCGTTTTGACAAAGTTAGTATGTCGTTGTAGGTTAGAAACGGACTAGAGTCCAGTTTTGAGTGGAGCATAGGGCACATCAACTGCAGTTTTAGAGCTCCGGCTTACACTTGGCACTAGTTCAAGTGTACTTAGACTGTAAAGGCTAAAAAGGGAATTTACATTTAGGACAATAAAATGTTGATCGACCAACCTAAATAGGATGAGCCTTACCTCTGATGTAATGTTACTGTAGCTTAATGTACATGGGAAACCATGGCATAACCAAACCAAAGCTACTATCAGAGAAGTACCATTGGTCTGCTTATATCTGTAGTAGTGATCATGACCTCTGAATAAAAGCATAGTGTTGCTTTAATTCAAGTGTACAGTGTCAAGTGTACAGACCAATGGGGACTAAGCAAAATACTTTTAGATAGAGCAAGAGTGAAGGCAGCCTTCTAAACAGTCAATTACCACTGTCTAGTGACCAAGACTGGCGAGTTTGTGATCGTGTGCCCGCATAAAAATGAACGGCCGGTGCAAGGACCCTGTGCTAGTTTGGCAACCGAATGAACGGATACAATAACAGTAAAGAGTTAAATAGAATAATCAAATGCGTAGCTAAACTATTATATAAATGATCAATAACCATTTGGCATTCCAACCTAAATTTGAGGTCATGATAAAATGGAGTCAGATAAAAGTTTAATTGGAATTAAACTACTTTGCCACACTGAAAAGACAGTAATTTCCAAATGTCGTTGAACCGCATTTGGAAACCGCATTTGAAAACGACATTTGGAAATTACTGTCTTTTCAGTGTGGCAAAGTAGTTTAATTCCAATTAAACTTTTATCTGACTCCATTTTATCATGACCTCAAATTTAGGTTGGAATGCCAAATGGTTATTGATCATTTATATAATAGTTTAGCTACGCATTTGATTATTCTATTTAACTCTTTACTGTTATTGTATCCGTTCATTCGGTTGCCAAACTAGCACAGGGTCCTTGCACCGACCGACGTGCCTTACACTGTCATGAGAGCTGCACAAGATAATAGACATTTATTTTTGCACTGCACTGAAAACTTTAAAGGGACATTTCATGTGTGTGACTATAAAATTGAATCAATAAATTATATATATAGATATAAACTTGACAGCACATTTGAAAACTTCAGAACAATTTAAACACGTGATGTGAAATATAACCATACGTTTAGGTCAGAGCATTCAGTCAAGAGCTGCCTATGCAATCTCAAAGATCAAAACACTCAATAGAAATACTAACACTTTCTCTATCTCACCCACACGATTAAAGAGCGTACATCAGTTAATGTAAAGAGAGGGTGTGTAATAAGCTGCCTGGCTCACTTATTTGTTCATTTGTTAATGAACATTCATCTATCTCTGCAATCAAAAACCAATGTGTGCGTGTGATTCGACAGGACAGTTCATCTTGAAGCGTGAAAGCAGTTAAAGTTGAACTTTTAGATTGCAGGGTTAACAACCGCCCACCCTGTGACCTCACACATTGATACATCTGGACGTGTCTGTGTCCTATGTGTCATGTCAGACCATCTAGAGTGTGCTCATGTTTTCTGTAGGAAAGTCGCTGTCAGCTCTGTTCCACGTTATTGTCACCTTGGAGCCAAATCTGTCTCCAAATCAGAAAAGACTGTCACACTGCATATATGTACATCACCGATTTCACACACACATACACTTACAAGACTCGTACACTCTAATAATAATGGCTGGGGTCCCAGAAAACTGCAGCTGGGTAGTTGACAATACTAAAAAGCCTTGAACTTTTTTCAACATCAGCATCTGCTATAGTTTGGAAGTGTGCACAAATTTAAATGACAGTATTATTATAAAAGACTATTTAAAGTCACAGTGTTTAAAATTGCTGTGTTTATTATATATGAATGATCTGTGCACATTTTTTATGAACTCTCTGGAAAAAGTTGCCAGGAAACGCCAGCATTTTTGATCATATTCACAAAATCTTCATGGCACCCAGAATATTTTGTTTTATGAATATCTGAATATGCAATATATCTAAAGAAAGAACAGACCCTCTGCTTTTAAACACTCACACAATTTTTTTTTTATTCTAGCTTAATGCATTCTTTTTTTTAATCAACACTGGGTAATTTTCATTAAAAAAAGCAACATTTGAGATGAGAAAATCGCGTTTTCATCAAAGACTATATCTAGATCGGATTCAGAATGATGATCAAGCACCCCCTACCGTATAACAGTGAAAACATGGAAAGCTGGAAATTTCTGTCAATGGCTGGGAAGCGTTGTCTCATAAATGACGGAAATTTTCGTCAATGGCGGGGAAAGAGTTAATGTGCCCTCCGAATATTTACTTGAAATAACCTCCCCTCCCTTGTACAACTAAATCTCTTCTCTGATGACGTGTTTATCGGTGCAAGAATGGGAAAACCTGTCACTCGCAATACTGTAGATCACAGCAATAGCAAACGACAATGATCCAGTCAATTCCCCATGGAGAAAATCCCGCCCCACATTGTTTCTTGTTCAAGAAGCCATTTTACTCGTATATACATCACAATAGGGAAGAAAACACTATCACAATTTCCGTTTTGTGCCGACTTTAAAGAGATAAATAGCAGACATGATTGTTTGCTCTAATTTGAGCTTTTCTAATTCAAGGAAGTTGAAAAATCTGTCATCATTTACTCACCCTCAAGTCATTCAAAACCTGTATGCTGTTGTTTTTTTTCCAGTGGAACACAAAAGGAGTATTTTGAAGAATCTTCACAAAGATCTTTTTGTTACATAGTGACCATCTGTCAAAACAACAACAAAAACACACTATAAAAGTGGTCAATATATGCAGATCACTGAGTCAGTGAGCTGAACCCAAGAACCGAATTGGTCCGATACATGAATGAATAGTTGAGCCAGTTGATCCGACCGGTTCACAAATCAGACTGAATGATTCATTCATGCGTCAGACTGATCCAGCTCTTGAGTTAATAGCTCACTGGAGGGGAAGATTATCAGACTAAAATAAATGACTTCTTTCTGTTTCTCACACAAAACTGTAAGAAGTTACTTCAGAAGATTTGGAATAGCATGAATCACTACAAATGGTCTCTACAAACTGTTATTGCACAGAAAGTGCTGCACAAATTTTCAAAAAAATAACAGCATACAGGTGTGGAATGACATGAGGGTGGGTAAATGATAACAACTTTTATTTGTATGTGAACTATACCTTTAATATATCAGGGCAGTGTTTCCTGAGTTCATGAGATAGACATGATTGTAGAGTAATGGCAGCTCATAATTCTCATCTGAAGGTATTTAGGAGGGGATTCACACTCACACACACACACACACACACACACACACACACACACACACACACACATACACCTAAGAGTCCCTACATGCGTAATTAGATTTTCTTCTGTTTGCAGAGCCATTACAGGCCGAATAAATTAGTTTAAAAGAGACATTCACGCGCCTTTATTGAATTTTCTTCTTTCTGTCCTGTGCTTTCACTCGTTTACAATTCACTCTGTCACTTATCATCACCATTTCTGTCTCTCTCTCTTCTGAAACTGGTAACTTTTGGAATATTTTTTTCCATGTAGCTTTTGTAACAGGCAACTACACAATGCATGTCAGATAATGAACACACACACACACACACACACACACACACACACACACACACACACACACACACACACACACACACACACACACACACACACACACACACACTGTCTCTCTCTCTTTCTCTCTCTAAAATTATTTGGGGCTTCTTTTGATTTTCTTTCTTGCAATACATTTTTTTCTATATGCATGAATAAATTATAAATTATTTAAAAAAAATACTTTCAATATTTAATGTGGATGTAAACATTTGAAGACCACTGTATGTATATAATTATCATTTTATTATTATTATCATTATTTATTTCAATTATTCTGTGCCTCCTCTGTGTTGTCCCTTAACCCAAAAAGTTTATTTCTCACTTTCTTATAGCTCTCCTCTACGCCACCATCTTCGGTAATGTGACGACTATCTTCCAGCAGATGTATGCCAACACTAACCGCTATCACGAGATGCTTAACAGCGTGCGGGACTTCCTTAAGCTGTACCAGGTGCCCAAAGGCCTGAGCGAGAGAGTTATGGATTATATCGCCTCCACCTGGTCCATGTCCCACGGTATTGACACTGAAAAGGTGAACACCCTGTATGCCCAACTTCAATTGGCCAGCATGCAACTCGGGACACCTCGCAGCAGCCACCCTCCTGTCTAACGTGTGTGTATGTGTGTATGTGTTATTCGCTTCTGCTCTGTCTTGTGTGTGTGTGTCTGGCTAAGTATTTTTAAACATTAGTGTGATTATTTAGCAAGATGCTTTTTCACGCTGTGTGTTTAGACTCGTCCTGTCGTTTATACTTAAACCACAGGAGGGGAACAGCATGACTCTGTGGATATGAAGTCCCCATTGGGTGGACATTGTCAGAATGCTCCAGCTGTCGTCTCCTCTCTCTCTCGTGATTTAGCCGTCTCATCACACACAGACTTGCACTGTGCTCCCCAGAGCCAGCCTCCATGTCTCAGTGACAACCACATGCAGAAAGGGAGATGCTCTGGAAAAGTGAGGAGCTGCTGGGAATGGCAGCTCAGGGACATATCACACGCTAATGCGCTCAGATACACACATACACACCAGCACACATGTCCTGTACCTCTCTCTCTGTGTCAGCCTCTCAGTATGCTTCATTGACATGACAGTAAACATAAATTTGGGTGGCCATGAGACAGTGGTTATAAAAAAGAAAAATTAATGCATTTAATCATGCCCATGGCCGGTGCATGAATCTCCAGAATAAGGGATTTTCCTGCCATCAGAGCAATGCATTCAAAAACAGCTGGAAGTTGAACTTACTCTTATTTCATTACTCGGCTCATACAAATAGAACAATTCTTACAATAATTGTAAAAATAATAATATTAAAAAAAAAAAATTCTTTATAATTTTTGCCTTTTTCCATGATGGGATATATTCGTTTCAATCAACATCTCTCATAATAGTTTTAGCATGTAAATGGATTTGAAAATGTCAGTGTAATTGGTCTTGGTGGACTATATCTGCTGCACACTCTACTGCTACAGAGAAAGTATGGACTTGCTACTGCTAGTAGATATACAAAGACATGCTGCTGTGAGCATGTAAGAAATGCTGCTGCTGTATGAATAGGCATAAATGAATCTCATAGCAGATCTAAACAGTATTAACTGCACCTGTTTGAACTCGTTACCTGTATAAAAGACACCTATCCACACACTCAATCAAACAGACTCTCTCCACAATGGCCAAGACCAGAGAGCTGTGTAAGGACATCAGTGGAGCTGGGGGAGGTAGAGGCTTTCAGAGGAAATCTGGTAGTGCGTTGCAGGAACAGCACACAGTCAGGGCCGTAGGCAGCGTTTTATAACCACCTAGGTCCCAAATTTAAGTTTCTAGTTACTAAGTTGCAGCTGAATAACCACTTAAGTCTGATATTTCTCTCTCTTATTACAGGTTTTGCAGATCTGTCCTAAAGACATGCGTGCTGATATATGCGTGCACCTGAACCGGAAGGTTTTTAAGGAACATCCTGCTTTCCGTCTGGCCAGTGACGGCTGTTTGCGGGCCCTGGCCATGGAGTTCCAGACCATCCACTGCGCTCCAGGCGATCTTATCTACCATGCGGGCGAGAGCGTGGACAGCCTATGTTTTGTGGTGTCAGGGTCACTGGAGGTCATCCAAGACGACGAAGTGGTCGCCATTCTGGGTAAGAGAATATTGACTAGGTATGGATAGGGATTTGATTATTTCTTTGATATATTTTTAGCAAAAGTGCATTAATTATCTTTAGCAGTTTGCACATCATGACATCATCCCTCTGTCTCGAGTTTAGTTCCCTATAGGAAGATTATTTGCATCCGGAGAGCTTCTATGTGATCGTATATCTCCACCACACTGTGCCATCCCTCTCCCTTTTGTTTCTTCCCACATCCTGCACCCTGTATCCTCTTTGATCAAGGTGTTCATCTATTTCTCTGAGTGTAAAACATTCAGGGAACATCATAAAATAAAATGAAGAGGAAAAAGTTTAAACTGCATGTTAAATAATGCAAAATATGGCCTAAGCTGATGATAAAAAAATAACATTAAAAAGATATTTAAAATGTCAGTTCTAAAGTATGTTTTTAAGATCCTTTCTAAGTATCAGTTCATCCTTTTCTGGCAGCAATTGAGTTGGAAGCATTCCAGCTTTCTTGCTGTAGACTTCTTATGTCTTCTGTTCAAACAACATTTTCTCTGCCGCACAATGAACTGTGATTTATTGCACTATAAACTTTAAACGCCTGTGTTTTTAAATGATTACTTATACCTATAAACCTACCTATAAACACTGTAATGACTTCTCACGTTGGCTCCACATCATTTCATTCAATGAAATGACAAAAAACAAATAGAAATTGAGTAGTCACAATACCAAATATACTAATATTGATGTGTATATATATACACACACACTTTCCTTCTCAATTTTTAATTATTATTCCAGTAATTTGTCAAGTAAACTGTCAGTAAACATACATTTAGGTTTTGTGGTAAATTTAGGTACGCAGTGTGTGGTTTTCTCTTTTTCTTTTCAAAATTATTGTTTAATTAAAATGAATGACATAATAGTATCTGATAGAATGTATATATACTATGAGACCCAATGCATAGATCTGATATTTTGATACAAAATAATATTTTTTAGGTCTTGCTAGCTGAAACTGCAGAAATACTGGTATCATTATATAATTTTCCTTAGTTTAGTATCGACTCAACATCCTTAAAAAAAATAAATAAAAATGCAAACAGTGATCTTAGGTCAGACATGCGACTCATAGATGTATACAGCTCCAGATGTAACGTCTGTCTCACAACAGAAAATTAGGCTACTTCGCCTCATGAAGCCACAGACCTGAGAATCTAATGGCCATCTATTTATCTGTTGACAAGCTAACGATGCATTGCTAAATTTGGCTCTCTGCCGCAGCTGTTAAACTGATTTAGGATCAGTCTGGAAGGCCACAAATGTCATCTTTTGCTTTTAAAATTTACACACACATACTATGTAGACAGAATAAAAAGGATTATCGATCTGACCAATTGTATCTCTCAAGTGGGCAGATTGAGCGAAACTGTGGGTCGGAGGTTAGTGTACGTGTGTCTGAATTCTCATTAGGCTGGTGTGTGTTACACTGTAACCTCTGGAGTTATAAATAATGATACTGCTGGTCCATAAATATAGATAAATATATTAAAGGGACATTTCACCCAAAAAAGAAAATTCTGTCATTTCTTATGTATTTCTTTACCCTTATGTCATTCCAAACCTGTATTTCAGTACGATTTTTTTAATGTTTTGTCTCTTTTATGCTCACCAAGACTGTTTTGATCAAAACTAAACTATTTAAAAATATATATATTTTTATATATATTTAAAATAACCATTTTGTATTATAATTTATTTTAAAATGTGATGTATTCCTGTGATAGGAAAGCTTAATTTTCAGCAGCCATTACTCCAGCCTTTTCTTTCTTATTATCAATGTTAAAAAAAGTTGTGCTGCCTAATCATTTTTAACCGTGATACTTTTTTTTTTTGTTGAAATCTTTGATAAATAGAAAGTTCTGACAAACAGCATTTATAGTGAATATTTAATGTATAAATTTAGTGTATTAAGATGCATCATAGATGTCAAACACCATTGATTCTTGATGTCTCGTAACCAAATGTGACACTAGATCTCTCTCTCTGCTAGCAGGAAGGAATCTGTGTTTACTAAGACAACCGTAAATAATTTATCTGAGTGGGCATTTTGGCTCTGTAACTCCAACGTATCCTAGATGTGAGCAGACAGAGATGGATGGACAAGACTTTTGTGCATTTGTTCATTTCAGTAATGGAATGAGGGAATATGTCTCATCATCATTTCTCCTCTGTCAGACATGCTCATGATATGTAGCACTATGGGTTGACCAATCATAATAAAAGTGTGTTTGTGTGTGCAAAAGAATGCTGCCTTGCCAGGATATTGTTGTGAATGACAGAAGATAGAGGAAAGAAAAAAACAGAAAGAGCATTTGCAGTATTTTGTCTTTTTTTTGCTGCAAAAAATTGATAGAAAATAAGAAATTAATTTAGAAGAAATTTCTTGAAACCAAAAATCAAGATATTTATTGAAAACAAGTCATAATACACTACCGTTCAAAGGTTTTTGTTTGATTTTTTAATGTTTTTGAAATAGGTTTCTTATGCAACATTTAAGCTACATTTATTGGATTAAAATACAGTAAAACAGTAATATTGTGAAAAATTTAGCTTTCTAATTTTATTCTGTGATTCAGTCTTCAGTGTCACATGATGCTTCAGAAATCATTCTAATATGCTGATTTGCTGCTCAAGAAACAGTTCTTATTATTATCAATGATGTTGACAGTTGCTCAATATTTTTGTGGAACTGATACATCAGTTCAGAAAAACAGAATTTTTTTTTTTAACATTATAAATGTATTTACTGGCAACCACCCCTCCTCATCAAAAAACACCTTACTGACACTGAACATTTGAATGCCAGTGTACAATTTACAATTTGGCTTATTTAGGACAACAAAACAAATATACTGATTATTTTTTTATTTTTTTTTGCTGTTCAGTTTAAATAAAGAGGCCCATCTAATATATTACTTGGAATAAACATACAGTATCGATCTGCCAGTTATTTAGACAGCCACAGTCCTCTATAAATGTACCATTCAGGGCTGTGTTTCCCAAAAGCATTGTAAGCCTCAGTATAGAACCATTGCCGCCAATAGTCTCTAACATTAACGAGAAACACAAGCCAGGCCTGTTTGTGTGTGTAAGAAAGTGTCTGTGTATCTCCGCAGGTAAAGGTGATGTGTTTGGGGACGTATTCTGGAAGGAGGTGACGCTAGCTCAGGCGTGCGCTAATGTGAGAGCGCTAACATATTGTGACCTGCACGTGATCAAACGGGACGCGCTTCAGAAAGTCCTAGAGTTCTACACCGCCTTCTCCAACCACTTCTCACGAAATCTCCTGCTTACGTACAACCTGCGCAAACGGGTGAGTGAATGCTGTCTGCCATTCTCTTTCCCTCTCAGTCCTTTTTCAATTTCCACTGGCCCATGTCAGACCGCATATGTAAGCAGAATTTCTCAGGACCCACTTTACAGGTTACTGCATTCAAACTTCACTGCACAGCTGGAAGTAGATTGTAGCACACTGAACTCATGGGAAAATATAAATACAGCTCTCTAAAGCCATCTAGATAATCACATACTACTTATAGTGACAGACACTTTCTATTTATTAAATCAGAGTAAATCCAGATGATTTAAGCAGTTTATAGCTACACTATCTATTCTGTGCAGGTTAATCACCATATGGATGTAAATGTACCCCATCTCCTAGTGTAAATTATAGAAGTTCTTAAATTGTCCACTCCAGATAACTTTTTTATTTATTTTATGGACATTTATGGTTATCACAATAAAGAAATAACTGATATATAAAAAATTATATTAATACTGACTTAATACTACACATACAATAATATCGTAAATAACCCAGTGCCACCCAATTCATTTCATGTTGATACTGAGTTGATATACTTCACATTATAAATAATACTGTAAATAATTCAGCACCAGTAACTGGCTGATACTCCAACATAGTAGGTGGCAGTATGGCAACTTAATGCTGGTTGCCAACGGTCTTAAAATGGAGAAAAAAGAAGAAGATGACGCCATGTTTACGTAGCTACTACTGCCAAACAAACTCATGTCGGAGACAACAGACCAAAGCATTAGTCCCTACACTAGTATTTTGAGGGTGATTCATCAGCCAAAAAAAAAGAGAGAAAAACTCCCCACGATAATATTTTTTTTGATTGTGAATCCACAATAATTGTGTCATGAAAAATCTGATAATGTGACAGCCCTAATGAATGTATTAACCCAGAAATCACTTTGCCTATACAGAGATGCATCGTATGTAGCAGGAAAGGCACAACACAAGCCGTCTGTATACAGTTGTGCTGCTGCTTTGCTTAATGTTAAGAAAAAATGTTAAGTCTGTTAAGAAAAGAGGTGTGTGTAGGTTTACATGGAAGTGCCAATACAAACATGTGATAACATGTGTGTGGGAGCTGTTAATACATACTTTATTGCTGAATTGAAGAGCTGTGTTCCATTTATCTGACAGAAAAGAGAAAGATCAACCAAATTCAACCAAAGAAAAAGACAGACGGAGACAGAAACAGAGAGAAATATTCTGATCAGAAACACAAACAACACTAAACTGACTTGTTAAATGGCCAGAAATGACTGAGAGGAGGATTAAGGGATTAAAGGACATGCAGGTTTTTTCTAAACCTTGTTGTTTTTAATTGAAGAGGATAATATAGAAGTGACAGGACAGGAAACGATAGGCTAGGATTGGGAAAAATAAAGTCAGGGGTCGCCCGCATATACAAACCAGAGAACTCAAACCACTTGCCTGGCCACATCCCTGATTGTCCCCATTATTTTGACTTTATCACATTAAATCGTGTTTAAAATAACTAACACTCCATAAACCAGATGCAGCCGTTATCATACCTATAAACTCCTTACCAGTTCCAATCAAAGACAGTATAATAAAAGACTTCTCAGTATGATAAAATGGCCCTCAGTGTGTCTAAGTTTTGAATCTCTGCCTGAGTTCTGTTTCTCAGTGGAACTGGGTCTGAGGAAGAGACTAATAATAGCTCAGTGAGCGTCTGCCTCTTTATTGGAATGGCTTACGTATAGTTATATTTATCCATATGGGTTAAATATATATCATATACTTCAGGAAACACATTCATATTGGAGCTGGAGAAACAAATTCATCTGCTGCACAAATATATACTATTAATATATTTTAAACAATAATGGTACAGGTAAGAGCTTCAGTGAATAGTCTCTCTGTCGAGCTCTCCACGCCTACACTTGTTTGTAATGGATTTTTTTCATGTTTGCATCACTTGTTCGAAAAATAGCTGGATCAGTGCAATATGGTTTTGCTAGCGCTTTAACGCTAACTGTTCTCTTAAACAATACATTGAAATATGAAAACACAAAATGTGGTTACATTAATGCCTCTCTGACACCATTGCCAAATGGGAGCCTTTAATTAGCTCATGTCTCCATGAATTAGTCATGATGTTTACTGTTGGATTGTGACCCAGATAGAAAAAAAACTTGTTATACATGGAAAAATATGTCACAGGAAGCCTACATATGTTATATTTCTGGACACATTCTATATTCACCTATACTTATACAGTGGTCAAATAGGCCATTTTGGCCTAGATATAACAGCAGCAGCGAATACACAGTACACATTGCAGTCTATTTGTGATTACGGGACTGTTTTCTTACTTTTAATATACTCATAAGTCCTCATTCCTAACTAAACAACTCCCAAAAAAAGTGTTCAGACAAGTTACTTCTTTCAAAGCCCTACAGAAATATTCTCAGGTTCAATTAAACTCAAATTAAGCTCTATCAACAACATTTGTTTGAGGTTAAATACCACAATGAACATTGTTTTTCTAACTGTCAAAAAAAAAGTTTTTTAACTAAGGCATAAATTAATTTGACATATTCTGTCATAATCGACTTACTGTATATTCCACCACATACGTACAGTATATTCAAATAAAATACTATTCCAGAAAAACTTAAGTATTCCTTTAAAATTTTACTTGAGTAAAAGTACAAAATATTACACATTTTACTTATAATACCCATTTTATATGTAATATTTTGTTTAGGTGCATTAAATATGGTATTATAATTATCAAAAGTAAAAGTACTGATCAATAGATCGTTTATTATTTTTGAGCAGTTATATATAACCAACTTAGCTGCAATCAGACCAGCCAAATTCACAAATGAATCATTCAGTGCGAGCTATAAAACGTTCACAAATCTGACAATCATTCGGAATACAGTTAAGGAAAAGTTTCCTAAAAAAACAATACATATACATCTATACAGAACAAATACTTGAAAATTGTACATTAACAAAGATACTGTCCACCACTGTTGACTTAATTTGTATTGATCCGGAACATTCCTTAACATTTTTACCTTGAGAAACATAAATTAGAAATCAGTATCGTCACAAACAATGTTTGTACTAAAACATCTGCAGGTCTTAAATAAAAAAAATACATTTTTGGAAACTGAATTTGTACACAACAGGCACATAGCACCACAGTTTTGGCATCTTTCTATGTAAAATCCGAACAAACACACTCCCATGATGCTGAGACAGTGCATACAGTACATCTGTCTTCTGTCACAGCTGCATTAATAAATGCTTAAATGGTCCATCCAATTTGTTCCTGATTCTGCATGTTAGTGGTTGCCAAGGTAACACTGTAAAACCCTCTTCATCTCAATGCTGCTGTGTCAAGAGTTATTTTAGCTTTGATTAAGGTTACAGTTTATGCAGCTCTAATGGGTAAAACACATTCATGCACACATAACTGTAAAGGCATTCACATTTCACACCCTTCAGCACCCATTAACATGCATGTTTGCTACTGCAGTTGAATTGCTGTCAAAAGTCATGCGTGGTAAAAAGTCAGATGTATATCACTGGTTTGACACTGCCATTTACTCAATATGTCCCTTTATGACCCTGCGATCCGTGTGTGTGTTTGGCAGGTGTGAGTGAATCAGTCGTTGCTGAGGGATCAGATTCTGTGAGGTTGTGATGAGTGTGGTAAATTTGATCAGATCAGTGACATAAAACCAGTCAGTCAGCATGAGGCACACAGTAAAAGCACAAGATACGCAGGAGTGAATTCACTTCACAGCAGGATTTCGGCACAAAAACCTTCAGCTTATTTACCAACCAAGAAACCATATCATTAACAAGCATCAGTCTTTTCATTCTGTTTTCCTAATAGAATAATTTACCCTTTCTGAACATCATTTCAAAACACCAAGGCATATAAATATTAGTATACTGAAATATCTTCTAAGTGCTGATAAAAATAAACATCCATTTGAGGTTAATATTACTTATAATCTATTAAACACATGCTTCTTAAGTCATTCTGTTTGAATGTGTACGGATTGTTCCGGTTTATTTCTCTGACTCAGACTTTGGTGCATATTTAGGCAGTGATTAATAATGGGATGTGAGGCAAGAATATACGTATGTTATTAATGTTAGTCTGTTGTGAGTGTAATGATTTTTTAATGTTTTTGAAAGAAGTCTTTTATGCTTACCAAGGCTTAATTAAAAATATAATATATAATATTTTAATATATTTTAAAATGTAATTTATTCCTTTGATGGCAAAGATGAATTTTCAGCAACCATTACTCCAGTCTTCAGTGTCAAATGATCCTTCAGAAAATATTTTAATATGCTGAAACATTTCTAGTCAATCATTATTTTTCAATGTTGAAAAGAGTTGTGCTGCTTAATATTTTTGTGGAAAGCTTGACACATTTTAAGGATTTGATTAATTAAATGAATAGAATGTTAAAAAGAACAGCAGTTAAAAATAAATCTTTTGTAACAATGTAATACTCTTTACTGTCACTTTAGATCAATTTAGTTCATCCTTGCTGAATAAGTGTTAATTTCTTTAAAAAAAAACAATCTCTAACCACAAACTTTTAAATAGTAGTATACAGGTGGAGAGATGTTACACAAAAGCATCTTAAAATTTAAATAAAACATTTATTACAAATCATACTAGAAAACACTCCCAGCATCGTTGCCACAAATACAGTATTATACACACGGGCTCAATTAAAATAACCAGGATAATCAATCATAAACATATAATTTGGTTGTTTCAAGACCACCAAACCAACAGCGAGACAAACGTGACCCCACAGAGAATATAAAGTATGCAAATAAGCATTCAAACGCGTGTTGTTTAAATTTAAGCATAAATTAAACATGAAATTGTAACTTTTATTACAGACAGGGTGCAAATGGAGGTTTAGTGATAGGTAAAAGTACACAAGGATAGTGTGCAGTTGAGGTAGAGAAAGTAAAATAGGTGTGCGTATGCTTTTATTTCATAGTTTTACAGTGTTATGGGAATTTTTTTTCTGCTTCGATGTGCACACAGCCAGCTTTTAGTTTGAATTATGAAACAGTGGAGATGTGAGTGCTCCCTCTCGCCTACTGTCTCTTACCGTCCCCTCCTTTTTACCGTTCTATCCCCAGACTAACACCTCCAACATCACACACACATTTTGAACTCTTTGAGAGTTGCAGAATGAGTTTCCCTGTTTGATGATGATATATTTAGGGGGAGAAAAGCAAACGCAGAATACACAAGAGGGCTGTGTGTGCGCGGGAGTGCGAGGGACGCGTGGCAACAGAAGGATTCTAACAATACACCATTAGGAATCTAGGTGCGAGCACATAATACCATCCTCCTCGTACACGCAGACACACGCACCTTTGTGTAATGCCTCAGCTTTTGTTATGTAATCCCTCTCTGCATGTCTGTCCTTTCTCGTATATCCTTCAAGGGCGATGGTTTACAAAACACTAGAAACAATGACAGTCCCCTGTATCTGTCAGCCAGAGTGCTGACAGGCTCAATATCCACTCTAGAAGTCTAGTGTGGAGTATTTTATGATTTAAAGGAATATTTCAAATACAATTTAAACTATCAGAAAATCGTTTGGACTCTGCCTTCAGTTTGTAAAATTATTTACAGGATGCATTTACAATGGAAGTCTATAGGACATTAGAACCAGGTTTGAAAGCACAAATATGAAGCTTGTGTGTTTGTTAAAGCATACAGTAAATTTGTCAAAACTATTTGTCATTTTGAGATATATAATTTTCACAAGTGGATATGACTAATTGTGTGTACTGGTGTAATTTGTGAGGATGAAGTTTGCTACATATGCAGACTCTTATATTTGTAATGTTTATTTGAGCCAATATTACTTTTTTTTTGTTTCTAAACATGAAATATTTTGAAGAATGTTTCAACTATTTTTGTCTATACAGTGTGAAAGTCAATGTGGTCCAAATCAACACTGTCATATACATGTACTGTTAATCATACATGGCTTTCATAAAATTTTGTGTCAGTTAAAAAAGCAGATTGGTCTACTTTGAATCCGAAAAGTTAGACCGATTACCTCTTGACTAACTGCTAGTTGGCTAGTTCTTAAGACACAGTCTTAACATAGTGACTTTCAGTTTATACATCTGGCCACTGGACTCCACTGACTTTCATTTTATGGACAAAAAAACCCCTTATTCTAGTGTGACAGATATGGTATGAATGTTTGTGCTAAAGCTGTCTACATGCGTATGTACTGATACTGTGCCTCAGAAATATAAATGATGGCTATAAGGGTGGATTTATTTCCGGATAGTGGAATGGCCTGTGTGTGTCTGTGTCCAGGATAGGAACGGCTGAATGGGAGGGCAGCGGTCTGGTCATTACTGTCCATCATCTCTGTAAGGCAAAGAGAAGCAAGACCCTTGACGTCATTCAGAAATGCAATCTACTGAGGCTGTCTATTTGTCTGACTGATTTGTTCAGTTCTCTCATTCAGCCTGGATTCTCAGAGGGAGCGGCATCGGTATATTTCTCCACCTACTGCCAAACATTATTAGTTATTTAGAGTTCAATTACAAAAAAACATTACATTCAGCTGGAAAGTGGCAATATGACAAATTTGAGCATTTAAAGCCAAAATGAAACAATTTTATGTGAGATATAATGGGGAGATGCCTAATACGCTCTGTTTCTCCCACTAATACACATCGCTTGAGGATCATTTTGAGGTGCCTAAACTCAAAAATGGGAAAGAATGTGATTTTGTGCATAGCCACCTTTTTTTGCCATGGTCGATTTTGTTCCCACCACTTTATGAAATTGCTTGTGGCTACTGGCTAGATGTAAAGGGGAACGCTTTCCAATTGTTGTTGCTGGAATTTGTCATTTTTAATGTTTGACTGAGTTATTGTTTTGGAAAGTGACAGCAGCAATGTTCCCTCCCACACACAGCACTCAGACATGCGCTCAACCTCCCTTTCGCCGGCTTGCTATCCATTCTAATGAAATCACAAATCAAAATTAAACAAATGTGCCCCCACTCCTGCTATATGGCCACTGATGTACAGTACAGCTGTTATTTTAGCTTAAACAAGTTATATCAGGGCAGGTTAAAATCTTATGGAAGCCTGCTTCCACGTCAGAGTTCAATAAATTAAAATAAAATAAATGTTACTGTGAGATAAAGGTTGAATTGTAAGATATCATGTTTATAAAAAGCCACAGTAAGATATAAAGACAAAATTGTGAGATATAACGTAAAAATTCTGAAATCAAAAGCCTGTTTTCAATTCAAAGTTCAATTAAACAAAATAAAATAAATGTAATTGTAAGATAAAGGTTAAAATAAGAAAGACTGAATTGTATGATATAATACAAACTGGAAGATATGAATTCAAAATGTATATATAAAGTCAAATTGTAAGAAAAAAGTGAAAACTGTGGAATATAAAGTCAAAATTCTGATATACAAAGTCAAATCATGATATATAAAATCAACGTTGGAAGATATAAAGTTGCAAAGTCACAGAGGACACATATCTACCAGGTTTATACGGCCATGTGTCTCACCTGACCACTTGTGATTAGATCACTTTAGACATGTTGATACAAGGTCCTATGTGTCATTTCTTGAAAGAGTGTGTGTGTGTTTGATATGTTTGGAAAGCAATAGTCTGTCTTTTGTCTCAGGAGAGGATGACTTGTAAACCCCAAAGCTACATCTGAACTTTTCACAAACACCTTTTGATGGCCTGTTCACACACGTTTATACGGTCTTTGCAAAACCTTCACAGTATACTGTATGAGATTATAGTCGTCTTTTTTTAGCTAAAACGTCTCAGCTGAATTAAAATGAACTAACAACACATGGTCAATCAAATAAATAGAAATAATTCCACACAACCAAGCAAGTGTCCACAGCCCATCCTCTTCTACTACACACGAGAGGACTAGAGCATGTATGTGTTGTTCTGTTCCAAGTAATTTCACAGACAGATTGGTGGTACAGATGCTTGGGCACTCTGTCCCACTTAATGAATATTCAGGACATAATGAATATTAACATATTGAAGATAGAGTCATACAAATGCATCGTCCAGCTTGTAATAGTGACAGGAACAAACTGTCTCAGTATGCAGAGGTGTGCACACAGCACACACACACCTTTTAACAAGCTTTTTCAGCATAATAATTATTAAACCCTTCCACGAACTGTCTTGGCCAATTAAAACTGAAGGCCAGTATGTGTGTGTATGCATATGAGAGAGAGAGAAGGATGTTCAACGTAACTTTATTCGTTCATGAGTTATTTACAAGTTTCTGACCACTTATAAAATGTGTTCAATGTGCTGCCCATTGTGTTGGATTGTCAATGCAACCCTGTTCTCCCACTCTTCACACACTGATAGCAACACCGCAGGAGAAATGCCAGCACAGGCATCCAGTATCCGTAGTTTCAGGTGCTGCACATCTCGTATCTTCACACCATAGACAATTGCCTTCAGATGACCCCAAAGATAAAAGTCTAAGGGGGTCAGATCGGGAGACCTTGGGGGCCATTCAGTGTGTGAAGAGTGGGAGAACAGGGTTGCATTGACAATCCAACACAATGGGCAGCACATTGAACACATTTTATAAGTGGTCAGAAACTTGTAAATAACTCATGAACGAATAAAGTTACGTTGAAACCAAGCACACCATTGTTTTTCTTGTGACATTACCAATAAGTTTGATGTGTCACATGGCCCTCTTCCTATTGAAAAAACTAAAGTTGTATCCAAGATGGCCGACTTCTAAATGGCCACCATGGTCACCACCCATCTTGAGGAGTTTGCCCCCTCACATACTAATGTGCCACAAACAGGACTTTAATATCACCAACCATTCCCATGTTATTACGGTGTATCCATATAAATGGCCCACCCTGTACATGAGCTCCAATAAATAAGTTAGAACTTAGAACATTTCGCAAAATTCACAACACCTGGCACAGGGTCTCCAGGAAAGCGAGTGTAATCTCACTATAAAGGAGACACCGGGAATGGTTGTAATTTTCCTGCTGAAGTCTACATATTGCATAATCTTGCAGAGCCTGACTTGTTATGACTATCAGCGCAAAGACTAGTTAACATCACAGCTTATCCTGGATAGAACTTCCTATTTAGACTAAAAGAGGCTATCTGCACAATGTACATAAAGTGAGTGACCACATTTTGTTTTAATGTTATGGTGAAGGGATAGTCCACCTTTACTTTGTTTATGGACAAAAACTGTAGAGAAAGGGGTCAGTTTGATTAAAAAAAGTGAGAGTTACATTAAATCTGCATATTTTGTTAAATAATAGTTTTCATTTTTTAGAACTATACTACTTAATCCTCTTCGTCCCGCATGAGACATAAGGCCGCATTAGAACTATATTAGATATCTAAAAATGATGTTTCATATTTTAGACCTATATTATGCTAAAGCATTTCTGAAGCTCAAACAGTAGAATATAGCACTAGCAATGCCAATACCATGGGTTTGATCCCCAGGGAATGCATGAACTGTATATAATTTATATTGTATATAATTTATATATAATATAATATTTATATAATTTGTATTATGCATGTTTAATGTTTAACTGTGTCTTTTCAGCTTGTGTTCAGAAAGATCAGTGATGTGAAGCGTGAGGAAGAGGAGAGGCAGAGGAGGAAGAACGAGGCCCCGCTGAATCTTCCTCCTGATCATCCTGTCCGCCGCCTGTTCCAGCGTTTCCGCCAGCAGAAGGAAGCCCGTCTTGCCGTTGGGCAGCCCAATCCCGATGACCCTGATCTTGAGAAGGGCCAAATCCACAACAAAGTCATCAGCCAAGATGTGGTCGCCACCACAAGCATCGTCACAGTAACGGAAAGCCCAGCCACGCCCATCCCATCCCACCCTAACAAAAACCGCATCCTGGGTGCTTTCGACCAGGCCAAGCTCAGTGCCCCTGTCCCAAACATCCCTCGGACATCAGAGCCACGCGCACGAGGGTGGGCCAGGTTTAGGGAGAGCATTGCAAAGCCGGAGAGCTGGGGGAACGTTCCTAAAGCGGAATCAATGGAGACTCTCCCAGAGCGGAGCAGCTCCACAAAGACTTCAGAGCCCAGCGGACTGAAGAAGACCGACTCCTGCGACAGCGGCATCACCAAAAGCGACCTACGGCTGGACGAGGGTGGCGCACGCACCCCTGTAGACCGAAGCCCAGTCCTACCCGACGGAAAAACTCCCCCGATCCCACCTATCCCCCCTATTCCCGAACACACGCTGCATGCCTCACTCCTGGAACTCCGTACTGAACTTAAAGAGGAGCTGTCGGCGCTCGGTAACCGAATGGTTGCCTTGGAGACACAGGTTGCTGAGGTATTGAGGTTGCTAAGGAGCAGAAAGTCTCCGACCTCTCCCATGTCGCTCTTCCAGATCTCACGACCGACATCACCAGACACAGACAAGGAGGACATATTCCCTTGAAGAAAAAGAGAGAGGTAAGCTTCTTTCTTCTTGAAAGGGAAATGATTCAGAGACTTTCTCTGAGAAACGTAAAAAAAAAAAAATGGAACTACTTTTGACATCTGTGCCAGCAAAAAGCATGACAGACACTGTAAGAGTGAGTGTGTGTGTTTGTGTGTGTGTGTGTGTGTGTGAGAGAGAGAGAATGAGTGAGGGAAAGGATGAAATAAGACACTGGAAAGGAGAAGAGGATGTCTCATCCCAAGGCAGCGCATCTGCGATACCAAAGTGATGGTGTGTTAGTTGTCACACAGACACTCTTTGTGTCGAACTGCTCCCTGTTTTAGTCCTGCGACGCTGACAGACAGTGAGAACTCTTGCCGCAGGGCCAACTCTGACTGATGGTTGTCATGGCAATGCACGGTCCCCAACTGCAAGTGCGGGCCCTTCTAGATCCGCTCATGTAGCATGTCTTCCCCTCTCTCTTTCGAGCTCTCTCTCTCTCTCTCACACACACACACACTGCTGTTCATACTCTGCAGTGTTTCTGGTATAGAGATCCATTCTGCACCGTCCTGTTGGGTAGCTCACCGCCAGACACAAGCCTTTATCAGGAATCACAGAGCTACAGTAAGCATCTTGCCCAATAATGTGACGGTGTGGATATGAGCTGCTAGCCGAAAGATTGAAGAAGCAAAGAGCGCATCCCAGGAACCATGGAAACCCCAGATAAACATGTTTGTACAACGACAAATCAACTGCTATCCCAAGAGTTGTAAATGTAACTGGAGAAACTAATGAGCTTTTCAGGGGGTTTTGAAGTGTAACAGCTGTTAGGGTCCTTTCCATGACTTGCGTCAATGCACATCTCAACAAACTATAAAATAAAATCTGACAACAGTGGTAGACTACATGTTTAGGGATGCACAATATATCGGTACCATATTGGTCATTGGTTCATATTACAGACTTATTGGATAAATATAAGCCAATATTGGATATTTAATTGTACAGTACATGTACACTTCCCATATTTTGTTTACATTTCATTTGCCATCATCTAATGCTCACTTGAAGTTAGTCTTTAACTTAATTTAACAAGACTGTTAATTGTAATTGTAGCAAATTCTGAAATGAAAACCCATTTTCATTGTGTACATTATAATGTTGTGATGCCTAAATTCACTTTTAGCATTAAAATTATTTTAGTTTTTAATGTTTTATTTTTAATTAATTTAGACAAAAAATATAGAAATGTAATATTCGCCATTTTCACTTATCATTCATAACATCAAAATTAAAGGGTTCTGTCATTCTGTCATTAATTACCCTCACGTCGTTCCAAACCCATAAAACTTTCGTTCATCTTTGGAAGACAAATTACATTTTTAATCAAATTTGAGGGCTTTCTGTTCCTCCATTGACAGCCTACACAACTTTCAATCCCCAGAGAGGTAGTAGAGACATAAAGTAATCCACGTGACTCAACATTCTCAAAACATTCTCAACATCACTTCGTGGTTCTGAGAATTATTGTGTGATGGAGTTTAATTTGCTGGATAATTGAATGTAGACTCGATGAGGCCAGTACACCAGTGGTTTAACCAAAATGTTATGAACTTGGTAACGCAAGTGCTTTGTTTCACAAAAAAAAAAAAAACTATTATTATTTACCACTTTGACAAATTATTACAAAATATCTCCAATGCGCATTCACGAGAGCTTCACAATGCATGTGTGCAAGAGCAGACGTTTTTGCGTGACAGCACATCGGAGATTATAAACGTCGTTTGAAACCACAGTAATGATGAGAGTAAATGATGCAGACTTTTCATTTTTGGGTGAACTAACCCTTTAATTACCGACTTATAAATATCCATCAGAATATTAATATTGGTGCATCCCTATCAAATTTGTTGAAATTACACCCGATTTTTTTAAGATGGTCCAGTTTGGGGTGTGTTCACACTTGGCATTTTCGATTCAATTAGTCTGTTAGTGTGGTTCATTTGAACGTGTGAACACTGCCATCCGAACCCTTGTGCGCACCAAAACAAGTGGATCGAAACCCTTAAAAATATGGATCTCGGTCCGCTTCCAAACGAACTCTGGTGCGGTTCGAATGATACATGAACTCAACACAGACCAAATACATGTAAACAAACCAAAAAAAGACCCTAAAAAAGACAGAATGCTCATGCACATCGTTTTTTTCTCATCACAGATGTTGCCCATCATAGTTCAGTACAGGCATTGGAACCACATCTCCATGCAACAAATCTTTGTTTGTGTGTGTAACAGAGGGATTCCAGCCACTGTTTTGACTCCTTTACACATTTTTTAAGATCTTCACAAGCTGGTCAAAATACCATCATGTGTAGGCTATGCACACACAACGAGCGCATTTATCCCAGCACACACCACTGTTTTAAATGTTTAGCACGTTTCGTCTCAAAATACAGTAGGAAATACGTCATAAAAGCAGACCAATCAGGTTGTGAACATATCCCTTTTGGTTTCAGTGATAAAAATGCCAATCTAAATGCTAATCGGACCAGGACTAAAAAATTTTTTTTGTCTGGACCACACAATCCAAACTACAAGTGTGAACACCCTAAATGTGAGGAAACAGCCTTTTTTTTTTTTTTTTTTACTGAAAAGCAGGATTTTCATTTACACAAGTGGTCCTTCTCCCCTTCATACTGTCAATGGATATTCCTTTGACATGGTCGTTTTACAGCATGTGGCCTTCTCACAATGTTGTTCAGAGGTAATGCTATAGCATAAAGTTTAATGCAGTTGTAGATGTTGATGCAAGTCATGTGAAAGAATCTTCACGTTTTTTTTGGTCGACAATAGGCATCTTCAAGCAAGTTCATTAATGACTTGCTGGATTGCAGTGGCCAAGTTTTATAAAATATCACTGAAAGAACTAGTGAAACAAAAGAATGTATGTGGTTTCTTTATCAATGATTGGGTCTTCCAGAAAGCACACAAACATATTATACCACGGCCGCACTATTATTATTCCGACCTGATGTGCATTGTAGCTTTGTTATCCAAAATGAAATGATGGATGTAATCTATACACATGATTTCTGTCACAACACCACAGTACATCATAACACAGTTACAAGGAACTTTCAGTATTACAACAAACATCAAAACACAAAGAATCTCAGGAATGAAGAGGGGTGATGGTCTGAGAGCTCATTCTGACCCCCTTCCTGGATGTTTTTACATATTCAATACTGAAGATGTGGCATTATCTTCACACCAGCCCTGTTTAGCTTTTCATTGGTCAGCAGGGGAGACTGGGGCTGCTTGTCAAAAGCCTTTTTTTTGGTAGCCAAGACTTAAAGGTATGTGTCTACAGAGAAATTACCTTGTAAAAAATAAAACAACCTTGGGAAATTTCACTATAGTTGTGACAGGTAGTCCCAGTCTCCCCTATTATTATATTAAATAAAGCAATGCAAGTTAGGAGTTAATCTGTTAATCACATGGCTAAGATATAAATAGCTGTTTATTTTGCTCTCTTTTCCAGCGTCCCTCTCCCATATCAACTCCATCTTAATTTCCATAACGAGGTCCAGGGGGGAACACAGAGATCGAGTCTCGTGTATTAGCCTCTCTATTCAGAACACCACCACCAAACCTGATTATCTTTATCTCTGTCACAGAATATATGAACTTGTATATATTCTAAGATGATGCTTAATCTTTCAGGTTTTCTCATTTGTATCTTAGAAAGAGAGTGCCTGACCATACAAACTCTGATAAATGCGTTGTGTGTGTGGAGAATTGTGGTAATGAACATACTGTGTGCGTCAGATGAGCGGTTAAGGGACATGTTAGCATGCTGTGAGATGTTCTCAGGTTAGAGAGGTCATTATCAGGTCCACATGAGATCTGTTGAGGTCAGTATATCACCTCACCTCACTGCTTCTCCACTACCTGAGAGCAGAGAGAAAGAAACACGACTCAGAAGAATCACATAAAACCAAAAAGCTACCAAGGTCATATCAAACATCACATCAGAAATTAAAAAAATATTTTGTTGGGGAAAGAAAGACAAGAAGCTCCACACGTCATGTTTTTCCTACATGAAGATTTATTTCTGTTACAACAAAGGTACATTTTGTACAGTCTGAACATTTTGTATGACAAAGAAAAAAAATCTTAGTTTCTTTAAAAATATATATATATTTTGCCCTTAAGAGGTGATTATCTCACTCTGTCAGCAAGACACCAGAGGAACAGTATTAAATGGCACAATTCCCATTAAGGTTATTTTATGCTTCAGAGCTTGTTTTACAATAATGATATCTTAATTAGCTTTAATATTATGGGTCATTTGCTTAGACTCCAAATACGGAGCAGAAATTGGAAAAGGTTTAGCATTTGTATCTGGCAACCCAGAACTGATTTTAAATAAGACATATGAATGTTACAAATAATATTAATAACAATACTGACAAGCAAATCCATGTAAACTGGAATGTAAAGCATCAGCCTGAGCTGATTCTGAAGCAATAATCATTGCTGCTGTATTTCACACGGATTATTCCTGCCACGCTTCTCCAGCTCAGAAACAACATTTAACCTGAACCACATGATGTAATCAACAGAATAAGAAACAAACGCAGCCCTGATGTCACTGCATGCCTCTGCAGCACAGCAATAAGAGTTTTAACATTCAGAGAATGCACTTTTTCTTTATTATAGAGAATGAGATTGAGGAGAATTGTACAGAGTTAATTCGTTTAGGCAGAGATGCAAAGCCCTTAGATACTAGCATGGTTTACTTACAGAGATTCGTTACCATCTGATCGTGACCGATTTTCTCAAATACGACAACAGCATGGCTTGATTTGCACTTAAAATAAGGTTAAGACATGCATGGTAAATACAAAGGAAAATTGGAATAAATTATCATTAAAAAGAAGTACTCCTCTACTGCAGGAGTATTTAATCTCCTGCCTCTTACCCCATAGAGCTAATGGATTCAGTCTTTGTAGCAGACCTGTCTGACTCTTGGTGAGTGAGTGAGTCCAAATTTGCATTTAGTAGGGGATATGAATCCTCACAGATCTCAGACTCGCATTAGGCAGTTTGAATAGGTTTTTTCAGACTTGAGAACCAAAGTATCGCATCTCAACAAAACAGGCCACTACATCATTAGAGACCAGTCCATGATAAATAAACTTTTCTATGGTCGAGTTTCTTTGACAGAAGCCTACATAAGTATCCTATTTATCCCAAAATCAAAAAAAAAAAAAAGAAAAAAGAAGAAAAATCACATTTTATATAAAGTACATGAAGTAATTTTTTAGGACTGTTTTATCATATTAAATGAAATATAATAATAATAATTGATAAAATATTAAATATTACAATTAATCTGAAATATTATTAAATATATTGAACCTAAATTACACAATTAATTTAGAATACCACCATAAGTATTTTTTCTTGCATTACAGTACTGAGAACTGAGCATGAAATTATGAATTTAATGTAAAACTATAAAAACAAACATTAAAATCTTAATGCATGTATTTATATATGCAAAATATAATTTCTTATTTTTTCCTTTTGAATTTGGGGTGAAATATGAACTGAACATGTTTTTGACCAATTTTGTGAGAATCAACCAAACGCAATTGTACACACAGCATATTAGTTTGTGTGTTGCTGCATGTACGTATACGTATATGTTTGACTAGAAACTTGACATGTAAGGTACAATATTTTGGGGAACAATTAGTATTTTTAATAAGTCCTTAACACTGACACTGAAGTCCAAACGGAGTTGTGCTGTTCTATAAAAGCACAGGGCCTGTAAGAACAAACATGTCTGTACGCACACAAAGGTCCTTCTAAGGGTCATTCTTTAAAAACAGCCCTAATTAAGAACTTAACACTTTCATATGTATTCAGCAGACAGCATGGCCATTATACACTGACTGAAACATCCTCACTGAAATCATTTCTTCACATGGACATTACTACTACTGTAAAGCACAAAGACAAAATTTGTAAAATTGCTGTAAAATATTATTTATGACAATAAAATATTTTATATACGTATTTTTGCCCATACTCTCTTTACTTTAAGTATTTCACTTTCTTTTAGAACATTAAAGCTACTTTTGAAAGCACATAAGCTTTGAAGTCAGCATGAAATCAATGTGAATGGTTTACTTATTTAGAAATCAAATTGTCAGGTGATCATGTTCACCAATATTCAAAAGCTATTTAGCAAAACTTCAGGTTTAGCTCCATTATGGTATGCATCGCCCACTTTTCATCATCCAATCCTATTCCCAATTAATAAAATGAAATCCATAATATTTAAAATCTCATTAAATATTGTTTCAATAACAAAAATACCACATTATGAAAAAATGGCCAATTCATGCTGACTTTAAGCAGAGGGAACTTGACTGTACAATCACATGTACTCTGATGAGTGTGTAATTTTACATGACAATTAATCAACATGCATTAATAGCAGAGTGACCTGTGCTGAGAAACACACACACATATGCACATTAAGGACCTGTGTAATGTGTGGTGTCAGTAAGCAGTTTCAGCATGACTCACAGAAAGGGCAGGTCAAACATGACCTCTGCCATACCACCGACTAATATAACATCATATCACTGAGAAAGAGACAGGGATTGCAATCATAGCAAAATCGATAAAAAACCTTTAAGTGCACCTTTAATTACTTTTAATAATATATATACTATAATAATGATTATTTACATTTATATATTTTTTTATTGTATTTTGCTTATTTGTTAACTTTCAGTATTATTTTGTTTGCAAAATTTCTCTTTGCTTTTATGCTGCGGTGGCAATATGGACATTTTTTTAAGCATATGGTAATACATAATGCCAATAAAGCACACTAAAATTGAACTTGAGAGAGAGAGAGATTTAGTGAAGGGATTATGAAAGATTAATCTGATGCTGATAAAGGTACGCTGCAGAGATAAAGCTCTTTAAAGTGTAATCCCTCCAACCACTGAAACACACACGCACGTCTTACCTCTCTCTAATAAAGGAGAAACTCCAGGCTAGCAGATCACTGATCTAATTAACCACACAGAGCAGCTTGAGCTGTTAGTAAGAAGATTGAAGTACAGATACACAAGGATAAAGAGAGAATGAATGAGACAAGACCGAGAGATCAGGAAAAGAAAGATCAGAGGGACAAAATGAACCTGAGGATGGAAACATACACAGATGGAGGGACAGGAAGAGAGCGAGATCAATGGTCAAGGCTGTATCCTGGCCAATGATCAGAGGCATGTTTCACCATCAGTGTTCAGACAAACTCATAAATAAACCAGGATTAACAATCAAACACACACCTGGAGCATTCACACCATTTCATTTTCACACACACACTGTTCAAATACAGCATAGCCAAACAAACATGATATTGGAGGAGTTGAAAAGAATGTTATATTTGCCCACATTGTGACTGGTCGAAACTATTGTAAAACTTTAAGTACCATGTGATTTCTGCCTTCCCATGATTCCACCCTGAGCGGTGTTGTCATCTCATGTCCCACTCAATACCAACTTGAGCAAAGCAATAGAGAAAAGCAACCACTGGAACGGCCACAGAAGACCAGCCTGTTGAAGAAATAGAGGAGAAGAGAGAGTTTGAATGGTACAAACAAGATAATAAGCAGAAACCAAACAGGAAGTGAGGCTGTATCTGAATTTGTCAATTCCCTGAGGGCACCTGAACAGTATTTGGACAGACACATACAGGGCTAAAAAAAAAAAGGGAGTGTTGTGTGTTTAACAATATCCAATAATATTTTTATCCCACAAATTAGAATAGAGTCTTTTTTTATTCTAGAATAGGATTTTTATAGAACACATTAATTTACTCAAATCTGTGTTGTAAATATGTATCTTTAATTATTACATGTTGTCATACAAGCAACCAGTAAGTAGACAAATGTAAGTTTCACAAACCTAATCTGTCTACTTACTAACCAGTTCCCTGTTGGATATACCTGAAAAATGACTCATGATTCTTTAAGGGAGTCAGTTGTAAACTCAGTAAGGGATCTGAACGATTCATTTATTGCACGAGTATGATTCCAATGGCTAATTCTCAAGCAAACTGTCCTA
Organism: Scardinius erythrophthalmus; assembly: GCF_964197995.2. Taxonomy (NCBI): domain Eukaryota; kingdom Metazoa; phylum Chordata; class Actinopteri; order Cypriniformes; family Leuciscidae; genus Scardinius; species Scardinius erythrophthalmus. Next base: position 16,293,211 of record NC_138239.1, on the reverse strand, counting down.
ATTATCAAGCAAATGATTTTAATTATTCTTTTAATTTGATTAAAAGGAAATGTGTTATACCGAATTATATGACTTTTTGAATTCTGTGACCATTGTAGGCACTGTTGTCACGCTAACACTAACCTCAACTTTATTCTTAAAGGTGCAGTATATAATATTGACAGCTAGCGCTTGAAATTAGTATTGTAGTCCAAATTCAAAATATTGGAGAGAGTTGTTTCCCCCATCCCTCCTCCATGATCCGTTGATTTATCTGTTTTAATATTCCTCTGGTGTCAGAGCTTTTTAGATGGATGACGAAGCTTTTAAGGTTGAGTACATTCTGAATTCTCTGAGCCAGTTCGTTTGCTGGCTTTCATGTCCGCAATTACCGGTGTTTTCAGCCAACTGGCAAACCAGGGTGTCGAAATACTATTGGGTAAATTGGCAGTGGGCGGGATCACACAGACTAAAACAAAAACCGACATTCAGACCCAGAACGCACATTTCAGTAAAATAACTGGCTGTAGAATTGTTTTTCGGAGACACAAGTATGTGAACTTAGCATGTTTCCTAAATCTCTGTAAACATATTATGGTATTTTTATGCTTTAGTACAGTAAAAAATAAATAAAAAATTACAGCACCTTTAACCCTATCGTTATTACAGCACCTACTACGGTCACAGAATTTGATAGGTCAAAAAATCCATTGTTACACCTGTTCATAAGAGTTAATGGTTCACGAATCTTGCCTTGATGACATATCAAAAAAGAAAGATGACATACTGTATGCCTGAAGAGCACAAATACTGCACCTGTGTTCAGCTATTTCAAGTGCTTAATTTATAAATATAAATTATTTATATATAAACAAACATATTTATTTCAGGTCTATGCCACCCTTTCCAATTGAAATTTATTTTAAAATGAGCTCAGTTGGATAGGATTAAGTGTTTACATGAAGGCTTTCTGGTCCGATTGAGCATATGGACGGAAACAAAGCATTAGTGATTGTCTAGATAGTTTTTTTTTTGTCCATATTTGCACTCATTTTAAGTTGCACCTTGGAGCCCTGCAATTTCAAAATTTACACACACACATGAAAGTCTGGTGTATTTTTAGTACAGAATTGCTTATGTAGCAGCATTTACAAGAGGTTACTGCAGTATAAAGGGATCATTTCCCCCACACAAGCTCCAATTTATAACCTCACACAGATTAACAGGTATAAAAAATGAAATCTTATTAGACCATAGGGGTGTATTCACTCATCACATTTACATCTGCATTTGCCCCCTGCAGTCAGTAAATGAACCGTCCATATTGGCACAGGGTCACTTTCTAAAACCTTTACACTCAATATACCCCAGTGGTAAAATAACCTTCCAAACTTCACCTGAACAGCAGAACCCATTATGATCTTCAAAAAAAGCTGAAGAAACACCTTTTCCGGAAGCACTTCACTTAATGCACTTATGTCTGCTCCTCTCTAGTACTTATGGATATGTGTTATGGTAGCAGTACTTGTGTTATATTCTCCCTCCCTTGGATTAATTGATTTTGCTTGTGTTACTCCCATTTGTCGTTTATAAAAGATGTATAAATGTATTGCAAGATGCAAATAAAATGTTAAATAATTTTAAAATTATTATACATTTTCAAATAATCAATGAGATATATTTTATCAAATAATATATTACCAAATTATTATCAGTGACAGATATAGTGTACAATATATGTTATAGGCTATATATGAGGAGATGCTTATAATCATGGCTACCCTCAACATGTCCACTATGAGCCCGAAGCAGTTAAAACATACCAGACAGGTGTGTGTGTGTCTCTTGTGGGTTCATTAAAAGGACCTGCCTTGTTGCATCAGGGACAAGAACAGAAGGATGAAACAAAAAGTAAGTAAGAGCAAATGAAAGAAGGGGGTTGTGGATTACATTTGGTTACACCTCATTGTCCTTCAGGTGCTAGAGTCACAGCTTCGTAATACACAGCTTTGTATTATTCTCTAATACACGTTATTGGACTCTGTGTGGAGGAATGTTCTCTGATCTCTTGTCAGGTGTTCTACAAACTCATCAAGCTTTATAGGAGAAAACTTATAGCCATTATCTTGGCAAAAGGGGGTTGCAAAAAGTGTTTAATAAAAGGGTGCCATTAATTGTGTCCAATGTGTATTAGAGAACTTTTTTTATTTCATAATGAAGCAAATTCCCCCATTTTCAATTGTTTTACTTCAATGGAAGGTTATATTTTGGGGATTTTCTTGAATAAAAGGTCAAAAGGATTAACAATGCAGATTTATTTTCACAGGCTTCTTTTTTCATATTTATCAAGGGTGCCAAAAATTCTGACCAGGACTGTATGTAAGACCTGAACTACTTCAAATGGTCAAAAAAGGTGCAAATAAGTTTAATTAATATAACAAATTAAATGTAACTAAAGTAGTAGGATATGGTTCTTAAAATAAATGGCGAATTGAACTGAACGAAGTAATGAATAACTTCAGGGTTCTGTGATTGTCTGTGCCCAGCAGGTCTCTCTCTGAGCTTTACTGTATCCCGCAGCTCCTCAAAACCTTTGGGTCAGAGTCTGACTGACAGTTGCTGTAGGGGGCGGGTGGGATCAGCAGGGCTACCTTTCAGAGATGTCAAGAGTGAATGATACCATGGCGACCGTTCTTAAGGCTCTGTGGTGTTTATGGTACCCGGTGGCAAATAGATAAATAGCAGAACTTCCAGACAGACATTCACCTGCCTTCCAATCTTTGCTTCAAAGGCCAAATCTGAAGTGGCATAAAATCACAAAAATGTGCATTTACACTGAATGTTTATAGAGACAGAGCGACGCGCGTCATAATATGAAAACAATTGTTGGATTGGGGAAAACAATCCACAAGTCTCCATTTACTTTGTATTGAGTGAAGCTGCCTGCTTGTCATTTCTTAACAAAAAAAACAAAACAACGTCTATAAAAGCTTAAAAGCGTTTAAGGACAAAAAAGTGGATACAGCAGGCAATAAGACGTGAAGCATCAGATGGAAGAATGGGGAAATTGGGATGGGGAAAATGGGATCATGACACTCAGTAGGCCTATGCACTAAAAATACACTACGCTTGCAGCAAACATTTTGTCACTGGTAAGTCAAATATCCAAGGGGCTGTTTATACCTGGACACTTCATGCGTTTTCTCAGATCGGATCTGTTTAATCAAAATGATTCCATTTACACCTAAATGTTTTTTTGCAAAACGGATAAAAATCCGATCTTCAATTCCCGCGCTATATGCAGGTTTAATGGAGTTCACGTCACCGAAAGCAAATGGTGTCTTGTGCACCCAACGCGCACGACCGCCCACACCGCAATTACGTCATTTTTGCCGCACACACCTTCGCGCTCGTGTGGACGCGGCGAGTATAAACCTAGCTTTATATGACACTTTGCGCTCTGTCACAATTGCTTGTATCCACTTTTGTGTCTTCAAACGCTCGTTTTTTGGGGTCGACAGCTTATAAAAACTTAGTTCTGTTTTTTTTTTTTTAGCTTGTTTGCTGTAGGCCTACGTGTACACCCTGTCACATAGCTTTGTTTTTTGTTATAAGTCAAATGATGGAGGCACCTTCACTCAATACAAAGTCAATGGAGACGGTTGGAACTCTAAATTTTAAATTTAGAGTTTAAATTTAGTTAATAGTTAATAGTTTTTTTCTATTTCTTAATAAAATTGTTCCAGCTGGGACATTTGCTACAAAGAAATTCAGAATTATTAGACCGGGTAGATCACCGCGGGATTAAAATAGGTTTTTCTTCAACGTCCCCATTTTGAGTTTGGAGAACTTGGCACAACACATGAACAATGATGCTGCTAGCTTAAGCGTTTCTGGCAGGACAGAAGATGTCACCAGACCGTCGTGAAATATCGTCCTCAAGGAGATGATTTTCGGAATAAAATATAACAATGCACAATCACACTGACACCGCCGATTGGGTGTCACCGATCAGATACATTTACCGTATCTGAGAGTAATGTAGCAGAGGGTTGATGTCTCTTCAAAGGAAGATAACAAACGGCGAGTCCGCAACTCTCTGCTGTATAGTTTGATGGTTTGCTTCACGATGTGAGTACAGGACTCTTTAACTTCACTGTACATTGCTGGTAGACATTTTCCAAAACAATAAGGACCTAGGCCTGTTTTGTCTCCCACTTCTTGGTTCTCGCGCCGCTTGAGCTGTCAGGCGTGCTTTTGGTTGTAATGACAATGACGTAATTCAGGGCGGCACAAGTTCGCGTTCATTTACACTGAACCAAAACAGTATCCGAGTCACCTTTGATACTAGGGCTGAGTTGGGTCAGACCCGTCATATTTTAAGTCTGCTTTTATGCGGCATTGTGTGTTTACACAGAATTCTGAGCAGACACAGAGCAGCTTTAGAGTAGCCTTAACTCGAAGATGCAAAAGACCTCAATTCCTCTCTCTTTCTATAGCCTAACTCTTTAAAGATTTATGTCCAGATGCCCACTGGTGCTTCAACTGCCAATGAATGCCCCCAAGTATACTACCATGATTCTGAAGCAGTATGCAAAGATCTTTTCTAATGAATTTACATAGGGATTCAAAAGTTTGAAGCCATATTTTGCTGATTTCAGACAATTTATTATCAACGGCTGCAGCATTGTAGCTGCATAAACTCCACAGGTTCAAACCTGATGAACATGTTATCCAGCATGCTATGAGAGCCACTTGTGCCTAATGGAAGCAAGAACATCTGATAATCTATACAGAGAGTGACATGATCAATGTCACAAATTTACTTATTTGAATAGTGCAGAATCCTAAATTCATATTTTATGTCATTTTATTTCATAACATTTCTTGATTAAAAAATGTCTTCAAAATCCTAAAACTGTTTAGATCAGGGGTTCACAACTCTGGCCATCAAGATCTACTTTTCTGCAGAGTTTAAATCAAAATGACTTGCCTGTATAACTTTTTAGTATTGTTGAAGAGTTTGATTAGCTTGTTCACATGTGCTTGATTATGGTAGGAGCAAAACTCTGCTTGAAAATGGACCTCAACGGGGCAGAGTTGAGGATTAAATATGATTTTGAATCAGATTTTTCAATGTGCAAGACTTTTAAACCCTACTTTATATTAAAGGCATAATTCATAAACCAATTCAATCCTAAAAACAATCTTTTGAAATAATTTGAAACATCTCTTATACACCACAAAACAGTGACCAAATGTGTCCTGGAGAACTTCAAAATCAGTTCATTTCATCTCATTTATGTCTGATTTTGAATGAAATGTCAGGCAGTACCACATCAACATTACAGTTTCCTTCTGAATTACTGCCTTAACTTTAACTAAAAACTTTACTTGAACATAATATGAAATTAATTAAATAAAAAACCACTTAAATCTACTTAAAGAGAGTACACTTTCATGATGGTTTCTTAACTCGCTTTTAAAAAAGTGCACTTTCTAATGATTGATTTAAAAATCTTTTGTCACACTTCAAAGAAGAACACTTATTTTGATGTGTGAAATAACATACTAAAGAATATTACATTTAGAGTTCATATTTTTAAGACAATAGTCATATTTAGGACAATCAAGTCATTATGAAATTACATATAATGATGTACTCAAGTTTTATTTAAAGGGGTACTTCACTGCTGACAAAACAGGCTTACCATAAAACTTGGCTGGCTATGCAGTAACCAGTGCACAGATTTGTTAATTATATCATGAACTATATGATACTGTATATATTTCGATTGTCAAATATGTGAAAGTGAATGTGCTTTGTCGTTTAAACACCTTTTAATAATCATGTTAGTTGTCGTTTAAACACCTTTTAATGAACATGTTAGTTGATCTATAACGCACAATGGGCTCCACCATGTTAGCTTGCACCACAATTCAGAGAATCGCATCTGACGGATTTACATCACGTAAATTCATCCATTTCTTCCAAAATACATAAAAGTAAGTGGCCAGTGAACTGGGAGAAGAATAGAGTAAATGTTATAGTTTCCTACACAATGTGTATCTGATATGAATAAAACATTTTAAATTATAATTGCCAAATTATAATTGAAAGGATTATTATTGCAGCTTCCATCAGTAGCCTATATGGAATATTGTACGTCTGAATTTATCAGTGACGCAACTGAACGTTCTAATTGCACCGGTGTTCGTACACATCAAAGGGTTGAAATCAATCACATTTTGAGGGTGGAGGGGGAACAAATTGAAACTGAGGGGGCAATGCCCTGTTTTGCCCCCTCGTGGTGCCGGCCCTGCTTTATTGGCAAATACTTCTTAGCAAACTTTTAGTTATAATGGTGTCGACTTGTATTGTTCCCGGGTGCAAGAATTCAGTAAACGTTGAGCGGGAGTGGGTTACTTTCCGTTTCCAGTGAAGGATCCTGCGCAATGTAGGGAGTGGCTAAAAGCCAAAAAATAGTAAATATGGAGAGAACACTGTGAGGGAAAGTCTGAAAAGCCTCCATGATTGTAGTCAACATTTCAAACTAGATGACGATGAACACAGTGTTTAGGAGAAAAAACTGAAAGTGAAAATGCCATTCCATCAGGAAGAAAAACGCAGTAGCGTACAGGTGACATTGTAACCTGTATGCAACTGGTGACATATACATTGTAATACAATACAATACCCTTACAAAAACTGTTCTGTTAATTACCCTCTGTCAATCTGACTGTCTGTAGGCGGGGATACAAAAATGCAAAAGTATAATCAGTAGTTTTCAAGCCCTAGAGCTGTCAAAAATCTGCCTGATGATGCAAAAAGCTGATGCTTTTGCTGACAAATAAACGTAAATTTCTCTGTCCAGGTATGGAGGACATGTAAACATTGTACATTTATATACTACCGACAGCGTAACAATACAAAGCAGGTTGAAAAATCAACTGTTAAACTTTGATATATATTTAAACTAAAACATTTTCATTTGATTGTAAATAACATGTAATTAAGTGTCCAAAAACACTACATTCTGTTCACACTTAAGTACATATTATTTCTGTAGTAATCTTATTAAAAGTATGCTAAAGTGTACTACTTTTTCTAAATGATAATCTCTAAGAGAGTGCATACATTTAAATGACCCACCTTGGACAAACACCCTCTTCCAGAAGATTCTACCCACATGGATCCCGCCCAGAAATAACAGATTGGAAAGAATCAGAAGAGCCGTGGAGAGTGCGGAGATTAGAGCTAGGCCACGTCTCTGCATCCGAGGTGACAGACAGCACACCTAAAACCAGACCAAAAGTGCTTGTTATTATTTACGCTGTGCTATGTGGCATTTATTGAGTGATCTTATAACTGAACTTTATCTAAGGCCGATACTTAACAAGAGAGCGTTTGTGTGAACTCACAATAGTGTGATGAAGAGGACGAGAGGAGAAGAGGAGTGCAAGAACATTCTCCACCAAGACCCCGATCCAGTTCAGGAAGGCCCAGTACTGCAGGTAGTCATGGCAACCATGCCAGAAACACACAAACCCGAACGCCAGCGCAGTGGAGACAATCTTCCGAAACACACCATGACGTGAGCCTCCCAACGGCACATATATGTACCTAAAAGCACATACAAAAACACACATATGAACGACTAAAAAATTGTTTTCTTTTAAGCTTTGACAATTAATAATTAAGTAGTTTTAATATTGAGTTGTTTTCTGTCCCTTAAACCCTTAATCCTTCAAAAAGCATTTTTGCATCAAGACATTATTTAATGTGTTTAATTAAGGGGGCATTCTCTCTGTGTGTTAATGTGTGAAAAAAGAGGAAAAGATTATTTACTGTCTGTAAAACTGCTACCGTTCCCCTAATAATAATAATGACAGCAGGAGAGAGAGAGAGAATTCTGAACTAAACCCGATCTTTCTCTACAGCAGTATAGTAGAGTTTCCATTTCAGGGCTGAGAGAGCACCAATCTGTTCTAATGAGGCTGCTGGGATAGTGGAGGACTTGACTCATCTGTGTGTGTCTGTGAGAGAGAGATAGTGAAGAGGATAAGATTAGTTCTTGACCACGGCTCCAGCTGACAGCGTATGTAGAGAGATCAAGAAAAAAAGATCAACTGTGCTTTATTTTATCTCACTTAAAAAAAATCTCTGCTCTTCTTTTTTTATTCTTCAACATTCATGTGTCTGTCTCTCCTCTATAGGACCACTAATAGGATAGATGGGTTTTTGTGGATTCACTGATATGTTAACTGGACTTACTGATAAGGCTTTTTGCCAGTTTCATCTAATACAATAAAAGAGAAGCAATATTATGCTCTGAATAAGTCTGGTTTTCCTGCAAAATTATCTAAATATTCTTAAAACAAGACTTATTTTCAAGTTTTTTTTAAGCATATACACTATCGTTCCATAAATATTTTTTGAATAAAATTAATACTTTTATTCAGGAAAGATGCATTAAATTGATCAAAGGTTACAGTAAATATATTTACATGATACAAAAGATTTCTATTTCACTTAAATGCTGTTCTGTCATGACAACTCTCAGGAGATTGGTATGGTAATAGAGATTGGCGTGGTAATGGATATGGCAATGTTAATGTATTTGGTCTTGGCGGTATAGATCTGCTACACTGCTGCTGCTGCTGCTGCAAAGCAAGTACTGAGACTTGCTACTGCCAATACATTCACAGACATGCTTCTGTAAGCATGTAAGATATTCTGCTGCTGCACATAAATGTAACATACATGAATAAACCCCCATAGCAGATCTATAGCCTACAGGTGGAGCTGGGGAAAGGGGAGGGTTTCTGAAGCACATTGCAGACTGCTACCAGCAACACCCCAATATTTGTTTGAATATTGAGCCGCAGCTCATTGGACGCTGATAGCAACAGCAACCAATTAACTGTGTTATGTAGATAATGATGTGATCGCTACCAAATGAGTCAGAGACTTATCAGCCTGTGCCATCTAGAGTTTCATGCCAGAACTAGGTACTTTTTGATATTCATCAAAGAAACCTGAGAAAATGTAAAATTTCCACAAAAATATTAAGCAGCACAACTGTTTTCAACATTGATAATAAGAAATGTTTCTTTAGCAGCAAATCAGCATATTATAATGATTTCTGAGAGATCATGTGACACTGAAGACTGGAGTAATGATGCTGAAAATTCAGCTTTATCATCACAAGAAAAAAATATATTTTAAAATACATTAAAGGGGACGAATACCTTGTTTGCACATGATGTCACTGCTGTGTTCCGTCTGCTGATACTGAAATTAATATGGATACCTGCTTATACCTTTTGTTTTGCTTTTGACTTAGTTAAATATTCACATTGCTCATGGTATCGTTTACAGGGAACAGAAGCTATTTTATCCCATTGCATGATCATTTGCTATTTTCACTGATGTTTTGTACAATCCCGTTCACAATGTTGATCTGGTTATCATGAAAACAGTCACGCGCTGCTGCTGCTTCAGCCATCATATGGTAGAAAATGTCTAAATAAAAATTGTGTTCAACAAAATGACAGAAGTCCATCCATTTCTTTGTTGGAAAGGTAAAATATTTACTTTCCCATATGACCACGGAGGAGAATTGGAGGGTCACATTCAGTGGACAAACAACAACAAGCTGTATATTTTTTTAAATTTACTTCAAACCTGTTCACAAGCTTCTATGGTTTGACTTTGGCTGTCATTTGTTGAAGTGGCTGCGTGCAAGTTGTGCTAATTCACAAGCCAAGTGAGTAATACTCACAAATGTATTGTTATTTATTAAACCAAACAATTATAAATCGTTCAAAAACTACATTGAACAAAACTTGTCCTCAATGAACAACAAAAAACTGTGGAACTCTGAGAACTATTTCTAACATGGATTCTAAAAAAACAACATCTCCTTACTACTGACGATTTTAAGAAAGCAAATGATTTGAATTACTTTTTTATAAGGTTTGATAATAATAAAATGATTAGGTGATTACAGTTTTAGATTTCAAGTCAGTTGAAATTTTTAGTCAGTTATCAGAATTCGCTCCCCCTCTGACTTAGGAAAGGGATTTTATAATATAACCGCCCCTTAATCTGCACGTTTCCACCCACGGCACCGCCATTTGGTTTTCGCAAGCGACAACAGTGTAACCAGTTCTAACGCAATGGCAAAAGTTCGAGCAAAGCATGCAAACTGTTCTGTTGTTGGCAGCACAGACGTGCACAGAATACCATTTGACCAAAGAATTAAACATGTCGACGAGATAAATCAATGAATGTAACTCCACAGCAACATAAATGTATCCACTAACCATTCAGAAACATCCAGGTGCAGTCTAAAGTCGCAACCTCTTCCTGAGTCTCTCTGTAAGGCTGCACTTAGCTACTGTTTATTTCTGAGATTTTGGCTGACTGAAATTATTCGCGTTGTGTTATTGTATCCGAACTAAGCTCTCGTGTAAAGGATCTGCCGTCATCTCGTCTTCTGAACGTGGCGGGGAGCAGCAGCACATTTGCATTTAAAGGGACACGAACAGAAACAGGGGCAAATTTGACAAGCTATAATAAATAATCTGGGGGTATTTTGAGCTGAAAGTGCACAGAAACATTCTGGGGACACCATAGATTTATATTACATCTTGTGAAAAGGGGCATAATATGTCACCGTTAAGTATGCACAGAAAAAGATTCAAGCCATGTTTTATTTCCAATGTATATCAACTTCTGCCATCAGGGAAGCGTTATAGCGTCCCACTTTGTAATAGAACTTACCTGTATAAATATACCTGTATCTAGTAATATTTTAAATGGTAAGTTGTCACAATTTAGTCATTGTTATGAATTCTTTTTAATGTTTTAATTATTATTTCTTCCCCTTTAATGTTGTTGTCACGTGTTGTGTGTGTGTATGTTGTGTACTACTGCAGCTTTGAGTCCAAGACAAATTTCCTGAAAAAGGACAATAAAGTATACTCTACTCTACTCTCTTTCATTTTTCATTTACCAACTTTGTGAAGTAACTGCATTGTGGTAGTCAATGAGATGCAACCACCCAGCTTCATTTTCAACTTCTGTTCATCTGACTGTGAAATTCCCACAATTCCACTAATCTTCTGCTCTCAGAGCAGGATTACACAGAGAACACATCACTCTCTTTATCTAAAAGCTCAAAAACTCTGAAGAGACACATATCTAAAGGTAAGAATCTTCAATCGTCTGTTTTTCAAATAATAATATAATATTCTAAAGAAAGTTTGGACATCATGACAACTGATTAGACTGGTCAGTATGGTTGGATTGATACCAAAAATTTGGCTTTGGTGCAATACCAGCATCTGGTCCTCGGTATCTTGACTAAATAGATACCTTGGACAACACCTAAACAGCCTTGAGTGACTGATGAAACTTGGGATATATACTGTATATACACATACTACATACATAATATATATTGTTTATAGATATTCTGTTTCACAGATTGCATCAATACACACTGGAAATTCAAACACTGGACTATTATAATAATAATAAATAATATAACAACTTTTCTTACAAGCAACAAACATGCTTTGCAATTGTTGTCTGATAGGCTTCCCATTAATATTTCTACATCATGCTTTGCAATTGTTGTCTGATAGGCTTCTCATTAATATTTCTACATGAATATGAGATTTCATACTTAAAGAGCTTTGGTGATAATTATGTTCTACCACAAAAAAAGTGTAGAATAATCTTTCTTATGTTAAACATTCCATTAGGATTTGATTTACAAATAAATTACGAAATTAAATAGTTATGTCATATTCAGCAAAATGCACTTAAACACCCACTTAATTAATCACATTACCTTCATATCACACTTCCTGAACTGAACACATTATTGTCCACACAAGGTAATGAAATCTGCGACATGATAATATAGTAACATGGTACTTTTTCAGTACATGACCAGGTATACCAAGCAATCCCAATGGATCTTGCATTTTGTTTCGGTTTCTTTTGTTAAGCTGCTTTCTAAAGCCCAAGCGTAGACGTTGCCCTGCTGAGAAAAGTGTTTATGGGCGCATTTTCATTATGAACAGAAACAATAAGGTCTCGTTCTGGCTCTGTGGCCACCGCAGTATAATCTCAGCCCTCTCTCGCCCTTATATAAGCTCATATGAACTGCGTCTTTGATTTGATTGTTGTGAGCACATTTCAATAGACAGGAGATGACACTCAACAGGCTAAAAGCGAGGCGTTCAAGCAGACAATAGCGCGACAGGAGGGGTGCGCGGCATGTGTCTGTGGATGCTTTAAGATCAGCGGTGAGTCACAAGATCCTCTCCCACATCTCCTCACTCCAAAATCCAGCTCTTCACAATTACTGCACATTTAAAAGCACATTAAGATCTCTCCAAATGCACTTTGCAACACTCGCTCACACACACATACACAGCCCACATTCACACTCCAATTATGCAGATCAGCTCTCTCTGCCACAATGCAATCACTACACATTTTAGCAGAGAGAGAGAGAGAGAGAGAGAGAGAGAGAGAGAGAGAGAGAGAGAGAGAGAGAGAGAGAGAGAGAGAGAGAGAGAGAGAGAGAGAGAGAGAGAGAGAGAGAGAGAGAGAGAGAGAGAGAGAGATGGAAAAGATACACTCAGAAAGAGACAGAGATGTTTTTGATTTTCTGTTCGCAATGAACGGATAATTAATCACTCAAATACTGAACATACTTAAATTCATACTCAAAGTTCCAGCTTGAAAATTATGGAAGTGCTCAGCTTTCTGAATAGTGGCATTTAGGGAGCAATGGGACACTTCCCATTTGGGGGTCTGTGGAAACTATACTTAAACCAATACAAGGCAAAGGGGATGGATATCCTATTTATAACAATCACAAAGTCGACTTGATCATAAAATCAGTAAATTAAGGTAATTAAAATTGGTCATTAAGGGCCAAGCCAAAAATAGCAAAATATTTAGTGGTCTATTAATGGTCTTAACCATTTTATATCACAAGTCACTGGTTAGGAAAATTAGCAACAATTCCACAAATACTGTAGATAAAGTAACTTGGCACAGAAACGCATTCCCCAGCTTGCAGACAGCTTTTTACAGGAAGAAGAGTCAGGGTTGTCAAACAGTTCATGAGTAGTTGAAAAATGTTTCCCAGTTTGTTTGAGTTTAATGTGAGACCAAATATTCACTGGTTCAAATCTGGACTCTGACCAGTCCAAAACATGAGCCTGATGGACTTGTTCTCAAGCCACTTCTTGGTTGTCTTTGCAAGTTTGGCAGGAGCATTGAAAAATAACATTTGATCATTTCTCTTTAGATAACAACTTTTCATTTGTGGAAAGGAAGTCATTCTGCAATATTCTCCTGTTCTCCAAAGCATTAACTGATTTTTCACAGTGAATCAGTTCACCAATACCAGCAGCACAATGACACCTCTTCCTCCATGCTTCACTGTGCTAGAGATGCATTTATTATTATATTTTCGAAGATTCTGCTCTAGAGCAACGCCATGCAACTCGTGTTTCATTGTGATTCATCACTCCACACACAACTTCCCATGCATTAGTGCATTTGCTACAATTGTGCTGATTTCTTGACCAATAATTAGCCAATGGGATTGGGCCATTTTTTTTTTCTTGAGTGTGTGTATGTATAAACAGATAAATAACTAAGGCCCTATGATGAAGGAAAACACATGGACAGCTTTTTTATTATTACAATTTAAATCGGAAAATGCAGAATTTGAGAAACAATAAAACTGAATTAATATAGGGCCCTAAATAACCAATATAGTATGGATATATCATGCATCCCTTTAATGGATCTGTGATGCATAGTGTGTGAATATTTGCTGTGGCATTTACAGCATTTACTCGTTCTTTTGGATTTCCTTTCTTCTGTAAGAAGCTTCATGAACATCATTTACAGCAGGACAGGACACATAGTGTCTTGTCACTTGCCCGGATGTTCTCAAATAAAATAAGAAATAATTTATGGTCTTCTGGGTCTGTGTTATTGGCCCAAGCATCATCACATTTAATATTAATTTCCAATGTACATATTCACACAGACTGGCGAATTTCCAAAATGGGATAGAATAAGATGCTCTTCGCGCTAAATACATGCTAATACAACCCTGATCAAACATCTTTTGTCTGTGGAGATCGCAGCCCTGCCAAAGACTGACAATACCAAACCAAGCACAAAAAAAACCCACAACCTGGGCCCTCTCTCCAAAATCTCCACAATGATCTCTCCATACAGCTGAAGGACATTAGAATATGAATAACTGTCAGGAAATGCAACAGCTGAGCATACAAGGTTACGCCAGGACCTGAAGAGGCTGTTTTTTTAAAGGGTTTCCATATTCCAATAGGTTTTCCAACCCGTTCTAGTCCCTGAGAGTATTTAAACACAAAGAAAAATATCATTAATGCAAAAGTGGCACGCTTGAAAACATCTGTCCAGCTGCTCTGGAGAATTATTTGTCTGACTTTTATCTGTCCAGGAAAGTGACCACTCATGCTAACTAAAGAAATGGAGGCTTATACAGTACAAACACGTATAAAACACATAAAGATCAGAAATCGCTTCTAACAGCACATAATGTAGCAGCATGTCAAACGCCATTTATAATATTTTTAATAACAATAATAGTAACAATCAGAGCTGAACTTTCTATTCCTATTCAACAGACATTACAATATTTTTACAGATTAACAGCTGTTTATAATGTCTGTAACATTAAGGAATTACCAGAGACTCTGAGACATCAGGTATTTCTGGAAGCATTCAGCAACTGGATTTCAAATATCACAACAAATCTAAAAAATATTATAGCATGGAAAAGGCAACATCAAACTGGTAATATTCATAATATTCTGCCTATCAGAGTCTAAACCAAATCACAGAAAAATCAAGTGGTCTTTGGCATAAAAAAGAGAACTACTTGTAAAAAATAAAAAAAAACTTGTAATCAAACAACATTCTCAGCAGCGAGAGAGACTGAGCTGAGCCATGTTTCTAGAATCTTGGGTGACCAATCATGACCAGTGCCCAATTTATTCATTGTGTTTTGCTGTAAAATAAACTGTTCATTTTAGGCTGCCAGATGGCTTAAGAATGTGGAAAACACTCTATATATTATGAAGCTCATCTGCATAAAATTGGATCATTTTGAGCCAAAATATGTAATTAACTGATTTGCATGTATCTTTAAATGACTCATTTGGTGAAATTATATTCTTTACAGGGCTATTATATTTAGTGTGAGTCTTTCCCACTGCACTAAATCTGCAGATCACACTGTCACATATCATAAGTGCAATAACAAACTGTACCATGATGGCTTAAAGTACATTTAACAATGCAACAACAGCAACATTCTTCTTTTTGATGGATAATTGCGTAATTTTGCATTTATCTTCAACTAAGTATGCTGATGTTCCAGCTTAAATGGTTTTGCTGTTAAAAATGGGATGTTGCTGCTAAATATGAACCTCATAAAAGGTCTCATTTGTGTATTATGTTTCAGTAAATTTCCTAAAAACTAAAATGAGAACGTGAGAGCTGAAAAAAAAGATATGAATCTAGCAAGAACAAAGGGAAGTAGATGCAAGAATGTTCGTTTATTATGCCAAAGTGATGTATCTGAAACGTGTAATTTTTGATTATTATTATTAATCATGTTCTTTTCAATTAGCAACAAGAGAAAAAACGTGTAGCTGTGCAAAATATCTCTCTCTCGCACAACCACTCAAAATTAGAGGAAACTGAGGAATCATACCTGATGAGCCATTTGTAAAGTCCCGCGTCAAAGTGTCTGAAAAGCAAAAAGACAGTAACGAGTGAGCTCAGGGGTTCAACACAGATGGTTTGAGGTAACACACGCACTTCTGTAGAACATGACACAACACAAACATGTGTTTAATTAGTCAACATCCAGAACAGACAAAAAAAAGAGAAGAGAATCTGCATAAATGAGATGCTTGAAGAAACCATTTTAATGAATCTCTATGGGCAAATGACATTTGCTGAAACGGTTGTCGTACCGGGAGACATTTTCTCAAAGCGGCTGATCCCAAAACAGTTTTGCTGTTTGACTAGTTGAGCTGTAGCCTGACACTGGGTTTTGTGACAGGTCTAGGACACACAAAATTGATCTGGGAGACAGAACTAATATTCATGCAGTCATATGGAACTATACTTATTTTTGCCAGCATGCAAAACTTGCCACCACAATGCTAGTGTGTCACTGGTCAGGTGGTTGTCAGGGCATTGGTTGCTAAAGTGTTCCAATTGGTTTTAGTGAGTTGCTATGTAGTTGCTAGGGTGTTCTGGGGTGGATGCAAGGGGGCTTTTTACCAGCCTTAGTCATATGATATTTTGTTCACTAGGTATGGCTCTGGTTTTTTTTAATTAAAAATAAATAAAATATTAAAACTAAATAAAGTAAAATATAAATAAAAATAGTAAAAAATTAGAATCACAAAAATAAATATAAATATATTTACTTCACAAAGGTAGTAAAACATTTTTATTACATCTAAATATAAAATTATCTATAAATAAATAAAAATAAAAAACATAAAAATAAATAAATATGAATACATTTACAAAGGTAGTAAAACACCAGCTAATAGTCCCCATGAGGAAAATAAATATTGTCCTTCTTATCTAAATAATTAAATTATAAAAGATAAATAAATAAAAATAATATAAATACATTTACTTCACAAGGGTAGTAAAACTAAATGTCCTTCTAAATAATTAATCATATATAAAAAAATAAATAAATAAATAATGATAAAAATAAATAAATATTAACACGGTTTCACAGACAGGCTTAAGACTAGTCCCAGACTAAAATGCATGTTTGAGCTGTTTTAACTGAAAGCAACATGCACTGACATATCTTAAAACATGTCAGTGCCATTGTTTTATCCCAAGATACACACCGGTATTGTTTTTTTCTTAGGCAAGTTTTTAAAAGCTACTTAAATTTCCTAATTAAACTAAGGCCTAATCCTGGCTTATTCTAAGCCTTGTCTGTGAAACTAGGCCTTTAATACATAAATAAAAGATAAATAAATAAATCACATTCAACTAAAATGAATTTAAGTAAATATAGTTCACAAAAATAGCCTGTTTTTTAGAAACTATACATCTAACAGGTTTGGATCTCAACTTTATCCAATACTGTATGCTTCTATCAAACAATATAAAGCCACATTGAGCTCTTTCTTGTTTCACTGATCACACAGGGTTTCTCTTTCGCTCTTTGACATGTAGTTTGTATCAAACCATCATGACAGCCAAAATATCGATTTGGCCCTTTGTAACTCTCAATTTATTTCTCTGCAGGACTTTCTCTTCCACCTGTTCCTCTGAGCAGGTGTGAACAGACGTCCTCAAGTCATCACTATAGCCACAGGTTCTCTTATAGTTATGCTCACTTTACTTCTAGTCATCCATCTATCCACATTTCATCCCTCTGTAGATCAGCTGGTTAGGATTGGTGAATGAATGGACAGGTCAAAATTTTAATTTTAAAATTCACAGTAAAAAATGGATTAAGGTTTAAACGAGGAAGCGGGCAATGATATGGATTTCTCTAGAAATCATCATCTCATCCAATTAGAGGAAACACAATCGTAATCTGACACCAACAGATGGTTTTCTGTCCATAAAGCTTTCAAATGTAGTCTGTCACTTATTGAGTCCAAATAAACCCAGACCCCAGAGACAGCAGTAAAGAGTTGGCGCCGCTAGGCTTCGAATTTTTTTTTTTTTTTTTTACGGCCTGGATGAGGAGAAACAGTCACATGCAAGCAGATGGTTGCTAACACGTCAAAAAGCCCTGACATGAAGTTTTCATGAGCCCACAGAAACTATCAAAAACTTCAATGCCACAAAAAACATCCATCTGGAGAAAGAGAGACAAAACAAAAGTGAGAGAGTGCCTGGAGAGAAATGGATTAGGTCTGGGGTCTACGATACATAATGACTCCTAAATCAGATTGTCCAGAACCATTTGATTCATTCCAGCTCTTCCCAGCATTCATTAGCAACTATTGATGAAATGTGCTTCAGCTCTAGGGAAATAAAGTCATCTGGGAAGTCCAGGAGAACAGATGAAGCAGAAGAAATTCCACTCTATATTAATAAACCATTATGAAGAGACATGCAGTTGTGCATGTCTCTACTGTTTAAGCCCAGAAACACACAATATTTGTCCAATGCAATCCTGTTGTACATAGGCCTACTTAAAGAGATAATTAATCCAAAACAATGAAACTTTTGTTTCGGTTGGGCTTAAGCTAGTCTCAGCATCAGACGTCACGCCAACAAACCGTTGACTGAACGTCTGATACACATGGCACACAAAATTGGAAACACTGTTTCAAAGTCGTCATCTGATTGGTTGAATTCTACAGGATTTCACCCAATACAACCAAAATACATCCAATAAATGTATACACCAGTCTGTTATTGTAGGGACAACGACGTTACATTTTCACGCCCCTAAACATGACGAGGAACAAAACGAACTATGATTGGTTGCTTTCATGTCAGTCAGATGGCATCTGGGCGATCCTTGGCCAATGAAAGCTGCTATGGAGTCCAGACCTTCTGCAGTCAGTGTGAAGGTCTGGCTACGCGACACTATAGGCTCAAGCAGCCCTTTACGAACACTAAACCAGAAATATTTAATCTAATTATGTCCTTTGTCATCGTCATTAAATCATTCTTAAAATTGCATAAAAACTACAAGCAGTAAAAGTTCTGCTACAAGTCAACAAAAAAAAATATATATATATAAAAAAATATTCTTCTATTTTATAGGTTTAATAAAGCTAAAAGGAATCCCTTAGGAATCACTACATTGCACTACAGCCTGTTTGCACATTTCAGGCCTAAAACGCCACAGTAGGAAAGCTTCTCCAAGAAAGCAATCCCTCTGAAATGCCAATTTGACTCTACTAGATGCGTGTGGCACATTAACAAGGAGCTATAAAAACAGATGCAGTGAACATACTGAGCTGGAATCTCATGTCTTATGTCATTTATGAGCTCTGTGAGTCAGATGGTGCTTCATGAAGGTGAAAATGAGATACACATTGGAACAGATTCACTCAATATTCTGCTGTTTCCTTCAGATTGAGCTTCTGTACTTCAGAAATCATCTGGCAAAGCAGGCCTGATGGAACATTGTGCAAACACTTCATGAGTTTTCCTCATGATCCCACTACAGGTGAGCTGATGAAGAGAACAGAGATCAGGATAAAACCTGGCCTTGTTCTCACTGCATATGTGAGAGAGAGGTTATGCCTACATTGTGGAGATCAAGGGTAAAAAGGTAATAAAACACCAGTTAAGAGTCCACATGAGGAAATGTCTTAATGAACATACTAAATAATGTCCTAATGAAAATATAAGTATGAGTGAGGGTTGTTTAGGGACAAAGGACAGAAATGATCATTAGCTCAGTATTATAGGGTCAATGACAATGGTCACAATAAAGAAAAAAGAAAAATAAATAAATACTATATATATATATATATATATATATATATATTAAATCATTGTTTTCAAATGTTTTAGAAATGCAGTCTTTGTATTCATCTTTGTATTCATAGTGTTTCATATGGTTTTTGAAAAAACAATGTTTACATGCGAATAAATGCTTAAATTAAACTTGCTCAGTGTATAAAGCAATCGTGTCTCTTGTATGATGTATGATCTCTACATTAGCTTTTTGAAGCGTCAATGTGTCAGTTGCGTAGCTGTCAATGGACGGACAGAGAGCTCTCAGATTTCATTAAAAATATCTTCATTTGTGTTCCAAAGATTAACGAAAGTCTGATGGGTTTGGAACGACATGAGGGTGAGTAAAATGATGACAGAACTTTTTAACATTTTACTAGCAATTATGCACATAATTAATTCTTTTAATGAGGCTTTTTTCTTTACTATGGTATCAGGACAGTTGTATAATTGACATGTTTTACTTTACGTCTTCCCAAAAAAATGCATGGATGAAGTGTTCAAAATAAGACCAGTAACATGCATTCAAGAAAACAAACAGATTGAATTTTGATTTAATGTCAAATTTTTAAATAAATTAACAGATCCGAAATAAAGAGCCTTGTGTCATTGACCCATAAAAACAATAGATAAGATAAGATAAGATAGCTATCAGCAGGAGTCAGCAAAATGTGTCTGTGTGTGTGTGTATGTGTGTGGCTGCAGTTAAATCTGGAGATTTCCTTTGTGTGTCTGTGTGTGTGTGTCTGTGTGTCTGTCTGCACTCTGCACACGTGTTTGGATGTGCGGGTATTGCTGTGTGTGCATGTGTGTGATTGAGTACGGTCGGTAAACGTGTGTGTGTGTGTGTGTGTGTGTGTGTGTGTGTGTGTGTGTGTGTGTGTGTGTTTTACAGCAACCCATAAACCTTTCAACCGCCGTAAACCCAGTCTATGATAGCAACTGACCGTACTCAATCACACATGCACACACAGCAATACTCGTACATCCAAACACGTGTGCAGAGTGCAGACAGACACACAGACACACACACACACACACAAAGAAAATCTCCAGATTTAACTGCAGCCACACACACACACACAACACACACACACACACACACACACACACACACACACACACACACACACTAAGAAAATCTCCAGAACTGCAGCCGAGAGCAACATCTCAGCCTCTCTTTCTCTCTCTGTTGTTCTCAATCTCATTCGCTCCCTGTAGGACATTTGTACTGTAATCAGAGACTTTGCTGTCCTACAGTATGGGCTACTGTCTCCATGCGGTATGTAGCATCCGGCGGTTCTAAGCCATTAAATACAGAGAGGAGCATGTGAGTTGGATTTTATCGGTGCG
This sequence comes from Scardinius erythrophthalmus, assembly GCF_964197995.2. Taxonomy (NCBI): domain Eukaryota; kingdom Metazoa; phylum Chordata; class Actinopteri; order Cypriniformes; family Leuciscidae; genus Scardinius; species Scardinius erythrophthalmus. Next base: position 16,272,309 of record NC_138239.1, on the reverse strand, counting down.
TGTGAGTGTGTTGAGGCTATGCTGAGCTGTTAGAAAAAGTTATGCGTGTGCGCGCTCTGTCAGGTTCAGGTTCAGAGGAGCTGAGCTCTGTTGCTCCATGTGGGATTGAAGCCAGACGGGGTCTTACAGCAGGTCCAGCTAAAGTCTCCAGCATACATCTGTTTCCTTACAGCTCTCATTTATCACACTCTAAACTCCATCACCTTCAACACCACTCAGAGACACACACTAGTGCTTAACCTTTCCGGAGAGCTTCAGCAGCTGTCTGCATTGTAGATCTGCTGATACACTCAAAACATGCACAGTTACACAGGATACAGAAGATAGAGTCACTCTCTCCAAGCGACGGGGAGTGACAATTATCCGCTGGGTTAAGAAAAATAACATGATAATAACAAGATAAATACAAAAAAATACCATGGTGAATATAGTTATACAGTTAGTTGTTGTTTTTATTACTGTAAAATAACGATAAATTGATTAACTCCTTAAAAAAGCTTTCAGAACATTTCTGTCATTATGTTTATTATTATTTTTTTTTCATTTTCATTACATGTCAGTAAGATTTTTGTAAAGAATTTAATACTTTTATTCAACAGACACATTAAATTGATCAAAAGTAACAGTAATAATAAATGTTACAATATTTTTATTTCAAGTAGATGCTGTTATTCTAATAATCAATCAATCCTGTAAAATATTAAGCAACACACCTGTTTTTAACATTAATAAAAATGTTTCTTGAGTAACAAATCAGCATATTATGATTTCTGAAGGATCATGTGACATTGAAGACTGGAATAATGACACTGAATATTCAGCTTTGCCATCACATGCATAGATTACATTTTAAAATATATTAAAATAAAAAAATTGTTCATTTAAATTGTAATAATATTTTATCAAATAGTTATTGTAGAAAAAAAATACAACAATAATTGTATCACAATTATTAAATAATTTTACAGTAGATATTCCTGTGTGTGTGTGTGTGTGTGTGTGTGTGTGTGTGTGTGTGTGTGTGTGTGTGTGTGTGTGTGTGTGTGTGTGTGTGTGTGTGTGAGAGAGAGAGAGAAAGACATGAATGTTCCTTTAATGATTATGATTTTGATATACTATATAATTACTATGTATATATCTCATGGTATTTACATGAAACAAGAGCATGGTACATCCATAGTCATTTTGTGTACTATGGATTTATAAAAGCAAGCAAATAGAAGGCAATAATTAGTAGTAAAACAAACATTTTACTAAGTATAAAAAATGTTTTTTAAAAAAAAAGTATTTTGTTTCCAGACTGGTGTTGCCTAGGTCTAGGAGACCATTCAAGACTATTCCAGTTGAAATGCTGCGTACCTTCATCAAGCATTCTAGCTTTTAGAGTAAAATTCAATTGTCTGGGAGGAAGCCTGCATGTATGAGCCTGTTCTACATCGCCTCACGAGACGTCAGAGCGCTCAACTCCATCAGAGAAGCCCAGCACTCATTCCCATACTTTAGAGGTAAGATGTTTGTGGCTTCAAACAGAAAGCATGAATCTTGTTATGCTCCTGTAATGTGCTTCTAGATGGTGTAAGTGAGTCTTAAACCTGTTCCAATCATATCACGGCTTAAATAAATTAAAGCAACAGCAGCGCAGCTCTGCCCCCTGCTGTTTCACAGATGTACTGTAGATGACAGTTAAACCACCTCAAATCATTCCAGCTACAGAGGACACAGTGCCTTAGAAGTCAAAGGTCAGAGCTTTTGAAGTTTGACAGAACAAACACAGAAGTGTGTATATTTACCTCCACATCCCAGTGAAGCTGTACATGATGCTGACACACCGTGGTAACGTGGGCGGCTCCAGTCCGTCCAACCTGACGAGCAGAGACACCGCTCCAAATAAGACCAGATACTTTACGTAAAAAAATTGCACTAACGCGAGGGCCAAACCACCTGCAGGTGAAAAAGAGAGCGGTTACATGACATAAAACAAAGACATGTGAACTGACAGGATTCTTCAGCCATATCAGGTGCCTACATGCAGTACTTATGGCCATGCAGGGTATGTGAAGCTCATTTCGGCCCTTCATTCCATTGTGGCTGAGAAGAACCACAGATTTAATGATTTTAATCAGATTTCAGAATCAGGTTTCATAATGTGGTTCTATCATCCTTTCTAGTCATATCTCCCTATTCACTTTTCAGTCTTTGTGTGTGTGTCAGTGGAAACTGAGAACAGCATTTGTCTTTTCCCATATCCCACTGCTACAGAGCTAAAAGCTTGTAAAAAAAAAAAAAAAAAAAATTGGGACAGAATTTCTTCAAGCACTTTCTGTACAAAACACAGGTACAAAAAGGCAATAATGACTGGATGTTCCAGTGTGCTGCTGCACAGACCGCTTTCTCTTGCAGAGTTTGTGTTTATGAATCAAAGTTCAGGCAGCACAAATCAGCAACTTTCACAGATCAATAGACAGCAAGTGCAGAATCAAAATGCTGCAATGGAGAGCGCATACACAAGGCTGAAACTCAGTGTGTGTGTTTCATTGCGAACATCTGTGCACGATAATAATATAATAACCACTTTAAGACCCAAAATAACACCATATACAATGACAGACTGCATCAATTCTGAAATACATAATTTGGATAAAAACTGCAGAATTTGCTTAAAAACTATATGCATATTTCCCCACTACACACTATGCAAACAGCAGTATGTCGCAAAAGTATGATGTCTAAAAACTAATAAATATCATAGGCTCACAATAATTTGCAGATGACGTACTGCATGAGATTTTGGACACTTTGTTGTTATCCTATGAGACAGGAGTATCTGTCCAAACTGTCCTGTAGAGTTTGGCTCCAACTTGCTTCAACACATGTGCCTGGACATTTCTAGTATGCTTAGTGGGACCTTGATAAGCTGGTTCAGATGTGTTTAATTGGGGTTGGGGCTAATCTTTGCAGGACAGTGGCCCTCTGGGAGCAGGTTTGGACACTCCTGCTATAAGACAATAGGTGTCAAGGAGCAAATTTGAAAAGGGTTGTTATTTTCAAAGTGAGATGCAGGTACCAAGAAACTTGTTCCTCAGGTATACAAAACCAGTCAAACATTTTATGTCAGTAAGATTTTGTATTTTTCCAAGAAATTCTTTTATTCTGCAAGGACGCGGTAAATTGGTCAAAAGTGACATTGAAATTGTTAAAATGAGTTTATTCTATTTCAAGTAAATGCTTTAGAACTTTCTACTCAAAGAATCCTGAAAAAAAAATGTCCACAAATATATTAGGTAGCACAACTGTTTTCAACACTGATAATAATAATAAGAAATATTTCTTGAGCAGCAAATAAGCATGAAGCAAGAATGATTTTTGAAGAATCATGTGAAACTGAGGACTGGAGTAAAAGCTGATAAAAATTCAGCTTTGCCATCAGTGCAAAAAATAGCATGTTAAATAATATTTCACAAAATGAGTGTTTTTACTGTATTTTTGAATAAATAAAAGTAATCTTGGTGAGCATAAGACTTATTTGTCAAAAACATTCAAAGATCTTACCAATCCCGAACTTTTGGATAGAAATGTACTTATTTAACAGAGAAGACTGAGTTTATGGTTGCTGTTAGCATATCTTCAAACTTCAAAAAGACAATGCCAATATTATGGATGAAGCATATCTGTAGAATAGCGAAGTGTGTATTACACTACACACTTGCATCCCTAAAGACGGTTAAGACTTCCTTCACTGAATTCAGTATATACTATGAAAGTACAAGAATTCATACGCAGCCAGATACTTACCCAACGCCCAGTGCGGCAGCATCTCCAGGTAGGTTTCGTTGCTCTGGATGGCGTGCATGTACATGAAGTGGATCATGAATTCGGCTAAACACCACCAGACAAACACGCGCAGTATCCCACTTAAGATATACACCAAAGACACTTTACACACCGGCCTCTCTATCTGCAGAGAAAGACATTTACAGTACATTTGGATAAAGAACAGATCCTGCACCCTTTTATGAACCTCATTTTCTTCTACCTGTTCGCTGAAGTCTTTGTAGGTCATGATGGGCCCGTTGTAGAACAGAGGATGATAGAAGCAGTAGGCAGTGAGCTTGTAGAACTGAGGAATTAGAGTCTTCAGTCCTTTATCCTGATTTGGAAGAGGGTGCCAGCACAGCTCCAGACTAAAGCTAATGCAGCGCAAACTACAAACAGCAGTACTGAAGAGCAAGAGGTAGAACTGGTCCTCAGAAGAACACCAGCCACGCTAGAGACAGAGAAAAAAAGAGTGGAAAAAAACATTTAAATTAACCAACTAAACAACAAAAAGCTAAAAATCAGTGGCTACAGGACAATAAATGAAATGTGCAACAAAAGACAATGAACAGGTCCTGAAATAAAACTGTGGTAGCAGCCGGAAGACTATCCCTGCATCTGAATTCGCCTCCTTCCCTACTACATAGTAAGTAAAAAATTGTTAGTGAAGGGAGGGGTATGTCCAAATTCATTGTATTCATAAAAAATACCTGGAGAGATTCTGAATTGAAAATCCAGTGGATACTTCACTATTCCATAAGGCCACATGGAAGGAGATTTGAAAGACAGTGAAGCGACACAATTGACAATGAAGGTCACATGACAAAACCAACATGGGAGATGCAGCATGTCCGGATTTCATTTATACCATACAATCTTGTCAGAACTGGTGAAGCAGGACCACAATCTACAAAATTCATAGCAAAAGAAAATGGCAGACTGAAAAAAGATCGATCCCATTCGTTCAACCGTTTATTGAGGATCACAACTTATTTTATGGCCTCTGTGAGCCTCTGCGTGTTTGAAGAGTCATTATTTTTTCAATTCTGTTTAGTACCACCGATGAGACAGAAAGGACACACTTCACTTGTAAAACTGCTGCACTTAATATCTTTTTTTATTTTGAAGAAATATAGCACAGCCATACAGTTTGTTAGGTTTGAAATTATTGATATATTTTTTAAAATTAAGACAAAATGTAGCCTCGTTAGACTGGTTATCCAATGTTAGTGGAACATATCCAGTTAATTAGATAAACTACACATATGGTTGCTCTGATATAATTGACTTTCAAACATTTACTAAAAACCATCTTGGAACCATTTACAACTTAGTTTGATATGTTGTTTCCAATGCAATGTCATTCAGGCACTTTTAAGTGGCCAAACGTGTCCAAAATGTCCTTTGTATGTCATTTACCCATCATTTACTCACCCTCATGCCGTTCTAAACCTGTAAGACCTTTTTCCGCGCAAAATAGAGGATATTTTGAAGAATGCTGGTAACCAAACAGTTTCGGTTCCCAGTTGTATTTTTGGTGCATTCAATAAACCAAAACGGTTAGCTATAAACATTCTTTAAAATATCTTCTTTTGTGTTCCACAGAAGAAATAAGTCAAATCGGTTTAAAACGACACGAGAGTGAGTAAATTATGGCAGACTTTTCATTTTTATGTGGACTATCACTTTAACACTATACTCAGTCACTGTAATATAGAATTTTCACTCTTGGGTGGACTATCCTTTAAGTAGGCTTCTATGTACTGTAAGTGATAAACAACGCGTGTAAACCACAGCTCCATCTTTCTAAATAACTCCACCTCAGGCCAGCATCCACTGATCCTCTGTGTTGAAAATAAACTACTATGATCTACTGGGCATGCTCAGAAGACAGCTGGCATCCAGCCAGCCAGCCGACACAGCAGCAGTCACTTTCAAAAACTCATTATCGCCACTCAAAAATAAAGCTATAACCACCTCTAAATTACACTAAATGACAGGGCAGCGTTCTGAAATTAGTCACTGGCTGATGCTGTTTTTCTTTGTGTGTCATTATGGCAGTCTCAGTGGTACAGCTGCATGGGTATTGCTGTCTTCCTGAGGGTTTTTCACAGCTCATAAGTAACTGAGGTAAACAGAGATATACAGAACAAAAAATACCATTAAAAGATAATGAAGATCACAATAGATTAAATTATAGTTGATTGTTCTTCGGATGGGTATGTTAATAAATGCTGCTGAGTAATAAATAATGATTAGATGAAGGTTTAATTAAGAAGGGGTGTCACAATTCATCAAGGAGAAACTCAAGGAAAGTAGGGAACTCATTTGTCACTCAGATCAATATTCCCTCAGTCTCTTTTGTCCCCTCTATCTGCTTGAGCTTGTTGATCTCGTTGCTTTCCCCTTCAGTCAGTTATCTAATGACAGCTGTCAATCAGTCATTCACTGTGTCAAGTGACTAAGCAGATAAAGAAAACAAACAAAAACAGGACCTTCTGGAAGCCAGCTGACTCTTTTCGTTGTACTGTTGAAACTATTGTGTGAGAAAAAAACAAAAAAAACAAAAAAAACAAGCACTGTTGTGCATGTAAACGTTTGACTTTGAATATTTGCTTGAGAGACTGTTTGAAAGTGTATGCATCACTGTGTTTGTGTGAAGAGAATGGTGACATTTAATGCGGACTTGTTTCAGTCTCATCCTCATTCTCTCTGTGGAGCACTGCAGATGTGCTCTGAGAGCCAAGGAGACAGCATAGACTCTGATCCTGAACCGGACAAATCCCTCACTCTGTCCATCACACCTCCTGCTCATCAATACAGAAAGCTTTTAAGAGACACAGGTAGTTCAACCAAAATTAATAATCATCTTCATAGAACACAAAAGGAGAAATTTTGAAGACTGTGCTGGTCACACCTTTCCATGCAATTCCAATGAATGGGGACTTAAGTTTTTATTCAATGTTCGAAAACAGGACATAAAAGCACCCTAAAAGCACTTCATATGACTGCTTTATATTCCAAGTCTTCTGTGAGAAACCGACCAAAATTTAAGTTATTCACTTATAATCACCTCCGGGTAACTTTTAACTTAAGAAGTGAACAGATCAGTTTGATTTCTGCATGAAGCATTCAGATTGGTGTTCGGAACTGAATCAACCAGTGTTGTTATTGTTAACTAAAAGAAAAACTATTAAAATTATTTTCGCTATTTGAAATAAAGGTGAAATTAAATATTAAATAAAATATAAATATTAGATGAAAAACTTCGAATTAGATGAAAAAAATCAACGAAATTGAGTTGCTTTGGCAACTAATTGAAATAAGTTTAAGAGATACTAAAAATACTCAAACTAAAACTGAAATAAAAGTAATTTAAAGCTAAATAGAAATATAAAAAAAAAATATATAAATGACAAAAGAACAAAATTACTAAAACTTAAACTAATTCAAATTATTAATAAATACTATAATAGTATAAAAAGTAAGACTAAAATAACACTGGAATCAACCAACTGAAAAGATTTGACTTAAAAGAACAATTTGTTCAAGCATTGCTACTTCCCTCATGATTTTGGAGTATGACGAACGATTTTATGATTTTGCACAATACTTTTATGGTGGTTTTGCATCCTTTTTGAAGCATGAAAGATCTCGCCATCATTCATGATAATGGAAAAAAAAAACATCATTCACATTTCTCATTTTGTGCTCTAAGAGGGGAAAAAAGAAAGCCATTTGGACTTGGAACAACATGAAAGTGAGTAAAATGAGGACATTTTTGGGTTAGCACATCACGTCATTTTTGGGTGAACAACCCTTTAAATTGGACACTTTTATGCAGCTTCTCCTCAGAGGAGAGGCAACTTTGATGCCTCACGTACATGGATTACAGCAATTACAGGCGCACAGAGATTCACACACCTGTAAATCCTGGAGGGCACTGACATTTAGTGTGGAGAGCAGCAGGAGGGAGCAAAACCACGAGAGGGCGGGGCTACGTAGCTGAGCAACCACCAATGAGATGCTCAGATGCAGCATCAAAAGAGTCACGCCCCACACACCGAGAAGCCAACAAGCAGAGAGCAAGCCATACACTGCAAAGACTGCCAGTCGGAACTGTAACACAAGTGCACAAGGAAAGATGATGAAACATGCAAACATTTGATGACTTGCTGAAATTCATCTTCTCTGCATCAAAATGACCTGAGGCAGATAACAGGCTGCCAGTCTGGACACCACAGCGTGGCCAATCAGAGACCACAGAAGAAACCGCCATGCCCACTCATTCCAAAAACTCCATTCAAAATCAGTAGGGTCCTAAAAACACACACAGATGGAAAAACACAAAACACACACAGAGTTTTGTTTGTCTGTATAAAAGGAACTTGTTGATTGAGCAGGAAACAGGAAATTAGCCTTGGTGGGGTGCACCAGCCAATTGTGCCATCCTGATTAAAGTCACTAACATAATCACCATGTTCTCTCACCTTCTTGAATCCCCATATAAGGAATCCTCTCTGCAGGTGCATCTCTCTGTCCAGACTGACCTCATGCTCTGTCAATCACACACAGGAAAACACATTTCTCACACAATATTCTTGAGGAATACACGGGACTATTTTGGAACTAGAATCAGAATTCAGGTTTACTGGCCAAGTTAGCTTACACCTTGATGAATTATACCTGGCAAGGTATCTCAAACATCTAGTTCACAATAACTATAGAACACACAACGGGCCTGTCCAAATACCCACACCTGCGGACTTTGAACTTGACCACTTGTCTACTGTGGTGGATTTTTAATTAATAAAATAGTAAACTGTATATCAAACTAATATTAACTCTTAACATCTAACCTTATTTCTTTTTTAGGGCTAACTTGCTAACACTTTGAAACACAATGTACTAAAACGTTCTGTCCTGTATTTTTGAATGTTGTATGCTGTGTTGCCATACCCCTTTTACTTTGGTTGTGTGAGTGTAAAAATAACAAATATGGGAAATGAAACTAGACAGATGACTAGGTTTGAACCTTGTGATTAACAATGAAGTAATCGTTAAAACAAAGTTTGCTTTACATAATAACAGAAGGGTTTGTCTATGAAAACCAATCAAATTGTGGGGAAATTATGTAATGAAGCATGACATTTTTGCCATACCTCCTTATTCTATAAAAACTGTTGTATTTTTTTAGCTGGTGGGATTCTCAACGGAATTTGTCTGAGATCCTCCGGCCTTGCTTCTTCTTGGGAGAGATTCCCTGAGAACTGCTCGGGAACTCTTCTGGCCGTGATTAAAGCATTTAAAGGACATTTGCTGTCTGTTTGTTTGTTTATCATTGCTGCGCAGAAAGAAAGCTAGTTAGGGAAGGAAGTTAGTTAGGTAGACTATATATTAAACGTCAATTGGAGACGACCCAGGTAGACTATATAGGGAACGTCAATTGGAGACGACCCAGATAGTTAGGTTTAGGGAAAAATCTACCACACTACTTACACAACGTATTTCCTGTTTTTCGCCCGAGTGTTCAAATGGGCATGAAGACTGCAAGTGTGTGTGAATAGAACTTTTCATTACCCGATGGGACCCAAGTGTTTTACTTTGATTTTCAATACTTTGCATTTTAAAATAAACTTCTAAATGTCTGTTCAGTAGAACCTATGTAACAGACAACATAATTTAGTACTTGTGGTGCTTCTAATTAAGTGATAAAAAGCAGTTGCAAATGTTGTACAAAATACACCATCTTTACACCAATAAAATGTGCAACACTATGTTTTACTACCTGGTTTCACAGAGAGGGTTTAGGATTAAGCCAGGATTAAGTAGCTTTTATAAACATGCCTTTGAAAAAACAATGGTACTGATATATTTTGACTAAGATAGATATGTCAGTGCAAGAGGCTTTCAGTTAAGACTGTTTAAACATGCATCTTAAGCCTTGTCTGTGAAACAGGGGGCATATGCAATATCTAATTAATTTAACTTACAGTAGAATGTCTATAAAGTGGTATTCGGGATAGTGAGTTTAGTGTGTGTTAACTTAAGGGCACCGAGCGTTGTCATTTTTAAGACCTGGGACATTCTTGCACACTTCCAGTTGTGTCAGTTCCAGACACACCTTCTCAGTTTCAATGAGATTGTTCACCCAAAAATGTATATTCTCTGATTATTTACTCACTCTCATGTCATTCTAAACCTTTATGGTTTTAATTTTTTTTCTGAACATTTAGCAGAACTTTCACTATTACAATGAAAGTAAACTTGGCAGCCCTATCCACTTTCATTTCATGGATAAGAGCCTCATGGATAAATTTTGATGAAGGCTAAGATCTCTTGAATATTCCCTGCATACATGCATTAACTCTCTTCTTTCTCCCCTGCAATGCAGTGTCAGTTTGGTATTGTTTTCCCCACCCCTCCCCTCTCTCCCATCATCTCTTTATTCATCCAGTTTCTTAGAATGGACCTCTCGTCACCTCAACAGACGGTTTTCCTGCAGGGTGCAATGGCAGGCAAGGATCTATTCACACTGTCATAAACACGCACACTTTTTCCAGAAAAGAAAGTGTACATAGAAATAGAAGTGAGAGCACATTGCCATCTGGTGGTTGCACTGTGTTGAGACACAAAGACTGCAGAAAGAAGTATCATGGGCATGTTTGCTGTGATACAGATCTTAAGTGACATGATCTGGAGTTATATTTTGTATAGAAACCCACATCAGAAACGATGTGATTAATAGTGCCTAAAGTGTCTTTAAGATGAAGAAATTACACCTGGCCAAACAATGAGACACAAAATGCAATATTATATCTATCTATCTATCTATCTATCTATCTATCTATCTATCTATCTATCTATCTATCTATCTATCTATCTATCTATCTATCTATCTATCTATATCTAACATATATCAATAGCCTGTCAGTACTTAACACTGACTAATTTACTATTCACAAACTTATAAAGTGAATGTTTCCTCAAGTATTCAGAATTTTTTCAAAATTATTACTATTACTAATATGAAAACTATATGGAGCTGAACCTAAAGTCATCTAAATAGTGTCTTTTAAAATACTGTTTTCTGATGGCAAAAATACTTAGCTTTAAATGTATTATCAGATTCACTTATTGTTGTTATTTATGCAGTTTTTTGAGCATGAGGAAAGGCCCCATTTTAAAGCTTTATTTTTGCACTTTTTTGACTGGCATGTTTTGGTTGAAAGAGATAAAAATGGGTGCTGTGTGTTGCCTTTTGCTGACCTGAGATCCTGTCATCCCTCAGCACATGACAGCACAACCTTTTCAGAGCCCTTAGAGTCAGCAGTTAACCGAGGCGCGCGCGCACACACACACACACACACACACACACACACACACACACACACACACCACAGCAGCCCTTTTCAAACTGACACATCATAAGTCAGTCCATGTGTACACTGAAAATGCAGCTAAATTTTATTTGATATTCATTCTGAATAAATCCAAATAAATGATTCAGCAGGTATATAATACTCATTTAATATCAATTTAATAATGTTTTATATGTCTAACTGACAAAGTTGTGGAGTGGTGGTTGTCTAATGGTCATGCATTATGCATGCGATATACTGATTTTTCTTGGATTTTTTTAGGTTTGGGATTTGAATCTGTGTTCCCTTGTTAATTGACACTGTACAGTTGAACACCTGGGTGATCTTTGAGTTACTGAGATTCCTGAGACCCTCTCTTATAACCTGGGACGTTTGTGTTTTGTTCTGGGACAGAAAGGCAGCTCACCTTTAGAAAACATGTGCAGCTGGTAGAAAGAATAGAGATGAGAGGAGAAGGACAGAATCCAGTAGGCCGTCATCTCCCATCGAGGTAGAGACACCAGCTCCCATTTTTGTGTCATGGAAACTGAACCTACAGGTTAGGAAGATGCACTGTGATTGGTAAGTCACTAGACTAGGAGTTTTTCCCCTGTAAACATCATGCTTTTCAAATAAAGCAGCATAAGTTAATCAAATTTGATTACAAATAAGATTAAACTGTATTTAGGTGGATGTGACAAGGTGTTTCATAGACAATAATCCCGCATTGTCAAATTTACGGATTATTATATCTAAAATATGTCATTCACCAGTAATACGATTAAAAGAAATGCGTTTTATGAACTACTTTACTCCATACCAAAATTAACTCTACAAATTCCTCGATTATATATCAAGGAACCCCGAAATAAGACGAGCTTGTGGTCTGTTACAATGAAAATCCTGTTCAATAATTCAATTGGGATGTAAAGTCCATCAAGATGTATTTGCTCAAACAGTCACTCAAGACTTTAAACAGATAAAATGGTTTCTTTACACAAGCTAGCCATCTACATGATCATATCGCAAGTTTCGCAACAATTCCTGAACTATAATATTTGCATAAACGTTTCAGTTACTCACATAAACAATCAACAAACAGAAAAACTCTCGTGCCCGCTAAACGCTGCCGTGAAGCTCCGCCCTATGCTTCCGAGATTTGTCACGTCCCCGGATCCTGATTGGCTATTCTAACTACTACGTAATATCTGAGTCGGCGGCTTTCCTTTAACCCCATAGGTGCCTTAATTCGTTTTGTTTGGGCCACACAGAAGAGACAGAGAGAAGACATTGTTCATTCAAAATGTTCTGATCCAGGAGTGGTACATGTTCCAGGTCTTTATTTTATATATCTTTAAAGAAATGGCCATCTATCCATCCATCTGTCTGTAGGCAAAGCGAGAAGAGGCTATCTATGTCTAAATTGCCCCTCTGTGAATATTTCACTAGGGGGCAGCCAGCCTTTGGGGTAGTTAGGTAGGCAAGAACGTTCAGAGGCTCGTGAATCATGCGAAACAAACGTCATAATAAATATAACAGTTTATGTGACATAAAGACGGTATGTGATAATATGCGGCTGCTTTTGAAACTATAATTTAACAGAATCTGAAAACAAAACATGTTTAAGCATGTTTAATCATTCGTTTCGTGTTGTTGTGTAGTGTGAGTGCATGACGACCGTACAATCAATTATTATGTAACATTCAAAACTCCCAGTCAAAAGAAATAGCAGTGTTGTAATCGATTGTAAAAGGCACAGCACAGCTCTTTGTCAACAAGGTTCCTCCTCCTCCCTCTCTTTCTTCGGAGGATCAGTCACGGTCACGGGCTGTGGAAACTTGAGCAAACTTCACTCCAGCACAGACCGTGCGGGAAAATGGCTGGACGTGTGAGCACAAGCTTGCTGACTTCTTTGGTCAGGGAAAACATTGTCTTTAGAAACAAGAAATGTTTGCGCAAAAGTGTTGTGTTCATCTCACGGTGTCATGCGAGGTCTCAGTCCAGCAGCAGCAGCAGGAGCATTAGCGCGGCTCAACCGGACCTCAGCTCGCATCTCGCTGGAAAGACCTACGCAGACCTATATGAACTGTCAGTCAAAGATCCAGAAACTTTCTGGGGATCCATCGCCAAGGAAAGGCTGGCATGGACCAAACCTTTCTATCAAGTGACGGACTGTGATCTGTCTAGCGGGAAAATCAACTGGTTTCTTGGAGGGCAATTGAATGTCTCGGGTGAGTCGCACCTTTTCTTTACTCTTAGGTTACTCCACTTCCCAGTACGCATGAAACAACATTTCTTTCTATCTGAACAAAACGTTATGAGTGTATTTTCTCTTAACTGAGATGATAATTGTTTACATTTTCCCTTGCTTTGTATTTGCACAAAGCACAACTTTCTTGTCAACAGTAAGCGCAGTAGTAATTTCCTCTTACAATGATTGGCAGTGAATTGTTTGGATGTGCACGTGGCAAAGGATCCAGACAGAGTGGCCTTGATTTGGGAGAAAGATGAGCCTGGCACAGAGGAAAGGATCACATACAGGTACATTTGCTCCTGAGAAATTCACATGTGGCCTTATCACAGCTTATTTTATTTTAGTTCATTTTTCATCTAATATCTATATTTATTTCAGCTTTATTTCAAGAATTGAAAACACTGCAAGTTATTGAGAACACTGCAAGTTACTATTCCAGTGGAATTGAGAACAAATTACACATTTTTGCTATTGAATTATGTTCACATAAGAGTAGGACTGTATGTAGTATGCTCATTTCCCCTAGTTTTTCCTTTTGATTAAAGTTATTTTAAAAACACTAATGATTTAATTAATAAGACAGTTAAATGTAATCTATCTTTATCAAATATCAAAAAGAATATCCGTTGTTCATACTGTTATTTATAATGTTAGAGATAGAAAGGGTTAACGTGGTATTAGTGCACACTACTGAAGGGGGGGGGGGGGGGGATTCCTTCACATGCACTTTCTGGGGTTGAACAAAGGCTGGTTTTGAGGTTCCTCTGATGGAATGTGAGTTCCCCCGCTCTCTAGTGCCTGAAGATTGAATTTTCCTGGCTGTGTTTCAGATCACTGCTGTTAACAGTAGGCTAAATATTTACAGGATCTACTGTCCTCACTGTTACCAAAACACGATGGTCAGCAGGCCAGCTTGCTCTTAACTAGCCTGCTCACTGAACCTTGAAAATTAACCATTTCTCATCTTTTATGACGGAGATGTGAAGATTATTTTTCCCCAGTATCTCTTGTTCTAGGTCAGATGGGAAACATTTCAGGGTGTTTTGTGAAGCAGCAGTCAGATTGCACAATCAGTCATGTGTGTAAAGGATTTTACAGTTAGCACAGCGCATGTACGCGTCACTTTCCTGCTTCTGTGGGTAAACAGGAAGTTAGAAGACATTGATTCACATTAGTATGAAAGTGATAGTGTTTTGATTCTGATCTCACAACCATATGGAGGAGATAAAAAAAAACTTGAGGCCTGACATATGTACAGTGCAGGCTGTACTGTAGGGTTCTCTGCTTAGACACACACGTGTCTGTTTCTCATTTATGATCCGTTGAATGAAGATTAACTGTTTCCTCGTAATGATATGTTCAGCAGGCCAACAAAAGCTTGCCGGTACTTTATTATAGTATAAATAAATACATCATTAAACTACACCCCATAAATGGCAGTTTGATATCAGATGTGCATAATGACCATGATGTGACTACTATGTTCAGTCTACTTCGGTTCAGCACTTGAACCACTTGAAATTGAACCATCACAGATTACTTTCCCAGCCGCATTATTTCCTTTTACTCAACAGTATGTTTATATCTTTAAAACATTCAAATCTCAGGGAGCTTCTGGAGATGACCTGTCGTCTTGCCAATACGTTGAAAAGTCATGGAGTCCAGAGGGGAGAGCGGGTGGCCATCTACATGCCTGTGTCTCCCATGGCAGTGGCAGCGATGTTGGCCTGTGCCCGTATCGGTGCCATACACACTGTGGTGTTTGCAGGGTTCAGCTCAGAGGCTCTGGCTGGCAGAATTCAGGATGGTGAGTAAAATAATGTGGGCTTTTTTCCAGCTGTAAAATCATTTTTGCTAGAGTGATACTACAAATTGATGCAAAAAAATAAATGTTTTTAAACTAACAGCTTTTTTCATGTTATTTCAACCTGAGGTTAATTATACCGCTTACCATCTCATGTGTCACTATTAAATATGATCTGGCAAGAACAAATTCTTGTATATTTGGATTATTTTTTTGTGAAATTGAGTTTGAAACTATCTAAACACAGATATTGGAGAGGAGCACTGAGAAAATTATGTGCCATCCTTGGTGGGATTGGTCAGTAAAGTTCTAGAATGGGGCTTAAAGGGGTGGTTGTTATGATTTATCTTTCTAACTTTAGTTAGTGTGTAATGTTACTGTTTGAGCATAAACAACATCTGAAAAGTTACAACGCTCAAAGTTCAATGCAAAGGGAGACATTTTCTTTTAAAGAAATTGCTTTTTAAGGACTACAACAAACGACTGGTAGGGACTACAAGACATTCCTCCTGGGTTAGTGACATCACTAACCCTAAAATTTACATAAACCCCACCCCCGGAACGCTATTTATAGATTATCATGACAGAATATGCTAATCAATGACTAGAAGATAACTACACATAAGCTACATAAATTCATCAACTAACCATTCAAAAATGTCCTGTTGCATTCTATATGTTGCCACTTCTTCTTGAGTCTCTCCATCATTGTCTGACTCCAGTTTGAACATAAAAGGCTAATATTTTTTAATTTTCTGTGCATGTCTGTGTGAGGTAATAGCACACAAGCTGTTGAAGCTCCACCCTCTGTGCGGAAGCTGCAGCTCATTTGCATTTAAAGGGACAGACACAAATACGGTGCGTTTTTGCTCACCCTCAAAAAGTGGCAATTTTAACATGCATGAAAATATCTGTGGGGTATTTTGAAGCGATTTCTGAGAAACTGTCAGGGTTCTGTCACTTCGGTCTAGTTTATTCTTTGTTTTGTGACAAGGCCCTGACTGTCCTGAAACTGTATTTTCTTGTCTTTGTCTGAGTGTGCGGTTTCGAGCCGTGCGCTCTTGTCTGTGTGCCTTGTTTCATATTCGGATTCTGGCACTCATGTCTAGTTTGGCTTCGGTTCTGTTGGGATTCGGACATTCATGCTCTGTATGTTTTTCTTCTATTGTGTTGAGCGCAGAGGATGAGCATTCGCTCATTCTTCGTGCGCTCCGTCTTGTTCTGTGAGCGTGCGGTTTCAAGTTCGCTTGGGTCTTAGGCTCTTCTGTCCGGGTGTTGTATGCTGTGCAGCACGCAGCTTGTGTTTTTGTTTAATTTTTTATGAAATAAAAAGCCATTTTCTGCATCGAGTCCTCGCTTCATCCCATCACCCTAACCCTGACAGAAATGCTGTAAAAAGTGGATCAGACTGAGCACCACCGCACATTTGTAGCAATCAGCAGCAGTAGCTATGTTTCACTGAAGAACCAAGATATGCTTTTGTTGTCATTTTAGCTATAGTAAAACAGGACAGTTTTGAGTGTCATTGTTGTCTATAGCTGGCGTGCTGCTGGCAACTAACATGCTAATTTTGTGTATGCTAATTTTATGTCCTTGTCGTTCATTCGTCATCTTCGCTTTATTTTTCAAGAAGCATTATTTTGCTTCGCTTCAGCTATGAAAAAGAGACGTCCACTTTTGCAAGGCATGTTTGTGCATTTTGGGGACGGAGCAATGAAGGGAGAGGTGTGTTTGTTTGGATTGATTTAAAATATCAACAGTTTTTAACAATGTTCTCAGAAACTGCTTACTGCACCTATAAAGGAAGCATGAAATGGCATTTACAACCTTTTTTATGAGGATTTGTAATGACAAAATGTATGAATTGTTAAATGTTAAATTATTAGTGAAAAAGTGGTTTCTACAGAAATACACAGGTATCTTTAGAAATAGTTTGCACTACCATTCAAAAGTTTGGGGTCAATAAGATTTTTTTTTTTCTTATGAATTTCTGAAGGACCATGTGAAACTATTGGCTACTGAAAAAATCAGCTTTTCCATCACAGGAATAAATTATATTTTAAATTAATTTAAATAGAAAATAATTATTTTAAATTGTATTCAATTATTTTAAATTATTTTTTGCCAATTTTTGAACAATTGAATGCAACATTGGTGAGCACAAGAGACTTCTTTCAAAAACAATATTTACAATAAAAATAAAATAAAGAAAAGACAAGAAAAAAAGAAAAAAAATCTTATCGACTCTAAACTTTTGAATGGCTTTTGAAATGATTTTTTTCTCTTACATACACTAATGAATTGTGCACGTTTAAAATATAAACAGTCAATTTTAGTTTCTTGTTGACTATTGGAATTGATTGAAACTTTAAAGTCCTTTCCTAGTTACTCAATTCCAGTAAAAGTCCTGCATGCTTTTCAGGGAATACTGAGCTTGACTGAAAAGTCAGGTGTGTTTCCATGTTATGAATGTTTTATACATACTACATTTGAGCATTGTAAACCCTACGTAGAGCATCTTGGGATGTGTGTGTGTACGTGATGTTCTGGACAGAGATAAGTTTCAGAGGGCGTTTGTTTTCAGACCTGCCTGTCTTTATCTTATTTATTAAAACAGACACTGAGCAGATGTTTCTTTCTGATCTTATTTGATGTAATATGAACAAATAAAGTCCAACGACAGCGGTTGCAGTTGAGAGAGGTTTCTTAAAATTTTGCAAACTTATCAATTGCTTTCTTATAAATGACATTAAATTAATTATGTTTACACATACAGTGTCATCATATCTAAATTTAGCTCCCAGTTAGTGGTAACAAGCACATCAGCTCAGTGGCTGTATCAGCAACTGTACACTGTCAGTGTATGCCTGTTCTAGTGTCTGTTTCATTTTATCTTTCTCTCCAATACACACAGCCCAGTGCAAGTTCGTCATCACATGCAACCAAGGCGTTAGGGGCGGCCGTCACTTCGATCTGAAGTCCACGGTGGACAAAGCAGTGAAGAGCTGTCCGTCTGTCCGGCATGTGTTTGTGGCCAAGAGAACTAACAATACCTTGCCAATGGGCAAACTAGACGTTCCATTAGATGAGGTAAATCACACAACAATGACCTCCTGCAGTATACAGAGATTAGGAAGCCAAACTAGAAACATTTAGTCAATCTTTTCTGAATTGTTGCATTTTTCTCTGCCAGAGCTCAACAATAAGGCCAGTAGAATACCTTATAATTTCCAGCTATTGTTGCAATGTAATGTAATAAAGAAAACTTAACAAAAAAAGAAGATACATTTATGTGTGGGAAAATATATTATGATAAATACTATTTTTTTAAAACAACAATACGCACATGACCATAAATATTAAATATTAATAAAATCTAATCAACAAATTACACACTCAAAGCCAGAAATTTAAAAAGATAAATATAAAATGATCTTGGCTCGACCAGGCAAGAAAAATGATTCTTTATTTGTTTTGAGCTCTATCTGTTTTTTTCCAATGTGCCAGACAAAATGTGCTGTTGAAAGATAATTTGTTCAGCCATAAAAGATAAAAGTAACATGACTGCAACAAAGGAGAAGTTGTTTAGCTTAAGCAGAATTTTAAAAGGGTTTACATCAAAACATGCATACATGTTTCCAATTATTTTATACCTCTGCAGTGTGTAGGTCACTTTCTGCTAGGTTTACAGTTAGTAAGATTTCATTTAGAAGGTACAAGGCTTTTCAAAGCTTTCAGTTTGTGAAGTGGGGAAGGAATGTGTCCATAACTTGTACCCAATTAAGACAGAAGACTAGGAGTATAATTCTGTTTCCACTTCATTTGAGTAATCTTGTTTTGTCTTGCCAGAATTGTCTATGTCTGCCTGTCTCTATGGTGATGTTCACCCACTCTGTTCAAGGGCACACATTGTCCTTGTCTAGAATTGGTTGGCACATGCTCTGCCATTTTGGCAGTTTTTTGGAAATACTGAATTAGACATGATAGATTAGTCTGTAAACTCTCCACATGCAGTTAAATGGGCTTTAGAGTTATGTTTTAAGATATCATGTTTTGGGTGCAGGGTCAATATCTCATTTAATCTCATTATTGGCAGGAAACGCATTCGCCTTCAACATTAATGGTGGTAAAACAAGCGGAAAATCCATTTAGATTGTACAAAGATTATAATTTTATTATACAACAGATAAAAGCCAATAACAACAAAGCACATAACTGAAAGTTGACACATTTATGCCTGCGTGAAAAATGCATAATAGATGTCCAGGTGATTATTAAAATTTAGCTTGCATTTGAGTGATTATTAATTCAATTCTGAAAAACACCATAGACACTTCCTTAAGCTCTGCAGTCACAGCTGCTTGTGAAGGTGTGGAAAGTTGTTCTTCCTACTGTTTGTAATTTCCATATCAAAGATGTGCTATTTTCACTGCAGCACCCCTCGATGATGAACTTCACACCGCATCCTCCCCCATTGAGCTTGTATTTACACGATTAACATGTTATGATTTTAGTTTAAATGAAATATTAAAACAGCACAAAATTAGTTTCTTAATAAAGCAATCAATTACTAATTAATACTTGATAATTAATGTCATAGGCTCTAAAATTGGTCTAAAATCAAAGCCATGTGTCTCAAGTTGTGTTCCAAATTTGATGTTGATATCACAACAATTTAGGTTCCTATGTGGTTTTGTTTAGGCGCTATACCAAAAATAGCAACTCAGTTTGATGTGTTCAAAAAAATTATACATTTCTGTCAGAATATCACTTCTATCATAAAAAATTCACCAAATATGAAACCTTGAGTCTTAGACCTTTCCAGTGATACATATTTTGCATTTAATCATAAAATAGTGCAATAAATTTTAAGAATATTAAACATGGAACCACCCACTATATACATTAGTCAACATTTGAAGTGGATCAAAACCTTTCATCAAAATTAAACATGAATTTTGAACAATACCCATTCTTGTCTTTGATTTTTTTGATCCACTTCAAGTGTTGACTACTGTATATATATATACACCATACTTGATTGTTTCATATGAACTATTTTTATAATACACACAATAATACAAGAATTTAAAATGGTCTAATGAGTGTACTTTTTCTGTCTGTGTCAGGTGATGGCGAGACAGTCTTCAGTGTGTGCTCCAGAGCCCATGGACAGCGAGGAGATGCTGTTCATGCTGTATACCTCAGGCAGTACGGGTAAACCCAAGGGCATCGTGCACACACAGGCTGGTTACCTGCTCTACGCTTCCCTCACACATCAGGTATGTCACTGTGTTTCTCTGATCACACTAATGCTGTCACACTGGGTGAAGATCACAACACTGAGCAAAGTTTGAAATGGAAGGGTTTCTTTAAAGTGCAAAAATACATATGGATATATGTACTGCATGTGTATGTGTGTGTGTACACAGTATACACACACCCAGACTGGTAATCCAAAACATTATGACCAGTCACAGATGAAGCCAATATCACTGATCATATTAAGGTCTGAGTATATTTGATGGTAAGCAAACAATCAGTTCTCATAATCAACGTGTTGGATGCAAGAGAAATGAGTCGGAATAAAGATCTGAGCGATTTTGACAAGAGCCAAATTGTTATGGCAAGGCAACTGGGTCAGAGTAAACAGTTTGTGGGTTCCTCCCGGTCAGCAGTGTTATTGGGCGCCCAAGGCTCATCGATGCATGAGGGCAGCGAAGGCTATTCTCTCTCGCCTAAGCCAACAGAAGGTCTACTGTGGCACAAGTCAAACAAAATTATTTAGTGATGGTTATGAGAGAAATGTGTCTCAGCACACAGAGCATCACACTCTGCTGTGAATGGGGCTGCGTAGCTACAGACCAATCAGAGTGCCTGTGAGGACCCCTGTCCACCATTGAAAGCGCCTACAATAGGAACGCAAATGTCGGAACTGGACCTCGGAGCAGTGAAAGAAGGTTGTCTGGTCCAATGAGTCTTGTTTTCTTTTACATCACGTGGATGTCCATGTACGTTTGCACCGTTTACCTGGTGAAGTGATGGCACCAGGATGCACTGTCCCGGTGAGGAAGTGTGATGCTCTGGGCAATATTCTTCTGGGAAATCCTGGGTCCGGCCATCACGTGGAACAAATTTGACACGTGACACCTACCTAAACATTGTTGCCGACCAGGTACACCAAATGCATCCTGCCATACTACACACATTGTTCAAAAAAGGTTTGAGGAACATTATGAAGAGTTCAAGGTGATGCTCTGGCCTCCAAATTCCCCAGATCTCAATCCAGCTGAGCATCTGTGGGATGTGCAGGACCCCAACAAGCTCAATCCATTGCGGCTCCACCTCGCAACCCACAGGACTTGCAGGACCTGCTGCAAATGTCCTGGTGCCAGATACCACAGGACACCTTCAAGGGTCTTGTGGAGTCCATGCCTTTGTGAGTCAGTGTTGTTTTGGCCGAACATGGAAGACCAACAGCATATTAGGCAGGTGGTCATAATGTTTTGGCTCTTTGTCGTATATCTATCTGAACAGAATAATGATGGTGGTAACGTGGTAAATATTCCACGATATTTATAATAATGCTACTCAAGCTGTTATTTTTTTATTAAACCTACAGTGTCTTTAACCAAATGTAATATTTTGTAGTATAATAATAAAATACAATTACATTTTTTTTCCTTGCCCTGCATTGTAGTTTGTGTGTACAACCTGACAACCTACATGAAATGTTTTATATTACATTTACATACCACATTTATAGCACATTAACAATAACATGCACAATGAATATACATTCAGCAATCAATTTTCTGATTTAGAGGGTGTCATTTTTGTCCATTTGTGTAACTGAATACCTGTCTGTGGTTACAGTATGTGTTTGACTACACACCTGGAGATGTGTTTGGCTGTGTTGCTGACATCGGTTGGATTACGGGTCATAGTTATGTGGTGTATGGACCCCTGTGTAACGGAGCCACTTCTGTTCTGTTTGAGAGTACACCCGTGTACCCCAATCCAGGTGAAATATCAGGAGAAATGACATGTACTTATGAGCAATGGTTTGCAGTATGTATAATGCACATGCACTCTTATCTATCCTTATCTTATCTATTTCTTTTTTAGTTTTAATTTCAGTTTTAGTTTTACTGTGGTTTATAGGCATGATAAAAAAAATGTGCATTCGTATTGCCAAAGCATTTGCAGACAATAAGTAAAGTTAAATTTTCAAAACATTTAAAATGCATCTCTACAAAGATAATTAAACAATATGTGAAGTGTTTGGGAGACACAACTATTCATTCCTTAAGTTTATAATTGTGTAAGTTGTGTTCCTGTTCTCGTCCATTCTGAATGAGGTGGTGACCCCTCTAGATCATGTCAGATAGGGTTACTGTCCCTCCCAGCCCTTCAGAATGAAGTTTTTTTTTCTTTTGTTCAGGTGACACATTAACCTGTATAATGTGCCTTATCTGCCTTTATGAGTGTATTTTAATGGAAATGAGTCTTCATGAGTGGTCGTAAAGCAGTGCTCTTTACAATGTGACCTCCGCAGGAAACTTTTCCATTTATGTTTTCCTGCTTTTCGAAATCCTCTGTTTCTGTGCTGGTATCCATTAGACAATGTGCTTGTGTAATATTGGGTTTTAATTAGTCATAATTACTGTTGATGTTCATTTTTTTTGTAATCTCATAACTTATGTTTTTTGTTGAAGTGCTATGCGGTTGTAAATCAAACACTTCATTATCTTTGTCTTGACTGTGTTTTGTGACTGTTTTAGGTCGTTACTGGGAGACAGTTCAGAGGTTAAGAATAAACCAGTTTTATGGAGCTCCTACTGCCATCAGATTACTCCTGAAATATGAGGATAACTGGGTGAAGAAATATGACAGGTCATCATTGAAGACACTTGCATCTGGTGAGTCTTCAAAAGTTTAATGGCAAAAAATAAATAAATAATATATATATATATATATATATATATATATATATATATATATATATATATATATATATATGGAGTTATATATTTTTTTGTTGTAGTACACTACCATTCAAAAGTTTGCAAGTTCTGCAAGGATGCATTAAATTGATCAAAAGATATAGTAAAAAAATCTATTTTAAATAAATCCTGTTCTTTTGTAAGAAAAGTTTCTTGAGCAGCAAATCAACATATTAGACTGATTTTTGAAGGATCATGTGACACAGAAGAGAGAGCATTAGAGACCATTAGATCATGTGACACAGCCTTGGTGAGCATTAGAGACTTACCGACTACAAACTTTTAAAGGGCAGGGTGTATTAAACACCCATTTTGTATAGAATTGCTTACTATGATATTTGTCTCCTTAGTTCCACACAGCCAACAAAATCTAAATTGACCTGCGTTGTAAAAAAATTTGCATTTCAATGTGAATTGTATTGTTAATTATCACACTCAAAAAAATTATCTTTCAAATTCCAATAAACTGTTTTTTAATTATATAGTTAGAAAATGTACGATTTTTTACTCAGTGTAAATACATCTTAAATGTTTCACTGCCGTTTAGTTACAGCAGTGTGAAAGTCAGTGTGTTATTTATCATTTAACACTTTTTATTACGACTTAACATAATAAACTTGAGGTGGATTGCTCCTGTTGTAAGAGGGAAAAGTGCATTGCAATGGCACAATGGGGATGGGGAACTCATCAGCTCTCCAGTTCAAAGGTCACCATGTTCAGGGTTTGAACTGAAGAAGAACAATATCTGGGCCGGTGTTTCAAGCACAGATATTGTACTTCCACCAAGGGAGAACATTCAGACACAGTTAAAGTTTAGCCTGCTTACTCTAGATTATTTTTAATGAGTCTAGTCACACAGCTTTTGAGTACAACACTGGAAAATCTGACTTTGCGGCAAACATCAAGGACACTAGATTGTGTGCACAGCCGGTCTGGGTTTTGTTGGCCCCTTTAGTACCCGTCAGTTCCACTTGAAAAGATAGGGCTAAGATTTCCTTGAAATGCAAAGTCATTCCATTATAGCAACTTAGAGAGCATGTTTTTAAGTGCAGTGTTTATGGTCGATGAATTTGTCTATATAAATGACAATGTGAATGTGTGATCTGTTGGCAGTTGGAGAGCCCATTAATCACGAGGCGTGGGAATGGTTCCATAATGTGGTCGGGGATGGACGATGCCCTCTGGTGGACACATGGTGGCAGACAGGTAAAAGGAAATCGCTGCATCTGTTCTCGTCGGTATAACATACCCTTGATTTTCAGTCTGGCAGCACTGGTCAGATGATTTACCATGCGTGACGTTATTCAGAAATAAATATCGTTCACCCCTCAGTTTCTCTCTCTCTCTCTCTCTCTCTCTCTCTCTCTCTCTCTCTCTCTCTCTCTCTCTCTCTCTCTCTCTCTCTCTCTCTCTCTCTCTCTCTCTCTCTCTCTCTCTCTCTCTCTCTCTCTCTCTCTCTTTTCAGAAACTGGCGGTGTGTGTATCGCCCCACTCCCAGCTGAACCGGGAGCAGAGATCCGGCCTGCCATGGCTATGAGACCCTTTTTTGGCATCCAGCCAGCACTGCTTGGGGAGAAGGTGATTTATACTTGTTTATTTGTTTCCTGACTCACGGCTTGTTCACTTGTTGTTTAGGAACATAGGGTGCATTTATAGCAGTTTCTGTTCCTCAATTACACAATACTAGTAGAAAAATGCCCAACTCTAAGTAAAAAAAATATATATGTAAAAATGAAATTGTAATTCACAACAAAAAAAGTAATATGACTGATATGAAGTGGCATTGTGAGATTATTGTGAAATAAAAAAAACATAATTGTGAAATATAAAGCCTCAATTGTAAGATTTAGTCATAATCTGAAAAAAGTAAAAAAATAAAAGTCATAATTGCTAGATATAAAGTCCCAATAGTAAGATATATTCATAATCTGAAATAAAAAACAAGTTCTTATTAGCACTTTACTTCCTGGTAAGCTCAATGATTTTTCTGTGTTTTCTATAGTAGTTTGTTCTACACTTGTTCTAGATACAGTAAGCAGACTGTCCTATTCAGGGTCCTAAACAAGGGTAATATTTGTCTTTTGCTCTGCCTGGATCCAATGCACTTAGCTTCTCTTGCTGTGTTTTTTAAAGAAAGCTTTGTATTGAATTACAGACCTTGATGGACGTCAAGGCACTCTTTTGTTACACTCTGGGGAGAGAGACAGAGATTTTTACCCCCTCCCATGAAGATCAACTGAGAGACATCTAAATGCACGTGTTTTTAGCCGTGTGGAATAATCACCAACCTTTTGGTTCTTCAACAGGGGCAGATAATAACAGGAAATGATGTCAATGGAGCTCTGTGCATCAGCCAGCCATGGCCTGGAATGGCCAGAACCATATTTGGAGACCACCAGAGATTCGTCGATGCATATTTCAAACCGTACCAAGGTGAGCCAGACCTCTGGGGCTCGTGAAGCTCGAAAAGTTTTGAAAAGGAAAAGGTTTTGATACTTGTTGAATTATGTTCTTTCTGACTTTGTCTTTAAAGTGAGGGTCCTGGCTGGGAAAATCTTTTTGAATTTTCAAATGTGCTTTCTGTTGTTGTGAATTGCACTCACAATAACTCCATTTAAGTTTTCACTTCATAAAAAGTTTGAAATCAAAGTCGACAGATAGTGATCAGAGGTATAAGTTGATCTTAAGGTGTTAACTGATGCCATGCCCATAGGTCAGTATTTTACGGGTGATGGGGCGCACCGCACCAAAGACGGTTACTACCAGATCACAGGACGAATGGATGACGTCATCAACATCAGTGGGCATCGGCTGGGCACCGCCGAGATAGAAGATGCACTGGTGAGACCCGAAGTTCATTATTCGTAATTACAGAAATTAATTATATGCAGGTTTTTGCTTTGTTTTTTAAATATGAGTACAATGTAAAAACATGTATGTACACAATAAGTGCATTGTATCAAGTGATTACTTTAAATGTTAGTACATGGTAGTTAAGGACACGTAATATAAAGTGGGACCTATATTATTATGATGATTTAAAATGTTCTATAGAGAGTCTTTTACAGAGCTGAAGCAAATGTACACTGCTGTTCATAAGTTTGGAGTCAGAAAGATTTTTTTTTTAAATAAATGAATACTTTTATTCAGCAATGATGCACTGAATTGGTCAAAGGTGACAATAAAGACATTTATAATGCTGCAAAAGATTTATATTTCAAATAAATGCTGTTCTTTTGAACTTTCTATTCATCAACGAGTCCTGAAAAACATGTATCACTGTTTCCATACAAATATTAAGCAGCACAAATGTTTTCAATGTCGATAATACAAATATAAGAATTGTTTCTTGAGCACCAAATTAGCATATTAAAATTATATTTGAAGGATCATGTGACACTGAAGACTGGAATAATGGTTCATGAAAATGCTTTTTGCCAATGTTTGCCATCACAGGAATAAATTACATTTTAAAATATATTCAAATAGAAAACTGTTCTTTTAATATAATATTTTGCAATATTACTGTTTTTGATTAAATAAATGCAGCATTGGTGAGAATTTGGTGCTTTCAAAAACATTTTAAAACTTCTATTCCAAACTTTTGAACGGAAGAGCATGATGAAAGTTTTTTGTGTATCTCTGGCATCAGGATGAACATCCAGACGTTCCTGAAACTGCAGTGATCGGAATTCCTCATGAGATCAAAGGAGAAGGTAAGGCCTCCGACGATCTCACCCTTTTTCATTCATGAGCCATCTGGAACGCATGCACCCGCCCAAGCAAGCAGAGACCTTTTGATCCACAATTCATTGTGTGCATTACAACAAAAATAATAAAGACACAATTAAAGGAACCATATGTAAGAAATGTATTTCAATTAATCATAAAATGGCCCTGATATGTCACTAGACATTAAGAAATCATGTTCATCATTTCAAATACTTATATCACTGACAACAGTAGTCTGGCCAGGATATTGTCATTTAAAAGTGAAGTTGCAGCCCTCAAATGATGTTGATGTTGTCATGTTGTGTTTTGGCCTGATGCCCCACCCTCCACCGATCTACCAATCACAAAGCCAGTAGTGTTTCGGCATCCAGGTTGCCAGCTCTGCTCTAGTTACCACAGCTGCAGCTACAAACCTGTCGGATAAAAAATGTCTAACGTTACGAAACCTAAAAGACCTCGATATGAATCCGAAATACGTTGTGACAAAGTCCGAAATAAAACAAGGATTTGTATAGGGATGTCCCGCGTGACGTCACGCCATTTGGAGCAGCCATTTTGACGGTATAGAAAATCCTAAACCGCTGGTTATAATACAGGTCGTCGTGAAATATTCACCAGAGAATGTCTAATATGGCTCTGTATTCACCTATTTTTCTATCATGCCCGAGCGATGCTGTGATACCGATAGCCTGCTAAGCTTGTGTATGCTTTTAATGAAGCTCCGGTGTAGCGTGATGGGAAGTGAATAAGGTAACTTAGCTGTAAATGTCACCGAACTCAATGTCAGGAAGTTTTTCTGCACATTTAATGTCTGTAAAAAGAACTTGTGGTGCTTCATAAGGATCTATGATTACTAATTCCTTTATCTTCCTCTTGTATATTTCTTTTTGTGATGACATATGACGTGAAGAGTTAGCTGACGGCCGCTGTGCTAATAATAGATAATGGTCAGTGTTCGTCGCTGAAGTGCGTGAGAACAAATGAATAACATCAGTGTGAACCACGAACATTTATTTATTTTAATAAAAAAATTAAATTTTAATCATTCTGTGTCATTTTCAATGTCAATCTTTTCATTATTTACATGTTTATGCCCAAAATGCTATAATATTCAAAGTAGTTGACTGTCATTCTCCTCTATCCTGTGTACATTAACGTTATTGATTAAATAGCCTAACGTTAGCCTATTTAACATCGTTACTAGGCACAATCGCGAGCATTCATTCAACTATTTTAAAAGACTGGAATAAACACCAGCACACACAAGCAATCTTTATAGTCAATTTAATTAAAAAATGTAAACCCAACAGGTAAGAAATGTCAGAAAGAGAAGAAAAAAAAAAAACTGTTAATGGGAAGACGAGCATATGACTGCTGCAGCTTAGTGGATAAATATATTTAGCCTATTTATTATTCAGAATGCACAGTTGGAAAGAAAATATATTTATAGGAACATTACAGCAGGCTCAAGATAATTAATACAGTGACCATTATATACTATTATATTATTTTAATCAATTCGCAGTCATAAAACATGTGATAATCCGCATTCTCATGTATGTAGGTGCGCTGAAGTATTCCGTCAAAATGGCTGACACGCGGCTAGAGGTCACGTGACTGGTAGCAGCCTAGTTCCTGCAGCCTAGCTGGCAACCTCGACTCAGGGGGGAGGGGGAGGGGATACACCGCTCTACAGTAATTTGAAAGTGATTGCAGTACCAGTTTCGGCCACAATATTACATATGGTTCCTTTAACTGTCACAAAATATTCAGTTTTTAAAGCAAACGTAATGGGATTTTACCTTGCCTGTTTACATTTCTCTCACTTTATCATCCTGTCTTTCTCTTTCACCAGTTCCATTTGCATTTATAGTTTTAAAAGAATCTGCTACTGGGAACCAGCAGGCTGTTGTGGGAGAGCTGAGGCTCCTAGTGGCTACTAAAATAGCTAAATATGCCGTCCCTGATCACTTCCTGGTAAAATCAGTAACATCTTTTTTTTTTAAACTTGTTTTACAGTATTAATTGTTTGATCTATATTTATGTATTATGTTTATGCAAGAACATTTATATCAGGAGTATTTACAAAGAGCGATTATGACTGATCATAGAATCAACCAAAATGTGGTGTCTAAACCATCACTGTCTGTACAGATGGTTTTGAGATTTATTTGTTTTGTCAGCTGTGAAAGCATCTCTGCTCTCTTCTTTTAAGGTTGTGAAGCGTCTTCCTAAAACACGCTCTGGAAAAATCATGAGGAGAATCTTGCGAAAGGTCGCCATGCAGGACACTAGCAACCTGGGGGACGTCTCCACGCTGGACGACCCCTCTGTCCTTTCAGAGATCGTTGAGGCACAAAAACACTACAAAAATCAAGCAACCAAGAAGTAGAAAAAGACTGTTGAGATGTTGCCACGTTTAATTTGAGGAACTATGAATATGATACTGTGATGACAGTTAATGCACGTGTAAATGTGAGAGTAGCAACAATGTTGGCAATTTCATGTGTGGTGAAACATGCACCTGAATCCTTGAGGTTTGTACAACTTGGACAAACATCTTTTTAAACATGAACCGTTTTGCACAGTGTCCTTCCTGTAGGCAGAGACTGGATGAGATTTTCTGTGGAACATCAGTATTTTGTTCATGAGAGATGATTTTATTTTTTAAGGTGCTCGATCAGTTTGTCTTCAGGTAAATCTCACCTCTCTCATATTCTCCTTGTTTTCTTTGAAGCCTCTTTGGAGTTTTATGCCTTAATTTCCTAATGTTTATGACAAAATAAACATGACATAACTGATTAATTTTCAATCAATACTAAAATGACAATGATATACATGCTTCACATATTGTATGTGGAAGAATGTTTCTATTTTATTCTTAGGATTTTCTGAAAATAAAAAAATCTTTATTTTGAACATTAAAAATGTTTAAATATATTATATGGCGTCTGTTTTTTCTTAATTTCTAATATAAAGCACTAATATTTGCAATCAAAATTATTCAACCCCCCAGAGACTATAATAATTTACAAATGTAGGCTTTTCTAAAGATACAGATTTATTTAAAAATTGCATCTAGCAGTTTAATGGCACATTAAAAGTAATAATGTCAATATATAATGTAATGCTTTTGAGTAATACAGCTATGTCTTAATTATTCAACCCCTATTCAGTGCTACTGTCACTTGTATGGTATGGTACAAAATTGCATCAAAACAATTAAGCCTTTGGAAACCTTATAACAAAACTGAATTAGTTTGTGCTGTTACACACACACACACACGTTGGGACATCTTACCGAATGCATCTCTTGACCAAGAAGAACATAAAAGCCTACTTGATTATGCTAAAATTAAGTTGGTTAGACCTGTGGAGTTCTGGAAGAATGTTTTATGGAATAACGTGACCAAACTGGAACTTTTGACTCATTGATCAGCGGTGTGTCTGGTGCAAAAAAGGCAAAGCTTCCGAGCAGAAGAACACTATCTCCATGGTCAAACATGGAGGTGCTCCAGTCTCGTTATGGAGGTGCTTTGGTGTTGCAGGAAGTGGAACTCTTGACTGTATGAAGGACATCATGAATTATTTGTAGTATCAAGCCTTTTTTGCTCATCAAGATGTTGATGAGACTGAAGCTTGATGATCAGTGGACTTTCCTGCAGGACAACCATCCCAAAGTATAGGCTATATCTGAATATACTGAAGCTTGATTCAGGGATCAGTCATAGAATGTTCCTGAGAGGCCTGTACAGTCTTCAGATTTAAATCTTATTGAAAATATTTGGTGGAATTTGAAGAAAGCAGTGGTAATGTGAAAAAAAAAAAGTCAAAATCAGTGATCTTGATGCATTTTCAAGCGAGGAATGGGCCAAGATTGCTGAGACACTTCTGCACAGAAGCTTCTAAGCACTTACAGTACAGGCAGCATTTATTGGAGGTTATAAAGAATAAAAGATTCTGGACAAATGTTAACTTTTGGGGTTGACTTTTGAAAAGAATAATCTTTTCAATTATTTTTTATTTTAATTTTTTTCATTTTTCATCAACTTTACGTTCTCAGAATCACTCAAATGTGTAGCCTATTAATAAACTTTCTATAATAGTTTATTGATGGCTTTGTTGAACTGTTTTCATAAAAATTTGCTCTCGGCAGCAAAATGTCTTGCATGTAATTTCGAATGATTTTGACTTTCCACACAATCGATCATGCAATAGTCAATAAACACACACAGGTCAAGAACGGTAGCTTAACATTAGCGCCATCTCCCGGTGAGATAGGGAATGTCGGATGTCTCGTGGCAAATAAATGCAAGTGATTCAAATTATAGTACATAAATAAATCATTGTAGGCTACATTAGTTTTGCAGAAAATATAAAGTTAAGTTTGTTTGTTTGTCCTATGTTCTGTAAAATATGAGTGCAAATAATGAAATCTAACAAGTCACAAACAACAGGTGTCAAAACAAACACCATGGAGTTTGTGAAAGAGAGAAGACAACATACAGGTGGCAGAATGTGAACCATTTGTGAACAAAATTTACTAGATTTTAAGAGGTGAAATTATTTGTTTATTTCAGTTTTCCCCTCTGAAAGATGATTTATGTCAAAAACTCTATTTAAAAAAAAGGAAGCATAGAATAACATGCTGTATTCCATAGCGTCTCATTATTTTAAGGGCTGTGGAAGTTGTCTGGTTACTACAATACAAGAAACTCCCAATGATCTAAAAGCTCTGTGAGCAAAGGCAGAAATTATAATACAAGTTGAAAACAATACAAAAATTCTACAACATAGAAATATATTCTATTCTACTAAAAATTCTATTAACATAGACCAATTTGTTAACAGAGTATATTCTGCGAAAGACACATTAGAGAGGATATAGATTATTTTTTAAAACATCCCTGTTCATCTTTTTTTTGGTATGAGATATCACAATTTCAAAGTGTGAAAATGAATTGCAACCTAGTCTTAAATATGTCATCCGTTTTACTTCATTCAAATGAATATGACTTTCCAAAAAAAAAAAGATATATATGTATGTATGTATGTATGTATGTATGTATGTATATGTACAGTATATGTATATATATATTATGTCTTTTGTCATTAGGAAAATTGTATATTCATCAGAATAAATTGAGTAATTCAAACCCCAAACTCTTATTTTCAAACCGCCTTTAAAGTTTATTTAGATTCCAATAATTCCAAAGATCTGTTTCTCTTAATTTAACGTGTTTGTGATGCCCTTTAATGTCAAGTTCAACGTTATGCTTTATTTAATTATTGCTATTTCAATTTCTACTCGCAAATTGTGAAATTTGACATTTTTCAAAATCTTGCTGAATTTAGTAATTTTGAAAGTTCAAAAAAAAAAAATAAATAAAAATAAATAAAAAGACCTGTCGACCTCACCACGAAGCCCCGCTTTCCACTGTTTCCAGTCACCGTTGTCCTCCAATTAGAACGCTCCTTCTTTTTAACTTCATCCAACCGGAACTACGTTTGTTGCACGGACGCTCTGTGCGCACACGTCTGATTGGTCGTGCGGCGTTGTGGTGTGACGCTAGGCTTTACGCCGACGTTGGGGGCGGAGAGGGAGGGGAGACTCTAATGGCGCATCGCAGTCCGACCGATCCAGATCTCCACAAATAAACAACAGCAGTAGTTCACTATCTGGCCTAATTTCTACTTTTTCCAGTTCCACGGCGCTGCAGCCGCGCTTTGCACTTTTGCTCATTGAACAGATCGGCTGGGCTTCTTTTTAGCGGCTGCTCGGAGCACAAGAGGCCCAGAGGAAAGACGGAGGATCGGTGAGTGTGCAAACATGGTAAATGAACAATGTTTCTGCTCGTAACGTTACTCATTAAAGGGATAGTTCACCCAAAACTCAAAATTCTGTCATCTTTTACTCACACCCGTGTTGCTTCAAACCTGCATGACTTAATTTCTTTCGCAGAACACAAATGAAGATGTTAGGCAGAATGTTAGGGACTGAAAGTGAATGGTGACTGCGACTGACATTCCTCCTGACATCTTCTTTTGTGCTCCTCTCAAAAAAACTCATACGTCTTTGAAATTATTATTATTATTATTAATAATATTTAGGTGAACAATCCGTTTAATTTACATAAGGTGCATCATAAAACGTTCATGAAATTAAGAAGTTGAGTGCTAGAAATATGCCCCTCAGTTCGTTTCGTTTTGTTTTATTTAACGTTAATCTTTTAAACCATCTTTAGTCTGTTTACTATGCTAGCTCTGTAACGCCTGTCATGTGGATTAGGCTAATAGTCATGAAAAAAATTACATTTTTAGAAAACAGTTTATTGAACGTTTAGACAAAACATTTTTTTCATATTTTCATTTCATATTTGATACATCAGGCGTTAATAGCCCTTTTAGTATGATATGATGAAAAATTCAAATGTGGAGCTCACATTTAAAAAAAAAACATCCCAATTTTATTCAGAGGTCCAAATTGAGTGATTTGAGAGTAAAATGTATAATGTAATGTAATACAGTGACGATTGAGAAATGTACAAATAAACATATTCAAAAGCCTGTTGCATATATGATTCTTACATTTTAACCAGATAATCAAGTAAATGTTGCTTCAGTGCAGAAAATTGTTATCTTGAAATGTTACTAAAAAACATTAAAGACTTCACAGCACAAAGACACGTGTACCACAACGTGAAGGGGGAAATGTTTAGAATTATAATAAACTTAAAGTATGAAATATCAATTAGAGGGCAGAATACATGTAGAAGATTGTGTATAACAGGATTTTTCAGCTGAGTTTTGATCATGTTGATCATTTAGAAAACCACGTATCAATTGATTCAGTAGGCTTTATATGGTTAAAATGAACGTTTTATTGCATATTTATCTACTTTAGTTCCATTGTAGCATTTAAAACAAGGTGCAATACTTACAAATCTTCTATTTGTTCCTACATACTGAGATGCTGACGTTACATTTATTTTCTCCATGTCTCTTGTTTCCTATAGATAATATGTAACAAACGTCAACATGACGTCCAGATTTAGTAAAACATATACACGTAAGGGAGGAGAGGCCAGCTCGAAGTTTGACGAGGTGTTTTCTAATAAGAAGGCTACGCTCAGCACCAAATGGGGAGAGACCACCTATAAGGCACAGTTGGGGGTCAAACGGCCCTCGTTCAAGCCAGAGGTTCCTGAGCTGACTAAACGACCCCGCTTTGATGATGATGACAGCTCAGAGGATCCATTTGGCTTTGACAGTGATGATGAGTCCAAAACGGTCACTTCCAGAGGTACTCCTCAATCTGAGATGGGCTCAGATGCAACAGGATCTGGGAATGAGCTGATAAATACTCCCAGTGGGGGCACAGCGGTGACCGGTATGGGTACTTTCTCCTTGGGGAGCAGCTCAAACATCAGCAGCGGGGTGGTTGGTATGAATAGCCCAGGTAAGAAATTAAATGCTTAAAGTTTGTTTTTGTGGAGCACCTCATTCATGCTGAAATACTTATGAGTGCATTACCGGAGCAAACCTTAAAGGGATGGTTCAGTTCGCCCAAAAATGCTGTCATTTTCTCACCCTCATGTTGGTCCAAATCCATATGACTTTTTCTTCTGTTGAACACGGTGAGACCTGGATTATAAATGATCCATTTAGAGGTTTTGTGAACTGGATCAACTAATTAATTGAAAAGATTGGACTCGGTTCACAAATCAGGCATGGCTACTTCTCCTATTCATCTTAGATATATATCTTAAATCTCTAATATATCTTAAAATATGTCAGTGCCATTGTTTTGTCTCAAAATGGACACTAATAAAGCCTAATCCTGGTTTAATCTAAGCCCCCTGTCTCTGAAACCAGGCCTAAGACTTTTGTTCATCTTCGAAACTCAAATTACGGTTTTTGCCCACTCATTGAAAGTCCACGCAACCAAAATTTTTAGGTTCATAAATACATTCAAAAGAATCAAGCAGTTTAATCCAAGTCTTCTGAAGAGACTATCGATTTGGGTTTGGAATGACATGAGGGTGAATAAATGATGGCATCATGGCAGACATTTCATTTGAGTAAACTATCCCTTTAAAACCAGGTGTAAATAGGTGCCATTGAGTGTGTCTATAATAATGCCATGGGAACTATTGGGGTGACCACATTATGACTTCATTTTCTTTTAGATCACGGACAATCATCATAATCACACAAGAAATTGTCATGACACAATTATTATTGTGCTTCTGCTATTGTAATGAGTCCAAGCCCTTGGCTTTTGAGTAATTTAGGGTGCTTTGTTGGTCTTAATACTGGCTACTTAAAATGACCTTCTAGATCACTTGAGTCAGACCCATATTATGATGTCTGAGTCATTACATCGATCTCACACCATTGTGTAATGTGGGGTGATGAAGTCACTGTGTCTTTCTGCAGCAGGTTATACTGGTTTTATTCAGTGCTGAGAATAGCAGTAGCTCTGCTGAAGTTGAGGTGCTCATGTAAGCACACTGGCATAGACTCTGGGGCTCAGCAGGATATTTTCAGCCCAATGCAGTTCCACACTTTCCCTTGGCTCTTTAGCAAGGCTAATTACGCCTATTAGAGGAGCAGTGAAACAAGGGCTCAGGTTGTGATGACCCTCTAAGGATCATTAAACTTCTAATAGTAATATTAATTATATCTAGTATCTACATCCGACTGTGGAAACATTTAGTGTGGGGTTTGAAAGAAATTTACTCACCCTTGTTGATCCAAACCGGTATGACATTATTTCTTCTGTGAAACACAAAAGAAGATATTTTGAAGAATATGCTGGTTGCTTTTTTCCCCATGCAGTTGCAGTAAAATCACCATAAAATGGTCCATATGACCAGTGTCTTAGCTTTGTGTGAGGAACAGACCTAAATTTAAAGTTCTCCTGTGGTGAAAATCATGCTTGCTTTTAATGTTGTTTATATTTCTATGTAGTGTTTTTAATATGCTTTAAGACAAACCATGTGCAAATTCAGAAGTCAACACCATTGCTGAGTATTTTCTCCTTAAAACTGCAGTGAACCAAAAACAGTCTCAAAAACACGGTTTGAAATCGCTGGTGTTTCTGACTTCTCAAACTACCTTGTAACCAATCAGTTCAACGTGTGATCGTCAACGAGTGGATCTCTGAACTGGCCTGAGTGAGTGGAGGCGGGGCTAATTTGCATATTCATAGAACTGTGTATACTAAATAAGGCAAGGGTGTAGTTACATTCAAGCTATTTTAAGGCATGAATAATTTTTTTTTCAAAGGAAAAAACTTTTAAATATGTCATTTTGGTGATCAAAGATGAGTTTTAAGGGATACAATTATTGACTACAGGGTGGATTTTAAGTCATTGTTAACTGAAAAATCCTTTTTTCTTGATGGGTTCATGAGAAAAGTAGTGATTTCTGATTTGTGAACGAGTTGTTCTTTTAAGTCCTGTCTGTTCAATGAA
The DNA here is from genome assembly GCF_964197995.2 of Scardinius erythrophthalmus. Lineage (NCBI taxonomy): Eukaryota > Metazoa > Chordata > Actinopteri > Cypriniformes > Leuciscidae > Scardinius > Scardinius erythrophthalmus. The sequence continues at coordinate 16,235,860 of NC_138239.1, read as the reverse complement.
TTGGTTGATTCAGTTCACAAAGCCGCTGAATGAATCATTCACAATCAAGTTGTAGAGTTCTCACTGTGCTCAACAGAAGAAAGTCATATGGGTTTGGCATTAAATGGTGGAATTTTCATTTTTGTGCGAACTATCCCTGTAAGAATCCTGGGTTGTAGCATTTGTTTTAGATTTAAAACTTTACTCTGTTATATACTATTTTTATATATATATATGTATTTATAATGTGTATACATTTAATACTATTTTATATTTTGCAATAGTTTATATGTAAACAACACTTTTTATATAATATCGCACATTGTTTATAATGTTATAGTATGTTTTTAAACAATATTGTTATATATAATATTGGTGGTTGTGTTTTGATGTTCCACCAATTTCTTTTTTCATAACAATCCAACACTTTTTATCTCAATTGCAGCTCAAACGTATCCAGCCTCATCACATGCCACTGGCACTGTAGGAGCCTGGAGCAAATCCAGTGTCACAGTAAGCAAACCAGTTTCCCAGGTCTCCAGCTTGAAAACCCACAGTAGTAACGTTTCCGATGAATGGGACTCTTTCGGGGAGGACTCTCCTCCTGGGGCCGGCGAGGGGAGTTCCACCCAAGATGGGAACTCTTCTGATGGGCTCAAGAGCTCAGAGCAGTGCATCGCTGAACCGGAACCTACAGTGGAACCTGTTGACTTTGAGCAGCTTCCGCTTCTCAAACCATCCAGCAACAGAGTCTACCGACGACCACGAAATAAAGGCACGGATAGTTCTGGAGCCGGTGATGCGCCGGTTCCTGCTGTGAGTCCAACACCAGCCTCTGTGCCGGTGAAGAGCGCCAGTGCAGGGGTCGCTGGGAGTTCTGAGGTCAAGCCTGCAGGTCGGGGTCGGGTGAGGGACTACACGGTTCTTCACCCATCCTGTGTGTCTGTGTGTAATGTGACCATACAGGACTCTATTGAAAGGAGCGTGGATGATTTTGTCACCCCAGTGCAAGCTGACATGGGAGAGGCGGGAACCTTCAGGAGGAAAACAGACACACAACCTGCCAAGCCTACCAGGTACAAATCAAGCCTTTTTATTTGCATTTGTAATTTGTTTGATTAGGCTGGTATTGGAAGCAGGTGCATGGTCTTATATTGCAATTCTGCTCATAACTATGAGCTCAATTATAAATGGATTAATATGTTTTATGGTACAGAAAATTGTAGACCACAAAAAACTTGTTTATTCTGTCATTCTTTTTTTTTTAATCCTCTAATTTTTTTTTAGGTTCAGACCCACTCAGAGTAAAAGCAAAAAGGAGACGAAACTGGAGTTTTTTGGCTTTGAGGCTCAAGCCGCAGATGGAGACGCCACTGCATCTGGCAGCACCAGCTACAAGATCAAATACTTTGGTTTTGACGAGCTGAGTGAGAGTGACAGCGAGGATGAGGACGACTCAGCAGCTAAAGAGAGAAGGAAGAATAAGAAGGCAGCAATGGAAGCTTTGGCCACCAGTGCGGGCAGTCCCCAGTTCAACGACTCGCAAGAGAGTCAACAGAGTCAAAGCAGCCTAAGTACAGGTACTCACAAACAAAACACGCTTCCTCATAAATGCACAATTTCATCTTTTCATTTTTAGCGAGATGGGAAATTTAAAGGGTCATTATAAATAATGATAATTTGTAAAGCAGTGTTTTTTTTTTCTCTACCTATTTTCAGATTCGCAGGAGTCGCTGGATGAGATGGAAGCTTCAGGCTCACAGAAGGAACGACATGGAAAGCAAACCGACAAGTCAAAGGAGATCGGACGCAAGATCTTCAGCGGGCCAAAAAAAGTATGGCTAAAAAAGCTTTAACAGAATCAGATTAACTTTTTCAAAAGCTACTGTTTTAATTTGATAAATTTGTTATTTAATTGTTTTATGTGTGTGTTTAATGCAGTCTCCTGCTAAAGCCGTATATAATGCTCGTCACTGGAATCAACCCGAGCCTGAGGAAGTGCCTCATCCTGCTTCCTCTCATACTGTGGCTGTACCTGTACGTAAAATACTCCATTCATGAACTCTGAACTTTATACCCTGACATTTTCTTTGCGCACCATAATGTTGTTTTATTTATTTAATTATTTTTACAGAAGGCCAGTGTGTCCAGCAGCAGCAAAGACACAAATTCCCATAAAGATGATGGAGTGTTTAAAGCTCCGCCCCCTCCTCCTAAAGTCATCAAGTCTGTCACAATTCCCACTGTGCCATACCAAGACATCGTCACTGCACTAAAATGCAGGAAGGAGCACAAAGAGGTGAGCACTGCACTCTGAGAAATAATGTAAATGATTCTTTCTGAAATGTGTTCACTTAAACCAGTGTTATTTTAATATTATTTATAAACTACAGAGATGCACGATTCTGGAAAAATTAAGAATCACTATTGTTTTTGTTTAAAATAGAGTTAACGTTTCTGAACAGACAACTAAAAAAAGTATTTAATTAATTTGATTTTTTTTTTTTTTTTTTTTTTAATCGGTATGAATGAATGATTCAATGACTTCACTCATAAAGACTTCACTTGTTTCATTACTGGATGAATCAGTATGTTCTGAGAAAAATCTTGAATGAATGATTTAATGGCAAAACTTTTTTTTTTTTATAAACGTATCTCTACTGGTGTAACAATTTAATCAGTACAATCTTTATTTGAAGCGTCATGTTTTTATATTTAAAAGGTGCTTTACTATTTTGATCGCTACTGAACTATAAACTTTTATCCCAGTACTTCTGTGAAATTAATTTTTGTTAGATACTATGTGGTTGAAAAGACTGTTTGTTAGGTTTTCTATCTATTCATGACAACTGCTCTCTCTGGCTCACTTGAATGTTCCGCAGTGATCGTACTTTTCAAAGGTTTAATAGACATTTTGTTCCAAATCGATGACATTTAGTAATAAGATTGCGTGGGTGTTTGAATTGAGATCGCAATCTTTTAAAGATTCATTGTCCAGCTATAAAATATACTATTATAGCATTTATTCATATTTTTAATTAGCTTTTATTTTTATATTTTCTATTAGCAAAATATGTTTTTAGTTAACAACAACAACACTAACTTTAACAAAAGACATGCTTATATTTTAATGTTTATTTCTTGTCCCGTGTGTGTGTGTGTAGTTGTACACAGTGGTCCAACATGTGAAGCACTTTAATGATGTGGTGGAGTTTGGGGAGAATCAGGAGTTCACTGATGACTTTGAGTATCTGGAGACGGGCCTGAATAGCACACAACCCCTCAACACACGTTGCCTTAGGTGAGACAAACGCTGAAAGGAGTGTTCTGGGTCATTTGCATTCACTTTCATTCATCTTCGAAACCCAAATGAAGATATTTTAGATTTACAGCAGATTTAATTTATTTAGGCTTTTATTCACATATAAAAATTCATCAACTCATCAGTTGTGGTTAAAGAAAGCTCAATCATGTTCGCTAGGGGTGCAACGGATCAAAAAACTCACGGTTCGGATCGTTTTTCGGATCAGCAAAAAAAAAAAAAAAAAAGACAAGACAAATAAACACAAGTTTTGTCTTTTTGTTTATTAACATTTTTAAAATATTAAATTAAAATATATAAAATCAACAGTGGGTGCGCAACGGGTTCATTTCATGAAGCGTGACTATAAACACACTGATAGCGTTTGTGATGGTTTTAGCCCGGTCTGATGAACGTTGAGCAGCCTTCGTTTTCACTCCTGTCAGCGAAACACCGGGGTGATGTCGCTTCAAATGCGTGGCCATGCTTGATGTGTTTCCACCGATGTCCCGATACCACTTTTTCACTTCCGATACGATACCGATGCCGCAGCTTTGGCTATTTGCCGATACCGATATCAATCCGATATTTTTATTTTATTCTTGAACTAATACTACTAATAATAAAATATATGGAAGCACTTTGCTCAATTAGCCACATAAAAACATCTCACTCAAATGGAGAACAAATACTTCTCCAGTAGCCTATATAGTCCACAACAACAGTTGATAATGAAAGACTGTCACCCTTTATTCAAAAGACCTTGAGATATGTTTGGTAACTGCAGGCTACCTGAATGAATTTAAAATTAATTTGCTATATTTCAGATCAATATATTTGTTTCCTTAAAATTTTAATTAACTTTAACGTTATTCTCATCTGAATTATAAATCATTTATTTCTGTATAAAATGATAGGCCTACTACCATTAAAAACACATTTGATTTTCTTTTTTAATCAATGTAGAATGTGTAACTTCAAAATAAACAAATTACTCTGTTTGAGGACAAGAAATGAAAACCAATGCAATATAATGAATGTCCAAAAGATGAGATAATTTTTGCTTTTAAACAGCATGTGTGTGTGTGTGTGTGTGTAATTGTTCGATCGCGCCCGTGCCTCTCTCTCTCTCTCCCTTTCTCTCTGACACACACACACACACACACACACACACACACACACACATTCCAGCATACATCGCAGCCTGTTCATTTTGCTGCATTCACACCATACGCGAATAGAGCGTCAACTTCGCGTCTAGTTCGATGCTTGAACAGTTTGAATCCTTTCGCGCGTCCAAAGCGAATAGGACGCGCCGCGCGCGTATAATGATAAAGCGAGCGTTTGAAGCGAAATAGACGCGTGTTCCAGGGAAGCCAAAATGCTCCCATACAGGGGATTTAAATGACGCGGGGCGTTCAAGCTCCTCCGTTCCTCCCTCCGCTCGCCATGACCACGCTGTGTGTGGACTGAACATGCGCACAACTTTTTTTTTTTCATAAATGAATCCGCGGGTCACGTGTGTGCCGAACCGAAGATATTGATCCGAACGGATCACGGATCAATGATGATCCTTTGCACCACTAATGTTCGCTTGATGTGTGGGAGCCAATGAGGTTCATTCCCGTGTGTTATGCAGCACGTTTGAGCTTCATCAAGAACCAATGATGTTTGTTCTCACACGTCAAGCAGGATCGGTTGAGCTTCTGTTTATGTTTGCTGATCAATGTTTATATGTGAATAAAAGCCTGAATTCAGTCTGTTCATCATTAAAAGCGATTGTGTCTCTTCAAAAAAATTGGACTTAACCGCTCAATTCAAAGGGGACATAACACACAGTTTCTGCCAATCTCATGTTAATCTTTAGTACCTATAGAGTAGTATTGCATCCTTCATATCTCCGAAGAGTTTTTAGTTTTGTCAGATTTATAAAAGATACAGCTGTACCGTTTTTTTTCCGAAAACAATCGAGCTACTGGAGGCGTGCCGTGGGTGGAGCTAAATAGTCACTCTGTTGTTTGAGTGGTTTTAGAATAAACAAATGAACACTTATGGTGGTCAGCTAAACGAATACATCATACAATACACACACAATACATCATCACTTTATCCATGGATAATTTTTGATTCACTATATGCTCGTGTTTACATTATATGCGCGTTTCACACACCCACGTGCCTGCTTCGTACTCTGATTCAAAGGTTTAAAAATGCGTGACACGGGGCATGTGTGCATGCACCTGCATTTATTTACTTATTTGTTTACAAGCAGGAAAAATGTCCACATCCACAATACAAAATGTTATCTTTATTGTTTTGAGTTACTAGGATTATGCAATGGAACAGATTTTTGTCATGTAATCAATATTTAATATATTGATTCATTAATTTATTCATCTATCCATTCATTAATTTTAGCTTCTAAGATTAATGCGCTGGTTGGTTGTGAAACATTTTGCGACTCTCACTTACTTGTCAAGCTCTGATTTGAAAAGCTTTGAGTAATGAACCTTTTTCTGATACAATTGTGTGTAAAGCTTTGCTGGTTCAGAAAGCTGCACTTCGCCATCCCTACCAAAAACACATTTCTTTGGTGACATTGTTGATTTTGTGATCTAAAAACAAAATGACAAATCTTTCTTGAGCAACGAACAAAGAAACGAATGAAGCACGTTGATGGGCATGGGCTTGCTCTCACTCTGCTTGATGTGTACATATGACGTCATACAGGGCCATACTCGAAAAAAACTTTCTGAAATGTATTCAAATACTGAAGGAGTAACAGAAATACTCCAACTAGTTTTTTTTTTTTTTTAACTCTGGCCATGTTTTTTTTTAAGATTTATTTTTAGCGTTTTTGTGTTTTATTAGGATAGGACAGTAGCTAGACAGGAAGTGAGGTGAGAGAGAGAGAGGGGACGGGATCAGGAAAGGTCCACAAGCCGGGACTCGAACTTGGGTCTCCCAAAGCACAACAGCGCTACATGTTGACACACTTGCCCACGAGGCTATCGGCACTGACAACTTTGGCCATGTTTAGCATGAGAATCCACCTCTTTAACAGTGTAAATGAGTCAGAATGCATTGGGTGAACTATTCTTTTAATTATCATGCATAATGATTTCAACTATGAAATTGTCTCAGTACAACACAATCTTTCTTTTCTCACTTTTGGTGAAACTTTCATTTTATTTCATTTTTAGCCTTTTTTTATGTGTTTTTTTTTATTATTATTTTTTATTTAGCTTTATTTTTTTTATTTCAGCGCTCAAATTTTAATTTAATATTTATATTTTATTTTATTTCAGCTTTTAGTTAATGAAAATTATTTTGAATAGTTTTAGTTAACAATAACTACACTGAACACTAGCACCCCCACATTTTTAAGAAGAACACACAAAGACATGTTTATAACACACAACCACTAATCTTTTTTTCCCCCTCCATTTTTGACTGCAGTATAATCAGTCTGGCCACGCGCTGTGCCATGCCAAGTTTCCGCATGCACCTGAGGGCCAGAGGGAAGGTGGCCCAGGTCTTTAAGATGCTCAGTGATGCCCAACAGCACCCAGTGAGTTTCTCATCCAGTACCTAACCATCAAACCAATCCAATCACCCAAACCGTCTTTAATTTACCAACAAACTAACTAATCTGTATTACCAAGCATCATTCTAAACAATCACAGCTCTATCATTATGAACACAGCTACAATGCTGTGTGGAACAACAGTTTGTTTAATTAATTAGTATACATTAATTGGAGATGTAATCATCTCCGCTGGCAGACAAGGAAGAAATGCAAACAGACGCTGAGCCGTTACTCTGTAAATCTTGTTAGTTCAGTTTACACAGATGGTGCACAAAGTTTGCCTTGACTCTTTTGGCCTGACTTGAATTTATTTGTGTATTGAAGGATGTTCAGTAAAAAAATAAACTAAATCCATTTAATGAGTCAAGACAGATGCTTAGAAGCAATAGCCGCTTTCCGACCAAGTAGTTACAGGAACTTAGTTCTAGGAACTGTCCACTTCTAAACAGTTCTAAGAACTACTCTCCCCCAAACTCGGTTTTGCTGTTTGCGTTCGCACTGGCCAAGTGGCCATAGGAACTGGTAGGAGGGGTAAGGGAGTGACGCAAGCACTGTCACTTTTATTTTGACGGCGCGACAGACTTTTATTTTGCCGGCGCTGAGAACGCCAGAGCAAACAATGCTCGCATTCTCTGTGTTTATTAGTTAGCGATCTGTCTAACAGTACTGTTTAATATCTTATTAGATAAAACTGTTATAGAAAGTAGACAGTATATGAAAAAAGGTTATTAGCCTATGCCGTGTGGTTGATGTCCAGTGTTGATATCTGGGCAGATAAACATAATCATGTTTGGCTTGGTCCCCTCAAAGTTGCGTTGGATTTTCTCTTCAGCATTTAAGGTTTAGAGACCCATCTATCACTGTTTTCCATGTTTGTATAGTTAGATTCTGGAGTAAATATATAGGCTATAATCTGTATGTTTACATTCTAGCTGTTTTAAAGATGGCGGGTGCTGGTGTTCCGCGAGCATTCGGTCAATCAGCGTACACTAACGTCACGGATAGTTCCTATAGTGCTGGTTTAGACCCTACTCTGAAGTAGGACCTAAATTAGTTCCTACAAATGGAGTTCCTAGAACTAAAATCGTTCCTAGTTCCTGCGGTGCGAACACGCCGACATCCGGGTACTATAGCCAATAGTTCTAGGAACTGTGAAAAGGTTCCTCCGGTCGGAAAGCGGCTTATAAGTCACAAGAGGCCATGCCTTACAGTTAAAGGGATGTTTTTTATAATCCAAAGTTTTGTTGCTTTTAGTTCATTTCTCTTAACTTTCGAGGCTATCTACATGCTGGCGTATAAGTTATGGTCAGATGTTTGCAATGTTTTCCTTCTCTCTCTCTCCCCCATTCTTCTGGATCTGGTAGAATCTGGCTCTCTGCACGGCGTCTCTGATGTACATACTGAGCCGAGACCGGCTGAATATGGATCTGGACCGTTCCTGTCTGGAGCTGATGATCAGGCTGCTGGAACTAGAGCAGGATGACTCTGTAGCGGACCAGTTAACAGCTAAAGAGATGAGCCGAGTTAAAGAGAAGATCCGCAAACTCTGCGAAACAGTCCACAACAAGCATCTGGACCTGGAGAACATCACAGTGAGTGACTCCTGTATGAAGGTAAATGAGTAGCAAAACTTTAGAGCATGTAGATGTGAATTTGAGAACTTGTACGATAAATATTCGTTCTTGTACGCTAAAATTTACACTCACAGCTCGAATGTGAAAACCTGTCAAATACAAATCTGAAGGTGAATGTTGAGTTGTACAAGTTCTCAAATTCACATCTACATGCTCTCGAGTTTTGCTACTCTTTTACCTTCATACTCCTGTTTCTCGCATTTACATGTCAGAACCGAACCAGAAAACCCATGAATATTTGAGAAGAAATGTACCTCCAGTCACCTTGGCTTTGTTCAGACAGGCAGCAGAAATCTGTTTTTGTTTTTAGTTGTTTGTAGTCTGTACAGCAAAGAAAGCTTAGGAAATCAAATGCAAAGGATCTTTGCAACTTGGGCTTTTTATTTCAGAAAGGGTTTTCCTTTATAAACATTGCATATTTTACATACACTACAGTTCAAGTCTCATATGCTCACCAAGGCTGCATTTATTTGATGAAAAATACATTAAAGACAGAAAGATCAAAATAACAAAACTGTAAATGCTTTTATTGTATTTTTTTTATTTTTTTTATTGGGGTTTATTCCAGAACTGACAGGCCTTTCAGAAAAAAGTTTCTATTTGTGTCATAAGTGCTGCTTTGCTTTTAAAATTAAAACTTTTTGAAAATCCTTTTATTTAAAGAAAAATAGCCAGAACCTTTTTTGGAGTTTTTACTTTGTATGCACATCTGCTTGAATGCAATTCTCCAAACTGTTTCTTTCTGCATCTCAGACAGGTCACTTAGCGATGGAAACGCTACTATCTCTGACGTCAAAGCGAGCTGGAGACTGGTTTAAGGAGGAGCTGCGCTTACTTGGGGGACTGGACCACATCGTAGATAAAGGTACCCTACTTGAGTATATCTGTATTTGATTTGTACATTTGTTAAAGGAAATGCCTAGAAATGTTTTTTTTTGCCTTTAGTGAAAGAGTGTGTGGAGAACTTAAGTAAAGAAGAAGATAAAGAGAGTCTGGTGGCGTCACTCTGGGGAGCGGAGCGCTGCTTAAGAGTTCTGGAGAGTGTGAGTGGACACCAGATTAATACTTTGAATTGATTTCCTTTAAAGAAAGACCTGCAATAATTAAATAACATGCAGTATTAAAATTATAGCATGGACTTTATTGACAATTTTAAATGTAATTATGCCACAGACCGACAGACTTCTGAAACACTGTGAATCTAATCAGATTTTAGAAATCACACCGAACAGGATGATATGATGTAAAAGTTAATAAATGCAGAAAGAAGCTAATTAACAGCTTTAAAAAATGTTTTACTGCAAGTTAACATTACCTTTGACAGCCCTTGAAGAAAATGCTTTTTATTTCGGTGTGTAATTTATTTAAAACATATTTCTCTTTCACATCCAGGTTACACTTCACAACCTCGAGAACCAGGCTTATCTGATCGCCTACAAGGAGTCCCAGCTCATAGTGTCCTCAGCAAGGTGTGTGTGTGATGATATGGAAAGTGTAGTCACAGTGTTGTTTTGTGTGGCAGGACGGTTGTCATTCTGAGGTTGTGCTTTGTGCGTGTGTGTGTGTGTGTGTGTGTGTGTAGGGCCCTGCAGCATTGTGAGCAGATGATACAGCGTTACAGCCGAGAGGTCCCTTCATCAAGCTCCGCCCTCCCGCACAGTAGTCATAGCAATGTGGGCAAGGCCGTGGAGGATTGTATGAGAGCCGTTATCGGAGTTCTGCTCAACCTCACACATGATAACGGTGAGACGTGTAACAAAGAATTCAAGCCTTGCTCAACAACACATACTGGAGAATGAAGCAATATAAAATAACTGTAATTGTGTTAATGTAATAAAAAGAATGTAATGTAACACTCTCTGTGACCCCTCAGAGTGGGGCAGCACTAAAACAGGTGAGCAGGATGGCCTCCTAATGACGGCTCTGGACTGCGTTCTTAAGGTCCCGCGTTATTTGCCTCAGGAGCAGAGATTCGACATCCGTGTGCTGGTAAGATGGCGCTTTTCTTTTTCTAAAAAAAAGAATCATATAAGTTTAGGCTGTTGGTCTATTAGATGTTTTTCAAACATAATCCATCATTTATCACAATGAATCACACCTGACATTTTTGAAATCATAAATATATTTTCAGAATCATATTTTTGTAATTATAAATATATTGAATCTCCTAATTAATGTGGAAATGATACAAATATGTAAAATATCAAATATTTAAAATACTGTTTTTTATCAATATTAAGTGGATGATGATTATATATATACAAATGGATGATGCGGTAATTATTTTAATGCATTAAAACATTAAAATGCAAATATTAATCACAGAAATTAACACATCATTTTCCCAGCCCTAAGATAGAAGTACAAATTTCATATAAATATGAGGAAATTAAAACACCGGTAAGTTGTCATCAGTTATTTAAACATTGATTTAATATACAAATATACATGCATTGAATATTTAATAAAAAGTAAAACAAATGACTGAATAAAAAAAGCAGAACAAAAATGCAAATGACAGTGCTTAAGGTTTTTTAGATGTCTAACAGCAGTATGAAGTTAAACGTTGAAGCATTGAAAAAAAATGTTTTGTTCTTTATGTATCATCATTTTCATTCAACTGTCAGAGTTTGTACTACTGTCTGGGATTGTTATTTAGTGTAGTGTCTGCTTAGTTACTGACGTGTGGCGAAACATGAATGTGAATGGGTGTGCGCAGGGTCTTGGTCTGCTGATAAATCTGGTGGAGTACAGTGCCAGAAACAGACACTGTCTGGTGGAGATGGAGCTGGACTTGAGCTACCTGATGGAGACGGGGGTACACGTGAAGACGGAGAACGACGTGAAGACAGAAGGAGAGGAGGAGAGTAAGACGGAGGGCGAGAAGGGACCTTCGACACTAAAGTCGTCAAACGCCCTGGCTGCTCTGGTTCAGGTGACTAGCAGGAGTCTCCACATTTGACCTGCTTCAAGTGTTTATCCTTAAAGGGGTCATATAATGCCATTTTTGTACAAGCTAATATGATTCTTTAGGGTCTAAATTAAAAGTTTGTAATATACTTTAATTAAAAATTCTCATTAGTATTGTAAGAAAACACTAATTTCACCTGCTCAAAAACAGCTCTGTTTTCAGCACGCCGTTTCAGTGCATGTGTCTTTAAATGATAATGAGCTTTGCTCCCCCCGCCCCTCTGTTCTGTTTGAACACCGTTTCTAACACAATAACCACGCGTTGTTCATTATAAACGTGGGATTATGAATTATATTGAGAACGTCGTACATAGAAAACATGCCGTAATGTACCCGGAGTGTAAACCTTAGATGCATTGATCGTGAAGCGTGCAGCAAGGTTTGCAAATTTGCAAAGATTAATATTAATATAAATATTAATATAAAGGTTAATAAAACATCACACTCACTTCTGCAGGTTCAGCAGGAACACGTTGGTACCGATCCGTTTTTTCTCGTTTGTAAAGCTGTCTGGTGTGAAATGATTCACGCAAACAGGAAAGCGCAGACGATCGTGGGGAATCCCCGTGAGGGAATCCCTGCGTCAATCCTTTGGGCATATCCCTTCAAAAACAAAACTCAGCCACTGCGTCTTCAACGGCTCGGATTTAGGAACATCCAAATGATTGCTGTGTTCCTTATTACACCGAAGAACAATCGCAGACGCCATTCTGCTCATAGACAGCGCTCCAGTGAGGGTATCAACAATGACGCGCGGACTATGATTGACAGCTCGCTCATGAGCGAGGGAGGGTCTGTGTTGAAACGCTGCAGCTGTCAATCACAATCGTGGGGGGGCGTCCGACCGTGTGACGTCACACGGTCGAACGGCTTGATTTCAGAGAGGGTCAAACATATAAGGAGATTAAAAAAAAAACACTGGATGGATTTTTAGCATTTTGTGATGGTTGTGTACAGGCACTGCCAACACACATTTCAGTACAATCAACTTGTAAAAGTGCATGTACCATTATATGACCCCTTTAAATCTGATAAACATTAGCCACTTAACACAAGTGTTTCTGTGTGTGCAGCTCTTCCTTGAACGGGAGCAAGCAGCTGTGCTAGCTGAGGCGCAGACTGATGATCTCATAAGCGAGGCGCCCAAACCTCAGGCAGACCAGAGCGGAGAGTGGAAGGAAACATCCGGAGAGATCCAGTGGGTCGCCTCGGAAACCAATGACACAAATGAAACAAACGACAAGAAAGAGGAGGAGGAAGAGGAGCTTGACCTCAATAAAGGTAACAATTATTCACTGATGAATTGACAATATATAACAAACCCTTTTCATGACTTGTTTGGATTTAACTTGGCGCAGTCACATTTACAGTTATTTCAATAGAAATCTGTGTTATCTGAAATTTCGCATAAGGGCACATCGGGTTCTGGTGTTTTGCGCGAATTCACCGTGTTGACCAACAGAATGCTGCTTGGTTTGAACGTGATTTCTGTGTAAGTGGTGCTTCGCAATCACTACACCATTGACAGTGGACACTGAACCTTTTTGTTGGCAGAATTTCACAAACACTTCTCTAATGTGACTGTAACTGACATTAAATTGTTATATGAAATTATTCATGAAGGCTCCATAAACATAATACTTTTTTCCTATTCTTTTGTAATTTGTGTTTGTACTCTGCTGTGTGGGTCAAAGTGGGTCGCAAGACTGCTTTGAGTGGGTCATGGAGTGTGTAGTTAAAAAAAATGTAATTCTAAAAGTTTTTCTGATGCAAGACTTTTATTTTGAAAGCTGTTTACTTCTGTCAGATGCAGTTAAGTAAAGCTGTCCTGATTCAGTATCTGCTGTCAGATGAGGTGCAGGCAGGCTATATGTCAGTGTCATTATTCTAACATTATTTTCTTAGCTAAAAAGTAAAGGTAGATGAGGTAGTTTTTTAGATAAAAGTATCTTGCCTCAAAAATGAATAACCATTTTTAATAAATACGTTTGCTTGGTTCAAATTCCTAAAAAATTGGGTTGCAGCTTAATGGTCATGTGAAAATGAGGGTCCCATGACGAAACCATTTGAGAACCAGTTGTTTACTAAAGGGCAAGCTTTTATGCTAATTTCCTGTCTTTCTTTTTCAGCCCTGCAGCATGCTGGGAAACACATGGAGGACAGCATTGTGGCGTCATACTCAGCTCTTTTACTTGGGTGTCTATGTCAGGAGAGTCCGGTGAGCATCACTTCCTGTCACTCTTTAGGTGCTCTAAAGAGCAGTTGGTTAGTTTTGAACCAAAAATTATTATATTTTTTGACCGTGATCAACAAAAAACATTAAAAAAACAAAACAAATTGCTACGAATTGGTCACTTTATTGCAGTTATTTAATACAAAACAATAATTTGCATAAGCATTCAAGTATACAAGTATTTTGTAGGTGTAACTTCAGATGGAATGGGTCTCTACAATTGTTCTCCATTTTCTTTGTAAAACTGCTCCAGTTCAGTCAGGTTGCAGTAGAAAATACTCTTTTTCAGGGCCACTCACAAATTCTCAATTGAAAATCTGGATTTTGACTTGGCAGGGTATTAATATTGCTGTTGTCGTTGATGTTAAGCCATTCCACTAGCTTTGGTTTTAAGCTTGGGTTTTTTGTCTTGCTGGTAAACAAATCTTCTCCCAGGTTACTGGTGTCTTGTAAGTTTTCCTTCAGAATTTCCCTCTTTTTTTTTTCCTTTTTTTCCTTTTTTTTTTCTGCATTCATCTGACCCTTGTAAAGCCCAAAGTATACTTAAGCCATCCGCGTTCTGCGATTGTCCGTGTGATGTAATTTTTTGTCATCTGCACATGTTCAAGTGACTTGAACGCTTGAAAACAAAGTCCACTAGATAGTGCTGAACTATCTAGTGTCTAGTGAACTACAAACTTTGTATCTAGTGAACTACAAAGTCCACTAGATAGTGCTGAACTCTTCTTTCCGTGCTTACTCCCAAAGTGAGTATACTTTGAAAGGCTTGCATGCTCAACTGTGCATGAGACAGAGCGGAACGTGGAAAATGAAGTCTACCCGGGCCTTAAGCCTTCATGGGTCTGATGCAGAGAAGCATTTCTACAGCAAGATGATGTCACCACCATAATCCACAATGGTGATGGTGTGTTTCTGATTATACTCAGTGTGTAGGTTACACATAACATTATGTTTAGTCTGATGGCCAAAAACTTGACTTTGATCTCATCAGTCTACAGAACCGTCTCCAGCTGGATTTCAGAGTCTCCCACATGCTTTCTGGAAAGCTCTAGTCGATATTTTTTAACAGTGTCTTTCTCCTTTCCACTTTCCAATAAAGGTGTGAGTGGTGCAGCACCTCGGTAACGGTTCTGCACAACCTCTCGCATTTCTTCCACTGAAGCTTGTAGCTCCCTCAGGGTCGTCATGGGTGGATTTACAGCTGTGTCAATACTCCATTTCTTACCTGATCTAACAGCACTCCCAGGGATGTTCAGTGATTTCGAAATCTTGTAGTCATCCCCTGCCTTGTGCTTTTCAATTACCTTTTCGTGGAGATACTTGGAGTATTCTTTTTATCTTCACGGTCTATGATCTGCCACAATAATGATTTACCAGAAGTTGAACCTTGCAGATAGATGTTTATTTGTACTATAATCAATTGAAACCCTGTGACTACACAGTTGATCATACCACTGATAATTTAGGTTATTTATTTGTGTTTGACATTTATTGTATTTTTCTGTCGATCAGTGACAAAAAAGCTAAGTTAAGTGTCGTAAAATACAAAATCCAAGGGTGTCGTGTGGAAGATCACTAAAGTGTGGAAAATCTACACTGCCATTTGGGGTCAAGGTTTTTTTAAACTTTAAATTAATAGTTTTATTCAGCAAGAATGTGTTTAATTGATCAAAGTAAATACATTTATTATATTAAACACACACATACATACATATATATACATATATATATATATATATATATATATATATATATATATATATATATATATATATATAATATATATACAAATATTCATATAAATACATATATACTGTGTGTTATGCAGTTATACACAACTACTTTCAACATTGATAATAATAAATGTTTCTTGAGCACCAAATCAGCATATTAAATATTATTTCTGAAGGATGATGTGACACTGAAGACTGGTTAATAATGCTGAAAATTCAGCTTTACCATCACATGAATAAATTACATTTTAAAATAAATTAAAATGAAATTAAAAGCAATTATTTAAATTGTAATATTTAGCAATATTAATGTTTTACTGTATTTTAAAAATAAATAAATGCAGCCTTTGTGAGCATAAGAGACTTATTTCAAAAACATAAAAAAAACTTACCGACCTCAAACTTTTGAGTGGTAGCATGTGATAATGACATGAAGAATGAAAATGCAGTTTTATAATAATTGATGAATGCTTTAAAAAGAATTAAATAATTAATAATAATAATAAAAAAAGACCTTTTTGTTAAAATATTTAAACTAAATACTTAAATGTAATTAAATATGTATCTTTTCTATCTCTTTCTTAGATGAATGTGAAAACCGTACGGGAAAATCTTCCTAAGGGAGATTTCTCTATCATGGCAGAAATGCTGAAGAAATTCCTTAATTTCATGAACCTGACGGTAAGTGTTACAATGACATCAAACATTTTGCACCTTGCATTCCACATTTAAAAATGGCAAGTGTTCCAATATTTTACTGACCTTTGAATATTACAGCATGACAAAAATGTACAGCTGTTTGTAAGTAAAAGAGTAATTGTAGTGCAAATTCTGTAGTGCACATTACTTGCTTGTATGGGGATCATGAAAAAAGCATCCAAAAAGGGTTTCAGGGATCATCAACTGCAATATTTTAAGATTTTTAAAGGGCATATTGCAGGTTAGAGTACACTATACAGAGAGTCAATGTATAGAAAAATAATGTAGGAACTAGATTTAAATATAAATATATACTTCTAAAACGCTATTATCAGATCACAATATTGTACAGATTATTAGCATGTATCAGGCAATAGCAAAGCTAATATTGGACCCTTACCTCCATGTGTTGTGTCAGCCATTAGGAGACAGTTTCCAGAGGAAGAGGGACTTTATAAAGGCTTTGAATGGCCCCATTTTGGTGACAATGAATAAAAAAAAAATCACAATCACAACTGTCTTACTGTATACAAACTTTATATGTAGAAACAGCCAACACAAACATTAAAGTGGTTTTGTACAGATTGAAAATGAATTATAGAACTTTTTATGATAATAAGTTTTGGCTGCAGACTACAAACACATAAATGCATTACATTAGCCTACAAGTTTATGTAGGATATGTTCATGAATTAAATTAAGACAAGGCACAGTTTGTAAAACAGATGTACACTAAGTGATCTTAGTTCTTAGTTCCCCGCCGGCCGAGCCACATGCTGACGGCGGACCTGATGAAGGAGTTGGGACAGTGTGCACCGAAGGAACCGCACCAGCCCGGAGTCTCACTTGGTTCTTGCTTCGGCATCCCATGTTGAACCCCATTATATCGCCGGGATTATAATCCTCTGGTCTATGGTGAATACTACACACTACTGTGTTTTTCGAAGCAGATGCAGAAGTGAAGTCCCGTCTCTTCACCTGCACAAAACACATTTAGATGTGGGAAGAAAGAGGCGGGAACCAGCGAAAGTTCAACACACAATTTAATAATAAAATAAACAAATACAAAACGAAAGTAAAAGACAGCAGCCCCTCACGGACGACTGCTGTCACATATAATAAAACATAACATAAGTCCAGGCCTGTTCCTCTCTTGATCTTCACTGTCGCCGCTCCTCCTTTATGCTTCCGCTCCTCCGTGAGAGATACGAGACCGCAGAGCCTGGCAGATGACTCACTGCAATATGCCCTTTAAATCAAAAATGGTAATTATTTAGAAATAAAAGGCATTTTTCCTACCTTGATCTTAGCCCCCTTATTTGAACACTCTCTTTGAAGGGGTGTGACTACTGTGAGACTTCTAACATCTTTGCATATGAAATAGCTAAGTATGACATGTGGAACTCTCAACTTTGAACATGTTTTTAATATTACAGCTCTCAAGGTTAACTATTCGTGAAAAGTGTTGATTATAGCATTACATTTAGATCTATAGCATCATATTTAGATCGTGGCATGAAAGGTTGCAGTGATGAGCATCACAAACATGATGTGCACATGAATGCAGTGATCTCGTCTTTGCTACTCGATTTCTGCACACTAACGGATGCTTTCATTATAACTAACAACGCAAACACAATGTAAATAAGAGATTTGTTGATTATAACGGGAGTTTTGGTGAGAGTCCAAAACACTTGCGCTGTTTGATTGACAGCTCCACCAATTGAAAAGAAAGCGTTCTTTAATCCGATTTGTGTGTCCATGCTGCTCTTTCGTTTTCCTTAATATTTGCATTGGTTTCTATGGCAATGGTTGGTAGGTATACGCCAATAACAACAACCGCAACATGGAGTGGTTTGCACTGAGATGTTGTCTTATTTACAACATGGAAATAGCCGCCGTGCTGGACTACTGTCTTCTGAGGCAGCGGCAGAGAAGCGTAGGCTGGTATGCGTGGCTTTATTACGCAATTCCATGCTGTCGTCTCTGCCAGTTTCAAAACATGTCTCCGTTATATTGTCATTTTTTGCTCTTCTGGCACTTTGCAACAACACAACATTGTTTCTGCAGCGACCTTCAGCATGTTTCCTGTAACAACGTCTGACTTTAACGTGGCGTGTGAAAGCCACATAAACTACGAGAAATCCGATCAGAGCAGTCAGACTGTATAGGAATAGGATTTCAAACCACATATGATTGTAGCTCAAAACTAATTTTTTAGCCATTCACACAAACCAAAAATCGGATTTGGACTGACAATCTGAACATAGCTTAAAGTGTTAGTTCACCCAAAAATGAAAATTATGTCAATAATGACTCACCCTCATGTCGTTCCAAGCCCGTAAGACCTCCGTTCATCTTCGGAACACAGTTTAAGATATTTTAGATTTAGTCCGAGAGCTTTCTGTTCCTCCATTGAAAGTCAATGGACGTCATACTGTCCATGTCCAGAAAGGCAATAAAGACATCATCAAAGTAGTCCATGTGACATCAGTGGCTCAATCTTAAGTTTATAAAGCGACGAGAATACTTTTTTGTGCTCAAAAAGTAAACAAAAATAACGACTTTATTCCACTATTCATTTCCTTTTCTCTGGGCCTCGAGCTATTTCACGTAATGTTTTTGCGCAGCGCGTCTATGTTGTACGTCACACGTAGGCTCACTATTGGCCGACGCTGGTCATGTGTGATGCGTGTGACGTACAACACAGACACGCTACACAAAAACACTACGTGAACTCATTTGAGGCTTAGAGAGAAGGAAATGAATAGTGGAATAAAGTCGTTATTTTTGTTTACTTTTTGCGCACAAAAAGTATTCTCGTCGCTTTATAAACTTAAGATTGAGCCACTGATGTCACATGGACTACTTTGATGATGTCTGTACTGCCTTTCTGGACATGGACAGTATGCCGTCCATTGACTTTCAATGGAGGAACAGAAAGCTCTCGGACTAAATCTAAAATATCTTAAACTGTGTTCCGAAGATGAATGGAGGTCTTACGGGCTTGGAACGACATGAGGGTGAGTCATTAATGACATAATTTTCATTTTTGGGTGAACTAACCCTTTAAGAGTAAGTCAAACCAGTGACTAAACGGTCAACTTCACATTGTTTCTGACACATAAACCACAATAAACTATTTTGAGACAAAGAACATCTGACTGTACATTAATCGTTACATATTACTGGTGATTTGGGTTAGACACGCACACATAATCGGAACATAATATATCAAATGATCTGTAGCAAAGCAATTTTACTCACAGTGTTGCGCCATACCTGTAGAATCCAATATAGAAGGCACAGCATTGTTTTGTTTTTTTTTTCAGTCTGATGCTGCAGATCCAGCATCAGAAATATTAAGAAGCGACTGTTTTTCCACAACCTGGCACTGCACAACATTTTGCACTTTCCAAAGGCATGTTTATTGCTGGATACAGTGTTAGCGCCACGTATGTTATTTACCTACTACCTGTCCTGCGAGAATCAGTGGGCGGGGCTACAGTGGTAACAATATGACGTCATAAATGGGCACATTCCAAATAGGGCTGTCACTTTACGTTCGAAAATCGATTGCACAATCAATCGGACCAACCAACACAAGTTTCGAAAACGAAAATAGGGAATCGATTTTAACGGTCTTTTCTCGGAACGCGTCCAGCTCGTCACGATACGCCCGCAGCGAACGCGCGTCACACAGCAACTCTGACGCCTCATTCCCGCAGGAATTTTTTACGCGCATAACGCGTCTTTGCATTGACTTAACATTGAAATCACTCGCGCCTGACGCGCTATTCGCGTCCGTTGTGAACACACCATGACAAACACACATTATACTTCTGCATAATGTTTCTATTTTTACTACAAAAATGTGAATTCTGCCGGTATTTAGACAGTCTCATGCATACAGATACAGATTCGGGCTACGGTCAACAATCGCCTACGTAGGCAACATTTGTTTGACTTTTCTAACCGTAAACACAGGCACGTTGAAGACTGCAGTAATGTTTTTCATTGATGTTATGGCAGTCCACTCTGCTTATTGTTTTTCGAGAATGTTGCACTCCTGTTTGTCATTGTGCACGAAACTTCACGCCAATAAATCAACAGGAATTTTGCTGACTTGTGCGCGTCTCAAGCGCCCTCTTTACGTTCGTCCTAATGCCTGTTAGTTGTCCGTGGATTTGCCTGTATTTGGCGTTTAAAATGGAAACGTCTTTAGACATGAAAAATCGATTTTACAATCGATTCAATGAACACATGTCTCAAAAATCGAACAGGATTTTTTCACAAAAGTGACAGCCCTAATTCCAAACCGAGTCGTTCTCTGGGCTTGGTTTCAATAAAAGCTGTTTTTGGACTAACAAGGGAGTTTTCAGTTCTGAAACTTACAGGATATTCTCATAGTATGATGGCCTCTTATATGTCAAAAGCTCAAGGAAAATTTGATTTCTCAATTCATGACCCCTTTAATGTGACCAGATCACAACTGGATAGCAATGTAATGCCAGGTGACTATTGATACAAAATGTGTGGCTGTGCTCTGATGTCTGGCCAATGACATTTGAAATCAGAATTTCACTTCTCTCTTTTCTTTCCCATCACACCAGTGTTCTGTTGGAACCACAGGACAGAAATCTATCTCACGGGTGATTGATTATTTGGAGCACTGTTAGCAGAGGTGTCGCAGATCTTCCGTGGGATAAATCTGGACCTGGCAACGTGCCTTAGGCCCTTCAGGACAAGAGGCAGCAGTTCCGGTGGTAAAGGTGGTTAAGCGTCGCTACGGTCACGTTGCCTGAGCGACTCACTGCAGAGACTTTTGTTTCCCCCTCTTTCTTTTTGCTTGTTTTTACGTTGTGTGTTTTTCAAATGCTGTCTTTCTCTCCCATGCTCTCTCACACACTCACTCAGCGGTGTGTTTGCATGATATTTGGTTTTTGAAGCACTGATCCCCATGTAAAACAAAAACTAAGCTGTTTTAAAACAAGCGATTTTAAGCTAGTTGCCCTTGCTTGTATTGTAAAGATTTACACTAAACGTAGTAACTTATTGATATTTCAAACACTGAGGTCTAAAGCATTGTTCACAGTTTTAGGACTGACTGTTTGCACATGATGTTTGTTCAGACAGTGCAGTCGGTATCCGATGCATTTACATCAGTAATGATGTAAGCGTTAGCACAATCCAAAAAAACTTTCTCATACAGTAACTGATAATTGTAGAAACTGGATACTCTGCCTCTTCTCAGGGCATAATTGATGAATATACTGCTCCCAAATCTGGTGTTACATACACTACCGTTTAAACGTCTCTTACGCTAACCAAGGCTGCATTTATTTGATCAAAAATACAGTACAACTGTGATAATTTAAAGAAGAAAATTGGTGCTCAAGAAACATTTATTATTATTCTCAATGTTGAAAACAGTAGTGCTGCTTAATTACTGCTTAATGCTAATACTGTCACTTTTTCATCAATTCAATGCATCCTTGAGAAATGAAAGTATTAATTTTTTTTGGAGAAAAAAAAAAAATCTTACGGACCCCAAACTTTTGAACGGTACATGTTGTATCCCAAATGACATATGTTCCAAGTGCAGATTCGATCTGACCGTTCAGACAGATGTGTGCCACATGGATGTGGTGTAGATCAGGTTTTTGACTGCAAAAAAAGGAAAAATATTGTTTCCGGTCTGAAGAAAGTCTAAGATGCCTGATGATCCAAAGATAAACGCAAACATGAAAACAAGTTGAATTTTCGTGTCCTGCTTAAAGAATGATGTTTTACGACAGTGTCATTGTTAATTTCACATGTACTGAAACCAAGCTATTATGATTAATTTCTTTTAAAATTACAGTGATAACAGTAAGCAAGAAGTTTTGATGAATTTACCTGGATATGTGGGAAGGGTTGTAGAGGTTTCTGGTTTCTTTGATCATCCTCTGGCTTCTGTAGTTTTAGTTTTTCTCTGTGTGAAGAATAATCACCTGACATTACCAATGATAAAAAAAAAAAAAAAAAAACATTAATTTTTTTCCGTTTTTAATCTATTTTAGTTTTGTAGTCTGGGCTGTGTGAGGCCTATTTTATTGTTAAAAAAGGAAAAAAAGACAGCACTTGAAAAGTGTTTTCAATGTGTTTTAGCGTGTTAATGAATGACTCATCCTCTGTTAATTTAATTATACTCTGATTTTAATATAATAGAACAATTGAGATTTATTGTTTTATAATTGTTTTTCTTTACTTGTTGATGTTATTCAGGAAAATGTTTCTCCATTGTTTTTTTTTTTTTACTTTATACCGTGTGTCTGCAGAATGGCTGGAAGCTGCTGAAAGGTCTTAGACAGAAAAAAAAAAAAAAAAAAAAGCAGTGCATCATTTTTCAGACTGAATTAAGCAAAAGTGTCCTCTATTCCTTTCAGATCTTTTACTGAAGCAGAGCCATATGGAATAGAGCTTGTTCTATTTTGTAAAACTGAAGCAAGTTTTACGACAAGTTAATTTACAGATCTGAAGTTTTCTTTTTTTCTTTTAATTGTAAATATTTCTGTACATATTTGATGTTAGACTGCTAAGAATACTTCCAAATCACCAAACCTGAATTTTGTTTATTTTATACTTCTCCCCCCCCCCCACCCACCTTTATTGCATTATTTTAGATAAAGGTAAAAGTACAATTACAAGAAATATATAAATATTATATATAAATATATATATATTAAAGGACAAACAATTTGTACCATTTTCCAGGATGTTGTCTTTGGTTACAATGTAAATAATTTTACCTTGAATAAATACTTGCTACTTTCAGTGCTTGTTGACTGTTTTATAACGTCTTCTGAGTGATTCCAACCTACATGGTGAAAATACAACCATGTTTAGAGACTCCCTGAAATCTAAATATAAGGTTTTTGACTTATAGTCATTACTTATAGTATCTTAGTGTACTGACAAAATTCACTGCAGTAGATATATAGACAAATTTGTGCTTGGAAATCAGACCAAAAATACTGATGATGACATCTTGCGCAACAAAGATTTTTGTCAGATTAAATGCTCTCCATAATCTAAATACCACCTACAACCTCCAGGGATGTTATGTAATTTTTATTTATTTTTTTTATGTATAGGGGTGGAACGGTACATGTATTCGTATTGAACCAAACGGTACGGGCGTCACGGTTCGGTGCTTAAATTTACACGGAGAATACACAGTATCTGGATCCGGATCCAACTCCTCCCCCTGGATTTCGTGTTCTGCAGGCGCGATCGAAAAGTCGCAAAGTGTTTACTTATATTTGTGTGCGTGTGGCGCGGGCGCGATCGAACAGTGGAAACATAAAAAACATACTCCGTCATTTTGTTTATACAGGACATCATTCAAACTGCAAAGTGTTTAAGTTACTGTTAATTAAAATTTTAAGGAAAACAAATTTATTAATCTGAAATGTAGCAAATTAATTTTCAGTTCATTCAGGTACAATTACCAAACATATCTCAAGGTCTTTTTTTCTTTTTATTAATTTAATTAATAAACTAATTATATGAAACTATTGTCAGTGCACTACAAATAAACTGGTTCTATGCCTTTACTTTATTAATAAAACTTATATAAATTACTTAATTTATTTTCCCTTGGTGGTACAGCCTGAGACATGCACAAGCCTTCTGCATTTTTGTTTTGCTTTTCCCTCCATTGTACCGAACTCGTACCGAACCGTGATGTCTGAACCGAGGTATGAACCGAACCGCGACTTCTGTGTACCGTACCACCCTTAATTTATGATATATTTTTTAGCCTTGTTATAAAATACTTTTATGTTCATAGCAATTTGTTTAAAATGTAGATAAAGATTTTAAATCGAATGTAGATTTAAAAAAAATTGTCAAGTGTCATGCTGGGGCTTTATGCAAGACCACCGTGATTTACCACAAAAAAGAAAAGACATTCACATTTAAAAAGCAAAATCCTTTTTGAAAAAAAAAAAAAGTCATATCTTGTCATATCATAAGAAAGTCATATCTTGTGATCTCTGAATGAATGTTGTCTTTAATGTGCTCAAGGCCTTTCTATAATATGTGCTGCTTTGTGAGCGCTACGTGTGTGTGTGTGTATATTCTGACAGCTCAACTTGAAGGTCAGAATTGTATTGACACCCTTTAAAAAAGTTTGAATATTTTTGTCCTAAAGCACATCTGCGAGAAACAGATTTCTGCTGGTTCTGTCACGATGCAAGTTTGCCAAACAATCTGTTTCACCTTGTGACATTCTCAGTTTAAGTTCTGTTTTTCGACAGTTGCCACAGCTGGTTTCCAGAAGAGGGCACTACTGCTCAGGTTCATGTCCTAAGAAATGTGTTCTCTTTGCTTTACTGCTGATGGCTGATATGCCCACCATGAAGAACTTTTGAAGTCTCTCATGCTGTTCTGCTGAATACAGTGACGCTGATGATTAATGCTATTCCACAGCGATGTTCGTCTCTACCTGGCAGTGCTGTGGAGTTCATGGCTGTCAGTGAGGGCACTGATGTTCATTTTCTGAAAGCATCTAGTCCTGATAAGGGTTTCATTTTGTTTTGATAGTCCCTTTAACACATTCTGTTGACTCACGTTGCACGTGTACTAACTCGCATTAGAGTGTTAGTCGAGTATTAGTAGACTGGTAGGTTATTAAGTTCACTTTAGATAAAAGTGTCTGCAAAATGAATAAATGTAAGTTGACATGTAGTTGCTTATAGTCAGTAGAATGTCTGTTGGGGGAGAATCAGGAATACCTTCCACATCGCTGTGCAGAACGGAGAGGCTGAGGTTACAGCGTGACACTCAGCAGCAGGACTGGTTTGGATCAGATATTGTGCTGCAGGGCCAGAGGCTTGTTCTGCCCTGCTTCTCACTGGAGGGTCACCTACTCCAGGGTTCAACAGTAGAAGTTCTCCCAGGCGCTGTTTGTTCTCTCTGTGAATTTAAACAAGTCTGCGGGGAGTAGCGGCTGCGCTGTGTTTTCGTAGCAGTGACGTGTATGGATTTCTAGAGCTCTGTTAGGCATATTCTTGTGAAATATATTCGTGTGTGTGAAATCGTTTTATGTAGGGGGATGTCAGGTAAAACTGGGGCAGATAAGGCTGGAATGTCAGTTTCTCTGCCTGTTTCAATAGGCCTACTTGACATTCAAAGTTGCTTTTTAATTACATATGGACCATGTACAGTCAGCCGGTCATTATCGCAAAATAAACCCAGACAGGGTGATCAGCCTATCAATATGAAAGTACTTGCCAAATAAATAAATAAATATGTTGACATGATAGTGATTTCAGTTTATAATTGCTTTAAAATGATACCTGTAGTATTTAATACTCCAAAAAGAAAAACAGTACAATACAACATAACGTAAAAACTTGCCAAGCAACAAGATGAACAACTAGCAACAACTGCAGTAATATATAAAGTCACCATGAAATTAAAACGGACACTTCTTATTTTTTTATGGAATATTGCAGTATTCATTATAAATGATTTAACCGTGAACATTATTATAATTTGTTTAATTCTTGTGGCCTCATAATCTTTAATTAAAATATCTTCGCCTCCTTCTTGCAGCGACATCTGTTCTCTGATGACGTGTTTACTGGCATGAGGGCGAGACAATGCTGCGTTCACGCCATGTCGTAATTACCGTAAATAAAGCTCTGCTTTCGAATCGCTCTCGCGGTACTTTGATGTCATTCACCGATCGGTCTGCACAGCACCGCTTCAAGTCAAACTCACTTTAAATCTGCAGTGGTCAGGTGGTGCAAATTGTAGCTCTCAGCAAATTACGAGTTTGCGCGTTGTAATTACAAGTTCATCCAGCACGTGAAGGCTTTTTACTGTTCAGAATCGTTACGGTAATTACATGGCGTAAACGCACGTTGATGAGATCGCAGCAAAAGCAAACCACAACCATCAAATGATCGAGTCAATTCCTGATGGACAAAATCTGGAAAATCCCACCCTTGATTATCTTGTTCCAGAAACCACTTCACTCGTCACAATATCCGTCACAATAGGGAAGAAAAGACTATTGCAACTTCTGTTTCATGGCGACTTTAATACTGAAGTTCTCTAAGGTTGTTTTCGCAATCATTAAGCTACTTAACATAATCGCTAAGTTAAAGTAATCGTTAAGCAACTCCATGGTGTGATAGACATTAAAGTAGCGCTGAGAAACATTACCATTCCGCTGAATGCCAGATAATAATGTGAGCTGTATCGTTGTTTCACCTCTCAAGACAGTTTCTGAATAATGGCCGTTGTATAGTATGAGAAACCCTGTAACAAATATTATAACATGAATAATTGTCAATTTAAATAAATAATAGGCTTACAATATTTTACCTACAACAGTTGTCAATCACAGTAGACTACAGGCCTTCTATCAAACATTTTGTCTCTCATTTAGTGAGTTTGTTGTGCCTTGCAGTTCATTCCTGGAACACTAGGGAAGCTGTTTCATTAATTAAAGATTTTGAGATATTAACTCTTGATTTTTGATTCTAAACCTAAATATACACATAAAATTTTGATCACTTTGTAATATTATGATATATATTAAAAAACGTTAAAATTTCTACAGAATTTAGGTAAGCTAATGAAGGTCAGCTTTTTGCACATTTGGTCACACATGATCATCTGGTTTGACATTATTAGGGCCCAAGCCCTGAAAGGGCGAAGGCCCTATTGTTTCCGGTAGGATTATTATTAGGGCCCAAGCCCTGAAAGGGCGAAGGCCCTATTGTTTTCGGTAGGATTATTTATTATTATTATTATTAGGGCCCAAGCCCTGAAAGGGCGAAGGCCCTATTGTTTCCGGTAGGATTATTAGGGCCCAAGCCCTGAAAGGGCGAAGGCCCTATTGTTTCCGGTAGGATTATTATTATTATTAGGGCCCAAGCCCTGAAAGGGCGAAGGCCCTATTGTTTTCGGTAGGATTATTATTATTATTATTATTATTATTATTATTATTATTATTATTATTATTATTATTATTTTGTCAACCTTTCGGCCACTTTTGGGGCCCTTAACATGCTCGAAAACTCTTGAAATTTTGCACTCAGGTCAGAACCCGCGGCCATCAGGGCCGGACTGAAGCTGGTACCCGGGCGTGGCAGGGGGGCTCGACAGCGCCCCCTGGAACGGGATCCAAACACGTGTCCATAAATCAAACACGCTTGCATGTAATAATATGAAACTCGGTACACATATAGATCTCATCGGGCTCAACTTTCGTGCTCTAAGTTTTACGCCAGCCCAACAGGAAGTCGGCTATTTAGGGTTGTTTGGAAACGCATGCTGTGGAATTTAATGTACTCCTCCTAGGGAATTCATCGATTCGCCTCCAAACTCGGTGTGCATGAAGTCAAGACATTGAGGATGCTAAATTGCGGACGGATTTTTGATATCTCGAACGGTTTGGCCGTGGCGAGGAAACGAATTTATGGCGAAAAAATGAAACAGAAATGTGTGTTATAACTTCTGCATACATTAACTGATCTTGATGAAACTTCAGCAGTGTGTTCGTTGTAAGAGGCCGATCGCACAGATGTGACTATTGTGAGTCAAAGTTATAGCGCCACCAACAGGCAGCAGGAAGTACATCACTATTAAAATGCTTTGAAATCACTGTCTTATTTTTACCAGATTTGCTTCAAACTTTATGTGTACAATGTAGACGCACGGCAGATGTAAACCTGTGAAAGAATTATTGATATCTTAGATACTGTTGCCGTGGCAACGCATCAAATTTTAATATTCTTTTTTTATGCTTTTGAGACTCTTAACATACTTGAAATTGCATGAAACTCGACAGACACATCACATTTATTATCCAGTAGACATGTGCAAAGTTTCAGAAACTGGCGTGGTGAGGGGCTCAGTAGCGCCACCTTTAGTCATAAGTGGGGGTGTTAGTTTTATCAACAGCAACAAAACTTGGTATGTGTATTGTTCTCATCAAGACGGACAACTTTCTAATTTACATGAACCATCTCTGACCAACAGGAAGAGAGATATTTTGGTTTGAATGTGGATTTTCTGAAGAATTTTCTCTCCCTCTCTCTGTGTCTGTGTGTGTGTGAGGGGAGGGGGGGATTTGACTATTGCTTTTATATTGTTAATCAAGGTTTCAGGGGCTTTTGGGGTCCTTAACGTGCTCAAAAACTCTTGAAACTTTGCACACAGGTCAGAACCCACGGCCATCAGGGCCGGGCTGAAGCTGGGACCCGGGCGTGGCTGGGGGGCTCAACAGCGCCCCCTTGAACGGGGTTCTAAAACTTGATCCATATATCAAACACGCTCGCATGAATTAATATGAAACTCGGTACACATATAGATCTCATCGGGCCGAACAACTTTATCCCGGTCAAGTTTTACGCCAGCCCAACAGGAAGTCAGCTATTATGGGTTGTTTGGAAAACGCTTGCTGTGGAATGTGAAATACTCCTCCTAGAAAATTCACCGTGCCCCCTTCAAACTCGGTGTGGATGTAGTCAAGACATTGAGGATGCTAAATTGCGGACGGATTTTTGATATCTCGAACGGTTTGGCTGTGGCGAGGAATCGAATTTATGGCGAGAAAAGAGAAACACGGAAGTGGAATAACTTCTGCATACATTAACTGATCTTGATGAAACTTCAGCAGTGTGTTCGTGGTAAGAGGCCGATCAGATGGATGTAGCTATTGTGAGTCAAAGTTATAGCGCCACCAACTGGCAGCAGGAAGTGTGTCACTTTCAAAATGCTTTGAAGTCACCCTCTTAATTTTACCCGATTTGCTTCAAACTTTATGTGTATAATGTAAACACACGGCAGATGTAGACCTGTGAAAGGATTATTGATATCTTAGATACTGTTGCCGTGGCAACGCATCAAATTTTAATATTCTTTTCGGATGCGTTTGAGACTCTTAACATGCTTGAAATTGGATGAAACTCGACAGACACATAACACTTATTAGCCAGTAGACATGTGAAAAGTTTCAGAAACGGGCGTGGCAGGGGGGCTCAACAGCGCCCTCTTGAACAGGGTCTGAAAACTTGGTCCATATATCAAACACGCTTGCATGAATTAATATGAAACTCGGTACACATATAGATTTCATGGGGCCGAACAACTTTCCCTCTGTCAAGTTTTACGCCAGCCCAACAGGAAGTCGGCTATTATGGGTTGTTTGGAAAACGCTTGCTGTGGAATGTGATGTACTCCTCCTAGAGAATTCATTCAATCACCTCCAAACTCAGTCAGCATGAAGTCAAGACATTGAGGATGCTAAATTGCGAACGGATTTTTGATATCTCGAACGGTTTGGCTGTGGCGAGGAATCGAATTTATGGCGAGAAAAGAGAAACACGAAGTGGAATAACTTCTGCATACATTAACTGATCTTGATGAAACTTCAGCAGTGTGTTCGTGGTAAGAGGCCGATCAGATCGATGTAGCTATTGTGAGTCAAAGTTATAGCGCCACCAACTGGCAGCAGGAAGTGTGTCACTTTCAACATGCTTTTGACAAAAGTGGGGGGGGTTAGTTTTAACTACAGTAAAGAAAAAATAGTTTGTATATTGTTCTCATCAAGCCGGACAACTTTCTAATTTACATTCATTAGCTCCAGCCATCAGGAAGTCAGATATTTTGGTCTGAATGTGATTTTTTTTGCTAAATCAGCCTCTGAATTTTTAGCCACTCCTCTTAAACTATTTATTTTATTCGTACCAAACTTTTTCAACATGATGAAACTACATTAAATATGCTAAATTGTGAATGGATAATAAATATCTTAAACGGTTTTGCTATGGCGAGGGATTAAAGTAATGTCCAAAAAGGAAACACTAAAAATCTTCTAAAAATGTAATTATATACCATTTATTTCTATATAAAAGTATACAAATATCACAACTAAACCCATTTTATTCTGTTTTTGCAATTCAAGAAGAATGAAAAAGTTAAAACAGGCTATTTAGTGCTATTTGGTTCAACAAAAAAGCAAACATAGGGCTATACTGCCCTCTTGTGTCCAAAAGGACATCAAAATAGTATATAAAACTTTTTACCAGGTAGGCCAATATTGTATTTAAATATACATTTATTAGGTATGTGTCTGAGGATATTTTCCCACCGGTTAATCGACGTGTGACACGAGTGGGTGCTTTTAAATCGCTAATATAATAGTGAAAGAAAAATAATGATAATGTTGCACACACAAATCACACACATGTGGGAAAGAATAAACAACACTAAACCGCCATTAGGTGTCGCCAGGCATCCATCTTAATAAGCGAGTCATTGATTCATTCGTTCAAACGATTCGTTCGAATGAGTCGATCATGATTAAGACAGATGTTTATGGATTGATCATTCAATCTTTGAGTCAACCGATTCGTTAAAAATGCTGAATCGTTCAGTTATGAGAAAACACGTGATAAGTGATGGTTCTGCCGTGATCTTTGTTTAACTATTTTCGCTGCTGAAACAGAACAAAAACAGTCAACATTGCATCTAAAATGTAAGTGACTTAATTGTAACTGTTTATTTGTATGAAATCTAGGGGTGGGAGAAAAAAAATATTCTTAGATGCATCGCGATGCGGACGTGGACGATTCTGAATCGATTCACAAATGTCAAAAAATCGATTCTCTAAAAAAATATTTTCTAATAACGTAATATTGACGGAAGGCAAAAGGCGGAACTCTAAGCGGACGTGCGTGCAGTCTGTGGCGCGCACATAACAGAGAAGTTTCTTCTGCTCACCAAGGCTGCATATATTTGATTAAAAATACAAACAAAAACAGTAATATTGTAAAATATTATTCCAATTTAAAACAGCTGCTTTCTATTTTAATATATTTTAAACTGTTATTTATTCCTGTGATCAAAGCTGAGTTTTCAGCATCATTACTCCAGTCGTCACTGTCACATGATCCTTCAGAAATTATTCTAATATGATGATTGATACTCAAGAAACATTCATTATTATTTTAAATGTCGAAAACAGTTTTTGTTAATTTTGTTAATAAAGAAGTGGAATGTTATGCAATGGCCAAGTCAATCACCTGACCTGAATCCGATTGAGCATGCATTTCACTTGCTGAAGACAAAACTGAAGGGAAAATGCCCCAAGAACAAGCAGGAACTGAAGACAGTTGCAGTAGAGGCCTGGCAGAGCTTCACCAGGGATGAAACCCAGCAACTGGTGATGTCTATGCGTTCCAGACTTCAGGCTGTAAATGACTGCAAAGGATTTGCAACCAAGTATTAAAAAGTAAAAGTTTGATTTATGATTGTTAATCTGTCCCATTACTTTTGGTCCCTTAAAAAGTGGGTGGCAAATATACAAACTGTTGTAATTCCTACTCCGTTCACCTGATTTGGATGTAAATACCCTCAAATTAAAGCTGAAAGTCTGCAGTTAAAGGAATACTCCACCGTCTTTTCATATTAAACTATGTTATTCCCTTAACTAAGACGAGTTGATACATACCTCTCTCGTCTCAGTGCGTGCACTCAATCGCTCTGGCGCGCGGCGAAACTTTGTTCACTCAGTTCATTCAATACGGGCCAAGCAGAGAAGCTACCAAACACCTCCACGGTTTCCCTATTTAAACACAGTTACTCGCGTAGTGTAACTCGACCTAGGACGGTGACACAAAACAAAACGTTGCGCTTTTCTAAGCGTGTAAAATGGATAACTATATTGTATGGCGGAATACCATAGCAAGTGCTTATGAGCACTTCGACTTGGCGGAGTAATATCTTCACTCGTGAAAAATCCTCTCACCGGCCCCCGCTCCCTCTGGTGAAGATATTACTCCGCCAAGACGAAGTGCTTACAAGCCCTTGCTATGGTATTCCGCCATACAATATAGTTATCCATTTTACACGCTTAGAAAAGCGCAACGTTTTGTTTTGTGTCACCGTCCTAGGTCGAGTTACACTACGCGAGTAACTGTGTTTAAATAGGGAAACCGTGGAGGTGTTTGGTAGCTTCTCTGCTTGGCCCGTATTGAATGAACTGAGTGAACAAAGTTTCGCCGCGCGCCAGAGCGATTGAGTGCACGCACTGAGACGAGAGAGGTATGTATCAACTCATCTTAGTTAAGGGAATAACATAGTTTAATATGAAAAGACGGTGGAGTATTCCTTTAAAGCACATCTTGTTCGTTTCATTTCAAATCCATTGTGGTGGTGTATAGAGCCAAAAAGATTAGAATTGTGTCAATGTCCCAATATTTATGGACCTGACTGTATATACTAGGGCTGGGGTAAACGATTATTAATTAAACGATTAGTCGGGCGATTATTTTATCGATTAGTCGACTAATCTAACGACTAATTGGAATTATTTATCCTGTCTGTTATTCGCATATCTCTGTCGAACCGTTACTCCGATGGATTTCAAACTCGACAGCTGTCTGGGCACGAGCAAGTGCAGTGCCAAGTTTGACGTTGTTTGGATGAGAAATGCAAAAGATATGTCAAATATATCGGTAAAAGAAGCACTTAGAAGGTTGTGGTTTAAAAATAAACATTCTGACATAAACACACTGTTTACTTCTGAATAATAGTATAAATGTGATAAATCCTTTTTTTTAATGCAATTAATCCATTGAATCAAAGTTATTTTTCACATTGAAACTGTTGAAAATACACAACAAAGTAAGTTGATCCACATATGACAGCCTCTGAACTCGGTCAATACTAATCTGGACTAAACATAGGCTACATTCAATAAGCCATCGCTAAGAAATACCTTCTGAACGACGGCGACCTTCTTTTTTGACGGCGATCATCTGTAAAATGGCTTAGGTCCTGCTCGGTTTTCGTTGACTTTTAGTACAAGAATTGAAAGTTTTTTGAAAGATCCCCTGGGGTTAACGTGTCAGCATTCGACAGAAGTTTGACGCTGTCGTGTGAGAACAAGCAACAGTCGGCATTTCTCTTCCTCCCGCGTGCCTCATCTTCTTAATCTCCTCACGTAAATGATTAGATTTCGATGGCTTACGTTTCTTCCCTACGGCAGAATCCACCACAGGTTCATCAATGCCGTCAAATGTATTAATTTTTTTGTTTGTTTGTTGATCAAAAAGTGCAAAGTAGATAAGGAAAACTAGGATGTCGGGTGTCAGAGCGCCACTGTTACTGTTTACAATGCGTGGAATGGTGCGCTGTGATTGGTTGAGCGGATTTATGGCATTCTGCAGAGAAAGGAGACTGGCGTTTGTCGCGGTTTGGAAAGAAAGGGAGAAAACATGGCAGAATAACACGGCGGGCGGTGTGAGTGTGGCGAGCTGTACCTCCGGGAATGGTGCAAAAAAAGAAATAAATAAATAATAAAGAAGCGTCGACGCAAAAAATATGACGTCGACGTAATTTTGACGTCGACGCGTCGACGTCATCGACGAACCGCTACAGCACTAATATATACATATATATGTATGTGTGTGTATGTATATATATATATATATATATATAAATATAGCTGCGAGCAGCGATGGAGGGCCCAAGCCGGCGGTACCGCCACCCCGGTGCCTTTAGGTAACTAAAGGCACCGGGGTTGCGGTGCCACCGGCTTGGGCCCGTAATCGCTGCTCGCAGCTATATTTATTATTATTATTATTTTGTCAACCTTTCGGGCACTTTTGGGGCCCTTAACATGCTCGAAAACTCTTGAAATTTTGCACACACGTCAGAACCCGCGGCCATCAGGGCCGGACTGAAGCTGGTACCCGGGCGTGGCAGGGGGGCTCGACAGCGCCCCCTGGAACGAGATCCGAACACGTGTCCATAAATCAAACACGCTTGCATGTAATAATATGAAACTCGGTACACATATAGATCTCATCGGGCCGAACAACTTTCGTGCTCTAAGTTTTACGCCAGCCAAACAGGAAGTTGGCTATTTAGCGTTGTTTGGAAACGCATGCTGTGGAATTTAATGTACTCCTCCTAGGGAATTCATCGATTCGCCTCCAAACTCGGTGTGCATGAAGTCAAGACATTGAGGATGCTAAATTGCGGACGGATTTTTGATATCTCGAACGGTTTGGCCATGGCGAGGAAACGAATTTATGGCGAAAAAAAGAAACAGGAAGTGTGTTATAACTTCTGCATACATTAACTGATCTTGATGAAACTTCAGCAGTGTGTTCGTTGTAAGAGGCCGATCGCAAAGATGTGACTATTGTGAGTCAGTTATAGCGCCACCAACAGGCAGCAGGAAGTACATCACTATTAAAATGCTTTGAAATCACTGTCTTATTTTTACCAGATTTGCTTCAAACTTTATGTGTACAATGTAGACACACGGCAGATGTAAACCTGTGAAAGGATTATTGATATCTTAGATACTGTTGCCGTGGCAACGCATCAAACTTTAATATTATTTTTTGATGCTTTTGAGACTCTTAACATACTTGAAATTGCATGAAACTCAACAGACACATCACATTTATTAGCCCGTAGACATGTGCAAAGTTTCAGAAACGGGCGTGGTGGAATGGCTCAGTAGCGCCACCTTTAGTCAAAAATGGGGGCTTAGTTTTTCCTAGAATCACAAAACTTGGTATGTGTATTGTTCTCATCAAGACGGACAACTTTCTAATTTACATGAACCATCTCCGACCAACAGGAAGAGAGATATTTTGGTTTGAATATGGATTTTCTGAAGAATTTTCTCTCCCTCTCTCTGTGTCTGTGTGTGTGTGAGGGGGGGGGGGGGATTTGACTATTGCTTTTATATTGTTAATCAAGGTTTCAGGGGCTTTTGGGGTCCTTAACGTGCTCAAAAACTCTTGAAACTTTGCACACAGGTCAGAACCCACGGCCATCAGGGCCGGGCTGAAGCTGGTACCCGGGCGTGGCTGGGGGGCTCAACAGCGCCCCCTTGAACGGGGTTCTAAAACTTGATCCATACATCAAACACGCTCGCATGAATTAATATGAAACTCGGTACACATATAGATCTCATCGGGCCGAACAACTTTACCCCGGTCAAGTTTTACGCCAGCCCAACAGGAAGTCGGCTATTATGGGTTGTTTGGAAAACGCTTGCTGTGGAATGTGAAATACTCCTCCTAGAAAATTCACCGTGTCCCCTTCAAACTCGGTGTGCATGTAGTCAAGACTTTGAGGATGCTAAATTGCGGACGGATTTTTTATATCTCGAACGGTTTGGCTGTGGCGAGGAATCGAATTTATGGCGAGAAAAGAGAAACACGGAAGTGGAATAACTTCTGCATACATTAACTGATCTTGATGAAACTTCAGCAGTGTGTTCGTGGTAAGAGGCCGATCAGATGGATGTAGCTATTGTGAGTCAAAGTTATAGCGCCACCAACTGGCAGCAGGAAGTGTGTCACTTTCAACATGCTTTTGACAAAAGTGGGGGGGTTAGTTTTAACTACAGTAAAGAAAAAATAGTTTGTATATTGTTCTCATCAAGCCGGACAACTTTCTAATTTACATTCAATAGCTCTGGCCATCAGGAAGTCAGATATTTTGGTCTGAATGTGATTTTTTTTTTGCAAAATCAGCCTCTGAATTTTTAGCCACTCCTCTTAAACTATTTATTTTATTCGTACCAAACTTTTTCAACATGATGAAACTACATTAAATATGCTAAATTGTGAATGGATAATAAATATCTCAAACGGTTTTGCTATGGCGAGGGATTAAATAATGTCCAAAAAGGAAACACTAAAAATCTTCTAAAAATGTAATTATATACCATTTATTTCTATATAAAAGTATACAAATATCACAACTAAACCCATTTTATTCTGTTTTTGCAATTCAAGAAGAATGAAAAAGTTAAAACAGGCTATTTAGTGCTATTTGGTTCAACAAAAAAGCAAACATAGGGCTATACTGCCCTCTTGTGTCCAAAAGGACATCAAAATAGTTATAAAACTTTTTACCAGGTAGGCCAATATTGTATTTAAATATACATTTATTAGGTATGTGTCTGAGGATATTTTCCCACCGGTTAATCGACGTGTGACACGAGTGGGTGCTTTTAAATCGCTAATATAATAGTGTAAGAAAAATAATGATAATGTTGCACACACAAATCACACACATGTGGGAAAGAATGATGCTTTTAAACAACACTAAACCGCCATTAGGTGTCGCCAGGCATCCATCTTAATCGAGTCATTGATTCATTCGTTCAAACGATTTGTTCGAATGAGTCGATCATGATTAAGATTGATGTTTATGGATTGATCATTCAATCTTTGAGTCAACCGATTCGTTAAAAATGCTGAATTGTTCAGTTATGAGAAAACACGTGATGCGTGATGGTTCTGCCGTGATCTTTGTCTAACTATTTTCGCTGCTGAAACAGAACAAAAACAGTCAACATTGCATCTAAAATGTAAGTGACTTAATTGTAACTGTTTATTAACCTGTTGTATGAAATCTAGGGGTGGGAGAAAAAAATTATTCTTAGATGCATCGCGATGCGGACGTGGACGATTCTGAATCGATTCACAAATGTCAAAAAATCGATTCTCTAAAAAAATATTTTTCTAATAACGTAATATTGACGGAAGGCAAAAGGCGGAACTCTAAGCGGACGTGCGTGCAGTCTGTGGCGCGCACATAACAGAGAAGTTTCTTCTGCTCACCAAGGCTGCATTTATTTGATTAAAAATACAAACAAAAACAGTAATATTGTAAAATATTATTCCAATTTAAAACAGCTGCTTTCTATTTTAATATATTTTAAACTGTTATTTATTCCTGTGATCAAAGCTGAGTTTTCAGCATCATTACTCCAGTCGTCACTGTCACATGATCCTTCAGAAATTATTCTAATATGATGATTGATACTCAAGAAACATTCATTATTATTTTAAATGTCGAAAACAGTTGTGTACAGTCTTTGATGAATAGAAAGTTCAAAAGAACAGCATTTATCTGAAATCTAAAGCTTTTGTAACGTTAAACACTACCGCTCAAAAGTTTTGGGTTAGTAATAATTAAAATTGTATTTTTTGGGGAAATAAATAAAATAAATCAGTACTTTTATTTATAAAGGATGAGTTAAACTGATCAACAGTTACAGTAAAGACATTTATAATGTTAAAAATATATATATTTGAAATATATGCTGTTCTTTTGAACTTTACATTCATCAAAGCATTTTGAAAAAAAAAATCTGTACACAACTGTTTTCAACATTGAAAATAATAATGAATATTTATTGAGCATCAATCATCATATTAGTATGATTTCTGAAGGATCATGTGACACTGAAGACTGGAGTAATGATGCTGAAAACTCAACTTTGATCACAGAAATGAATTACTTTGTAAAATATTTAAAAATTGAAAACAGCTGTTTTAAATTGGAATAATATTTCACAATATTACTGTTTTTGTTTGTATTTTTAATCAATAAATGCAGCCTTGGTGAGCAGAAGAGACTTCTCCTAAAAACATTAAAAATCTTACTGACCCCAAACTTTTGAACAATAATATATATATATATATATACTGTATATACACATATATATGTATGTGTGTGTGTATGTATGTATGTATGTATGTATGTATGTATGTATATATATATATATATATATATAGCTGCGAGCAGCGATGGAGGGCCAAAGCCGGCGGTACCGCCACCCCGGTGCCTTTAGGTAACTAAAGGCACCGGGGTTGCGGTGCCACCGGCTTGGGCCCGTAATCGCTGCTCGCAGCTATATTTTTATTTGTATTTTTTACTCAAATGGTTATACTGATAATATAATTTATAGTGCTGTCAAATCAATTAATCTTATCTAACATAAGTTTGTGTTTATATAATATACCTCTGCAACCTCTAATGCCATGTGTGTTGGTCAAGTGATGTTAGTCACATAACGACTAGCTGAAACATTCTAAGACTGAACTGAAAACACAGACTTTTCAACGACTGGAGCAGATTTGAAACACCGACTGAACGCAACTGTCTCTGACTAGGCGCGTTTGGGCATGATCAGTTGTAAGTATCAAATTACATTCATAATCGGCCTTACAGTCGTAAAGTGTGTCCTCAGCTTAAGAGCTAAATGACTGATCTGTGGGCAGGTCTGATATTTATTGTGTAATAATTAGAGTTTGCATTAAGATGAAGAAAGCAGATATTGTATCCGCAACAGGAGCACAGTCATAATAATTGTCCGGCCTTTCTCTGCGTGTCTAATGAAGACTATACAGAGTCTCCCCAAGGATGGCAGAAGGGAATGAAACGTGAATGCTGCTGCTTAACAGGTGAAGCTTGCTTGTTTGTGTGTGTGTGTATGTGAGAGAGATGGAGCTGTCTGCTGTTTGTCCTGCAGGAGGGAATAAATCAGAGCAGCCTGGCGATGAAACTTTAATGAAGAAACAGAAACAGACTCACTCAGTCCAGCCTTATCATAGCCATCTTTCTTTCAGCCTGATTTAATCAGTCCTTTTGACCATCCTTTTTTCCTGTCTTTCTTTGGACACGGGTAAAAGATGTTAAAATATGAGACATACAAATTTTGTTTCAGTAGGCTATTTTACCCTACTGGAAAATTCAGCTCAAATTGGTATCTGGAACATGTTTTGAAAAAGTAGCTGGTTTCTAGTAGTCCATGGTCATTGGTAAAACATCTGCTATAATATCATGAAATATTTGTGTTTTATTTTGTGTTTATAAGTTGTGATTTTGTCAGTGTATGGATACTTTCAGGAGCGTTCATTTGGCGCGGGGCCCAGAGCACTCGCACAAGCCCAAAGAAGAATGGGTGCGTCTCAATCAGCTCCCAATCCGTAGGCTTACACAAATTTGGGCACTGGTAAGGACAATAAGGTTCTTGTAAGATTGTCATGTTGTTCCTGCAACATCCTCATTGTACAACATCATTAGCACAACTGTACGACATCAGCTATGATATCTTACTGACAGTAGGCTAGCCTATTTGTTTGTTATTTAAAGTAGGCCTACGCTAAATACTTATACGTGCAACATTTCAGCCGTAAATGAATTAAATGTTAGCTAAATTATGTTCATTACTTGTCTAGCGATGTATGTCTATCCTGAAATATAATGGTTTGTATTTAAATAAATCCAAATGTCATTATGATGTGTAGTGATTTGGCTCACATTTAGGCCTGTTTTGCTTTTCCTAACTTCCGTTAAGGGAAGTTCTAAAAACTATATAATCTATAATCAGACAAGGATTTATTTAAAAGTAATATTTTACTGGGGCACAGACAATGATTTATAAGTAATATTAAAGGTATAATATGTTAGAATTTTGCATTAAAATATCCCAAAATCTCAAGGCCAATGTTATATATTTTGTTAAGTTGATTACTTACAATATCCCAAATGTTTCCAACTATTTTTAAATCGTGAGAAAATTGAGATTTTAACCAAGGAAACGGGGCGTTAGAGCAGGGGGGAGCTGGGAGTCGCCAGTCAATTGCGTCATATCCGCGTTACCCTTGGTTTCCGCTCGTACTGCGTGGAGTCCTGGACAAATGCGGAAGTTGTAGTTGTAGCGTCTATCAAGCAACAAACGTTAGCTTGTTTCGTGCAGTCGTTATGGAACACAAATATTCTTTACCAATTGCAGCGCTGGTTCTGTCGACAAAGCATACTTAATTTTATATTTTCCACATGTAGCATTCGGTTATGTTTATGTAAGGAAAGTATTATTGCTTTAGATTTGTGTTTAACGTTAGTTTATTGACATTGTTTATATCTGGTGTTTATGGCAATGTAAATAAATATAGCATGTGTTATACATAAAGATTAATCGGTATTTTGGCAAATGATGTGGGTATGTTCGAATGTACTTTTACAACAATTGTTTAGAACACGCAAAACTGCGCAGCGTTATCACAACAATGAATTCGACATACAATAACATCTATGATAACCAATGTAGTATTAAACCTTACTTTTATTGCTGTTAATTCATTTTAATGAAATAAAAGTGTGATGAGGTTCAAGAGTCAGGAAGGAAGAAGACAGTGGTCGGCGTGACTGGGACTCAATTACTTTATTAAACTTTATTAAAATAAAACAAAACAAACAAAAGTCGCGCACAATGCGCATTCACCGTGGCAACCGCGACGCACAAAACCGTTAAAAAATGAGAGCTCGGATCCACCGGTTTTCTTTCTCTTCCTCCAATTTTCTCTCCAGTCTCTCTCTCGTTCCAGCGCGGCTTATAAGCGGTCTCTCCACGGCAGTAATACTGCAATAAGACAGGTGTTCGTCATTTGCACTTGACCTACTTGAGTCCCGCTCGTCTCGTTTCTCTCTCTCTACCGTTACAGACCGCGCTGAACCACGCCCCCCTCGCCACAAAAAGCATGTCATTAAACGCAACATTTATAAAAATAGAACTTTACCCCATCCATGAACAGGATTTTTCGATTCCCGTCTGACTGATTTACATCCACGGTGGAATTTAAAACGACAGTTCCCATCATTCCACGCTCCTTCATATCGTCATCAAGCTACGCCGTTGTTGTTGTTTGGAATGTAGCGCCCTCTAGCGGCAAAAAATTCTTGCATATTGTACCTTTAAGGGTCTAGCCGCAACATGGATTTTGCCAGTTACGGCATTTACCTGTGCAGAATCGCCTAGCGCCATCTGGTTGGCGCGGTGATTTAACAATCAGAAATTAAGCATACGTGTCGTTCAAATTGTGTCTGGTACCCCAGTGTGATTTTACTCACAAATCAATGTTTGTCGAGGGGCACAGCAGATAAACATTTTCCATGACAACATTTATTAAATCAAGTGAAATTTTGTGTCCGTATTTTCTGTCGACTGTTTTAGAATCAGAACTAGCGATGCCCGATTCGCGACTGAATCACTCTTTTGAGTCGGTTCTTTGCAATGAATTGTCGCTGGCGATTCAGAATCATTCACACAACTCACTCACAAACTGAATCGTTTGGAACGATTTCTTACTCAGTAAACGCTGTCAGTAAATCAACACAGAACACGATGAACAATGAGTAAAAGTGTATATTTTTTTTCAACGAACCGAAATAAACCTAAAAAAACATCGTATCAGCGATGAAGAATTTGCACTGCGTCTGAAGCAACGACTCAATACTGCAGGTAAACATTTTTTTTCCATCACATCATCGAATACTAAGGCCCTGTCCCTACACGAACTCACCAAATTGTATGGCATTATTTTGGACATGCAAGTTACTTTGATGTAACTTACCATGTAAATACAAATATATCCAACTTGTTAGAACACTAGAATTGCTGTTTTATTAAAGGATACGCAATTTTGATGCATGTTTTGGCACAACCTTCGTGTCTGGGCTGGGCGCACGTAGGCCATAATATTGCCGTCTAGGTAAGTTATGTTGGTTGGCACTGGGCAGCTCATTAGGTTGCGGAAACAGAGCTCCCTTATTCTGTAGGCCATAGGGCTCACTGGATAACTATTTGGCTGTCAGCTCACTACTGGAATACTACATTCCAGATACCAAATTTTAAGTAACAGAACGTGTAAAGATTCTATTCATAACCATATAGTGAAATATTAATGCAGATGAGTGGAATGAAGCAGAGGTTGTCAAAAATGAGCAAGCTTGTCCAGACAGATATGCCATGTCTATCAGAAATCACAGCTTCTTCACACAAACCTGCTTCATTTGAAGCTCTGAAGCAGATAAAAATCTTCAAATCAATGTCTCACAGGCTTAATCATAAAGGAGAGAGCTCTACCATGACTTGCCCTGCTTGTAATATATCCCGCTCTCTATCAAAGATGTCCATCTAGATACCTTTCACTCCATGTGTGTGTGGCTCTACAGGAACTGGAAGCCATTGTCTGTCTTTGAGAATAACTAAGTTTGTATGGTTATGTGCATATGTTTCAGTGCATGCAGGTATTTAATAGCGTTAGACGTGACTGATAACTCAACCTTATTATGACCCTCTGTTCAGCTTTTGTTGCTTGGCAGCAGAAGATCCTCTGGGATATATTGAAGTAAACCATAACGGAGCAGGGATACACACACACACACACACACACACACACACACACACACACACACACACACACACACACACACACACACACACACACACATTGGTGGGGACTTTCCATTACTTCTGTTGTTTTAATATCAAGCTAATTA
The DNA here is from genome assembly GCF_964197995.2 of Scardinius erythrophthalmus. Taxonomy (NCBI): domain Eukaryota; kingdom Metazoa; phylum Chordata; class Actinopteri; order Cypriniformes; family Leuciscidae; genus Scardinius; species Scardinius erythrophthalmus. The sequence goes on along the minus strand of NC_138239.1, from coordinate 16,193,550 downwards.
TATTTTCTATTGCCTAACCTTCACACAAACCTTTCTGCATTTTTAGATTTTCATTAAGACATTATTTACTACATTTATTAAGCTGTTGCACCATTGCCTGCTCCACACAATGGTAATTTGAGGTTTTATTGTCCTTGTGGGAACATTTGGTCCCCAGAAATAGCAGAAATTAAACTCTTTAGGACTTTATCTTCAAATGGAGGGGGTGCCATATGAAAGAAAGAAAAAAAAAAAGAAAAAAAAAAAGACAGAGAGGGAGGGGGTAATAGGTTGTATTGATCTTTGCAACTTGGGGACAAGCTTGCTTTAGTGTGTATATTGATGGAAACTCAATTGGAAAAATAATATGTATTGTACTCTTTTACTTTTTTCTTTCATGTGGTAGTCAAACCGTGGTTACTATTTCTCGTTCTTTGTATCTCTTCTTTCTTCCTGTATGTATGTTTTTAGGGGGGACAGTTTCCACAGAAATATTAAGCAGCTCAACTGTTTTAACATTGATAATAATAAGAAATGTTTCTTGAGCACTAAATCAGCATATTAGAATGATTTCTATGAAATTTTATTTCTTTGAAATAAAATTTTGGTATGTTTTAGCTTACCTCAAGGGCATCCAAGATGTAGGTGTCTTTGTTTCCGCAGTAGAATTTAGATATTTTTAGGTCAGACCGTTCTTGTCTGACAGTCATATAATGCAGGTCTATGGTCACCACCTCAAAGAGCATGCACAGAGAAGTCCAAATTAAACAATTCCCCATCGTAAGTACACATTGATGGCCTAAGACACGAAACGAGCGGTTTGTGTGAGAAAACGAACAGTATTTATATCGTTTTTACCTCTGTAAAACCACGTACACAACCACGTCCAAGTGATCTGAGGGCGCGCACGCTTCCTGGTGTGTGACGTGTGCGCGCGTTCTGGCTTAGTCTGCGCAAGCGCCGGAAGTGATCTCGGATGTGTACAAGAGGTAACAAAGATATAAATACTGTTCGTTTTCTCACACAAACTGCTCGTTTCGTGTCTTAGGCCATCAATGTGTACTTACGATGGGGAATTGTTTAATTTGGACTTCACTGTGCATGCTCTTTGAGGTGGTGACCGTAGACCTGCATTATATGACTGACAGACAAGAACGGTTTTGACCTAAAAATATCAAAATTGAAACTACTGCGGAAACAGACACCTACATCTTGGATGCCCTTGAGGTAAGCTAAAACATACCAAAATTTTATTTCAAAGTGAACTATCCCTTTAAATTGTAATAATATTTCACAATATTAGTTTTTATTCTTTTTTGATAAAATTTTCTTTTGAGACCCCAACCTTTTGAGTGGTGCTGTAGACCTTTTGTGACAACATGTCCCAATTTATAATATTTAATAATTTATTAATACATATACATAATAAAATAAAGAGCATAAATAATATAAAGTACTAATTTAATGAAATATAAACGATAATATGAAATACAACAGTATATTAAAAAAACTAAAAACAAATTTTTGGGTTAAAATCTATTTTCAATAGCTATTTTGCAATATATCCTTTGCCTCTGTGAACTCTAGTGTGGTTACTGACTGAGTTATAGCCCCTGTGACAACTAGCCCCGGTCTCTTCTGTGCTTGATTATTTGTAGTCATTCCATCACAGCTGGTAGTTTTTTTTCCCTCTGTCTCACTCCTTTCTTTTATTAATTTGATCAGCTGCCCTTGCCAGCTCCCTCATTACTTCCTGTACCCATGAGCCCCCCTTCATCTGTGAGTCACCCGTTCCCAATGGAGACTACTGGCAACCCTGGAGCGTAGAGAAAAAGAGAGAGAGAAGGACAGGAAGTAAAGAGCAAGCTATATGACAGAAGGAACAACAGGGTTTTTGTGTGGACAGCTTAAAGATGACTATCACTGGAGGAGAGCAACACACAGTGGACAAGTGCACAAAAAATGAACACTGTAGAACAAGGGCCCTGGAGATAGTGAGAGACATTAATGAAGAGACCAAGGGGGGGGATAGGAAGAGACGAATCTCCTTCTCCATTCCTAAAGAGTGTGTGATCTCTGAGAGAGTGGTCAGGAGTGTGTGTGTGTGTGTGTGTGTGTGAGGGGGCAGTATTAGAGGATCTTTGAAGAAGAGGGGCGTTTGAAGCCTCTGCTAGCCTTCAGCTGTGTTATATAGCATTCAGAAGTAAAATAATCCTCAGAGCGCACTATGTAGGGGAGGCTGGGCAGACTAGATGGCATCTTTTGCTGTAAGACACATATGTGCTATAAGTAATAGTGCTTTGAATATACAGTATTTAATAAGTCTTTTTAAGTGGTTCAGGGCAATTGTAGTACAATCTCACTATATATCAAGTAAGAACACATCTCAAAGGAATATTATTAATGCATTAATATTTATTATTATTTAATATTGTTATTTTTTCCTTGATGTGGTACTAATTTGAGCAGTTTTATGTAGGGCTGTTTTCGACTAAGGATTTTCATAGTCGAATCTGATTCGTTAGATTTTGCCGTAGTCGACTGATAGTCGAACCTTTTTTTTTTCTTTTTTTTTTTTAGATAGCAGCTAGATTTTTTCCATTTCAAACAAAAGAGCTAAAAAAACACATATATATCACACATATATCATAACATTTCATAAACATGAGGAGCAATATGAGAGAGAAATTTGGTGATGGTTGTTTAGGTACATTAAACCACGTAAAGCTTTTTCACGCCCATGAGAACCGCGTGGAGTCAACTCACAGCCGCTCCGCTGCCCTGCTGAAAATGTGAAGCAGAAACGCTTAATATCAGATAACGTCCATAATAATTGGACTCTGGGTTCGATTTTTTGACCATTTTCAGTGGTTATGAGGAGCAATATGAGAGGGAAATTTGGTAATCGTTGTTTAGGTACATTAAACAACGTAAAGCTTTTTAACGCACATGAGAACCGTGTGAAGTCAGCTTTTTAACGCACATGAGAACCGTGTGGAGTCAGCTTTTTAACGCACATGAGAACCGTGTGGAGTCAACTCACAGCCGCTCCGCAGCCCTGCTGAAAATGTGAAGCAGAAACGCTTAATATCAGATAACGTCCATAATAATTGGACTCTGGGTTCGATTTTTTTTTATCATTTTAAGTGGTTATGTGGAGCAACATGAGAGGGGAATTTGGTTATCATTGTTTAGGTACATTAAACCATGTAAAGCTTTTTAACGCACATGAGAACCGTGTGGAGTCAACTCACAGCCGCTCCGCAGCCCTGCTGAAAATGTGAAGCAGATTTTTGAATACATTTTTATTTATTTATTAGTAAGCTACAGGATATCGTCTTTCAAAACATGACCTGAAAAAATAAAATAAAAATGGTACCCAGCCCTTCTGAAAATGCGAATGCATCTCTGTCCCCAGCACATTTCAAACCAAACTGACGCCCATGTATTCGACTATGAGGTTCATAGTCGAATCAGACCTCTCCGAATCGAATCGTCGAATCCTCGACTATTAGAAGTCAGCCCTAGTTTTATGCATATATGGGCTTAAAAGGGTTGGAATTAAATGGAAATTCACATATATTTTTTAAATCCATCTTATTGTAAATGAAAGACTTCTCTCTGGTTACGTATGCTGGACTTCTAGGGTCACACACTCTGGTGTTATTGCTCTGTTAGTGCGGTTCATTTGAATAAGTGTGAATGCCTTGGTGTGCACCAAATAAGCGGACAGAGACCCTTTTCAGAGGGTCTGGATCAAACAAACCAAGAGAACTGAACTACAAGTGTGAACACACCCTAAATGTCATTTAGTTCGCTTAAACCTGCCCCTTTCTGACAATCAACCTTAAGCTCACATTTAGATTTGCCTCTATCCAATAGACAACCGATGAATATAACCAAGTCCCCAATCTACTTTTTTCTTCTTCTTGGTAATCAATTTCGCTCAGATGTACATCACAAAAAACTGTCACTATTCTTCTACATTGCGACTTTAAGGGGCTGTTTACATGACACTGTTTTCAACTAAAAACGGATTTTTTGTGTTTTGCCCATTCATTTACACGACAACGCGTTTTGGCGGCCTGAAAACACAAGCTTTTGAAATCGTGTTTCAAAGAACGTTATTGAAAACGATACCGTTATCATCTCCATGTAAACAACAAAAATGCGAGTGCCAGTGGTTTAAAAAAAATGATGCTGTTTTAATGCCACATTAATAAAAAAATGTAGGATTTTTAGAATTAAGTAATGATGTTTTAAAATACTATCATAAGCTTTATCACAAAGTTTCAAGAAATTTTTTATTTTAAAGTAATAGTATTTTGAAGATAGTCAAAATTCTATACAAACACAAAAACGTGTTGTTTTTGTTTTAACATGGTATGAAAACAGTCATAATCAAACTATTTTTATTTAAAAAGTTATTTTAAAATGCATTAAAATACCTCCAAAAATGTTTAAAATGGTATGAATACTGAGTAAATTCTGAATAAATGCAACAATTCTGAACAATTGCTGTGTGCTGCAATGGCTCCTGTTTCTCATACTGCAGGTCTAAAGAGGAGGGTAGAGTGAAGAGAGAGAGAGTGTGAGCAATGAGCATGATGATGATAAATGCGGGTGAAATAAGACGTGAGTGATGTTAATAGAGGGGTTTTTACAGAGCGGTGGTTGGGGACTGAAGGCTCTCATATTTATATTAAGGTGTGTGATTCAAGAAGAATTAATATAAATCTGTAAGAAAGGTGCTCCATCTTACTGCATCCTCTCTCTCTCTCTCTCTCTCTCTCTCTCTCTCTCTCTCTCTCTCTCTCTCTCTCTCTCTCTCTCTCTCTCTCTCTCTCTCTCTCTCTCTCTCTCTCTCTCTCTCTCTCTCTCTCTCTCTCTCTCTCTCTCTCTCTCTCTCTCTCTCTCTCTCTCAGCAGAACTGCCCAGATAAAAATGATTTGCTACATGCCCTTACACAAACATACACACAAATGCAAATAAATTCATGCAAGTTTCATAAACTGCATACTTAGGTTCGTTGTTTGCTTCCGTGTTGTATACTGCTGTCACAACTCAGGCTGTGACAGATGGCTGTACTTTCATTACAGTTTAGGAAATTGTTTCTTGTGAAATGAATCAGCTCATTTATAAAAAGCTAGGAAGTTCATGCAGAGTTCCTGTCCTAGTTTAATATCACCTGCAGGCTTTACGACAATAAGGTTTCAGCGGAAGTTCAGTGTACTAATTCTCACGCATGGGAATTTTCCAGCTTCCCAGGCAAATGTAGAGGTGTGTGTGATGATTGAGATTCACAGTCACACGATGGCCGTTAATAAGCTAAATCTGACATTACTGGTGCTGGTAGATTTATTCACAAATCTGGCCTGGTTTCTCGGTCATCAATCTCATGTAGGCTATAATATAGGCATGAGTTATAGGCATCATGTCCAAACAATTTAAACCTAGGCTAATTGGACGTGCCACTACCTACATTTTTGCAAAACTCCAAAAAACACACCTATACATTGCAGTTTCCGGCTGAAATTAGCTCTAGAGGGAATGAGAAACCAACCACTTTTATTCCTGTTCACACATTTTTAGGATTAAGAGCAGCTTAATGATTAATAAATACTTATTTTTGTGCGGTTGAGATGTTGTTGCAAGGGAGAGGGAGAGCTTTTTCTTTTTCATGCCTTTAATGGAAAGGATAGTTACAGATGTGACAGGAAAGCAAGGTGCAGAGAGAAGGGAATGGGATTGACAAAGGATCTTGAGCCAGGAATCGAACTCTGGTCCCCAGTAATGCAGTTGAGCTATAGGCTATGAGTTCTGCCCAGGAGGCTATCAGTACTGACGGGGAAGGGAAAGTTATTGCTTTTGATTAAAGATTATGAGGGCACATGAATTAAAAATAATAATAATGATGTGACTTTAATTCCAATCCCACATGACGAAACATGTGTTTGACAACCCCTGCATTAGAGGCATAAATGAACAGAAAGAATTGTAATTCCCAACATAACAGAACATTAAATGCTAACAAGTTTCTCATCTTGTTGAAAAACACTTTCAACATTTATTGTCCCCATTCAGCTTCTTGCAAAACATGCTGTGAACAAGAAGTCCCCTCCTTAGTTCAGTGAAGAACAACAACAATTATTCATGTAGTCCTAACACAAATAGATGAAGTAAAAAGAAAAGTGGATTGTACACAATGAAATTAAGTTCAGTGTAGTGCTGCTGGTTGGTATGACCAAAATCTGTAACACAGTATTTTTTCAGATTCTATATCACAGTATTTGATTTCTTTTCATGCACTGGACCTTTATGAAAGTTTGCAGTGGCTTATTTTACTGTCAAGCGTATATAGAATATAAAAACGTAATATAAAATAGAAATTTACTTTTTAAATTTTTTTTTTTTTTGATATTTCAAATTAAATTTATAAAAAAATCGAATCAATTAATAAAAACAATTTAGTTTACCTCTTAAAATGTAATCAAATTATAATTCAATTCTTTAAAAATAATGTTTTAATAAATGTTATCATTATTACTTTAATAAGTACATTCTGCTGTGCAATAGTAATATATTTCTTTCATAGTTTCTTCAAGTAAGACTGAACTTTTATTTTGGCAGGTTGTAGTGAGGACCTTTGAGTTTCTGTGTGTTTTAATAAACTGCATTATTATTATTATTATTAGTAGTAGTATTACTACTTTTAGTTTTAAATTTATTTTAGTATTAAAATAAAAGTTTGGTTTAATTTGAAGAAATGACAACAGAAAAAATATATTGCATAAGTAGTAGTATTATTACTACTACTACTTGAATAAGTACGCTATATATATTTTATGTTGTCATTCTTTAAGTTAAACCAAACTTTTGTTTTGAAGGGTTGTCGTGAAGTCTTTTGAGTTTCTGTGTGGATATGTGTGATAGCAGATGCTGAAAACACCACGAGCGTCACACATGCTTCAGTATGTGTGTGTAATAGATGAAACTGCAGCATGCATTCACAGACACGCAGAACATGCAAACTTCAGATTTTTCAGTCTTTTTGAGCTTTAATATTCAGACACTAGTACATATATTTGATTTGATTTATTGTACAGTCCTACTTTTGATTTATTCATCCAAAAATTCGGTGACATTATGTTTTATAGATACCGTAAGTTCCTTTAGTGATTGGATTCTGTGATTCCGAAATTGAAAGCGGTATGGGACTGTAGGCTACCTCCCAGCAATAGTTAATGTTTGTGCTAAATTAGCTCATTTTAATTAAGAAAATTGAAGACATGGAGGATTCAGCAGGTTCTGACAATATCGTCCTCTTCAGGTTTATGCCACTCAAAAACTATTCATAAGTGACATACTTATGTTGTTCATGTTCCTCACTTTTCTACAATCCTTAGATCCTCACATTTCTCCCAGTTGAAGATCTCTGTCTGTCTGTCTTTGGATGAGCTTCTTCTGCATTAGGGCAGTTACTTGAGGTCTTACTCAGTCTGGTGTCTTTCAAATGCTTGAGATCCTTCTACTGTTTTCATCTTCACGTCTCTGTGCTGGCTGTGTTTAACAGGGTTCACACATTAAATCCTTGTAGCTACTTGCACATGTTGTTTACACAGAGGAGGAGTCAGTAGACGGACATAAATGTGCTGTTATAATGTGTAGTGTAGGCCTATAGGTTATATAATTTATGGGTTATTGAAGGCTAATTAGTGTTTCTGTGTTTGTTTGCTTGGTCTGGGTGATTATAGTTAGATTTGTCCTGAATGACCAGCACATTTAAATGTGCAAAGGCTCATGGGTAATTTTTAAACACAGTCCAAAGCTCTGCAAAGCAGATTAGGAGTTTAGGCCAGGGTATGATGACATAATGTATACTTGTGTAAGTAAATTATTATACTTGAGAATATTAATTGAATATATTACATACATATTACACATGAATTTATATAAAATATTTATTGTAGGTTTAAATTAATATTATTTGTTTTAAGCCAAAACCCTACTTTTATTGATTTATTAAATTAACGGATAAATATTGTGGTGTTGAACATGAAGAGGCATGTGATTTGGATTATTAACACCTAATTTAAATTATGCTAAATAAAAATCAGCTCCTCTTTATTTCAGCCAAACTTTGGAATGTGTTAAAGGGTTAGTTCACCCAAAAATGAAAATTCTGTCAGTAATTACTCACCCTCATGTTGTTCCAACCCCGTAAGACCTTTGTTCATCTTCGGAACACAAATTAAGATATTTTTGATTAAATCTGAGAGCTGTCTCACTCCTCCATAGACTTCTAAGGGACTGAAACTTGCTGGCCCAGAAAAGTTATTAAAGAGATCGTTAATATAGTCCAAGTAACCACAGTGGCTTAATCTTAAGTTTATCAAGCGACGAGAATACTTTTTGCGTGCTAAAAACAAACTAAAATAGCGACTTTATTCCACTATTCATTTCCTTCTCTCTGGGCCTCGAGTGAGTTAACGTAGTGTTTTTGCGCAGCGCGTCACACACATGACCAGCGTCGGCGTTGAATTTCTCGTCGCTTGATAAACTTAAGATTAAGCCACTGTAGTCACTTGGACTATATTAACGATCTCTTTAATAACTTTTCTGGGCCAGCAAGTTTCAGTCCCTTAGAAGTCTATGGAGGAGTGATACAGCGCTCAGATTTAAAGCTCCAATATGTAATATTTTTTCACCACAAGAGGGCGCAGATGTTGTTTTTAATGCGTTTTCACCATCTAGCGATGTATCTAAATGGAATTAATGAATCATGATCACGGATGAGGTAATTTATTCGTTTTTGTATTACCTGTATGTCTGAATGTATTATTTTATGTCATCATAATTAATGAACTGCAAGGAACGTGAATGCTATATTATCCCGTTACAACTTACAGCTATTTGTCAAATGATTTGTTGGGTTAATGTTGTGCAGTTTTACGTGTTTATGGTTAATGCCGTGTTGTTTAACGTGTTCAAACCAATCGTTCTAAAAGTAAATTTGAACGAACATTTGCAAGTAATGACTAAATATATTTTTTTAACAACACATATCCGATTGTATTTAATTGTACTGCCATAATCTCGGTCACCACACGTGATAAAAAGCCTTACCGAAGTACAAAGAGCAATATAACTTTGTTTATAAGTGCTATTATTGACAGTTGCATGTGTTGCAGGGAAACACAGATACATCCTCACTGGAATTATCAAATCCAGATGAGACCTGGAGTCCTCCTAAGAATATAAGGAATGTAGCATCACAAAAATTGATTTGCTTACCTGTCTATCAATACACTCGCGAGAGCAGAGTCTCTGTCAAGTCCAAGATTGTCGCGCAGCTCTCTCCATCTCGAAAACACCTGGCCGATATTTAACCGGGTTTTATTCCTCCGTTTTATCCGAATATGGACGCTTTCGTTTTGTTGGCACTTCAATACTCGCCAAAGAGTAATCGTGATCCATAACAGCTATAACCATACAGTCTATGGCTATATCCAGTGGTGTAGTGGTAAAAAAAGAGGTGGGTAAACTATAAATTCTGGTGGACCACAACTTGGTCACCCGGTAAGGTGGGCCACTGCCTACCGGTGTATGTGTATCCTGATGACATCGCTATAGGCTATCATTTGATGGTACTACCAAGGGTATCACTGGTTGTTCCCTCATCCATGGCTGGACTGGCCATTGGGCATACCGGGCATTTTCCCGGTGGGCCGACGTGCTTTTTGGGCCGATACATCTCATACTCATACATACTTTTTATTATTGTAATTTTTATTTTTAATGGCCCATAAAATTTGTACATCGGCGGCCCATTTGATTTGTTTTGTTTTGCTTAATTGCTGGGTTTGTGGCGGTGTAATGCATTGGTCAAAAAAAGTCAGTGTTAGTTTTTTTTTCTTTTCTGACAGACCAGCCCATGAAACACGTAGATCAGCGGCCCATTGGTTCTTTTCTTGATTGACACTGGATTTGACTGCATTTGTTTTACTAAATATGACTATTACTGTCATTGGATTAATATTATAACTATTATTATGTAGTAGGTGTAATGTAAATAGACACTGTAACTAAAAGAGGTTTGAATTTTTCTTTGTTTAATATGCACACTGAATAGCCTATGGGTTGGAGCTTTTAATTTTGAACTCTCAAAGTGCACCAGATTGATGAATTTAACATTAAAATGCACAAAATTTTCTCACGGGGGGGCATGCCCCCGAATCCCCCTAGAAGGACCGAGGTCCCACCACCATAGTTTTAACAAAAATCCTGTAAGAAACACTTGTATTGCCATGCCAATGCAGCTTATAGCTTGTTTCAGGATTCATCACTGTGTAGTATAGTTCAACTGTATTAATAAATGTCAAATTTTTACTTGTTTCATCTGTTAACTCTCACTCGTTCCTATACTCACTCATTACATGGCATTAGTGGTTTTAAAGAATAGGAGTTGGTATGCATATAATTAAGGGCGTGCAAAGATGGGTGGTGTTTATGATCATATAGTGGGCCGGTCTGGGCCAAAATGCCCGGGCCGGTTTTTTGTCCCAGTCCAGCCCTGCCCTCATCATAGGTCACACAATCACTATTCAATTCATACATTAATCTAAGTTCTTGTTAAAGAGACTCAAAAAAGAATAATATGGTTGAAATCTATAAAGTTTACTAAATGACAAAACAGAGAGATTAAATGACTATTAAGAGAGATCGAGAGGGAGGCTTATATCCAGGGCTTCCAATAAAATGCACTTGTGCATAATGATTAGGGATTTGGGATTATTTTCATAGTTGATTAATCTGTTGAATATTTCCTCGATTAATTGATTAGTTGTTTGGTCTGTCAGAAAAATGTGGATCAGTGTTTCCGTGTAGAGGGAAAAGTCTTTAACCTGGTGCAGGCTTGATTCCCTCTGAATCTCTTGACTTGTACAGTTGGGTTTTGACATGCTCCCTACATTAAACCAGCTAGCTGCCTGTAATGAATAAAAAAATCACATTTTTTGCATCAATTTAATGATTTCCTGTTGCGGCTGCGATCAAGTTTCATTCTCGCGCAGCTCGTTTAGTAACTTCACGAGCGTGTGTTTTTTGCTACGTGTGTGCGCCAATCTCTTTGTTCCGCGTGCGTGTGTGTGTGTGTGTGTGTCGGCGCGCTGCGCTCTCTGCTCCGTGTTTACGCGCTGCGCGTTCTGTTAATGGCCCAAATGCTCGAATCATGTGCCGATCGGCGATCACGCACTGGAAAAGCAAAGTCCACTCAAATAACGTGAAATTTAGAGGTGGATAAACGCACTTTGGAGGTGGGCAAACGCTATTTCCAAATTTTGGGAGGTGCGTAAACGGCGTTTACGTGCGTTTAGCCTCCACTACATCCCTGGATATAACGCTATAACCACCACTTCCGCATTTGACCATGTGATATTCCGGTGTGGTGGAATATCACATGGTCCACACCGGAAAAAAAGGATAGTGCGGACACTGCGTCACTGAAAGGCGACATTTCTTTTCCGGGACGGACAGTTATTTAAAATCTGAATTTCTCTGAAATAAAAAATCTTTGGAGACTTTTGAGATATTGTAAGTACACAACTGGAGGAAATATATCACACTGTGCAAGTTATTTTTGGAAATTTTATTACAAAATTGTTACATATTGGAGCTTTAATCAAAAATATCTTCATTTGTGTTCCGAAGATGAACGAAGGTCTTACGGGGTTGGAACAACATGAGGGTGAGTTAATTACTGACAGAATTTTCATTTTTTGGGTGAACTATCCCTTTAAGTCCTATATATATCATTTTGTGTGTATGTGTCCATTCAAGCGCAAGTAAGCGCGAAAGAGGAATCGATTTGGTGTTCGAGTGCTGTCTGAAACGTGCTGTATATATATATAATACAGGCGTGCCAACTAATAAAATATGCACAACAGAAAATGTGAATTTTTTGGGACATGTTTACTTACGTGTGTGTGTGTGTTAAACAGTGTACTGCAGGTATGTGTGAGTGTTAAACGGTATGTTACAGGTGTGTGTATATACGTGTGCTTATGAGTTAAACGTTTTGCTGCAGGTGTGTGTGTGTGTTAAATGGTCTACTGCAGGTGTGTTTGTGTGTGTGTGTGTGTGTGTGTGTGTGTGTTAATCCCAGCAGTATTTCTGTCCCTTCCAGGCTGATGAGCAGAGGCTGACAGTGGAGTGTCGGGCTCATTGACTCTCTCGCTCCAGGACTCAGTGCTTTAATAGCCTCTGATGGCATGACACCAGATTCCAGCTTCTGACCTCCCACAGGCAGCAGCACTCTCCACTGCAGTCATGCTCGCGTATCACACACACACACACAGAGCTGTGGAGTCAGACCACACTCAGACACAGCAAACAGCAGGGATCGGGTGGCTGTTTGGGGAGAAATGCGAAGGTAGGCAATGGGTTGGGGACCAGTGCATGCATGTGGAAAGGTGTTTCTAAGAAGGATTATAGCACTGAGCTGGCCATAAGCATCTTGGACAAATATAGTTTTCAGTTATTTAATTCAGTCATAAAAGTAAATTGAGTAATAATGAATCTAATGTCAGATTCAAATGTTCAAAATTGGGTCAAAGTTTAACAGACAAATTTGCGTTAAGGGCATGGAGAAATAAACTGCAAGCCTGCAAGACAGAACTGGATCTTAATATGAGAATTCAGAAAAGAGTCACGTCTCTTGTGGTCTTATGTTTTAATTAGTGATATAATCAATCAGGCAGACCTCACATGTAACCTCAAAACTGTAATTAAACAAATTTAATGAAAACTTGATAAACTATGATGATGTAATATTGGAAAAATGAATTAGACCTTCCCTTTACCTCCAACAAACTCAAATGTTAGCAGACCTTGAACAGGTCCACAGAATGGCAAGTTACCAAACCATTAAATTAATTAAAATAAGGCTTGTGATGCAGTCTAGAAATGGAGCTGAGAACACAAAGGCACTGAAAGAACCAGAAGAACATTTAAAAAAAATCCTTAATTACTTGTTTTCCAGTAGAAGATATCTAAACATACTTTTCTTTCTTGTTTTAGGATAAATCGAACAAAATTTTGTAAGGATTACGGTTAAAGTAATAACAAAACAATTTGCCACTGGGGTAGGAGATTCATATATATTCAAAATATATTCTCTGTTTGTAATATGCAAATGTACTTCTCAAATAAATTGATGTTTTATTTTTGTTTGGGCAGCTTTATAATGTTTATCCTCTCCTTTATGCACAATGTTTTATGAATGTAATAAGAACTATTCATTGCTTCCTCCTTTTCCTTTTTTTTCTTTTTTTCAGTATGGTCTGATTTGCTTCAACACTATTGCGTTTTGATTCTCCTGCCAATACTGCTTCTCTAAATTGGAAGGTAAGGGAGTAATAAAGGATATAGGGGAGGGAGCAGAAAGAAGATAATAAATTCATTAGAGAGACATTCACACCTCCAGAGGTTTTCTAGTGAACAGTGTGCTATTTTGCACTATGACATCAACACTAAACAAATTTCAGCTCACTGTGAAATTATTGAGCCAAACACGGTTCTCTCACACATGCATTAGACTACAGGGAAACAATGTGCTACTCTCAGGAAATACTCATGTTCCATTAATTTAATCAATAATCCAAACCACATGTTTTTTCAGACAAATAAAAGCTGGTGAAGACAAACTTGTATGGAATTTGTGGTAAATTTGATTGCCAGAAGCATTCAGGTAGCGTTAGCAGTGAACCTGCAGCAAACCTTTGGCAAGAATTGCCGCTTCTGCCAAAGAGTTTTCTATAAAAGCTCATTTACATGTGAATATGTGTGAGAGTTTATCAAATGTTTACCACAGGGGTTTGGCAGAACACTATAATTTTGTGGGTGCAAGGTTGTACAAATTATACTGTTGAAATTTTCAAGAATAATGGAGAGACTTAAAATACAAAGCACAGAACCAGCAAGAGTATTAATTGACATGATTTCAGCTTCTGCACTTTATGGACTTAAAGTGCCCCTATAATGCTATTTTTAAGTTGCCTAATGTTGTTTTGGAGTCTTTAACAACAGGTATACATGCATCAAAGGTCAAAAAACTGTTTAATTTCCTCATAATATACATTTGCACATCACCACATTTTCAATGATTCTCAAACGACTCGTCAAATGAATCAATCTCTCTAAATCCCGCCTTTCTGCGAGCTACTCTGCTCTGATTGGCCGGACAGCTCAGTCTGTTGTGATTGGTTTACTGCGTACAATGCGCGTGTCGAAAACAAAAACGCCCATTGCCATAACAACGTCAGCTGTCCTGAGGCTTCCTACACCGTAAACTAAAGACAGTAATGAACAATGAAGTCAATTTTACCATATATTGAATATATCTACCATATATAATATGGCATATAATATATAATATATACCATATATCGCTAGCGCGAGTCCGATGATGAAACACCGGAAGAAACGTGAGTTAGCCAGTTAGCAGGAGACCTACATAATATAAAACTCAAAACTAAGTATTTGAACACCATCTTTCAAGAGCAAGCGATATGCGAATCCTGCATTGAACTCTGAGATTTGAGAAGCAGTCGTCAGTGAAATAAAGGGAACACCGCAAAAGTTTAGGATTATACTGCTGTGATATCGTGGTAAAGATGAATTTTAACCATTGATTCTTCACATGCTCGTCCTTTGGCAGTAAAAAAAAAAAAAATGACATGATGCTATCCAGTATCCACAGGAATCAGCTGACAGTTTGAGGTTTAAGGTTTCCCTGGTGTCTGCGCTGGCAATATGCTAATGTTTCGCCTTGACGTCACAACGAAGCGGCTTATGACTCGTTTGAAAAACAATTCATTTCATTGACTCAGAGTCGACTCTTATTTTGAAAGACAATAACTCTATATAAGGTGCACTTTCAGATTTAAAACTTTGCAGGATGTTTACATTTACTTAGAGCTATGTTACACACTACATGAAAGGTCATTTTCAAAAATCCATAATAGGGGCACTTTAAAAGAATAGTTAATTTAATCATTTACTCAGGTCGTTCCAAATCCATATGCTTAAAGTCTTTAAAATAAGCCAGTAGGGTTTGGATTGTTTTGGACCCCACTGACTTTAATTGTATGGTCACAAACAGTGCTTCAGAATATAAATTTGTTTCTGTGTACCGCAGATGAATGAAAGTCATACCGGACATGAGGGTGAATACATGTTCGAAGTACATCGTGAATACAAGTTTTCTCTGACGTCCTCAGTTGACTGAGATATTGTCTTCAGTCTCCTCATTTGAACTGAAGTGGTGTCCACACATATATCTGCCTCAGCCTTCCCTCCCCCTCCGTCCAGATCCGCATATCAGCTCTTTAAATCACACAGATGTGACAGCTGCAGGTGTCCTGATTAAAACATCACTTTCATCTGTCCAGTCTGTTTATTTCAAGCAAGTGCAGATGCTTCTACTTCTGCGGGAAGAGAAGGCAGAGCTTTCTGAGATAATTATAACTTTCTCGTGCAGTCAGATTGTATAAACTGTTTGTGTTCATAAACCAAATTTTTTGGATAAAAGCATGTTTCAAAGGTAGATGTGACATTCGGGTGAAGAAGATCTGAAGACGTGATGTAACATACGCAACACTTTGCTTTCTCACTCTACATTTGTTTGATTAGCATCCTCTTTCTGATTTTCTCTAAGTATTTTCTTCATTCTGTGCATTTGGTGTTATTGACTTGTTGACAATTGAGAATGATGGGATAATTTTATAGTTCATGCCATTTTGTTCTCCCGTTGTTTTCTGTAGCTAACAACTGGTTAGGTAGAATGCAAGAGAATTGGCTTATTTTTCTTAGTCATTTTTAATAACTTGCTTATAACTTAAAACATTCTTATAACTTTTTAACTAACCTCACCTGATGGTTTTATATGTTTTACCAGCTTGCATGTTACAAAAACCAGCTTAAGAAGAGAGTATAACCTTGTTTTTCCAGCAGCTATGTTGAGGTTTGGTTTAGATGCGATAAAAATGCATTGTGCATTTATGCTATTTTAATTATGCTCTTTATATTTTGCACTCAAGCATTTGGTGTTCACTTATGTATGAAGGCCTATGTGAATGTGTGAGGTGTCAGTGGCAGAAAATCTTCTCTATTGTAACAACTTGACTGACACCGAACAGGTGCACAAGCAGGAGGAGGTGTCAGATTTGATTGGCACTGCACTTGTGCGGCGGATTCTTCAACAATGGGCACTTTTGGCTGTGTGAACTCTTGAAAAAAGAAACCACACTTTTTACAATATCACATGGCCACTATCAAATTAACAATATAAGACTAAACATACATGCATTAGAGGAACATTTTTTTTTTTGAACCAGCAAATTTTATTTCCACCACGTCTCAAAATATGTATAATATTTAATAGCATTCTGTGCTGGAAATTATTATTATTTTTTTTAATAAATGGCACATTTATTTATCTTGCTAGATCAAATTTCCTAATGCACATAAAAAAATAAAAAAATGTTTTTCACACTTTTAGCATAATTTTACAGTCACATCTGGACTGGAAATAACACAAAATAATTGTATTATTTACTCACCAACAAGGGATTTGAATGCTTTCATATAGTTTGGTCAGTGAGATTTTTTTTTTTTTAGAAGGGATAGTTTACCCAAAAATTTGAATTCTGTCATCATTTACTCACCCTCAAGTTGTTTCAAACCTGTATGAATTTCTCTCTTCTGCTGAACACAAAAGAAGATATTTTGAAGAATGTTGGTAACCAAACAGTTGATGGATCCCAGTGACTTCCATAGTGTGGAAAAAAAATACTATGGGATTTAATGGAGCACATCAACTGAAGAAATATATTCATACAGGTTTGGAACAACTTGAGGGTGAGTAAATGATGATGACAGAATTTTCATTTTTGGGTGAACTATACTTTTAATGTTTTTAAAAGAGGCTTCTTATGCTTATCATGGCTGCGTTTATTTGATCAAAGAACATAAAAACAGTAATATTGTGAAATGTTATTGCAATTTTAAATAATTGTTTTCTATTTTAATATATTTTATAATATATTTTATTCCTGTGATTGCAAAGCTGAATTTTCAGCATCGTTACTCCAGTCTTCAGTGTCACATGATCCTCCAGAAATCATTTAAAATTGCTCAAGCAACATTTCCTATTATCATCAATGTTTAAAACAGATGTGCTGTTTTTGTGGAAACTGTAATACATTTTTTTTTCAAGATTCTTTGAAGAATAAAAAGTAAAAAAATAAAATAAATAAAAAAAAGAATTTATTTGAAATAGAAATCTTTTTTGTAAATGTTTTGATCAATTTAATGTATACTTGCTGAATAAAAGTATGAATTTCTTAAAAACTGAAATTAGGTTTTAGTTATTTTTTAATATAATTAGCCCTAAAAGTGCCTGTAGTTGAAGAAACACCATACACTGCTTAAATTGCTGGCACAACACAAATATATAAACATATTTGCAAACATATGTTTAGGTAGTGTCTCTTCTGCTTTAATAATTATATGTCAGGAGAATATCCATCAGATTCACATGTACTGCAAAACATGCATATTGTTATGGAATTGACACTACATTATACAGTACACTCACCTAAAGGATTATTAGGAACACCTGTTCAATTTCTCATTAATGCAATTATCTAATCAACCAATCACATGGCAGTTGCTTCAATGCATTTAGGGGTGTGGTCTTGGTCAAGACAATCTCCTGAACTCCAAACTGAATGCAGAATGGGAAAGAAAGGTGATTTAAGCAATTTTAAACGTGGCATGGTTGTTGGTGCCAGACGGGCCGGTCTGAGTATTTCACAATCTGCTCAGTTACTGGGATTTTCACGCACAACCATTTCTAGGGTTTACAAAGAATGGTGTGAAAAGGGAAAAACATCCAGTATGCAGCAGTCCTGTGGGCGAAAATGCCTTGTTGATGCTAGAGATCAGAGGAGAATGGGCCGACAGATTCAAGCTGATAGAAGAGCAACTTTGACTGAAATAACCACTCGTTACAACCGAGGTATGCAGCAAAGCATTTGTGAAGCCACAACACGCACAACCTTGAGGCGGATGGGCTACAACAGCAGAAGACCCCACCGGGTACCACTCATCTCCACTACAAATAGGAAAAAGAGGCTACAATTTGCACGAGCTCACCAAAATTGGACAGTTGAAGACTGGAAAAATGTTGCCTGGTCTGATGAGTCTTAATTTCTGTTGAGACATTCAGATGGTAGAGTCAGAATTTGGCGTAAACAGAATGAGAACATGGATCCATCATGCCTTGTTACCACTGTGCAGGCTGGTGGTGGTGATGTAATGGTGTGGGGGATGTTTTCTTGGCACACTTTAGGCCCCTTAGTGCCAATTGGGCATCGTTTAAATCCCACGGCCTACCTGAGCATTGTTTCTGACCATGTCCATCCTTTTATGACCACCATGTACCCATCCTCTGATGGCTACTTCCAGCAGGATAATGCACCATGTCACAAAGCTCGAATCATTTCAAATTGGTTTCTTGAACATGACAATGAGTTCACTGTACTAAAATGGCCCCCACAGTCACCAGATCTCAACCCAGTAGAGCATCTTTGGGATGTGGTGGAACGGGAGCTTCGTGCCCTGGATGTGCATCCCACAAATCTCCATCAACTGCAAAATGCTATCCTATCAATATGGGCCAACATTTCTAAAGAATGCTTTCAGAACCTTGTTGAATCAATGCAACGTAGAATTAAGGCAGTTCTGAAGGCGAAAGGGGGTCAAACACAGTATTAGTATGGTGTTCCTAATAATCCTTTAGGTGAGTGTATATTATTATACTACATTATATACATTATAACTTGCAGTTTACCTCCTTCCACTATCAATTCCATTTCAAGTGGGGCGATATATATATAGGCACGTTGTATGTGAGTATGCATTCATCACAGGGGCTTGTCTATATTGGATTGTTTTTTAGCCATAAAGCATTCTTCTTCTCTCAACGGGAACTATCCATTTATTTATTACTCTCCCCCTCCATCCATTTTCTTTCATTTATGAAAAGATATTATCTAACAATCTACCATTAAAAGCACACATAAAAGTACACACACTCGTTTACTCACACACACTTTAAAGCTTAATCAATCTTACTTTATCATTTATACATGCTCTTAAGAAACAAAGAAGGTCTTATGAGCATTAAACTGAATGAGATCATTAATTCTCAGAAACATCTGTATGTAATTTTAGAACTTGGCCCTTAATGGAACATGAGGAACGCTACATAAGAGAGTGACATTACCCTCACCATAAAAATATGTCACCCAAACAGAGTTTTTCATTAGAAAAACATAAAATTTAAATTCAAATATCTTTTAATCTGTTAGCAGGAGCAACGTTAAAGGTTGTGCATTAAAAATAAATGAACAGAAAATTGCATTTGTCCCTTAATGTTATTTTATGTACCGTATCCAAATATTTCAAGTGGGGCGATAGAACTTTCTTGACAATAAATGGCAATAAAACCGGTTCAGCAGTCCTGTAGTGTAACTTTCTTGTAATATTACGGAGTGTAAATATAAAACCCTTAGGGCAGTGGTCCTCAAAGTGTGGAATACTGAGGCAGATTTCATCCACAGACTTTGCGAGCACGGATTTCACAGGACGTTTCAGAGTGGGAGTTTTTTCCCCCTGTAAATTTCGAATGCTATTTAGATGAGATGTTATACACCATTTGATCATGATATTTGGCGGAAAACAATGGTAATACAAACAGTAATCAATCACAAAATCATGGTTAATTTTCCAAAGGGGCGGTGAACAGTCTTACAAAAGCGAGAACTTACAAACGCCACTACATCAACACTGTAATGTTATTTAGCATGCAGGCTAGTGGAGGCAAACAGCTTTGCCCTTTGTTTACATCTTAGCAATTATAAAAATTATAATTGGAACTGTTAATAGAAAACTCAACTACAAAAAATAAGACATACTTACAAGTTGTGATCCACAAACAACAACTTCTTTGTCCCAACAAAGTGGGAACTGCTCCATTTCAGGAGAAGCTTTTGTGCATAGCCTGCATTGTACTCATCTTAGGTTCTGGAAGATGTTCTCTGTAAAATGTGCTGCACACAGATAAACGTTGGGGTTATAATCTTCAGGAACAGTGTTTAAAATAAATTTTAACCTCTAGTTCGTCAGCCTTAGGAAGGTCAAACAAATGAGTTTTGGAAAAGCGGTGGAAAAAACAGCGTCTCTTTGACATAGCAGCAGCAAAACCAGGCCTCGTCCCCTTTTTTGCATATTCGGGGGGCAGGATTATTTAAATGAGTAACATTTTGACTTCATGAAGCCCAGAAAAAATGCATTGTAGTCCAAATGTATCGTTCGTTGTAGTTCTTGGAAAGTGAATTCCGTTAAATAAAATATCTCCCTTTGAGTGGACTTTGAGCTTTGTAACCTTGCAGATCTTTTTTATGCCCAAACAGCAACATTACTCAAAAGTTGAAAAAGTGAAAAAAAAAAACCCATAATATAAGCCCTTTAAATCTGTGTGTAAAATCTAATTTTTGATTATTATTTTTTTCACTTTCCTTTTCAAAGTGATTCTAATCATATTTTAAGCAATTCAAAACCATGATGGTGAACAAGTGCACATCTGATGTGTCTCAGCTGAAGGAAATAATAAATTTTTTATCGACTTGAATGTATCGGCCAAATTTTCTTATCGGGTCGATAACGATAACATTACAAATGAATATCTGCCGATACCGATATGCTGGCCGATACAGGCATCCCTAATCAAAATGACTTCCCCTCCATCTTGCAACGACATCTCTTCTCTTCTCTTCTCTGATGACGTGTTTACTATTGCGAGGGCAGGACAACTTGGGCAAATTCCAATCGGAAGTGAGCATCCTTATGCCCTACTCTCTCCGAAGTGCAGAGCCCTTGAAGTGGCGACTTTGGAGGGAGCAGGGCACTTGTGTGTCACGATGAAGCAGTTTGGAACACACTTGGCGAAGGGAGCAATAAAAGACCACGTAATTTCCTCATTAACTTCACATGGAATGTAACCAGGACAACGCGGCTGTGCAGCGACATCAGGAATATCTTATTATTGGTGTTAATACGATACAAATAAATGTAAATTTTTTAGTGAAGTTTTTGAAATATATTTTATATATATGTGTGTGTGGTTTCCTTATCTGCCCTTAACTTCATAAGTTAAGCATTAGACACATTTCTTACCTATGAAACTGTTTTAAACTTAATATGAAATGCATGATGAAAATGTGTGTAATAACACAACTACTTAAATTATTCTTTTTATACGTTAACTCCAACTCTCCTGCCAGATCTAAATTTAAAATTAATCGGGAGGACTTGTCACCCTGGGTCACATGACCATAAATGATTAAATTCTTTCTTGAAGTGACCATCGCATGTGTTCCTTTCTCTAACGGACTTGTGGAAGGGCCCATTTGCCTCCTACAAATGGCGTCCCCTTCCCGAAGTTCCCTTCAAGTGTGCAAAAACGCCGTTTGGAATTCGTTCCCTGTCACTCGCATAAGATCATCACAGCAATAGCAACCATCCAATGATTCAATCAATTCCTGATGGACAAAATCAAGCCTCGCCATACATTTTTCTTCACAGTTGTGTGTGTGTGTGTGTGTGTGTGTGTGTGTGTTTGTAAGTATCAGCCAAATTAATGATGTCAATGATGTGTTTTTTCATTATTCAACATTCTTAAGATTTCAAATTCTGGGGGCCGGCCGCAAAAATATTTCTACTTTTTTAAAAAGTGGCATCACCATAAAAAATTGAGAACCAGTGCCACAAGGGAGCCCTAATTTAATTGCAGTGTCTATTAAATCCCCTCATCTCTCCTGTTCTCTCTCCATGGCCCAGTAGAGGTTTGGGGGATCATCTCAGGCCATGCAGTTTAGAGTTGCTTCACTTAAACCAATATGCTTTGATAGGGATTTCAAAAGGGGGGAATCTAAATTTTCTCTTTCATCCTCTCTTCTAGTTTCCTCTCACTTTCCCTCCCTTGAGACAGTTTATAATGTGTGTGTGTGTGTGTGTGTTTGTGTTGGTTTGTTGCATTTACCTCAGACATATAAGAAAGCACATCAGTTAATTCCCTTATTGTTCACAAGAAAAACAACACTGAATACATAAATAGATAAACAAACAATACAAATGAATAAATATAATTGCCCGAAGATAGCATTAAATACCAAAGGAATCAGAAACTGATGCGTCTACGATCTTTCACTTTTTTCAGATGCAGCAAAAACACAATATGTCACACTTTAACTTCATATTTATTAGCATTTGACTAATTTATAACACATCAAATCCCTTGCAGAGCAAACAAATCACAGAGGATTCAGAGCCCTGAGGCTAAATGAGGTCACATGAGGACAGAGTGATTCGGCAGATGTCTTCCAAGGAGAATAAAAGAATATTTAATCATTTTCAAAGCACAGGAAGCTCAATTGTGTTATGAGGTTTTGCACTATTTTGCTCGTTTTTTAAAACGCAACGTGAGAATGATTAAATGCGAACAGATGGAGGCCAGT
This sequence comes from Scardinius erythrophthalmus, assembly GCF_964197995.2. Taxonomy (NCBI): domain Eukaryota; kingdom Metazoa; phylum Chordata; class Actinopteri; order Cypriniformes; family Leuciscidae; genus Scardinius; species Scardinius erythrophthalmus. Next base: position 16,170,931 of record NC_138239.1, on the reverse strand, counting down.
TGGCGTGTTCGGTAATATAATTTCTGTATCGGTTTTCATTTTGTGATCTTCACAAATGGCTAAGAACAGATTGATCCGTGTCTGCATTTCTCATCTCGCTCAAGACATTATTAACATCCGATTAGAAGTATGGCATTCTCCATCATTCTTTCACTCTCCTTCCAGCTCTTTCTTCTCTTGTAAGAGACCACATCAATGTTCCCTCTATTTTTTTTCCTTGCTGAGCAAAACTTTTCAATATTGAGTGGACATTTTGAACACCTGAGCAAAAACATTTTTTATACCAGACCCGTACAACGCATGTTCACACAAAAAGTGGTTACATCATGCAGTTGTAACTTTTAACTTGAATGTGCTATTTCTATTCTTTCTATCTGACACTTGATGTGACTTGGTGATATTAAATCATATTTTTTAAAACAAGCAGTTAATTCAGAAATCACTAAATTAAGCATGTTAACCAAGAATTTCTATTAATATAAATATATATATATATATATATCAGGCAGAACAGTTCAATACTTATAATATAATATAACATAATATAACAATTAAGCAGTTACAATGAGGTGGTTTGAGACAGCCATGTTTTTGTACGGTCAATTATTGGCAACAGACAGCATGCAATCATCAAAATGTTGGTTTATTTCTTATTCAATTCAATTCACATTTATTTGTGTAGCGCTTTTCACAACACATATGGTTTCAAAGCAGCTTTACAGAAAATGCATGTCTACATTGCAATTTAGAGTGATCTGTTGTCAGAGGTGGCTGTCAAGTTATTTATTTCAGAAATGAACAAATCACGCATTTAGCTAACAATGTATTAATTTAAGGAAGAAACAGTGAGTTCATTGAAGTAATGTTGTTAACAAAATGTTTAGGATATAATAGAAAATTTAGCATTGGTGTTTGCATTACTTTTTAGAATTTGCAAGACTGTCTATATCAGGGGTTTTCAAACGTTCTAATGGAAATCGCCCTAAACAATCCACTTGTAAGATCAATTCTTTATTGGCTTATCGTATCACACATGACCAGAGTCGCCCAATAGTGAGCCTACGTGGTGACGTGCAACACAGACACGCTACGCTTAAACACTACGTAAAAAGACTCGAGGTCCAGAGAGAAGGAAATGAAAAGTGGAATAAAGTCGTTATTTTTGTTTGTTTTTGCGCACAAAACGTATTCTCGTCGCTTTATAAACTTAAGATTGAGCCACTGTAGTCACTTGGACTATATTAACAATGTCTTTAATACATTTTCTGGGCCAGCAAGTTAGTGTCCATAAGCCTGCAGGAGGAGTGGTCCAGCACTCAGATTTCATCAAAAATATCTTAATTTGTGTTCCGAAGATGAACGAAAGTCTTACGGGGTTGGAACAACATGAGGGTGAGTAATTACTGACAGAATTTTCATTTTTGGGTGAACTAACCCTTTAACCGTATTCATCGGTTCTAACTTTATAGCGACACTAACTCTATAGTGGCTGACCAGAGCACTACAATTATTTCTCATTAGATTACAATCAAATGGATTTCCTCACACAATTCTCGTCTGTCCTCTGCGCGGCGTTTTATTACTTCTGCGCGGTTGAGACATCAGAAGTGTGCGGCCGCGCACGCGCACAGCTTACGCCGTGTCCTAACCAGACGCGATGCGATAAGATTCCAGCGACAAATAATTTTTCTGTCCACACTAGACGCGACGCGACTGCGAGATGCGTCAAAATCAACCAAACCCCACAGCCAATCAGAACAGCGTCAGAACAGAACTCACGGCACGTCCACAGCACCAGAGAGTAATCTTGACGGCACTCGCAAGAAAAATGGTTAAGTGGCTTAATAATCAATTTCACAAATATTACACCATTTAAACATTATGAAAAATACATAGGCTACTGAGTTACTAAAACAATCTTTGTCAAAGAATACACTTGTTTGTTCACAGTTTGAACGTTCTTGTTTCCATCTATCTATAAATTACAGAAACGTCTGTCTGTGTGTCTGTCTGTGTGTGTGTGTGTCTGTTACTCGCATATCTCTCGAACTGTTAGTCCGATGGATTTCAAACTCGACAGGTGTCTCGCTACAGGCACGAGTAAGTGCAGTGCCAAGTTTGACGTTGTTTGGATGAGAAATGCAAAATATATTGTTAAATATATCTGTTATATATCTGCTTTCTTGTGTAATCAGATATCTCTTACACACTCTGCCGAATTAAATCAGTCACACGCTTGATAACTTTTCCAAATGGCGTCTTTACTTTTCTGCCTCTTAACGTGAACTTCCTTCTACATCCGGTCTTGCATACATATTAGTACACTCACATCTTAAAGATACAGACCATCATTCTAATACATGACATCCCCTCCAAAGTCGGATAGAGACCTTTAACACTTGACTGTTGTCTCAGTATTGCCAAACAAATAACATGTTCATCTAACTGATGATTTTCACATTTCTTCAACTTATTTTAAACTCACTTATAATATTAACCATGAATATATCAACAACGTTGTCTGCATTTAATCTGCATCCAAAAGTTCAACCAACGATAAAGTCAGCAAATTTTTGAGGTAATTTTTTTTGTCTTTGGGGCTTGACATATGTAATGTCTTGGTGACACTCAACCATAGGCACAAGTCTCTCTGATTCCTCTGACAATGTCTGTTGATCTGAATCTGTGGAACAGTCAGCATTCCCTTTCTCGCTTTCTACATATTTCTTCACAAATGTTGTGTTGCGACTGTACTGGGCTCCGGTGGGTGACTCGACAGTTATTTTGTTCCCAGCTTTGCTGACCACTGTGTGAGGTGTTGCGTTAAACAGTGTGGTAAACTTGTCCGTCTTGTCCTGCCTGATCAGAACCCGATCTCCAACAGCTACATTTGAGAAATCTGCTTTGCGATGTTCATCTGCATACAGTTTATATTTTCCTTTTTTCTCAGCGTCATGGTCGTGAACTTCGAGATCTTTGTCTACTGATGTGAGTTCAGGTAACTTGCCTCTCATTTTTCTTTTAAACAGAAGTTCAGCGGGGCTTTTGCCTGTGGTGTTATGTACAATTCCTCTGTACACTGTAACATACTTCCTGAGTTCCTTTTGCCAGTCAAGTCCTTCCGACTGTGCAATGCGGATTCGTTTCATGATGGAGGCATTCTGGCGCTCGACTTCACCATTCGCTTGAGCCCATTTAGGCGTTGTTTTCAGGTGTCTGATCCCGTTTTCTTCACAGAAACTCCTGAATTCATCTGATTTGAATTGAGGTCCATTATCTGATTTTAGTGTGGCAGGAAGTCCATGTCGGCTGAATATGTCCTCAAGGCTGTCAATCACTTTTGTTGCTGTGGTTGAGGTCAGTATGTCATACTCATAATACCTACTGTAGTAATCCACCACAACTAGGATTGAGTGTTTTGATGGCAGAGGACCCAATAAATCTACTGCTAGATCTTGCCATGGTCCATCTGGCAACGGTAAGGGTCGCAATGGTTCTGGCGCATCGGGACGAGAGACAATTTGACAGCCATGGCATGATTTGCAATATCTCTCGGCAGCTCTGTCCATGCCAGGCCACCATACTTTGCTCCTCAGGTGCTGTTTGGTCCCAACAATACCTATGTGTCCCTCGTGGGCAAGTGCTATTGCTCGTGGTTGTAATGTTTTTGGAAGAACAATGCGTGTTCCACGTAGTATTAAAAAACCTACCACGCATAGCTCCCTAGCAACAGCTGCGTATGTCATACACTTTTCAAAGTGTCCACTTTCAATAGCTTTTCTCACCTCTATTAGTTCGGGATCTTTTTCTGACGCCTCCTCCACTTCCCTTGTGGTTAGGGCTCTCGGGGTGGCATTAATGGCTACAAATCTCACATACTCATCCGAATCATGTAAGTGCTTCTCTCTCATTGCTGTGCTTCCTAGAAGTCTTGACAAGGGATCTGCAATGTTCTCTTTTCCAGAAACATAGACAACCTTAAAGTCGTATGGTTGAAGACGCAAAACCCACCGCTCAATGCGGGCACAGGGCTTAGAACGTGGACTGTAGATTGTCTCTAATGGCTTATGGTCCGTGACCAGATCAAATTGTCTTCCATAGACATATGGGTGAAGCTTCTCACAGGCCCATACAAGGGCAAGGGCCTCCTTCTCAGTCTGGGAGTACCGTCTCTCACAATCTGATAGACTTCTACTGATGTAGCACACTGGCACCATTTGTCCTTTTTGACACTGTGTCAATACAGCCCCCAACCCTACAGGGCTGGCATCGGCTATAACTTGGGTTGGTGCATCTTTGTCAAAGTATGCTAAGGTCCCTGATTTTGCAAGTTCTCCTTTCAGAGCCTTAAATACACTTTTTTGTTCAGGACCAAAGATGAATTTGGAGTCTTTTCTGGTAAGACGTCTCAAGGGCTCTGCCAAGGTTGCAAATTGTGGAATAAATCTGCTGCTGTAATTGACAAGTCCAAGAAAACTCCGAACCTCTGAGGCGTACTGTGGCTCTCGAGCCTCCACCACAGCCCTGACTCTCTCATCAGTGGGCCCGATACCTTTTTGTGTGAGTAGAATCCCCATAAAATTTAAGCGATCCATACTGAACTGACATTTTGCAGGATTCAGAGTTAGCCCGCATTCTCTCAGACGTTTCATGACAGCATGTAGACGGTGATTGTGTGTTTTATGGTCAGGCGCATGCACAATGACGTCATCAGAGATGTTTTCAACTCCCTCTATTCCAGCAAGGGCAGACGCGATCTCATGTTGGTATTGTTCACTTGCGGAAGATACTCCAAAAATGAGCCGCTTGTATCTGTACACTCCATTGTGAACTGCAAACGTCGTGATCTGGCAGGACTCTGGCGTTAACTCTAACTGGTGATATCCCCATTTAAGATCTAATTTGCTGAAGACCATAGACCCATTCATACTTTGTAGCAGCTCATCTACAGTGGGAATGGGGTATCTTTCCCTAATGATTGCTCGATTGGCTTGTCGCATGTCAAGACAAAGCCTAATTTCAGCATTTGCTTTTGGAACAATCACAACCGGATTAACCCACGGAGTAGGCCCGTTCACTTCTTCAATAATGTCCATTTCTAAGAGTTCTTTTATCTTTTCTTCAACAGGAACCCTTAAATTAAATGGAATCCGCCTTAAAGGCTGGGCAACTGGCTGAATCTTCGGGTCTATGTATAAACTAATTTGCTTGGTTTTCAGCTTACCAACTCCTTGAAACACTTCTGGGTATTGTGAATGGAGCGACTGTTTGAGGTCTGTTACAGCTTCAACGTTTGTGCCGATCTTCAGTACTCCGAGTTTCATGGCAGTGTCTCTCCCCAACAGTGGCTCTCCTATCCCTTTAATTACAATGAATTCAGCATATACCGACCGGCTGCCCATTCTTGCTTCACACTTGAAAGCTCCCTTTAGTGGTAATGGCTGATTAGACGAATAAGAGAACAATTTCCTCTCTGTTTCCGGAATGTACGAATGGCATCTAATATTCTTTGCCTTCAGTTCCTCCCATGTTCTTTCATCAATGATATTGCTGGTCGCACCAGAGTCTACAAGCATTTTCAAATTGACATTTCCCAAGCAGATATTCATTCTATCAGCCATGTAGTCGTCTTGAATGACAAATGCATATTCAGCTTGCCCTTCAACATGGTTAACTGTTTGCTGCTTCACATTTTTAGTTTTGCACATTTTTGAGAAATGATCTCTTCCTTTACATTTGTGGCATGTCTGGCCTCTCGCAGGACATTTTAAATCTCGTCCCAAATGATCTGTATTTCCACATCTGTTGCATTGTTTGTTCAACTTACTGCATTCAGCTTGCTGTTTTCCCTTGAATTGTCCTTTCATCTTTCCCCCTTTTTTCCAGACGCGATTCACAGACTCAGTGTCAGGCTTTGATATGTCACTCACCGATGATGCAGCCATCTGTTCCTCTATCCGTTCACAGAGGGCAGCAACCTCCAACGCACGATCGAGCGTGAGATTAGGTCCTTCCTCCAAAAGTTTACGACGCACGTACATTGATAAACATTTGCCTACGATGGCATCCCGGATTTGATTAGTCATGTCATCCGCAAATGCACAGTCCTTTGCTGCCTGTCTGAGACGTGTTGTGAACTGTTGAATCGTCTCACTTGGGTTTTGGGAAAGTTTATAAAAAGACTGCCTTGCATACGCAGTATTCACTCGTGGCACAAAGTATGCATTCAAAGCTGCAACGGCCGCGTCGTAATCGGCAGCACCTCCCGTATCCGCCAGAGTGGAGAATATATCTTGAACATCAGGTCCAGCGTGATGCAAAAGAAGTGCTCTGCGCCGCTGACGAACTGCAGCAGCGACATCTTCTTCAATTATAAGTCCTTTACCGTCCGCATAAAGTTCAAACGATGTCAGCCACCTCGTCCATCTCGAACCAAGAGTCGCAGGATCTTTGTAGCACTCAAACGTAGGAATACCAGACTTTTCCATCGCGTGCAATCAGTGCTCACACCCACTTTGCTGCATCCTCGTCGCCAATGTTATATATCTGCTTTCTTGTGTAATCAGATATCTCTTACACACTCTGCCGAATTAAATCAGTCACACGCTTGATAACTTTTCCAAATGGCGTCTTTACTTTTCTGCCTCTTAACGTGAACTTCCTTCTACATCCGGTCTTGCATACATATTAGTACACTCACATCTTAAAGATACAGACCATCATTCTAATACATGACAATATCGGTCAAAGAAGCCCCAAGAAGGTTGTGGTTTAAAAATAAACATTCTGATATAAACACTCTGTCAGCTACACTGTTTACTTCTAAATATTATATTTTATTATATGAGTATTTTTTGGAGTTCACTGTGTAGCCTGCTCCCTGAATCGTCGCGCTTATTCATTTGTGGATGTTAACTGAATCTGTAAGTCACCTACGCTATTTACTTCTGTATATTATATCTATCTGTACATTACGGAACGTCTTTCTGTCTGTGTGTGTGTTATTTGCATATCTCTCGAACCGTTAGTCCAATGGATTTCAAAATTGACAGGTGTCTTGCTACGGGCATGAGTAAGTGCAGTGCCAAGTTTGACGTTGTTTGGATCAGAAATGGAAAAGATATTGTTAAATATATATCGGTAAAAGAAGCACACTGGCTTTTGCCGCTCTAGCCGCTGGCCACTCCCCCTCTCACACTGACACTGAGTGGGCACAGCCCAGGACTGAGACAGAGAGGGTCGAAGAAAGCAGCGGAGCTAGCGTTTTCTCGGAGTTCACAGTGTAGCCTGCTCCCTGAATCATGTAGTTACATTTTCCACATTTATTGTTTGTCATTATGTCAGTATCAGTTTTTGCTTTCTACCATGCACAAATAAAAATGTCACTGAACTTTTGCTGTGTAATTGTAACAATGAGCACTCAAACACACCAAACCAACAATTACTAAAAACACACTTAAAAACTGATTTTGCATGGGCATTTTGCACTAGTTTGTTTAATTTCAAGATCTGAGGTGAATTATCTATTGTTGCTTTTACAGCTACAAAGCTGGAGCACTAAATGATATTCAGAGTCACATTGCATGCTTTTAACATTAAATAAAGCACATAAACAGTACCTGAGATTATCATTGCCACACTTTGTGTTTGTTGTTCCAGCCACGACGTCAGAGAAAAATAGAAACCGTTTCTAAAATAGAATTGTCGCGTGTCGCCGTCGCGGCTGGTTAGGACAAAAACTCTGATTAAAGGTGGTATCAGCGATTTCAGGCCCAAACATAAATGATCACATTCATCTAATATTTCGCTAGCTGCACGCCCCATAAGCATGCTGTCAAAAAAACGCGTCTCTCTAGGTAGCCTAGGCTCTGAGATCTGCACACAAAAACAGTTGGTATCAACATCAAATGGTAAAATGGTAAATGGACTGCATTTATATAGCGCTTTCACAGACCTACGGCCACCAAAGCGCTTTACATAGCCTCACATTCACCCATTCACTCACTCATTCATTCACCGACGGCGGTGTCTGCCATGCAAGGCGCCATCCAGCTCGTCGGGAGCAGCTGGGGTTAGGTGTCTTGCTCATGACCACCTCGACACTTGGTCAAGTGGAACCGGGGATTGAACCACCAACCTTTCGGTTTACATCACTCAAAACCAAAATAAATAGTGTTCCAACCAATCATCGACAGGGGCGGGTGTTGTGAGGTTTTGCGCTCGTGCACGGCTGCCTATGACGGCTGCACGCGAAAACCTCACAACACCCGCACCTGTGGATGATTGGTTGGAACACTATTTGTTTGGGTTTTGAGTGTTTGGCTAAAACGGGTGAAAACAACTGTTTTTGTGTGCAGATCTCAGAGCCTAGGCTACCTAGAGAGACGCGTTTTTTTGACAGCATGCTTATGGGGCGTGCAGCTAGCGAAATATTAGATGAATGTGATCATTTATGTTTGGGCCTGAAATCGCTGATACCACCTTTAACATGCAAAAGATACCTTTTATCGCGCGTCGCGTGTAGTTAGGGCACGGTGTTTAGAGGGAACAGTAGCTTCTTTATTTCTCCCTTCCTAACATGCATTATGTATTTCATTATCGTCGCAAACAACTTTCAGCCACTGGAGTACAGTCAAACATAATTGACACACAGACATTAAATGACTCTCATGAGCCTTCCTGTATCGATCTGCATACTGACCAAGAGCAAGAGCAGGACCGGAGACACTGCAAACATAAAACTCCAACACTTCTAGATGTGCTTCAGTGACAGGGCTTACCTCTGAAAAATACTGCCCAGGGTCTGGCTGACAGCAGAACGGTGACCCGTCCGTTTATCATATGATTTATTAATTAAGGTAAATGTCAAGTTTGCAATTACTTCACAATTCATTTGGAGGAGCTCAAAGGAATATTATACAAATAAGTGACAATTAGACGAAAATGTGGATGCTGTGAGGATGAGCCGAAGCAGGGGCATTTGTTTAAGAGATATTTGTGTGCTGTGGGGAAAGAAAGCCATGGCATTTCTAAGATCAGGTCACATTGATCAGGGCACGCGCTCAAACGCTGCTGTCAGCTTGCTGGGTGTACAGATTCCAGGATAATCCATTTTTTTTGACACGACATGCTGCACTTTCACAAAGATTTTTTGTGGGGTGAACTCACTCAACTGTAAAAACCAATAGCTTTAACCGTTCATTTCTAAATAAAGACTGGTATGACATTTGGAAAAGGAGTTTAGGTTGAAATTTTGTTCATGACACATCAGAACAATGAATCTTCTGGAAGCAATCGATTTAGCTTTTCACACTGTTCTGTCTCTGTCCATTGTCGTTCCTGTTGTTGGTATATTGTTTTCTCAACATCTCATTGAGAAGCCAATGCATCAAAACCTTTGGTCTTCAGCTACAGTACAGTACCCACCTTCCACTGCACGTTTTTTTTTTGTATTGGTTTATTTTTTGTTGCATTTATGCCAATTTATTTACAAAATACAATAGGGGACAACAGTCAGTATACCAGTTTACATTTCCAAACATTCCTTTTCCCATTAATTGTAATAGTCCAGTGAGATTTTTGTATGTACAAGGATTCTGACAACAGCCTTTGCTCCAGACAGAGATCTGATCTCACCATCATCACACCCATCTGGGATTACATCTAAAAACAGGAAAAGACAGAGACAGACAGACTAAAGGCAACGTCTCCAAGAGGCTTAAACCAACCTGCAAAAGTACCTGAAAAACTATGTGCAAGTGTACTAATGACAAAAGCTGTTTTAAACGCGAAGGGTGGTCACTCTAAATATTGATTTGATTTAGTTAATAGAAGTTAATTGATAAATAAAATCTTTTTATGGCTTTATTTTGGAAAGCATCCACACTTTACAGCATAAAGTGCCTAAAGCTTTTCACAATACTGCTTTGCAGGAAGGTTTCTTCAAGCGTTTTGCGACGTTGCTACAGTTCTTCATGTAATCACAGACAGACTTGATGATGGTCAGATCAGAAATCTGTGTGGATCATACCGGCTGTTGTCAGACTCCTTGTGCATAAAAAAAAATCTCCTGTTATAACATTTAAAGGGACACTTCACCCATTTGCATTAAGCTTTGCATTGTTAGAAACCCAGTCATACTATTGAATGGTCGTGCAACACTCTCTCATTTTCCCCTGAGACAGGAGAAATCTGTTATTTACCTCTTACACTTCCTCCTACAATGACGCAAAAATCGTCATTTTGCGTCATTGTAGGAGGAAGTGTTAGAGGGGGGGATTTCTGTTAAGACTACAGACACTAGTTTCTCATCTTTCCCAGGGGGCGGGACCCGCTCACGCTACAGGCCTATTACAGATCAGTGGGTGGGACTTTACTCTCTGAAACTGAAAGCAATATCCTCCATCTTGTTTGAAGCTAAGCTAACAGGCGCTGTGGAGACAGATGTAAAGTTATGACAATAGCGGAGGAGAGTGCTCAATATGATATAGAAGAGGATTTCGGAAGTCTGATGCTTGAATCAGGTGTTTGTGGCTACCTTTACAAGCCGCATTATAGCGAAGAGCAGCCGAGGCAGAAGACCTGCCTGCCGCGGACGAGGAGCCCGGACTGGCTCGAGTTAGGGCGGACTGGCGGCGCCGGTGATCTCACTATGCAGCTACGAACCGCTACGAACACAGAGATAGAGTCCGTCTGCGGCAAAGAATTTCAACGATGACAATTTCTCCTGGACGAAATCTCTGAATCAGACGAGGACACGGACGTTTGTGTTGAGAACTATCCTTGTTTCGCACCGCATATGTTCTGACTGAACATCCAGGTACCATGCAATAATTCACCTTTTCGAAAGAAATACAAACGAGGAGTAATGCACTATATGAGTTCGCCAACTAACTAGACATTTTGTGTGAATGTGAAATGAATTTCAAGCTCTGGTAGTAGCTAGCCTTGTAGACGGAAGAGTGATTTCTCTTATAGGCAGATATGCGCTTTCTGGATTAGTGGGAGTGGCTTGCGGAGCTGTGCAATGTGGTGCATTGTGGGAGTTGTTGTCTTTCATACAAATGCGTTCTGAAGTTATTTTTTGTCTTTTCTCGGTCACGAAGGCACCAAATTCAAAAATTATTTTACATTTCGACTACATATATGACCCACTTTAAATAAAAAACAATGTTCAAATGGGTGAAATGACCCTTTAATGGTTTAATTAATGAATGTCCTGTTATTTTATATTTAATACATTTTTTCCACAATATTAGTTTTAACATTGTTGCATTTATAATAAAGAAAGTTTTCTTTTTTAATATATTGTAAAATGTAACTTCTTCCTGTGATGGCAGTTGAATTTTCAGCAGCCATTACTCCATTATTCAGTGTAACTCTAATATGCTCATTTGGTGTTCAAGAAACACCTGTATGTATCCATATGTGTGTACGTATGTGTATATGTGAGTGTGATTGGCTGGGCTTCTATTTTACTGCTCAAGACAAGTGGAAAGGACATTTATATTCCCTGCAAGCAATTACATTTTTCCACTGAAATTTGAGGATATCACCAAACAATTAAGTCTAAAATTGTTTGCCTGCAAAATCATTAAGATTATTCCTTTTGTACTTATGCAAAAAAGCTATTTTGCCATAATGCACGAGCCAAATTGCTATTATGTAAATAACCGTGTGGAGATGGTGATTGGAATATTTCTGCTCATTTAGCTGATTCAGGAATTCCATCAGAGGAAATTAATGACTGAGATCCCGAGTGTATACTGGCAGAGAGACTGAGAGAACGTGAGGGAGAGAGGAGAGATATAATCAGCCTTTACAAACTTTTATTGGGACTTCAGGCCAAACAGCTCAGTGAGGCAAGGTCAAATGAATGAGAGAGAAAGAAATTAATACACAATAAAGAGGTAGCAGTGAAAAGTGGTATGGAGATACAAAATCACCTGACTCAACAGTTCTATAAATAAAATGAAACCCTCGGGTAAAACATTAGACAGGAACCTGCATGTGTGAGTACAAAAATGCTTTCAGATGCATAAAACAATAAAGCATTAAAGGTACATTTGTTATTCTGTGGTTACTAGGTCTTTTGGAAGTGCAGTTCAGGGTTCAACAGTATGTTAAGAGTAGCCTAAACTATCACAGATCTGTTCAAAGTGAAGATTTATATCACTTCATAATCCAGGGCTGTTGAAAGTAGATTTGCAATTCAATAGCGTTAACAGCCTGCCACTTTCAGCTATATTTCTCTATAAGAAATAGACAAACAGCTTCCTGCATCTGAAACGAGAGCCTAATATTAATGCATTTATTATAAAAATTTTTGGCTCGCAATTCAGTCGCATGCTGGGCACAGGCGTACCATTTATCTCAGCTGGACTCTGAAAGGAAAAGAAACAATCTAACTTAAAAACAACATTAGAGACCCTGTGATGGCTACTTTCAGCTGCTGCAAAAGTTGTGAATGATGGGTTGATATTTTCTCAGCCTGTAGAAATACATTTTCTGTCATCTTTTCCCACCTTTGAACTGTGAGATTCAGATGCAGTTGTCCCAAAAAGAGTTCGACCACTTCAGTCACACTTAAAATGTGTGAATGTCACTGCATTTAATAACTGGTAAAAATAGCAAAGAAAGTGGCATTTATTTAAAAGAAGACCTTTCAAACAAAACATTTAAACAATGTGGATTTTAAAGGATAAAACATCAGATATAATGTTCAAAGTTGAGATAAACTTTTTGGATACTTCCTGGTTCTCTTACGAGAGATACTCTCGTACTGTGTAGAATACGCTAGGGGAAAATCCTTTTCCACGAGAATACTGAAGCCAAAAAAAATTATCCTTTAATTTTGTATTAATGTAAAACGCGTTGCGGCAGCATACAGACATAGGCGAGGCAGCTCGCGCGCCTATTGGCTGGTCTGCTGGCAACTGCTTAAGCCTATCGAGCGAGACCTAGAGTGACGTCAGACCCAATGAGGGCGCTTCGCGCCCTCTGCGTCACGTCCCGCCGAAACGGGCGTGGCTTAGGTCTATAAATACCGCTCGCAGGCATTATTTCTCTGATTTTTCATCCTTCAGCGAAGCAACTCACATCGCTGGATCCGAGAAGAAGCCGCGCTGTTGAAGGAGCACCTCAGCGGGACGAGTCGAAGAAGCTGCTGGCCGCGCCGCCTTCATCGCCTTCCTGCTGCGCTATCCAGCGCCTATATCCTTTTCATTGCACTGTGTGTGTGTGTTCGCCGGCGCGACTCACACTATCTAAAAGAGCTGCGTCTTTTTCAAGATGCCTGCTTGTGGCTCGTGCAGAGCCGCACTCAGCGACGGGGACCGCCATGTCATCTGCGCTTCCTGCCTGGGTCAAGAACACGCAGCTCTCGCGCTCGCTGATGGCGGCTGCCATCACTGCGAGCTGTTGCCTTTAGCGACTCTGAGGACTCGCTTGGCACTGTTCACCGAGACTGCGCCCACACCTGCTGTTGTAAGAAGCGCCGTAAGAAGCGCCGCGCTCAGCGGATCCCGGAGCCCTCTCTCAGCCGTCAAAGCTCGCCGGTGCGCCCGCCTGCTTCTCCGGTTTCATCAGCTTCGCTCACGGACGGACAGCGGCCGCGGTCTGCCGCCGCTTCTGTCGATGACGCTGATGAGATCGACGCGCTGCTTCGAGAGGAGGATTCCTGCTCTCTCATAGCATCAGGCAGTGAGGATTGGGCGGGCTCTGAGGACCCCACCCCTCCTGCCCGTGCTTCTACGGGAAAGAGAGCGAGCATTGAGGCGGAGCTCATGCGCGTGCTCACTCAGGCCACGGCGAGCCTCGGCCTCGAGTGGATTACGCCTGAGCAGCCTGCTCATAACCGGCTGGACGGCTACTTCCTGCCTGGGGAGCGCGTTTCACCTGCATCCAAGCCAGCGCCCTTTCTTCCTGAGCTTCATGAAGAAGTCGCTAAATCTTGGAACTCCCCTTTTTCGGCCAGGACTCGGTCCTCTGTCTCTTTGGCGTTCTCCGCTGTTGACGACGCAAAGAACAGAGGCTACCACTCCCTGCCGCCGGTTGAAGAGGCTATCGCAGCGCACTTATGCCCGCCCTCCGCTGGACGGCGTGCTAAGATGGCGCTGCCCTCAAAAGCCTGCCGCACGACGTCAACCCTGCTCCGCCGCGCTTTCTCCGCCGCCGGGCAGGCCGCGTCAGCGTTGCACACCATGGCCACGCTTCAGATATACCAGGCCGATCTCCTCCGCCAGCTGGACGAGAAAGGACCTGACGCAATCTGTGTGCCGGACTTGAGGAGCGCTACAGACCTCGCTCTTCGCGCCACCAAGTCAGCAGCACAGGCCATCGGACGGAGCATGGCCTCGCTCACCGTGTCTGAGAGACATCTGTGGCTTACGCTCTCTGACATGTCTGAGTCGGAGCGCACCGCGTTCCTCGACGCGCCGCTTTCCCCTGCCGGCCTCTTCGGAACCTCGGTCAAAGATTTCGCCGATAGGTTCGCTGAGGTGCAGAAAGCGACCCAGGCCATGAAGCACTTCCTCCCGAAGCGCTCCAGTTCTGCAGCAGGCCGTGCGAAACCGTCTGCTCAGAGCTCACAGCCTAAGCCTCCGCCCGCCGCCTCCTCTTCTCAACGCCGCCAAGCCCAGAGCTCGAGACCGCGCTCTCGCTCATCCGGCCGCCGCCCCGCACCGCGTGGCCCGCGGCAGAAGGTTGTGTTGAAGCCAGAGGCCCCGAAATCATCCTAGCACGCCTAGGAAAGCGACGGTGTCCAAGTCCCGCTGCGGCCGGACTTCCACCAAAGCTTGCCGCTCGTCCAGTTCCAGGAAATGTGACTGGTCCAGCGTATTTAGCAGCCAACAAGCCGGTTCCATTACCCGCTTGCCTGCACACAAAAGCCGTTTTTACGGCTACCCAGATAAATCCCTTAAAGAGTGTATTTTCTGGTGTCCCGGCCACGGCCGACGGTGTTTCATGTGTAGAAAAAATGCCCGCTACTCAGCGCCCATTCCTACACACAAGCACAGCCCTTCACACAGGGCGCGCGCACATAAAATCGACTCAGATCGATTGCGCTTCAAATGTAGCAAAAGTGCCCACTACCCAGTGCCCACTAACGCTACTTCCCACATGTCTCACGGTCCCTGTGAATACAGGACCCGTATGCATATGCTCTGCTCACGCGAGCAATGCTGTAAAGGTGGTGTACGTGCCCGCCGCTCCGCGCCCACGCCCACACACAGACATGAAACTAGCCCAGCCCTCCTCCTCTCAGCTAAACACTGCGGAGGAGTCGAGCGCGGGCATTCTGCCCGCTGTTATCAGCGCGCCCCCTGCCTCAGATGTCATGAGCGCGACGCTTATGTCACAGCACACAAAAGCCGCTGTATCGCGAGCCGATCAGAGCGCGCTTCGCATCCGGCCCCTAGCTACTCGCGCACCTGCGTGGGAAAAGCTTCCCGGGGTTTCGAGATGGGTGCTGAACATCATAAAAGGAGGCTATTCGCTGCAGTTTCGCCGACGCCCTCGCCGCTTCATGGCGCGCGTCGAGACCACGGTAGAATCGAAAGTAGCCCATCTACTTCGAGCCGAGATTTTGAAACTGTTGAGCAAAGGGGCTATAGAACCCCTATCTCAAGCTCAAAGCGAGGGGGGGCTTTACAGCAGATACTTCCTGGTGCCCAAAAAAGACGGGGGTCTCAGACCCATACTAGATCTGCGGCAGTTGAACAGAGCGCTTATGAAGCGCCAGTTCAGGATGCTCACAACCAGAAAAATCCTCGCGCACGTCCGCCAGGGGGACTGGTTTGTGTCAATAGATCTAAAAGACGCGTATTTTCAAATACAGATAGCGTCACGTCACAGGCGATTTTTGAGATTCGCCTTCGAGGGCCAGGCATATCAGTACACAGTCCTGCCTTTCGGCTTGTCCCTGGCACCCCGTACATTTACGAAGTGCATGGACGCAGCGCTCGCACCCCTCAGATTACGGGGCATACGAGTGCTGAACTATCTGGACGACTGGCTGATTCTAGCCCAATCTCACTCAGAGCTCGTAGAGCACAGGACCATTTTACTCGATCACCTCGAGAATCTCGGTCTCGCAGTGAATTGGGAGAAGAGCTCACTTTTCCCCAGACAGATTATATCTTTTCTGGGAATAGAGCTGAACTCGCTGCTAATGACAGCACGCCTGTCATCTCAGCGCACACTAGACATTCGTCGCGCAGCCGGCGCGTTCCGCTGCGGCGCGATAGTCCCTCTCAAAGCCTTTCAAAGGATGCTCGGCCTGATGGCCTCAGCATCTTCAGTTCTCCAGTTGGGCCTTCTGCGCATGCGCCCACTGCAGTTCTGGCTCAGAAAGAGAGTACCACGCTCAGCGTGGGCCTCCGGTCAGCTTCGCGTCAAGGTCAATCGAGCATGCATTGCAGCTTTGAAACCTTGGGAGGCAAAAGACTGGTACCAATCAGGTGTAAGCCTGGGGACTTCCTCGAGAGTGATGGTGGTGTCCACGGACGCATCCACCTCGGGATGGGGAGCGCTGCTCGAGGGCAGACCGTTTTTTGGCCTATGGTCAAAGCGGGAGAAGCTCTTACATATCAACTGCCTCGAAATGTTGGCAGTGAGCAAAGCGCTCACGCGCTTTTGTCCCCTCATACAGGGGCACCACGTGCTAATACGTTCAGACAACGTCTCAGTGGTGTCCTACATAAATCGCCAGGGCGGCCTCAGGTCCCTGACTCTGTACAGGCTAACCAGGCGCCTCCTGATATGGGCCCGCAGCAACCTGCTCTCGCTGAGAGCAGCGCACGTGCCAGGGCTCCTAAACATAGGACCAGACAGACTGTCCAGGAACCAAGTTCCGACAGGAGAATGGTCTTTGCACCCACAGACAGTCCAGCTGCTGTGGAAGAAATTCGGCAGAGCGGAAGTAGACCTGTTCGCGTCTCAGGAAAACGCTCACTGTCCAGAATTTTTCTCGAAGAGCAAGGACGCGCTGACCCACGAGTGGCCTCGCCGTCCTCTCTACGCTTTTCCCCCCGTCTCCCTCCTGACTCAGGTGATAGAACGGGTCAGGGAAGAAGGATGCTCAGTGCTGCTTGTAGCCCCACTTTGGATGAGCCAACCTTGGTTCCCAATCGCGATGCAGTTAGCAAGCACCGCCCCGTGGCCAGTGCCTCTGAGGAGGGATCTCCTCTCTCAAGCCAACGGCTCGATTTGGCATCCTCACCCAGAGCTGTGGTCCCTCCATGTGTGGGCCATCAACGGGTACCCGCTGACCTCCCACAGGGAGTGCTAAACACTATCACACAGGCCAGAGCTCCGTCTACGCGACGTCTCTATGCCTCAAAATGGTCAGTGTTCTCTAGCTGGTGCACAGCTCGTGGTGTGTCACCCCTGTATTGCGGTGTGACGGAGGTTCTTTCCTTCCTACAGGAGCTGTTGGATAAGGGCAGGTCCCCTTCCACGCTCAAAGTCTATATAGCGGCCATAGCAGTGTTCTCTTCGACCACGCTCGGCCAGTCTATTGGAAGGAATGATTTAGTTATTCGCTTCCTTCGTGGAGCTAAGAGACTGAATCCTCCCAGACCTCCCACAGTCCCTATATGGGACCTTTCTACGGTACTGGAAGCCATGAAAGGTCATCCATTTGAGCCCTTGCAGGAGATTGATCTTAAACACCTGTCTTTCAAGACGGCGTTTCTTCTGGCTCTCGCTTCAGTGAAGCGCATAGGGGACTTACACGCGCTCTCAGTAAGCGCGACGTGCATGGAATTTGGGCCGAATGACTCTAGAGTTATACTCAAACCTAAGCACGGTTATGTTCCTAAATCCCTCAATACACCGTTCAGAGCACAGGTCATTTCCCTGTCTGCCCTGCCGGTCACTGAAGGAAATATGGACGAAAGCTCCCTTTGCCCAGTCAGGGCGTTAAGAGCTTATGTGTCTCGCTCGTCTGTTTTCAGACAGACGGAGCAGCTATTTGTTTCGTTCAGCGGACGTTCTAAGGGACAAGCCGCTTCGAAACAGACCCTATCCAGATGGGTAGTGGACGCGATAGCGCTAGCTTACACAACCAAGGGCATGCAGTGCCCGCTGGGTGTCAAAGCGCACTCCACGAGAAGCATGGCTTCATCGTGGGCATGGTCAAGTGGGATTGCCTTGCAAGATATTTGTATGGCGGCAGGCTGGGCCTCTCCGTCTACATTTATAAGGTTTTACAACCTAGAGGTTCCCGCACTACAGGCCAGACTACTGTCGGTCTAGTATGGCCAAAATCTCATAGCTGGCGCTGTCAGTTATGCAGCTATTGAGTATTGCAATCCTTGCTCTATGCTGCTATAAGGAAGATAGTGGCTAACCCCCCTTTCTTCCAGGATTCCCTGTGGGTCCCCTGGGTGATTATGTACTGTATGAACTCCGGGCTGTCGCCCTTGAGTCTATGGTATCAGATCCCAGCACGCACGGCGTTTTACAGTAGGTTCCCCTAGCGTATTCTACGCAGTACGAGAGTATCTCTCGTAAGAGAACGTACTCGGTTACTAACGTAACCTCGGTTCTCTCTAGAGAGAGGAACGAGTACTGCGTATCCTGCCGTGCCTGCACGCGCTCTGGTTGCTTCGACTATGAAAAACCAGAGAAATAATGCCTGCGAGCGGTATTTATAGACCTAAGCCACGCCCGTTTCGGCGGGACGTGACGCAGAGGGCGCGAAGCGCCCTCATTGGGTCTGACGTCACTCTAGGTCTCGCTCGATAGGCTTAAGCAGTTGCCAGCAGACCAGCCAATAGGCGCGCGAGCTGCCTCGCCTATGTCTGTATGCTGCCGCAACGCGTTTTACATTAATACAAAATTAAAGGATAATTTTTTTTGGCTTCAGTATTCTCGTGGAAAAGGATTTTCCCCTAGCGTATTCTACGCAGTACTCGTTCCTCTCTCTAGAGAGAACCGAGGTTACGTTAGTAACCGAGTACGTTTTCAGATTTTGTAGCATAGCAGCATACACATTTTTTATTTGTGTAAACTGAATTTCATGAAGAATTTGCTTCTTGACTGTTAATAAGGGAGATTATTTCTGTGGATTTTTCACCAACTGTCTTATATATTCAGACATACTTATTTGACACTGCTTTTGGCATACTAGTACAGAATATTCAGACATGGTATATGAGAAGCATGTCCTGGCATCGATTGTTTGCTGATGCCATATTGATATTATATGTAATAATAGATTAAAATAAATGGATAAAATAATACAAATATTAACAAGTGTAGATTTTTTTTAATGATTTTGAAAGATATTTGGCAAGGTTGCTCAAAAAGGCATTTATTTGATCAAAACTATAGTGGAAAACCAATAGTATTGAGAAATATTATTACAATTTAAAGCAACACTAAGGAACTTTTCCTCTTCGGTCCCCCTACAGGTTGGAAGGGGAATTGTCCATTACCGCTGTCGTAAATAATTTCGCCGCCCGCTGCCTAGAGTATGTTGCATGATTTCATGAAAGTATGATGTATTGCGACATCAGAAACGAAGAAAAACTAAATAACGACTATTGTAATGTTTGCCGTAAAGCAAGTCAAATTTGTAGTTTTCTTATGTCTCATTCGAACTACAGAAACGCGACCCGGTTTGGCAAACTTGCATAGTGCGGTTATAGCAGATATAGGGCTGCAAAGCGAATGCAGAAGTGCCTTTCACCCTGTTACGACTTGATGAACCACTGATACGATTTTGGAAACATTATTTTAAAGGGCACCTATTATGCAAAATTCACTTTTACATGGTGTTTGAACATAAATGTGTGTTGGCAGTGTGTGAGCAAAACCACCCTAGAATGATAAAAATCCACCCAGTAGTTTTTTTACTATCTCCATAAATCATAAGCACTGTCTCAGAACACCCTGTTCTAGATTTTCCTCATTGTGACGTAGAAATGAGCTAAGCCCCACCGACGTGATTTGATTGACATCTGGTTTTGGCATAGACCCCGCCCTCGGTGATCTGCATCCTCAGCGACAGCCGGTAATGTCTCCTAAGAAGTGTGTTGTGGGATGTAAGAATGGACATACTAGTCTTCACTGACATCAGAGCCACTGAAAACGCAGCGGATGGATTTTATTTATGAAGAAAAGGCACCACTTAAACTTCCTAAATACGAGATTCATTTTCTGACTGACTGTTTAGTGAACGAGGGTCAAAGTTAATCCTAGAGTGTGGATCGTTGCCTATAGTTCGCGATCCAACGTCACCTCCAGAAGAAGTAAGTGTATTTTATGATTTTTGAGCAAATAGTCATTTCAATCGATGTCAGCAAGTTCAACAACAAATGCGTCTAAAGCTATTTATTGTCGTCGTCAACTCGTCATAGGATGTCTCAACAAACAACGTCAGACAGTTTTATGTCACGTAGGCATTTTTTTGCAGCATTTACAAATGTAAATAAATTAAGGTCTGCTCTATCTCCATAGACAGTAGGCTATATAAACGTCTATCTCCCTCCCCTTAAGAAATAAATAAAAAAATTCGTTTGTACTTCACAGTAGTGTGTGTGTGTGTGTAGTTTCAAAAAATTGCGCGAACGTTATCACAGTTCGTGTGTGTGTGTGTGTGTGTGTGTGTGTGTGTTGCACATCCATAATGGCAAAAGGGACGCGATTAAAACTTTGTAAGTACAGAAATGTATCAAATAACCATTCCGAGACGTTTAGTCCATTCTCATTCGTGTTTATTCTGTGCTGGAGTCTCTTCATCATCTGGGTCCAGCAGCAGGGCGGGGATATGCAGCTCATTTACATTTAAAGTGGTAGACGCCAAAACAGCTCTTTTTAAAACAGGCCCCAAAAATGACATTTTCAAATGGTTATAATAAATTAACTGTGGCGTATTTTGTGCTGAAACTTCACAAATGCATTCTGTGGACACCCAAGACCAATATTACATCTTCTAAAAAGAGGCATAATAGGTGCCCTTTAAAATGTTCCTTAGTGTTGCTTTAAAATAACTGGTTACAGAAATCATTCTAATATGCTATTTAGAGCTCAAACATAAACATATAATTTTTTTTTTTTTACTATAAATGATGAGGTAGTCCATACTTTTTACATACATTTTTTACAGTAATATTCTATAAATTACATGTACTGTTAAATGTAATATTTTTTAAAAATAGTTTTCACTCTATAATAGGCCTACATAAAGTTAGATGTATACATAGAGAGAGAAATCCAACATCTTACACACATGCAATTAATTAATTTCTGTTTTTTAAAAGTCTTTATTCTTAAAGGAGCTATGTGGAGGTTTTTACTTAAAAAAATCTTTAAGATAGAGTTTTAATTTGTACATGTATGGGCCAACCATGATGTAATAAAAAGAATGACACCTTGACTGTCCACCACGGTTGCCTCTAACAGCCTGCTGTAGGCTCAACTGTGTGGAGGAGTCGGGCCCGAATCGGCGCGAAAATTCACAAAATGTGACGTCATGCGCGTTCTTGTCTACTTGGGCTTACATCCGTACGGCACGGCAGCCATTATTAGTAAGCAGCGGCAATCGGTAGTGTTTTCAAATGGTGTTTTCTTACCTCAAACATTATGCTGGTGAATCTCGATGAGCCGTCAGTGGTTGCTACGGCAACCCTGGTTGATTTGGTCGTGCTCTATGAGCGACGCGTGTGCGCACCGAGAACGAGCATGAGACTGGCTGCAGTTCCTCTAACGGCCACTGGTGTCAGTAACCGTTAGAAATTTTAGAACCTACGCAATGCTCCTTTAAAGCATTCTACTTCAGTTTTAAATTGAGGATCTCTTTGATTTCCGAGAAAATGAACACACCACTCACACTCGGCTCTATGCAACATATTTGACTTGAGTTGAAAGTATTAATAATAGTTACTTACTATAAGGCCTTTCATAACATGTAGTATGTTATGCTGTAGCAAATAAGAGTCACAACCTGTCATAATCTTAATATATTGTGAATAAGATATACATATCTTGTCACATATTTGAAGAATTCTTTATTTCAATGTATTTACCTTGTTTAGTCACAGAAGCAGATTAAATGTCCTAGAATCTGCTCACGTCTGTGTTTAGTGTTTTACAGCGCATGCAGTCTGCAATCATAAATGTTTTAAAAAGTTTAGGAGGCAATGTGCTGTCTTGGCCATATGGTACAAGCATGTGTTTGTGTATGTGTGTGTTTGTGTATGTGTGTGTGTGTGTGTGTGTGTGTGTGCATGTGTGTGCACTGTATTTTTAAAAACTGCAGCATAACCCTATTAAAACAATATATAGGATCTATACCGGATGTATTTATTCTGTGCCTGCAGAGAGGAAATGTCAGGTTTATTTGTGTCTTGTCCAATATCTTACAACATTCTTATATGAGTCATTGTTTATGTGTGTGTGTGTGTGTGTGTGTGTGTGTGTGTGTGTATATATATATATATATATATATATATATATATATATATATATATATATATATAATATATGCTATGGGTGTATGGTCACCGTAATTTGGCCAAGTAAGGCATATTCAACATATTTTGTTGATCCTGGAACAACATTCCTGTCCGAAAATATAGTCCTAACCATATCCTTACCCCTAAACCTAACCCTACCCATAACTTATCCCTAAAATCAGAGGGATAGGTGAATAAGGTGAATGACACCTAACACTGGTTGTAAGCCTAAACTTGACATAAACTGTAAACTTGCCCCTCAGATCTGATTGGTTTTGATTGAAATGTTGTTCCATGCAGGAATATGTTGTACTTGGTGAAATCACATTCACCATGGGTGTATACACCATATATGGGTAATATATTTATTATATAGCATTGTATATTAGCACATATCTCGGCTGTGTGTTTTTGGCAAATATAATGTAGTTTTGGTTGCAGTGCGTATGTAAATACAATTAAACATTCATATTTGAGTGTTTATGTAGGTCAATGCTTTGATTAATTATAAAGTTTCTTTAGAAAAACATTTCTCTCTTGCTTTAGTCACTGGGTGATCTGATTGCACATTTTCTTTCCTCACAGTTTTAAGCACAGTTTTGATGTCACGCATACATCAATCACATTGAGTGTAATTTTCATTTCACACTCATTAGAGCAGAGCAGAAGAAATGTCCAAACAGCAGCCTCACATTTGCAGGGAGAGAAGGTCAAATACAACAAGAGAGCAAAGGAAAGCATGATTAAACCCTGCAAAAAACCTTGTGAAATTTGCTTTAAAAATAAATGGGTAACTGTGATTGCCAGAAATACACCATAAAAATATGGTGGTGACAATGTTTCAGGCATTTTAGGATGACATTTTGGCATCAGTTAAAGTGAATAAAGGCCTGTTCACACCGGGACGAATTTCGCGCCCGATATTCGCCGACGTTTAACGCCTCGTGACTAAACAAAGGGCGCCAATGTGAGTGTGCACACTGACATGAAAGCGTGTGAATGACGTGATCATTTTTTAAAAAACGCCTCGGGTTCGTTTTTTTGGTTTTACACGCCGCGTCAAAAACTATCCGACCAATGAGATTGGTGCTTTTGTTCACGTGTCTGGAGCTTCTGAAGTTACAGTAAAACACAACTTGGGGGCACTCAAACACAAAACGGTCTTGCCGAGCACACATACGTAACGGCGAAGAAGATATATGCCTAGTAGCGTCTAGACCAAGCGGGAAGGAAGTCGACCGGAAGTTGAAGCCGGCCGTGTGCCACCATCTTGTAGCAGAACTTCACCTGCTGTTAGCATCCCATTGACTCCCATTCATTTTGGCGTCCCTTTGACAGCGAATAACTTTACATCTGAGGCGTTTGAAGACTCCATTTTTCCATTATTTATTTCTAAAGAAACACGACAATGTATAAAATGCTCCATTACCTTGTAGCTTATGTTATGGCCCCGTAGAAGCAGTTTTTGTAAAAGTAGGCTAACGATTCCGTCATAACCACGCGACTCTCTGTCGCACAGTAGAGAGATTACCGTATGGACGGGAGGAGAAGCTCGCGTGCAATCGGGGAGATGTGGAAGGAAAATGACAAAATAATTAATCAGAATACCTAGCAAAAGTTTCTCCTGCTCCAAGCTCATGGACACCTCCTACTCACACTCTCCGTCTCTGCAAGTTTCGGAAGGGAATGATTCAGATTTCTTATGCCACAGCCACTAGAAGACAGACGGGTTGCTCACGTCACATCTACGTCGTCAAGCTCTGTTTGAGTCGGTTTGAGTCTGTGCGTCAGGAATGGAAGTCCTAAAAAATCGCTAAATAGCTTCACTTGTCTCAATTGAGTTCCAATGAGATGGCTCGGTCCACTTCTTATACTGTCTATGGTCTACACTGCCGGGAAGAAATAAGACGAGGAAGATGCAAGGCAAGATAAATGTAGAGCTGCTGGTCTCGTTGGGATGTATCCAATATCGGCGTCTTTTCCGACGTCTTTCCTCATTCAACAGAACAATAATTTCTTCATCGCTGGAGCTGGAGCTGGAGCTGGAGCTACTGGTGCTTGAAATATCCATGTTTTCTTTGTATGATTTTGACAAGCGCGTAAATACTTGCTCTCTTCTTCTGAGTGACAAGCGAGTGTCAGAAGCGTAAAGTTGCGCAGCGCCACCTTGTGTACCGGGGTATTTCTGTTTTACATTAAGTGCCATCTAATGTCAGGGAATGAATTTGCATGTTCACTCGGCTCATCGTCAGCGAAAATGGCTTGGGTGTGAACACAAAAAACGCGTTGAAAAACGCTGGCGAATAACGCGCGCCGATATTCGTCCCGGTGTGTACGGCCCTTAAAGGTTGAATCAGTGATTTCAGGCCTAAACATAAATGATCACATTCATCTAATCTTTCCTAACGATCCGCTAGCTGCCCGCTCCATAAGCAGGTCGTCAAAAAACCGCGTCTCTGTAGGCAGCCTAGGCTCTGAAATCTGCACACAAAAACAGTTGGTTTCACCAACACTCAAAACCAAAATAAATAGTGTTCCAACCAATCACCGACAGGGGTGGGTGTTGTGAGGTTTTCGCGTGCAGCCGTCATAGGCAGCCGTGCACGAGCGCAAAACCTCACAACACCCACCCCTGTCGGTGGTTGGGCCTGAAATCGCTGATACAACCTTTAACATTTTAACATTTTAACTGGTTTGTTGATAAGGGAAGGAGACGGGAACCGGCACACGTTATGCGCAACTTTAATACCAAATAAACATTAACCACAAAATGAATGTAAAGTGGCAGCCCCTCACAGACGACTGCTGCATAAACTAAAACAGAACACCAACATAAATGTCCCAGGCCTGGTCCTCTCTCGTCCTTCACTGTCATCACTCCTCCTTTTATCCTTTCGGAGCTCCTCCGTACTCAGGACTAGGGTTGGGTATCATTTGAATTTTCATTAGGGGTGTAAAGATACCCTAATGTCACGATTCGATACATATCACAATACTGAACTCACGATACGATATTATTGTGATACTCCATGACATATGATAAATGGTTAAAAAAAAATAACTGTTGATTAAAATGCTAAATTTGGTATTACATTGGCTGTGTAAATGAGTAGGCTTGGACTTGGTGCTGATAACCCAATGCAAGGGGCAATAGTGACACCAGAATAAAAATATTCATGATTCTGAAGCTGAAGCTGAAAACAGAATTATTTTAGACAAACATGCTTGTACTCTGTCACTGGCTAGATATATTTAAAATAATCTAGGCCACTTTTTACTGGTAACATCAGACATTTGGCATTATCAGGACCCACAGATATTCCCCCATTGCTTCATTCTACATTATATTCAATATTATATATATAGTAGTTTAATGTAGTACTGACACTAAAACTGTAAACTTAAATTTTTTCACACACAGTAATTTTATTTTTGGGTGAACTATCCACGATACATATAGTTGCATTTTTGTATTGCGATATATTGTGACATGATATATTGTTAAACCCCTAATTTTTGATTTCAATAAGGTAAAAAAATAAACAAAACTGTGGCCACATTACCGTGGGGTAAGGGCAGACGTGGCGAAAGAAAAGGATACGGAAGGATAAGGAGGGACCAGAGGAGACAGAGGAAAAGGGAAAAAAAATCTGGGTCCGGTTGGCACTGCCATCCAGTCCTCCACCAGCTGGGTAAACTCCTCCGCAATGGCAGATTGGTGGAGGCAGTGTTACGCTCTGGGCAATGCCCTGCTGGGTAATGTTCTCTCCATGCATGGAGGCCCCACCTCGCAACTTGCAGGACTGCTGTTAATGTCTCTGTGCCAGATACCACAGGACACATTCAGACGTCTTGTGGAGTCTCGTGTGTCTTGACACATCAGAGCTGTTTTGGCAGAATGAGGGGGACCTACACGATATTAGGAAGGTGGAAATACTTAGCATTTTCTACAGAAATATTCAGAATAATTACATGTACTGCCCTTGAATTATAGTTATCCAATTAACAGGTTTTTAGTCTAGCACTTTTTGGCAACAGCAGCCCCTGGACTGTTTGAGAATGAGACGTGGCCTCAGAGAGATGAGCAGAGCAAATTAGCAGGTTGTGAAGGTAGCAAAGGTACTCTCTGTAGACTTCAGCTCTCATAAAAAGAGAAGGTTAGTTTTGATTTTTCTAAATATTAGTGCATTTTGCTTAGAAACTGTGAGAACATTTTATCCCCAGAAATTTTAAAGAGAGTTTGGGATTACTGAAACTGGTGTTTAGATCTCATTTTTCATGTGCTTTCTTTGAAAATAGCAAAAACCTCATCAATAATGTAGAAGAGTCTTGCCTCAGTGTTCAGTTCAGAACAGTTTTAACAGAGATAAAACAGCAGTTTGCCATTGTAAACAAAGTCTTGGCTTCTTTTTTTCTTTACTTTCTTCTCTTCTTGCCCGAGTTTCCATGGTGAATTAATGAAGTGCCCGGTAATGGGGCTTAATTCTGGCTTACCACTCAAGTTGAGTGTGGCCTGCTTTAGGCAGCGGTTTGTTTACAATATGCATGAAATGACATGCAATGAAGTGTAAATTAGCTCATAAACAATCATAACCTGGAGCATGCCACACACTTAGACATGCATTGAGTGCAGAAATGTATTGAAATGTATCCTGTTCTTACAGAATATAGAACAGCCGAAGCGCCAGTGACAAAGTGCTATTAGCGTCAGGTGCACCTCATCTCACACTGTCTGCAAAACTCCTCTTGTGTGTGTTTTCTACTGTTATTTTATTTAGATGCATGCTGGGAGCCTAAGCAACAATACAGATGAAATACTGTCATTTTTCCTCTCGCTGTCGGGGTTCTTTATGCATAAAGAGAGAAAGAGGGAAGGAGAGAGAAGGAAGCATGTTTAAAGACAAACATGAAATGAAATTAGTGTGCAAAATATGAGCGGGATCAGCAGGAGATGAGTTTTAGTGGCATCAAGAGGGAAAAAGAGGGAGTAGGGAACGCTAAAGATGAACTCACGTCAAACATGCAGTCTCTGACATCATCACGTCAAGGTCACGTTTCCCTTTATAGATGTCCCACCAGATGTGCCTCGGCATCTCGGATTGTAAATCACTCCTCGAGTGCGAGCCTGAAAGGTTGATCTCATAGCAGCATCTCACGTCCGTGTTAATGTGGAAGAAGAATGAGGAAAAGATTGACAAGTGTGGCTTGTCCATGAGTTATCGTTCGATGGGCCCTATATGGACATGAACTATTAAGAATGAAGGAGAGACTTGGGACGGAGGACAGATGACGGAAGTAACCCGAAGCTGTCCAATGAGTATGTCATTTAGGTTGGAATTATTGTTTATTTAAAAATTAATTATTTAATCATTATTTATCATTTAATTTTAAATAATTTCCGCAATATTTTACTATACAAATACATGTTTTGTTATGTTAAATTAAATATATATTTAAAATAAATTTAACTTGAACAGTAATGTGCAGTAAAATTACATTAATAAATGTGTAATGCGTGTATTAAACATCTATTTTCTAATTTATTCATTAATAAAACTGTAATAAAATCAGTTTTAGTTTACAGTATCAGTTTTCATGAAAATATTTAGCAGCACAACTGTTTCAACATTGATGATGATAAGAAATGCTAATTGCACCAAATCAGCATATTACAAAAATTTCTGAAGGATCTTGTGACACTGAAAACTGAAGTAATAATTCATTTACAGGAATAAATGAAATCTTAAAATATATACAAATAGAAAAGTTTTTAAATTTTATTTGTAATAATATTTCACAATATTATTCATTTTAGTGTATTTTTAGTGTATTGCATATTTTAAATACAGGCTTGTAAGCATAAGAGACATCTTTCAAAAACATTTTTTAAAAACTCTTACTGACCCCAAACATTTCAATAGTAGTGTATGTTCTTAGGTTAAGCTCAATCAAAAAATAAATAAATAAATAAATAAATTGCAATGGGACCTTTTTTTTTAGCTTTTATGTAATTGTATTTATATTCTATGTAATTCGTTTTAAGCTGACAGACCCCAAAAATAGAAGAAAAATGATCAAATAAAACAAATTATTGACTGAAAAAGGAATTAATACTGCTTAAAACTCTCACTGTCTGTCAGAGCACTGGTCCATTTGGGTTTGTCCTGCTGATGTGCTTGTGTCTAGCTGCAGGCCTGGCCTCTTCCCAGACTGAGATGACTAATTAGTCTCTTACATTAGACATTAGAAATTAGTCAAAGAAACTCTCAAAGCCTTACTTAGCTATAATAAGTGCTCATTTTAATTCATTAGATGTCGCTTTGGCGGAAAATAAACGATAATTAGCCCAATGATCATCCTGCTCTGTCTGTGGAGACTATATATGTGCCTTTAAGGAAGAAAAATGACTGGCTATGAGTATGTATTTTAGTTTCATAATAACATATGGGCGTCAATCTTCCCCTGCTGGGCTGTGCGTGAATCTGATCTCTGTCAGATTCTGTTACGGACCTGACAGTACAGGTGAACTGCCTCTGTGTGCTCTGGACACACTTCTGACAAGGAGGATTTTAAGGTTGGCTGCTGCTACTTCTAAATGATGTGTTTGGCATGTCACAGAAACTCATCCACACTATTCCGCTGTGAAATCAAACTCAGGGTAAATACACAAGTGCATGGACAAGACAAAAAAAAAAGGAACATGTTGTTTCTTTATGACTTTTGACCTTTTTGCAAACCTATTTTTAATATTGAGTGTTTAAGGGATACAGTATTGCAGACCAAAATCACTGCACCACAAATACAAAAGAATGAGCTTGCCATTGATTTGTGTGCTTTTAAGAACATTTAAGACCATCATTTTCTAAAAAAAACTCTAACAAATGTCTGAAGTACAGGCGTATACTGTGCATTTAAGAGTTATAACAGTAAGTGCTTTCTGTTCTGGAGAACTTTCTGTTCAGTTTAATCATTTTTGTGTCTCAGATCAGCTTTGAACAACTGGAGCATCTCAATTTTAAACAAACCATTTTTATTATTTAAAAAACACAAGTTGTGTGTTTGCATCCATTCTTTTTCTTTGTCATCATAGTAGTATTATGAGAATTGTGGTTGATGGTAATATTGCTATTAGTTCCGATTTACAAGGTATTTCAGAAGCCAAGAACAAGGCACTAGTGATGAGATAGACAGAGAAAGAGTAGTTTCAGACAGAGATGTTCAAAGAATAAAAAAGGAATCTGCCATTGTTTCTAAAAAGTTCACCTTCATGACAGTTAATGTTATTTGCAGCCTTCTTGCTTCGAGACTTTGGGATGCGCAAGGCAGCGCTCATTTGCTAGAATGCTTGACATATCATTGGGAAAAATGGCCCTGGTACCTGGAAGCGGTCGTTCATGCATGTTTGATCTATTCAAATGCCAGTTTTATTTACTCTCTCCAGGAAATCTTGAGAGCTTGAAGTGACAGTCTCTCTTCATCTAAATCACGACTTCGCGCTTTCGTCTGAAGATGAGACCGAGAGGAACTATGTATTCTCTCTCAAACGGCTGCTTGAGTGCTGAATGGTCATTGACTGGAGCACATGTGACAACGATCTCCTCTCTGCTCCTGCCTCGTGCGTGGATGAACCGCTGTGCTGGTACGCTTATACACTAACAAGAGCTGACAGGCTTCCTGTTAAACAGACTCCATAGAACTTGAGTGTTTGGAAGTACTTAATCTTGGTTGTCTGTTGCTAACCCCAGTTCTAATTACTAATATGCAATTTGGCAGTTGCTTTTATCCATACAGTGCGACTTGCAGTATTCCTACACTTACTATTCATTCCCATTCCCAGTCTAACTAAAATCAAATAATGGCCTTATCTGTGAATTAGCATCTCAGTTAAGTGTCCGGTAGGGATTGGGTTGAAGTGTGACACAAACTGTGTTTCTCTACTATTTTTACCTATCTGAAACCATTGTGGGACAAAAAAATGTGGCGTTATATTACAGATGGCATGATGAGATGTAAAAATAATAGGCTTAATTGAACAAATATCGTCAAGCACATAATTCGCATAATCAGTGGCCCAGACAATAAATTAATTGGGGTGAGTTTTGTATGGCCACATTGTTGCATAAGGTTATATTAAGCAATGTTAATGTTTTTGTTGTTGTGTTCCTTTGTAATTTGCAGTGATTTCCGCTGTTTTGATTTTCTGTTCCCTCAAACCATGTGTGACGTCCTCGCCCCAAATAAGACAAATGTTAAAATTTAGTCACCGTCTGACCTGAATTAAATTTTAACCAGCGTTTTGTGACTGTTTAATGTGTTGTTTGAGATTCTTGTGTTTTGTGTAATCATGGTAATATGCACTGTAATGTTTTCATTCTCTCGTAATGGTAGTTCACTAATGAGGCTACAGCTGGAGGGGAGCTGAACATGTCTGCTTCCCTTTGATCGGCTTTAATTATTTACATGTCACGGCTCGTGAGATCTCTGACAAGTGGTCAGACTGCAGCTCACACACTTCATCTCCTCCATATTCTCCGTTTCTTTTCATCTTCGCGGCTTGTTTTCTCATGTCCCTTTTTTGGGTTTGAATTCGAGGCGTTGATCTTACCCTTTAAACCCTCTTACGTCTTGTTGATTTCATGCTCTTGTTGTCTTTTTGATTATCTTTGATTGTCAGGGTTTGATCATCTTAAGGCAAGACACCACAATAGGGTAAAAAATAATAATAACTGATATCACCATACTTCCCCAGTTGATTGGTTACATTAAGAATTGCAAACATTTTTTGTATTACAAGTTTTCTGAAATGTTATGTTTAAATATGCAAATTAGGTGTTATCTAATTAAATAGGCATAATTTGCATAATTTTCTAGAACAAAAAAAATGAATATTGGATGAAGTCAGGTTTAAAATTATTGATCCATTTTTTTGACATATTAGAGTTAAAGGTTTTAACAGCGGAGATTTTGGATATCTCTTTTTAGCACTCCATAAATCAGAAAATACTGTCAACAGCCAGAGAAAAGTAGGATTTTAAGGAATAAAATGATATGTAAAATCAGGCAAATTATTTATGAACAACCCCCTCTGTAAAAACCATCAGAATATAGATAGGAATAAACGGTAAAGTTTGTATGTAAGTGCTACTGAAGTGGAAATGTCTGGCTCAGTGCAGGAAAAAAAAACTTATTTTGATAAAATGGCCTTTAAAGAAATTTACTGCAATTGAAATCTACAGATGCAAATAGATAAAATGCTATAAAAGATACACTTGAAAGTGTATTTTGGATGTTTTTTTCACCAGTCCGAAAAAAAAAAAAACACTTTATGAAAAGCCAAAAAGTGCAAAATCTCAATATTGACAGGTGCATGAAAAAAAACAGGTTTTTTCCCCCTGTAGTGTCTCGTCTTTTTACATATTTACACAATTTAGAACTGCAAAATTATTTAAGCAAAAAGGTCCATTGTCTATTGTCAATAGTTTAGTGATGAATGAAGCACAGCTTATACAAAAGTCACATTCAAATCAAGCTGCTTTCTGTTGGTCAATGCCTAGAGACCAATTTGAAACTATTGCGAAATCTTCCTCAAGAAATTCCAATCGTGTGATTCCTATTGAAATGACTGGAGTTTGACGGTGAAAATTCACAGAACAACGATAAATCTTAAGCTGTTCTTTCTCTCAGCAATTAAAATTATCATAATCCTTTGGAACATAAATTAGATCATACAAATCCTATTTTTGGTGTATTGTTGACTGGTCTCTGCTCGTTGCCCTCTCACAAAGTCCCTTCAGTGGCAGGAGTCTAGTATTGACCAAAAAAGTTGTGACACACGCTGTTCTATCTTGTTAGGTTAACACCCAGAGTCTTGCTGGAGTGGAGCCAAAACTCAGAATAGTGAACTAATCCAACCTTGAGGCTTGAGGATGGAGGGTCTCATTAACAATCAGCAGCTCTGAGTCAGATTCAGTACTCACCACATGCTTCAGCAAACACAGGGAAGCTCTTCATTATCATTAGTTCAGAATACAATCACATATTCATCTGTACAAGTATCAGGTGCCAATTCAATTAAGATGAGAGAGGTCTTTTCTATGTAGGGATGAACGGAATGTTAAAGGAATGCTCCCGGTTCAACACAAGTTAAGCTAATCGACTGCATTTGTTGCAATAATGTTTATTTCCACAGAAACTCAGGATTCAAAGAAAAAAATCTGAATTAGAGTAAAGCATTGTGAAGGGTATAGCTGCAGCCTGGAGGTCTCCAAATCGGGTGGGAACTCCAAAACAGGGTGGGAGCTCCATAATAGGGCGTGGCTTCCTGCTATTGACAGACAGACACATGCCATGCATGTGTAAGTTTCCCCCCCAAACCATTTCAGTGCAAACTCCGCCCACAGCCGATTCTAAAGATTTAATTGGTCTTGTCAGTCACAGTGCTGATTTCCTACACAATGCTTCAACAAATTCTAACCCTAAACCTACCTTACACCCTAACCTTAACCAATGAAACTGACTGCATGTCGGGATTTGCACTGAATAGTGTGGTAAAGAAAATGCCAGTTCAGGAGTTAAGCAGTTAATAAGATCATACGAAATGAGATCGCAGAGCCAGGCCGTCTGTAACTCCCCAACCGGACCTCACCAGACAATGGGACCTTGCTCCCAGTGTCATTGCCCTCTTCTACCCTGTGAATCTCGAGCCCCGGGACACCCTGTTGATTAGAACAAAGCAACAGATTAAAACATTACCACATGTAAAAATTATGTTTTGTTTTAGATCAACTAGAAACAATGTTTCATGTACAAATTTTTATTTTGAAATGTAAGTCAATGACAATTGGCTGAAACCAGAGCCAAATAGAGCAAGTCTTTGTGCGTGGAGACTCTGCCCCTTTTGGAGGTTCTTCCCACTTTTGGAGTTCACCCCCCATTTTGGAGATCTCCGGTCTGCAGCTATACCTACTTGGAAGCATTTGGAAGTAAACTCTGTCAGCATGTTACTTCATCTTTATGTCTATATTACATAATTTATATAATGTTCATGTTTGTTTTATTTATTTCTTAATCTTTTACAATAAAACTTACATCTTTCATAATGTCTTATTATTGATGTTGAAAAAAGCTTGATATGCTGCTTGATATTTGTGTGTGGAAAGAAACCATGACCTATTTTTATTTTTTTTATTAAAAAAGTTAGAAATATTTTGTTTGATGAATTTAATGCCTCCTTGCTGAATTACTGAATTACTTACTGACCCCAAATTTTTGTATGCAAAGTATTGTATGCTTTTCAAATGTAAAGTCTAAATTCTGTCTCTCTCTCTCTCTCTCTCTCTCTCTTTTTGTTGCAGTGAAACTACTGTTGTATCCAGATCTACAGCTCATCTAGATATTCATCGCTGATGTAATTCCTATAGGTGTTTCCAGTACATCAACAGAGGCCTTCACCCACCGGTGTCAGGTAAAGATGTAGCATGTCTTGTTTTTGTCATCAGATATTTCAAATATGTGCAGGCAACAAAAAGGAGACAAGCTGATGTCCTTCGCTGATTCAAGACAACGGTCTGACAGACTACCTGCTCAGCTCCATACAAATAAGGAAGTTATGTCACCAGTATTATACTGTCATGACAATAAAGTTGAATTATATTGGATATAAGTATATATTGGAAGTAAGTGATTTTATTCACACTAGTTTTATGTTTACGTGAGGCATGTATTTGCCCTGTTTACTTCCATTATAAGTGCCTTATTAAAGGGGTGGTATAATGCCCCTTTTTACAATATGTAAAATAGCTCAAAATACCCCACAGATAATTTTTTACAGCATGTTAAAGTTGTCCCTTTTTGAGGATCAGTAAAAACTTGTCGTTTCGTGTAGGGCTGAACGATATGGACAAAATTTCATATCTCGATTTTCATGCCAGATATCTCGATATCGATACAATACTATATGCCTATGTAAGTACTAAAAAAACAATACATTTAGAGTTTGTAAAATACACACCGATGTCTATGGAAGAGGTAATAATGATCCTTTCCATTATAATTCGACACGTTTTATTCATATCAGATACACATTGTGTAAGTTCAATGTTTACTCTATTCTATTCCCAGTTCACCAGCCACTTACTTTTAAGTATTTCGGGAGAAGTGGATGAATTCACGTGTTGTAAACATAGAGGTTGTAAATCCAACAGATCCGATTCTCTGAACTGCGTCTGCGGCACAAACTAACACGGCGGCGCCCATCGCGCATACAGCTCAACTAACGCGATCGTTATAAAGGTGTTTAAACAACAATATACTTCCACTTGCATGTATTTGACAATCGGAATATCAGATATTTCATGCCATAGCTAACACATTTGTGAATATTCTGAATAAAAAAGGAAAAATGACATAAAGGAAGATCATCATTCATTCAGCGCTGCTGCGGTGTGTCACGTGACAAGCAATGACGCGTCACCATGGAAACGCCGCCCCCCCTCTCACAATATAGTTCCCACGTCCCTGGTAGTGTGTGCGCGCTGGCTTTAGCGGTGCATTCAAGAGCAATCGTAAAACTGATGTTTGTTGTGACTGCCAGAGTTGTATGCAGGGCGAGCGCGGAGAGGGAAAATCTATATCGTCTATATCGTTGCTTTTTTCGATAGTAATATCTTGAAAGTTCATATCTCGATATAGATACGATAACGATATATCGTTCAGCCCTAGTTTCGTGTGTGTCCCTTTAAATGCAAATGAGCTGCTGCTCCCGGCACAGAGGGTGGCGGAGCTTCAACAGCGCATGTGTTCTAGCAGCTCTGATTACCTCACTCAGACAAGCACTAAAATGTCAGAAACTGTTCTGCCTTTTATGTTTGAACTGGAGTCGGACAATAATGGAGAGACTCAAGATGTGT
Source organism: Scardinius erythrophthalmus (assembly GCF_964197995.2). Lineage (NCBI taxonomy): Eukaryota > Metazoa > Chordata > Actinopteri > Cypriniformes > Leuciscidae > Scardinius > Scardinius erythrophthalmus. The sequence goes on along the minus strand of NC_138239.1, from coordinate 16,135,560 downwards.
TACGTGTTGCAATAAATCTGAAAAGACGGATGCGACAGCTTGAGCAGACTCACAAATGTGGTGTACTACAACAACTCTTCCTCTTCTCAACATGGACTGCGTGTTCCTGGGGGCGGGGTTTATGTAAATATTAGGGTTAGTGATGTCACTAACCCAGGTGGAATGTACTGTAGTCCCTACCAGCTGTTTGTCGTAGTCCTTAAAAAAAAACGATTTCAAAAGCAAATATCTTCCTTTGCTTTGAACTTTGAGCGTTGTAACTTTGCAGATGTTGTTTATGCTCAAACAGTAACATTACACACTAACTAAAGTTAGATAAGTGAAATCATAATCAACCACCAATTTAAAAAAAGAGGGATGAATTGAAATTATTGTATTATTTATTATGCCACAGATGCTGTCAATTTAGTTCCCATTCCTCTAATTCCATTCAACATATTTAGATTTTTATATGATAGATTCAGCACATTGAAGAATAATTCTGTGGGAGTGAAAATGTTCTACTAGAACTAGATCTACACATCATCATTCATTTTCTGTCATTTAGCTAATATGGTATTTCAAATGGCAAATTATTTTTATTAAAAGAAGATTAAGAATTACCTGAGGAAACGAAACTGAAAAGAAAAACTAAATAATTTACCTGAAAATCACGTCAATGACATTATAATACATTCACTGCATACAAAAGTTTACATTTTGCTCAGTTTATTAAACAGATGAACTCATTTCTAATCATAGGGTTTTCAGAGCCTCGCGACAGCAGTTCGTCTGAGTCACCATAGGGGCGCTGTGGCGCTGTCCACGTCCGAGTGATCCAAGCTGACGATCTGATAGCCTTCACCAAACAATTAAGAGATATTTCTGTTAGTGTCGTCTCAAGAAATATCCTTTAATTGTAAGGTGAAGGTTATCATTCTTCATCCTATATAGAGGAAAATATCAGAAACATATGCTGGAAAAAAACTTAAGAGTCGCATTTTCATGTTTTTTAAATGTTGGAGATAAAGAATGTGTTCAATGAGCTGCCAGACTCGTTCAAACGACTCACCTGATTATCGGTGCAATGTTTTTGTATAACGTGACATGCGTATATATGCCATAGTATAGATTTGACGTTAGTCAACCATACTATTCACAGTCATTTCAGCCTCATCTCCCGTGTTTTTCTTCGTTCCGTGGTTGCTACAGACCTCTTTTCTTTTTCAGTGTGCTAGCGGGGTCTATTCAGTACCGGACAAAACATCCACCATCCAGCCCGAGGTCGCCCTTTTCTTCTCTACCACTTCTGGAGTTGCTGTTCGGTGAACTTCTGTGGAGGATTTTAATTGTCCGTATCACCAACTTTTCTTTCCCTCCAGCAGCCCTAATTCAAAATTAGTGAGGGTTTGTGTCTGTCTCTCAATAGGAAAAAATTGTTTAGAATGAAATATTTGAGGAAATTCTTCTTCCTGGTGGTCGGTTGAACTTCACGCGCCGAGGGCTGCGCTAGACCTCCCGCCGCCACTCCGCTTGTGCCGACTCTCTCTGGCGCGCGCAGGTTTCATTTCTCCTTGGTTTTTACCGTACCGTCCCGATCTTTCGATTCTTAGGTCACGTGGTGGAGCGAAACGCAAAGATCTGCGAGCTTTCAGAGAGAGAGAGAGAGAGAGAGAGAGAGAGAGAGAGAGAGAGAGAGAGAGAGAGAGAGAGAGAGAGATAGGGGGGAGAGAGGGGGGACTCTCTGCGTTGCAGTTAGCAGTATCCAAACCACAGTGAGAGCTGGAGCGCGCGGACCCGTTGCTTTGCCTCTGACCGTGGTACCCCCGTCGTTTCCCTTGCTCTCCTACCCCTCCTCTTCTGCTTTCCTTCCCTTGAGAGCTTCTTTTCCCCTCCGCGAAATATCCTTTCTCACTCTCAATTTTAATAGATCTCGGAGAAAGATAGAAGTGACGCATCCTTGATCTCCTCCACAGTGGTCGTTCTCGCGCACGCTCTTTTTTTCTCTGGAACTGGATTTTTGAAAAGACGTGGACGCGTGGATGATACACCGAGGCGAGAACTGGAGATGGAGTTGCTCGTGATCAGCCTCTCCTTATGGATCCTGCAGTGCCGCTCAGTTCGCGCGGACTCCATTATTCACATCGGTAAGTATGGTGGACAGATGCGCCGATGCACAGAAGACTTTCTTCAGTACATCGCTTTTTAAAGTCTAAAGCGTGCAGATTTGACTTGATAGAAGACACATTCACTCCCCTGAACAGTTTGTCATTTGAGAAATGGCTTTAACTTGCCAAGAAACATTAGCAAACAGGTTCACAAAGTGCATTTCAGGTGGTGGCGAACGCGTAGTGATTTTAGCTACACGAGACGAAATCAAATCGAGACGTCTATTCTCAGTCTTTTTCAGTTTTGACTCCAGTCCACCCCTCCCCACCCTTAAGCCTGAACTTTCTGTTGAACGTGACGGAAATTTTAATTCCGTTCAGTGAGGTATGAGCGCGCGACAAGTCTCTTCTCGTGCATGTTTGCTCGGCGTTTCTTAACTGAACTTCAACTTGTGTTAGTGTCTAATTATTATTGATCGAATAATCTTTTTCTCAGACGCTTTTGTTTTATCAATCGTTTGTATTAGTAAGCTTAGCAGCCAAGATGCTGCATTCGGTCCTCTCCGGTAACTTACACTGGGAACGGAATTGGTTTGCTTGCTGTCTTGTATAGATTGGCTCAAAACACCTGTAAATGTGTTACTTTGAGAAATGTGGGTTAGCATTAGGATAAATAAAACTGGTTCTTGCCGTATTCTGATGATTTATGTGGTGCTTCTGGTGCTCTTCTGTTGGTAGGGAAGCTCTCTTTTGTATGCAGTGGATGTTCTCCATCATCCGGTGTGCTTGGCTCTTGGCTCCTCACCACAAAGATCACTCAAAATTGGATTTGATGCTTAGTTTAAAGAAGGGTGGATTTAAGTCCCCTATGTTGTAGCGTAGACACTGTTATAAGAAAAACTGAGTTTTTAAACTGTCCCCTTTTTAGTTAATACCTGTTACCTGTTTATAATTCTTCTCAGGTTTGGTCTACACTATTTTAATAACTGTTTATCCTTTGTATAGATTATAACTTTATCCTGGCTATAGGTGGTTTTAGGTGATGGACGATTATTTTCTAATTTTCTAGGCTACTGTATAGGCAAATGAGGTAACCCTATTTTTTTTCATTTAAGTTATTAAAAAAGGCATTCAATTTAAAAAAGATAAAAGAAAATGTTGGCACAAATTGACCTATAATCCTTTATCCTTAAAATTAAGAAGTAAATATATTTTGTATTAAAATATTATTTGTCTGCCAAAGTCAGTTTGGTGTAACGGACATGCATGAAGCCATTTTGTTGTCATGTGACAAGAAAACTAAAATAGAGAGTTCACTTTTAGACCCTCACGATTGTGTATTTTGATCTATTTGCAAGACATTTTGTTCATGTCAAATAGAGTGACTTAAAGAAAGTGTCTTTCTATTCATGATTAAAAAATGTAGGATATTTGTTAAAAAATACCTTAATTTGTAAAAATAAAATAAAATAATTAAGTTTAATGACCTTGCATTTAAAGGAAAGTATTATATGTATGTATCTATACAAATGCAAAGCTTGCATGCAGTATAAAAGCTTAACGCATGTGTTTTTAACTAGGTTTTGAAAAGGTTTCTCCTTAAACATCTTATTTGTCTTTTACCTGCATGTGTTGGCTAAGTGATTAAAATGAGCGTGCTATTGTTGCCTCAGTGCATGGCTTGAATAAAGCCCTATTTGCTTCTCCTACACCTTTGGCACTTCAGGCCGGCTGCTCTGTGCATTTTATCACTGTCGCCTTGATCTCAATGTGTCATATCATTGATGGGTCACTGTTTATAGTCCTGCACAAATCAGCCTTATTGATTGCATCCAGACACACTTTAATTTAATACTGGGCTGTATTTCCAAGTGTCATGGTCTTGTTAGTGAAACAGAATGGGTTACTCAGGCAACGTTTAAATTGATCTGTGCAATATTATGTTTAGTATTAATCTGTAAGCAGCTGCATAAAAAAAAAAAAAAATCGCCCTGCTTATTAGTACATGGCCCTCTGAAATTCTTGAATCTGATAGGTCAGTCGTGGCATTGAACAGAACAATTTTGTATAATGACCTCTAAACAGGATATTTAATGGCAATTTTCAATGGCCATGGCAAAAAACTAGTGCTCAAACCATGTATATTGTATTATTTCCAGTCTCTGAACGTTGGTATAATCATGCAATTGAAAACATTTAGATTGCAAATTAATGGTATCTAAATTAATATTGCATCAGTGTTTGTCTTGTTGCTAGGCTGATTGTTTTCATATATGGAAGCTTTAAGGTAATCTACCAGTAAGATAATAAAATAATTTTCTCAAATCAATACTTCATATCAAGTTTTTTATGTATTTTGGAAGTAGCTGTGCAGTAAGAGCACAATCCTTTTCTTTATTTTTCCATTTCATTCATCTGTCTAGGATTTTTGCATGGCCTGTCCACTTTCTGAATTTGAATGACTTTTCAAGGACTCTGTAATCTCTAACAACATATAAAAAACAGCTCAAATTTGCCACGGATGCACCTTATCATGTATAAGATCCCCTTGACATAAAATATCTTCCCGTAGGCCTACAACCCACTGTGTTTCCACAGACTGTAAAACGCCCTTGACAAATTAAGGATGCGTATAGAATATTTACAGCGTTTCCAGTGATTGCGCTCTCCATGGTGCTGAACTCACTCCTAAAGTGCTGTTGGCTAATGACAGGTGAAGAAGTTGCTGTAAATTGTGTCTGATGGTTATATGGTGCAGTCTCTATAACCTGAAAGGGTATAAAATAGTTTGAACATTTTAATGCACATTATGAATCTGTGCCCCCTTCAGCTTTACACCTCGAGATTGACAGGCAAGTTTGTAATAACTGTGAAATGGTTTCCAATGTGAATGATATATTAATAGCTACATACATTCTGTTTCATTCAACAGGAGCTATTTTTGAACAAAACGCCGTACGGGACGACGAGGTTTTTCAGCTTGCCATTTCAGACCTGAGTTTGAATGACGACATCCTACAGAGCGAGAGGATTACCCATTCTATCAAACTTATCGAGCCCAACAACCCCTTCCAGGCAGTACAGGAAGGTGAGTGAGTGACTGGGATCTCTCAACAATTGATTAACCACACCGTTCTACTTTACACCGTTCTTTCTGTCAGATCCGCTTGCTTGAGCAGTTTCCCGATATCGTCAGACCTTCTCGGGCTCTGACGTCAACAAGTAGAATAGCAGCAAGTGTGGGATTTCCATTTATTTTTATGCATCTCCAGGGCTTTCAAGTGTTGATTTCCTCCTTTCTGTCTGTAATTCGATTGAAATCTTTTTCTTTGCCTTTCAAACAAACTAAATAAGCACCTCTTGGAATCAGAATCCAGTGGAAGTGTACCCATGTGGAAATGTGCTGAGAACATATGAGGTAACATGCTGAGGGTGTTTGTGTCACACAAGCAAGCTGGATCAGCAGTGCCACTAACAGACAGTGATGTATGAATGTAGCAGGACTTGATTATGTTATCAAGCATGAAGGCCAGCTGTCTTCATCTGTCCAGTTCAGAAATTTTGATTCCCTTCCTCATATAAGCAAATCTTCAGTTTGATCATGGCTACCTGAGATTAATTTTAAAAACAGATATTATCACAACAAATTTCTCTCATATTACAGAAAGGGTCCATGGTCCGGCTTCATGAAAATCTTCTGAAGAAGTTGAGAAATAGACTGCTTGTATTGATTATGTGGCAAAATTGCTGTCAAACTTAATGAAACTCAATGAAAAAACACCTCAAAGGCCATTTTTTTGCACTTCCTTGAGATTATCATAGTAATCATTATAATTACGCACACTACTTTTGGCGCAATTGGCTTGGTGGGAGTTCTGACATTGCATTTTTTTAAATGCGCCGTGTATTTTAAATACTTCTTTTTAAAGAGCCTCAAATTGGAGTGGTCTGTTGCTTTCAGTTGCGCTCCCTTTCTCTCTCTAGAGTGAATGTGTCCGGTATCTCCAAACGTCACTACTACTGTTTATGAGTAAATTATGTCATAATTATAAAATTTAAAACAAGGTCGCTATTGAGTAAGTTATGTCACGCATAGTAATGATGATCATTGTTTGCATAGAGTACTTGAAGACATTTATTATAAGTAGCTGTTATGTTGTAATGCTTCATATTTGAAACAACCCAAGCAATTCTTTAAACTTTAATACCTTTAAATAACTTTTTTTTAATTAGTTTTGTCTTTAGAACTATGTTAAAAACAACGATAAGAACATTTTTAAGAAATGTTTTTGGGAATATACTTTTTTTTTCAAGTGCCCCTATTATTAAGCTTCCTAGTTTTGTTTTGGAGGTCTCCTACCAGAGGGGAATAGTCAGCTCCCTCAAAGAGCGCATTACATTATTGTAAAAATTATATTAAACATTTTAAAAATGAAAAACTTTTAATAAAAAGTCATCAGTTCTAATGTTATTTTAGGAATTCATTATTTGACATCTAAATCTTCTTGAGGAAATAAACCTTTCAAATCTGCCTTTTCAGCTTGTGCTGGAATGTGAAGGGTTAAATGAAAGATGCCCGTTTTGCCTAACGTTTTTAGCTCAGTGATTGGTGATCCAGCAATGAAAATACAGAGGGCCAAGCAATAGCTAGTCAATGAGAGACAATCGCAAATGACAGGAAAATGGACCAGTTGAATTGTCCCTCTAAATGGCTGGGACTCTGATAAAATGCATAACATTAGTGAGAAGGACATTGTTGCTAATTTATTATCCATGCTGTTTTCAAGATTAACTTTAAATGCAAATTTTGAAGGAAGACATACACCAGAGCTTAATTTGGTGTAGAAAGCCAAAGCTTTTGAAAGCATTTCAACCCATAGACTGTAAAAAAAGGTGGACTGTCTGTGCCTCTCTGCTTTCTCTTCACTGTAGAAAAATGAAGCCAAAATATCCAGTAACGGTCCTTGCGGATTATGTTGTTCGGAGCCCAAGTCTGCACAGTAGTAAGCCTGAGTTGGAACGGCATGAGTTGGTCCAGCCCCCACTCCCGCACCCGTAGACTCAGTCGCAAGCATAGATGTCAAACATGACGTTATACCCTGTTTTTATAGCATCAAATAACTAACTAACCAAACTAATTGGAAAAATAAGTGATAAGTATCACATTCATCTGCATGATAAGTACCTAAAATGACAGGAGCCATCTTTGGAAAAAAGTGATTTGAAGTGTAATTGGATTCTTTAGTTTGGCTAGTGTCCCATTTGATTACATTGAGAGGGCGGGGTTTAAGACCTATACTGTAGCCAGCCACCAGGGGGCGACCAAAATGTTTTGGCTTCAGATCTCAGGACGTGTGTGGGACACTTGTTTCAACCCCAGCAATAACAAGCGAGATCCCTGGATGACAGCATTAGCCAAGAAGCTAAAGCTTTACTGCTTGAATTGTAAGCAGTAAGTTATTTAAAATCTAATAGGTCATATTCCAACTGATTTTATTCTGGCCGCCACTGCCACTGTTTTATATATGTTATGCTTTATTTTAGATGAGAAAACAGTGATTTTGTGGAATTACTGGTCAATCTGTAAGTTTATTAACTCAACAACCCTTTGTTGTAAATCTGCATAATAGTTACATTTTTTCCCAAATAAACCATAAGTTTATTACCGTCTGTTACATACATTTAACCGGCTGCTGTGCCAGTCTTATGATATTATTTATTTTCAACATTGCTTGTTTGTTGTGGTGGGTTCCAAAATGCCACGATCGCTGTTCACCGTCTATGATGCAGAAGTGTCTGTTCTGATCGCTGTCATGTTGTATCAGCTTACATAATATTTTATTGGTTTTGTGTGTCATACATTTTGCAACCCAGCCAGTTGTCACCATATTCTGAATGCACTGAAATGCACTTAACAATTGGGAGATGATGCAATTATTTGTAATGAGGGTTTGCATTTTATTAAATTTTGTTTTATTTTGGTGAAAACTCTCACACTCACTGTGCTGTTTGCTTGTTGCATTACTTGTCAAAGGTAATGTATGCAGCACTACAGAAGAGGACACAGTAAGCTAGGCTGATTTTAGGCTGAATTTACTTTTTCCAGACGAGGGAAGGGGTGAGAGGTACAAGAGTCAAGGTTCGCTACTTTCTCCTACAATAGGTTTACATGCATCCAAGGTCAAAAAATCCTTGCATTTTCTTTGATATACATTGCAGCATCACCTACTTTGAAACTGTCTGAAACAGTTAGTTCATGGATTTGCTCTCTAAACCACTTTCCGAGAGCCTACTCTCCTCTCATTGGTCAGATGGCCCAGTCTGATTAGTCTACTGCTTAGTGCTTACGGCGCATGTTGAAAACGAAACGCCCACTATCTGAATTTCTGCTCCAGAGGCTTCTTGAGCAGTTTACCGCATCCATTTGAGCTTGAGTCCTCATCCAGTGGAAGTGAATGCAAAGTGGATTAGCTCTCGCAGTGCAGAAAACAGTGTCTTCTCGACTTGTCGACAACACCAACCAAACTCTTCTAGGCCTCAGTTACAACTACAGTGTTTGAGGACAGGTCAAAGTAGACGTTGTTCGCGGGCAGCCAATGAAGACCATTGGCTGGCATTATGCAAATGTGTTACAAACCTACGTAGGTTCATGCAGGAAGGACTGGAATTGCTGACAACTTGTTTCAGGAAGTTCGGTTCTTTCTTTTGGGAGAAAATAACTCAACTTCTTGTGCACATTGATCTTTGAAACTTTGCAGACATTTTACGTTTACAGACATCTGTGACATGCATGAAAAGCAATATTCGAAAAAGCATAGTAAGGGTCACTTTTAAGTTAGAAAATAAGAAGAAAATAGCTGAATTCTGTTCTTGAGAATGTTTGTTGAATCCGCTTGACAATAACATACATGAAAAGCAATATCTGAAAAAGCATAGTAAGGGGCACTTTTAAGTTAGAAAATAATAAGAAAATAGCAGAATTCTGTTCTTGAGAATGCTTGTTGAATCCGCTTGACAATAACATACATGAAAAGCAATATCTGAAAAAGCATAGTAAGGGGCACTTTTAAGTTAGAAAATAATAAGAAAATAGCAGAATTCTGTTCTTGAGAATGCTTGTTGAATCCAGCTCCAGAGTGTTTAGAGATGACAATGGGAATGATTGGCCACCCTGAGGACACTGAGTATTGCTCTTCTGTCTTGTTTCCAGGGGCTCTGGGATCGATTAGCCTCCCTGGTTTTGAGTGACAGTTGAGTGGTGATGACCTTTCCCTTTGCTCTTTAGCTCACATTCACCCTACTGAGAAGAAACTCACCTGTCAAAAATACACAAGTGCACACCCACAGTCACATACAGCCACTTAATCTTCTCTATCAGCAACACACATAGACTTTTGGCAAAGCATAGTTCCAGGCTTTTACCCACCAGTCAATAAAATGACTTAAGATCCTGTATATCGAGAGATGACACACAGCGTGAGCTTGAGGCTCAGGTGAGAGTGTGTATTGCGAGGACTCAGCTGTGTGTTTATCTCACTTGCATTTGTGCCGCTATGGGCATTACGTCTAATTACTCATTACAGCTGTGTGACTAAATCATTCACCCACACAGACATCTCACACAGTAGGTCAGTGCGTGTGTGGGTGCAGAGGTGTGTGTGTGTGTAGTAGAGGATGAAGGTTTTTTTTCCCCCGGTGTGTGTGAGAGAGACTGTGCTACTGCATAACAATGAACCAGTGCAGTTTTTTTTTTTTTTTTTTTGTGAGAGAGACAATAATGCAAGATAGCAGATTCCTGTTGTGACGAGTCAAGCTAAAATACAAGAGGCAAAAGTGTCCTTATGTCCTGCTGTGCTTTTTGGGGAAAAAGTGCTGACATGGAGAAATAGAGTCACCTGAAGGGGAAATCACTTGAAAAAGGTCACGTCCTGCGTGAAAACAACTTTTAGCGTCACATTGGAGTCCTCTGAACGGCTCTTTTTATTTCTTCTTCTATTTATCCTGTCCCTTTCAATTTCTCACCCCTTCTGCTTTTTCTCTCTTCTTAAGCCTTTCTAAAGCCCTGATTTGAACTATTTGGCTTCTAGGCTTCAGGAAAGAGAAATGGTCATCCTGGATGCTGTAAGATCTTTCTTTGCTCAAAAGGTTTGATACTCCCTTGTAAAGATCACAGATTTCTCCTTAATTCTTTGCTCTTGTTTGTGGTGCTTTCCTTTTTTGGAAGTCAAATTTTCATGTTACCTTACGTAAACCTCGCTCCAGACCAAGACGACATCAGTCCGATTCAGCTATGTGCATATTAGACTGCATTAGGTTAGTAACATGTCTGTTCTTCCTATGTGGAGCAGCGTATCAAATTAATGAAAGCATAAATCCTTTAGTTTACATGCTCATGTGAATAGCCTTTATATAGTTCTGTTGTGTTTGTTTGAGAATAGACATGGCTTTCTTTTCCTCACTGGAATTCCTCCACAACTTGTAATATTTTAAAACAACATTCAGAGGCAATGAGAATACTAAATTACGGCTTAATTACTAAGATAGAATTGCGTGAGTTCAGGGAATACAATATAAAGCTTACAAAATGTTTATCATAAACTAGCACTAAGACCCAGAATCTGCCCTACCTAAATTTACGGTCAGGAGCCGCTACTGAGTGTGAGGGTAAGTAACAATTGATACATGTTGGCTAAACGTCACAGGTCAAATTTTGTCACATTGCCTCATTCTAGTAAAATGCAGCATTCACCAAGGTGGGCATATTGGCACAATTATAAGATATGTGAGCTATGAAGTTGCACTTGTCAGATATAAAGTGGAATTTGTGAGAAAACAATTCGAAATTAAAAAAAGTCACAATTGTTAGATATGTAGTTAAGTTGCAGTTTCGAATGATTAATGTGCAATTGTGGGGAATAAAATTGCAATTTCAAAACAATAGTCACAATTGCTAGACACACAGTAAAGTCATAATTTCTTAATGAACTGTAAATGTGCAATTGTGAGGAATAAAGAGACAAAAATGTCATTACTGTCAGATATACAGAAAAGTCACAATTTCTAGAATTGAGACAGAAATGGGCTTTGATGAAAACCTGTCCTCACACACACATTATTTCTTACGTATTCACACAGATAAATTCAAATGACACCTAAGATTATTTGGTAACTGAACTATTAGAGATAAGTTTCCTAGTCGGCTGTACAAGAACGGTCCATGGGTTCAAGTTGTCTCGCTCACGCTCTTGCGCTTTCACTGTGTCTTATCTAAAGCTGAGTCAGGAGGTGGTCTTAGTTGGCAATTCACATTCTGACGTGCCCTTTCAAAATGGCTGCTTGTCTACTCCGGGTCCCCAGTGCAGCTACGGCAAGTGTCTCATATTAATAAGATACAAAATGGCTACTGTCAGGAACTCGGTTTCATTTTTAATGTAGTTTAAGCCTCAAATTACTGGACATCTCATTCATATCAGATCTCAAATATCTGTTGCCTCAGATGGGAAACAATGTTTGTATGTGCTCCAAAAATGCAATTATTTCTAATAATTAAAGTGATGTCTTAATCGCTATAAGATGTTTACATAACACGAGCAGAACTCTTCAATAAGTATGGTTAATACCCCATTTATATAGCCATACAGTATGCATGTTACTGGCCATTGTTTTAATCTACTCACATCAAATTCAAAATAATTTTTTATAGACGTACTGGATATTATTCTGCGTCATGATGAACATTGCAATGCCGGGTTTGCATACGCTGCCGTCTCGTTTTTTGCACCGTCTGGATGAAGATACTGAGCAGAGGCTGTGCAGCGAGTTGTCTTGAGAATATTGTCACAGTTCATCCATGAAGTTGTGTAAACAACACACGGAATCAGTGTAGAACCGAACACAAGCGCACTATGGTCAGAACGATAATAATGAGTTTAAGGTGTATACAAGCCTGTTTATTGCAATTAAAATCGGCGTACACCACATAGTTTAATGCAAATATGGTTACTATTACTGGTTAATCGCATTAGTTTGATCGAAGTATTGCGTTTACGCGAGGTAAAGTTTAATCGCAATATTGCCAAAAAAACATTATAATCTAAATAATGAGGGTGCATGTAAATGCACTAATTGACAACAATGACAAGGTTATATATGGGTCTCAATAATCAGAGCTGCTTGTTGTAATAGTCTGAAGACTCCTTAAGTGAGAGCAATGCTTTGCTAAGGCATGAAGTGTATCCTGATCTTGGCGTAGTGACCTTTTGATTTCACAAGTACCACCGAATTCTTCTGTTTAATGCTCATGTTAACAACCCACCTTCAATGGTCTACTCTGATTTAGTCATATTTTTTAACCATAGCATTTTTTTGTGTTACTGGGACATCTCCCCTGGAGAAATTTTAGATAAAGTGCTTTGTTTTCAAACTGTGATCCTCAAACCCCTTGGGGGCCTCAATGGTCTCCATAGAAAATTTGAGAAAATGTAAAAAGATTTTAAATGATTTTCATAATAAAATTAATAATAAAAAATGTTTTTAATATATTTTCCAAATTAATTTATTAAAGTAAATATTTTCCTGATAATATTCAGATGACATTTTAATAAAATATTTTACAGATATTAATTATATTTACAGAGTCTCGTTATACCATAATTGGCTTTTTTATGTACTGAAGCAAATTATTATAATATTATTTACTTATTCTACCTTTATGAACTTGTCAGTACAATAATACCATGATTAATCGCATGACAGAAAGAATGGTAATTTAACATATTGTTTAATTTGTTTAACAAATATCTTGAAGTTAACTTTGACAGCCCTAAATAACACATATACAGCCTTTTTTTTTTTTTTTCACTGACCACATTTTTAAGCATCCCCTTGTGTACCTCTAGTGGTCACCAGACTAAGAGACCACATAGTTACAGCTAACAGCAGTACAACTCTTATATTAAATGAAAACAATATACACAATCATTACTGATATTGTCTCAGTTTACATCGCTTATGAATATTTTCATCTGAGTGCTCTGTGTTAGATGTTTATGAGTGCCCTGGGAATAATATAATGGGGTCATCACGAGTACACACTAGGGAGTGAGTATTAATCACCTGCTTTTCACAGAGGCCACGTGCACGCGAGGACAAAGCTCATGCCTCTCGTGGCGTTCGGCACCATGATCTCTGTGTAAACAGCATGCTTGATTAAAGGACGAATATGGATAGAACCTTGTTTAATAAGTGCGAGTTCTGGAGACAGAACGGTTGGTTAGATCCACTCAGGGCCCTAGAGCCTCTCCTATCATTGTCGAGTGACCAGGTTACTGGCCATGAACTGCTCAATTTTATTACAATGAATAAAAAACAACCATCAGATAATTAGCTGCCTGGAGAAAAGAGCTGCCTCAGTCCCCCTCCCCTATCTATCTATCTTTCTCTCTCTCACTCACTCTGTATTTAATAAGTACAGTATCCTGATATGCTTTCATTAAGCAGATTTGCATTGCATGGTTATTAGGCTAAAAGGATTATGGTTGTCTCTCTAGTGGTGTGGTCTGGGTAAGCTTGCGGTTCGAGTCATGTGATTTATAAGACATTCTTTTGAAACAGCTGGGAGAGTTAATGGTCAGAGAGTTTGAGCTGCTCCATTCTACAAGATGAAGGAAATTGTCCTTGAAATGGCCTTGCAGTGATGCAAGTGCTGGAAGAGCGTGCAAACAGGCGTTGCGAGAATCCAGATGTGGATGTGAGAGTGTGATCAGGGCTGTTAACCAGTAAACAAAAGCAATTATAGTTGCGATGTTTTCATCCAAGTTGCAAAATCAATTTCTGTGTATACAAAAAAAAAAACAAACAAAAAAAAACTTTTTGTGCTGTCACATTTATTGTTGTTCTGTGAATTTTTGAGGGTGAAATCCAGCCATTTCAATAGCAATCCATGAGATATAAAATATTTCCCAGTGCAGATTTCGAATTGGGTTCAGTTGGTCATGAACATACACAACATTGAGCAAAAGAAAGATGCTTGGTTTGATTTCTGTGTGAGCTGTGCTTCATACATTGCTCCACTTTTGACAATAGATAATGGACCCTTTTTTGCCCACAAAATTTTTCTGAAATGTACTAATGTGACAGCACTTTGAATCAGAGGTTCCATGGGTTCAAAATGAATAAATAGTAATTTCTGTGGAAACTGGTGCAAAATTGAAAAGTAAAATTAAATTGAAGCCACTGTTGCTCATTTATCGAATGTAATAAATGACATTAGGTTTAGAGCATGTAGACAAACTTGTTGAGGCAAAGTCACATGAGGTTTTTTGAAGCGCATCTAAAGATTTATTTGGTAGTTTTGGTTTCTATTATAGTTTACACTCTTCTTACTGAATGTAAATCCACCTCAAGTGAGAGCGTTTTAAATTTGATCCTCGTTTATATCCAGCTTTTTTTATGTAAGATCCTAAAATTGCCATTAATATGTAGATGGAAACTCTGCTATTGTAATATTTTTTTTGCATGTATTGTCTATCTAAAATCTTGTTGCCAACACGGGTAATGGCATAATGGTGCTGAGTTTGAGAACTTCCACAATGCAGCGCTCTTTTCAGCTCTAAAGAGAGAAAACTACAGGACTTTTGGATTTGAAACGGATTTAGCTGTGCTTTTTGTCTGTTATAGCAGTGCAGTAGTTTTGAGAGATGCTCTGATGATTTTGTCAGCAGGCATTGAATAATGGGCTGTCTGGGTGATTTTTAAATTGAATACATCATATTTCATCATTTTGCCTCGTGCTGTGGTTATGAGGTAATACACTCTGGGTTTTCTTTTGCATGTGTGTTGGTGCACTTCAAATCTGTTTGTTGACGGGGAAGAGCCTAAATTGGCAAATCTGCTCAGAATTTTTCAGACCGCAAAGGGATTTGATGGGACAGAGAGACACTCTTTCCTACAAAGCTACTGGTCAAATACTCACGTTGAAATACTCAACTCATTACAAGTACAAGTAGAAGTTCAGTGGAAAATCTGTCTGTAATGGACATTATGAGTAGCAACATGTTGCCCAAATTCAAAGCAGAGTGATACATCTCAATTAATAAGCATTTAGCTTTTTACACTTAGTGTTTTTGCCATTTATTCATTGCCGTTAGTCAGTAAAATGATCAAAAGTGACAGTGAAGACATTTCTGATTTCACAAAAGATTTTAATTTCAAATAAATGCTGACAAAAATATCATGGTTTCCACAAAAATAGGAAGCAGCACAACTGTTTTCAACATCAATAATAATAATAAGTGTTTCTTGATCATATTAGAATGATTTCTGAAGGATCATGTGAAACTGAAGACTGGAGTAATGATGCTGAAAATCAGCTTTGCCATCACAGGAATAAATTGCATTTGAAAAATATTAAATTAGAATGCAGCCATTTTAAATTATAATAATATAATATTATTGATGGGGGGAAAAAACATTAAAAAAATCTTACCAACCCCAAACTTTTGAACTGTAGTGTATGTTCTGATTGTACTTTGTTTCAAGTCTGCCTGTGGAAAGTGCAGTATGCATCTCAAAAAATCAATGGAGATCCTCAGAATATACTGTACTAACTGGAGTTTTGTTCAAACACGGATGCCATGCGTTTGTTCCTTTTCTGCTTTTGCAGAATCATTGGAGATATTTCAGCTCTGAACAATGTGAGAGTTCCTCTCCAAATGTCACCACCAGCTTGGATTTCAACTAGACCTCCTACAGTAATTGCTATATCCTGCATTAGCCCTAAGCTCGCTGAACTTCTGGGCTCAGCTTGACAAAAGGAGGAGAAATACTACATGCCAGTCCTATGTCTTGCATCATGAACAGTGTTATTGGCTGTGATTGATTCAAATATGAACACAAACTTTCTTGTCATAATGATCTTATAATAATCTTCTCTTAATTCAATTAGATTTTCACTTTCTATTTAGTGTGCTTAATTGGCATGACAAACAATTACATTTGCATTACCGAAGCAAATTCTCTCCCTCTCCCCCTCTTTTTTACCCGACACATATTTATATGTCCTGCAGATGCAATATCAGTGTTTAAACTCCAGTCCATATGGTCATATTTTAACAGATTCTATCATTTTCAAGTCAGGATTATTATTATGATCCCCCTGAGGCGTTGGATACATTTCAGGACTTTTTTTTTTGCATTTTATTTCCTACAAATTATTTTGATATACTATATTATTTTTTCTATAGTTTCACCTTTTCATGGACTCTTAGAATTAGTCTGGTTTTGCTGCTATGACTTTAAGAAACACCTTCATATGTGTAGGGAGAAACGGGTCTAGTTTTCTACGGATCTGCACACACATTAACTTGTGCTGATGTATTCGGGTTTCCAAAGACAGAAGTCCAAGGATTTCTGATTAAGCTAAATGTTTGGTTTTAATTAAAGCTCTTTTTAGACTGGGAATTAAGGTTGAGGTCTGAAATTTCCGGTGTATTTTCATAGTACATAAAGCTTAAGTACCTCAAAAGGTCAAAACTTTATTTGTTATGATACGATATAATTCTGTGCATTTGGTTGCTTGACCTCTTGAACTCTCATGCCATGAGTGTGTGAGTAATATAATGCTGAATAGATGTAATCTTGACTCCTAGGTCAAACTCATCAGGAAGATTTGGTTCAGCAATCTAACCTATTGATCTTCTTTCCACTCTTATCTGCTTGTTTACTTGACCCCAGAGAGAGCGAGACAGAGTGTTTTAGCTACTCAGGAAGTGAGAGGAGTGACATTAATGGAATTCAGAGTTTAAAAAAAGAAAAAGAAATATTCGTAGATAATCCCAAAATCTCTCATGCCAATCAAGCCGTGCAGCTTTCAGAAACCTTACAGCGGGTTACGTCATTCTCATTCACCGTGGCTGTGAGAGGCTCTACTCTCTGCACTCAAACTCTGCTGCGTAAATGAGTAAAACAACCTCTATAGTCACAGTCCTCAGCTAAATATGCATTCAATTCAATTCTGAATCATTTGTGCAACACTTGAAGTAATGGCACTTGCTACAAAAGCAGCTTTACAGAGACTGAAGGTGATGGTGGCACCGGGAAAAGTCCAAGGGGGTGACAAAGGTTCAAATAATATTCATTTCTGATCAGGTTATCTCCTCAAACTCAGTCAGTGGGGACACATTTTAATGCTTGAATCAGGATATTGAAGGATTATGTAAGTCAAAAAGTTTTTTTTTTTTAATCTGCATTAAATCTGTGTTTGTAAACTGATCTGTTGGCTGGGTTATCTTCAGAAGTATTTGAAGATCCTTCTTGGCATGTTCCTGTAGATCCCACTTTCAGTGATTATCTCAGGAGGTCTCAACGAGATCACCCTGTATGTTTTGGCAAAACATTTGTCACTCTCGTCACGTTTTCTTTCTTCTTTTTTTTCTCCTTCTTTCTTTTTGGTTGTGTGTGTATGTATGTTTTGCTCTCTTTGGTTGTGTGTGTATGTATGTTGTGTACTACTGCAGCTTTTAGTCCAGACAAATTTCCTGAAAAAGGACAATAAAGTATACTAACTAACTAACTACCCAACTAACGTGACTCCTGCAGCTCTGCGCTGCTTCTCTTGCTCTATGGAGCAGACGCGCCTCACTTTATAACTGTAGCGTCCGTTGTCCAACTGAACTATCTTATTTCTATAAAAATGCAAAACGACGGTGGGGTGGTGGGCAAGTAATGTAATCGATGTACAGCATAGCCCCCCCCTTTTTTTAGAGAGGGTGAGGATTAAGAAGGTCAACATAAGATCAAAAGGCCCACAGGTCTAGCTTACTTATTTGTATGTGTTATTAAAAGAAATCTAATACATTGGCATCACAAAACATCATAAAGCTTTAAAAGAGAACAAGAGGCCAATTATATGTACAACTTATGTTGGTCACAGCCACCACCAGTCAGTCAACATACTGAACTGACTGATGGAATGTAGAAAAAGGAAAATGAGGGAAGTTTTGGGAGCTTGATGGAGCTAAAACCTGCCAATCAACATGACTCTACAGATCTTTGGCAGTGTCACGTCTGTGCATGACACCTCTCACAGATGCCATCTGCTCTCTCACATGGCCGTCTGATCTGCGATGTCATGATGAATATCATCAGAGTCTCAAGCCCTGTGTTCTAAATCACCTTTTTTTGTCTATCATTTCAGTATTAATATATTTTAATTGCCACCAAATCTCTTTTTTTAATACCTTCATCTCTTGACAGTTAATTTGAAAGATGAAGGATTTGAATGTGTTTCAACGCAGACTCCAGTTCAGCGCAGACTTGAGACGCTGATGATACACACCTGTCACAGCACCTGTCTGCTTAATAGGTTTGTGCAGCGAAGCCATTATCTGTATATAATTCTGTATTTGATGTAATGACTAAATTGTCTGTATCTGTATTTGGATAGAACAGGATGTGGGCAGTGCTTAAAATAGTGTCTGATTCTATGCTGAAAAGACCATTTTTTATGTTACTCTATTCCATTTATTGTTTTCAAATAGCAAATATGCCTTATATAATTAATAAAATGATTCAAATAAATAATAAAAGTAAAATTATGTACTATTTAAAATGATACATTTTTAATTTAAAGATTATGAAAAAATAAAAAAAGGTTATGACCCACCATTGAGTTGTAATTTTAGATGTTCATTAAAGGGCACCTATTATGACTCTTTTCACAAGATGTAAAATAATTCTCTGATGTCCCCAGAGTATGCATGTGAAGTTTTAGCTCAAAATACCCAACAGATCATTTTTTACAGCATGTTTAAATTGTCATTTTTTGGGGCTCAGAAAAACACGCTGTTTTAGTGTGTGCCCTTTAAATGCAAATGAACTGCTGCTGCCGGCCCAGGGGGCGGAGCCTCACGAGCTCGCGCTCAGAGCCAAGACAATATCAGAACAGAAACTCTCAGTTGCGGTGTTCATTTCGACTTGGAGTCGGACAATAATGCCCACAGAGCCAGAGAATATATGCTGTATGGAGATAGAACAGGTATAGTTTAGTTTAATTATGGTTATAACTTATTTGTCATCTGCTTTATCCACTAATACAAGCCTGCTGTAGCAAACCCCGTCCAAATGATGACCAAAATATACTGACGAGTTCAGTGTAGTTTATTGTACATCACACAAAAGATGAAGCGTTAGTTTTACTCCAGAGAATCACAGTAAGAGCTGAATAATCACAGTATAAGAAGTGCGCATTAAAGTCTTATCCATAATCCCTCTCTCTCTCTCCCTTTCATTATCATCAACATACGCAGCGAAGTACAAAAAACACTCCTTAGAACTAACAGTAAACAAATATATACACACCTTTTCAGTGGGTGCTTATAATAAACTGGTTAACCTTATATCCGTAAAATGACTCGATGAGCTGTCATAAAGAGCGCGCTCTCACTTTCATTTCTGCCGTGGTCAGTAACGTTAGTCCTGTCGCTCCGGAGACTGTAAGCTGGATCACAAACAGTACAGATCCATCCTTGAGTAACAACGAGAGTAAATCAAGAAGACTGCTGTGTTCATTCTTACATCCAACAACAACACACCTCAATCGCTTAGGAGACATTCTTGTCTACAACTGCTCAAGCGTCGAACAATGGCGGACTCTGTGACCAGCTCACTCAGGGCGGGTCTATGCTCAAACTGAAGTGTCACTCAACAGTCGTGGGAGGAGCCTGCTCAATTCTACGTCACATTGCGCTGAATCTGAGAACAGCTCGTTCTGAGACAGTGCTTATGATTTATTGAGATTGTAAAAAAAACACTGGGTGGATTTTTATCATTCTAGGGTGGTTTTGCTCACACACTGCCAACACACATTTATGTTCAAACACCATGTAAAAGTGTATTTTGCATAATAGGTGCCCTTTAAAGTCGAAATGCATGTTAAATCTTATTGTAAATGATTCGTCCATGCATGTTTCATTTTTTTTTCTCGACCTTATGACATTTTAATCAAAAATAACAAATCGATCTTTCTGTGAAACGATAGACTGCTCTTTTGTGACATATACCGGACTTCTCCAATCATTCAGTCTTCTTAAACCCCGCCACTTTGTTAATATCAAATACAAGCTTGAATTCAGATATGCCTCCATCCAATCCACCACAGATGGACTGAACCAAGACCAGCTCTGCGTTCAATAATCCGTTTCACTCGCAACAAAAAATATTGCTTTATCCTTGTGCGTGTTGGATAATCAGGCTAACAAATATTTTTTCTGTTATTCTAATGAAGTTGTTACTCATATTCAGGCCATCCCTTTCTTCTCCTGTTATAGCTTGTAGTCGAAATCTGTACAGCTAACCAAAAGATTGTTGTAGTAGTAAACCCCAAAAGGGTTATCCATGATTTGCACTAGATGAAGTCGGACAGAAGTCAACCCACCATTGTGTCACTGAGCAAGAAACTTATACTCAGGTTGCTCCAGGGGAACGTCCCTGTACTAAGTGTCCCTGAACGTCACTTTGGATAAAAGTGTCCTCTAACTCAGGATTAGTAATTAACCAGGTGAAAATAGATTCTTTGAGTCTTCAAAAATATGGCTCTGGGTGACAGAACCCCACCAGAACCCTTGACCCTGTCAGGTGCATCTCACCTCTTAAATGTGCATGTTTGCTAAGGGCATGCCTCCTTTACCGGACGCCAGACGTGCTCATTAAAACAATGTGCCATGTGCTGTGTACACCTCTTGGCTGTCAAAAGCAGTTTGCATATGCACTGTTTGAGAGCACGTTAGGATAAAAGATTGATGCATTGTAGTTTTGTTAAGTGTGTTTTTCCCCTAACAACCCCACGCTCTTTAGAAACCCATAGAGAACGCATACAGGAGGTGACAAAGATTTACTGTAGCAACATGAATGATTTATAGAAGTTCTATTGGCTGAGGAACATCGTATTCGCGGTAATAAATGTGTGGGAGAGAAAAGACATTGTTGCGTCTCTTTGAGAACTCTGGGTCTATGTAAATTATTCATAATTATTCTCTCCAAGATCATAGCAGTGTTTTTGCGCTATTAGCGAGTGCACTCTACTTCTCCATTGCAATTCAAAAGTCTGTTTCAGTTACCTGTTTAAGTCCTGTTTGAAGCTGTAGTGTGACTCACCGAGAGTTTGGGAAAATAGGCAAACACAGATAGGAGATGGAGATTATACTGTGAACCATTGCAGGTCTGGATTTTCAGTGCAATAGGCCG
This sequence comes from Scardinius erythrophthalmus, assembly GCF_964197995.2. NCBI lineage: Eukaryota > Metazoa > Chordata > Actinopteri > Cypriniformes > Leuciscidae > Scardinius > Scardinius erythrophthalmus. The sequence continues at coordinate 16,114,231 of NC_138239.1, read as the reverse complement.
CCGCATGATGTCGGGTCTTTAACTTGATGGGGTTGATCCGACTGTGTCCAATTCACCAGTCCGAACAGAATGAATGAGAGTGGAATAGATGAAGTTTCCCTGCCGGAGCGACAAGTGCAGCGGGGGCGGCAAGCAACCCGAGATGACCCACAGCTCCCAAGTGGTAAGTGTGAACACCCAGTGGTAACAGTTACCATGCAACAGAAGCCCTCTATCCGAGACACGATCGGCCCGTCGGCAGAAGCCACTCAGCAAACGCTTCAGAGGAAGCTGGGAGAGAGCCCATGGCAGGCCAGTGGAACATCTTCTTCCTCGACTGGAGGCACATAACAAAAGGAAGCTTCAGTTGGATCCAGCCTGAAAATGTCGTTTTTTATTGATTTGTAGGATACAAATTGGAATACAGTTGATAAAGAGAAAAACAAGAAAAGACAAACAAACACCGCAAGTGTGAAGCGACAGCCTGGTACTGTCTCAAAATGACCTAAGATTAGATATGGATACAGATTTCCAAATTCAATGCAATTTCGATTCACAAGCTCTCAATTTGATGTGGACTGATTTATTTGGGTATTTTTTTGTTACAATTTTGCTTGCATATTAAAGAGATTCTCTCTCTGCTATTGAGACCAATAATTCTAAAGGTTTTCAGACTGATTCAAATCAGGAACCTGTCTTTTAAACTATTCATTAAAAGAACCAGCTCATAAGTTATTTGTTTTAGGAATCGGGCTACGCTGGTCACGCTGTATTTTTGATTCATTGAAATAACCGGTTCATAAAAATCATTTGTTTCAGGAAGTCAGCTACATTGGACATGTACATTCTAGGTGTATGTGTATGTTTTGATTCACTGAAGGAAAAGAAATGGCTCAAATCATTTATTTCGGGAATCAGGCTACACTGGTTGTGATGTAATTTTCTGATTCAATGAAAGACCTGGTTCACAAAACTCATTCGAATTCGGCTACAATGATCACTCCATTTGGTTTCACACACACACACACACACACACACACACACACACACACACACACACACACACACACACACACACACACACACACACACACACACACACACACACACACACACACACACACACACACACACACACACACACACACACATTGTGTGTGTGTGTGTTTGTGTTTGATCAGCTGCACTAGTCGCTCTGTATGTGCTCTCTGTATGTTTTTGATTCTCTAAAAATAATGTATTCATAAGTCATTTGTTTGTAAATCAGACAACACTAGTTGTTGTGCGTTGTTTTTTCCATGCAGCATTTTATTGCATTATATTCAAAACTGACTGCGGGGTTCAGTTTTCACAACTCAAAATATGATTATTCTTTTTCCATTGAGCTGAAGATTCAGCAGCGACAGCATAGATTCAGCAGCAGGGGAGAATCACTGAAACCTTTTGACTTTATGAACAACCCTCTTCCAACTTTCAATGGAATATATCTGTTGGCTGTCCACCATATTGGCATGTTCTGAAACGCCTTGGCAGAAGATACGTATTTGTCTCTGCACCATTAACAAATTATATCTTACTGACTTTTTACTCTTTTAACAATGGTGTAACTGAACTTCTTTATGCCTGAGTAAAAGAGACACACACTAGGATTAAACGCAGTACCGGCCTACACTCAAGACTTGCTTATTACCTCATTAGTTGCAACATATCTGCACCTTAAATAATACTGAGCTGTAGTATCTTAAGCATATGTCAATGTCTGCATTATGCATATAATATTCATGAATAAAACATCTATGGTTGAGGAAGGAAAGCACAGATTACATATTGCTACCTTACTGTGCATGTTTAGCATGAAGTTTAAGCTGTCTCTCAGAGATTCAAAACTGTGTTCGGAAGATTAAATTAGATCCTCTTACCACAAGATGTGTGTGTGTTTGTGTGTGTTGAACATAGTGTTTAATAATACTCATGCGAGTAAGTGTATGCACATGCTTTTCCAGGTAAAATTATCATTATCATTATCTCAGAAACCTTTGTTATTGAATTTGCAATTGATGCTTTAAATTCAATGCACATACTCTTGTGTTTGTTCTTCTATTTTGGTGGGACTTTCTATTGACTGAAATCTAACCCTCACAGACACCTTTTTAGATTTTCTTTAATTTGTCCGAAATGTTAAGTTACAGAATTCATTATTTCAAGTAATGTCAAGTGAGTTGTATTGCCATTCTGCTGTGTGGAGTGATGAATCACAATGAAACACGAGTTGCATGGTGTTGCTCCAGAGCGGTCTCTTCAAAAATCTGCGGAGAAATATAATAATAAATGCATCTCTAGCACAGTGAAGCATGGAGGAAGAGGTGTCATTGTGCTGCTGGTATTGGCAAGCTACTTCACTGTGAAAAATCATTTAATGCTTTGGAGTACAGGAGAATATTGCAGAATGACTTGCTTCCCATGACAAATGAGAAGTTATCTATAGAGAAATGATAATGTTATTTTTCAACAAGAAAATGCTCCTGCCAAACTTGCAAAGACAACCAAGATGTGGCTTGATAACAAGTCCATCAGGCTCATGTTTTGGACTGGTCAGAGTCTAGATTTGAACCATATAGTGAATATTTGGTCTCACGTTTAACTTAAACAAACTGGGAAATATTTTTCAACTACTCATGTACAGTTTAAAGCCATTAACATTGAGTGGAACAACAATGACTCTTCTTCCTGTAAAAAGATGTCTGCAAGTTAGTTTATTTACAGTTTTTGTGCAATTATTGCTGAATTCCTGACCAGTGATTTGTGATGGTTAAGACTGCACCTGTCACTAAGACATAAAATCCTTCATGATTTTCTTGATCATACTTTAGTTTTGATGGCTTAATGTGAGGAATACTGTAGAAAACTGCAGATAAACAATAGTTTAATGGTTTATCGTTAGCGTGCGCATATACTTTAATATATTATGCGCATATAGTATTCTTTTTGAAGTATACTTTAGGCTTAAGTTTTAGGCCCTGGTTGTCATGTTAAAATTGCTCTCAAAGTCTCAAAAATTCAATACAACCTTCAGAGGATAAATACAACATCAGAACCCATTTTTTGAAGACGGCTAATGTACACACAATCTTCTAAATATCAAGGACGAACTCAAACACTTACTAACTGTCTCAATGAGAGAGAATACAGGACAATCTACTATGTAAGAAAGAGACAAAGAGAGAATACATAGAAGAGGATTAGACTCGACTGTGCTATTTCTTAGACATTGGAATGTGTCTTTTTATGAATAGGCTTTATAAAAAGTGCATTTCTCTGTGTGAATTTGTGAAAAGGAGAATTAAATCGATTTGCGCTACCATTTTATTGAATAGTGGAACATAGAATGGGATCTTGTCTTGCCTCGTCTAATCTTGTCTCCTTTCTTCTCTTTGAGTGTCAGAGCTTGAGTGTTTGGTCCCTTGGTTTTGCGTAAAACAGTACTTAAACAATTGTGCTCTGCTGCCACTAACCTATGGGTGGTTGTTATGGTTACAATCGCTCATTCAGTACATTTGAAAGAACTTCTACCTGACATCAGAGAAAGATGTATTATATTTAAAATCAACCACAGCACTTTGAAACATTTATAGAAACTAGATGTATTATAACACAAGATATAACAACATATTTTTCATTAAAAATGGACTCTAGCTTATAAAAACGTTAAATGGCTAAAACTGTGTTGAAGAATATATTTAATATTAATGTAATCTTCACATTCATATGCATGAGGTCCTTGTCATTTCTGAATTTGTAAACCAATAATGAGGAGCAGCATCTTGACAGAATCGCAGAATGCTTTATTCATCGTTTGACAGATGAATCGATGGGCTTTTTTCCTCCTATGGAAGAGGTGGCTTTGCTCTGAAAGATTTGAGGCAGATACAAGAGATTATTACAGAAGGTCTTCAATGACCACAAAAGACAAGGAGATTTAGTGCTGGATCATTTCAATTTCCGCTATCATTAGATCTTGCCATGAATCAATTTTCCTTTGTGATTAAATAAGTAAATGAAGAAAGAAGATGTGTCTGTCAGTACGAGTATCGAAAAAAAATCTAAACAAACAAACAAACCCCGTAATGATTAGCAAAATGTCAAAGTGTGAACTGTATTCTGTTTTCCTGAAGATGCCATTCCAAGGATACAGTAGAATTGTTTTCATTTTTTTTATTTGGCTATGGTTGATAATATGTTTAATAACATATAGCATCACAGTCATGTGTTTTTGTTAGCAGGGCTGAACAATTTGTTAAAAAATTGTTAAAAAGTTAAATGTGAGAGTTTTTGACAAATTGGCCCTTTAGAACCAGTGCTACACTGCCACTAAAAATGTAAGATTTATTGATCTTGTACATCGATTGTTATGCCTTGCAAACATAAATTATTGGATTTAGTGAACAAGAAAATGTAAAAGTATAAATATTTCCATCAAATCTAAAAATATTTTTTTATAGAAACCATGATATAGTACATTTATACACAAGAACAGCATTTATTTCAAATAGATATATTTTATTACTGTCACTTTTGATACATTTCATGCAGCCTTGCTGAAAGTATTTATCAAAAAATTCATTACTTTTCCTATTTACTTTACCAATCAGATGTACACATAAATCCCATAGACATAAATGAAAGGACCTTCGATTTGTCTGTTAATCAGAATTACTTTTGTAATCTATTGATTTAGATTGTCAGTGTAGCACCTCTAGAACTATACTGTACCTCCAGAGATGGGATATTACATCACCTGAGTCCTTTTTTAACACAACAGAAGATCTGATGGCAGATCACACGAGGGTCAACCGCAAACGAAAGTGTCACATCCCTTAGGAAAACATCTCTGCTTCTTGGTTTCTCTGTTCCTTTTAAATCCTTCCCTCGCTAAAAACGGTTGTAATGATTTCACTGAACTCATTGTGTTTGTTTTGACATTTAGTGTAATGGGTTTTCATGCTTGATTTGCCCAAACCAAATCGGAGCGTGCAGAGGAGCGATCTGATGTTTTCATTTTTGCCTTAAGTTGCACATCAATCCAGGCTCACCTGTGTGATATCCAATGTACTCCTAGCCAAGTTTATGTTGAATATGAGGTCGATTTCCTACATAATTGCATATTTGATTGGATGCGGTGATAACAATGAAATTGGATTGGAGTAATTTTGAGTTTCAGGACTCCCAATCACTATGGCAAGTGCATTTGTGGGTTTTGTGCATGTGTGTATCACTTTTATAGATCCATAGATCAGGTTTTCACATCTTTATAGACCCACAGGCACTCTTTGCTTCCCCTGGGAGCCTTTGTCAGTTCATCAAGCCCTCCTCATCCTCCCTCTGCCGAGTTCAACACCGTTCAGCTGTTCATATTGGCATATTATGTCACTATTTCCTCCAATCCCTCCCTTGCAGATATGTTCATCCTCATTCTCTCCATTTCTCTGTAAATTTGTGGCCTCTGTAGCTAGATGTGTTTACTGCCATGTAAGCGTTGCATTCTTTGGCCTTTAGCCGTAAATATCTACCCACAAAGCCCTGTTATAGCACACTTTGTGACTGCCCTCTCCTGCTCTCCTCTCTTTTCTCCAGCAATAAAGAGATTCTAAAATAGGCTTTGTAGTCTCATTAGTGCAGCGGTGCATCTAGTGACGCTAAGGAAGCCCTCCTCAAAACGTTGACAGAGGGCATCTCGGGGTCGGAATGGTTTTTAGGATTAATGTTACGGATGGTGTGATTTGGAAGACTTGATCCTGGTTTGTCGGATTGCAAGCTGATTAGTTTATGATCGGTAAGCTCTCTAAATAACTGGATAAAAAAAGCCGCTGACGTTTGTCTGATAAACAAAACACTGAATTTGTACTTAAGGTGATAACAGGCAAATGTGTTCTCTGTTGCTGATTTGTGAACAGAGAGCTGACTGACCATGTGGAGCTGAAGCTTGTTGTGTAGTGGAGCATGAAGCTGGAATGGTCATCCCATATCAGATTAATGAAAATCCCAAGTCTATTTCACGGGGTGATTTTTCTCTGACCCAGAGAACAGGATTCCGATCAGTCAAGCAACTATTAGGTGAACATAATTCATATCAGTTTGTGTGTGTGTGTGTGTGTGTGTGTGTGTGTGTGTGTGTGTGTGTGTAATGAGCAGGTTGAATCTCCGCTGTGGTATGGTCAGTTCTGCTGGTTTAGAATACTGGTTTGTGATTTTCTGAATTCAAGAACATTATAAAAACCTCAGTATGCAATGGTTTTGATTTGTATCACTCAGCTTTTCTGTCTTCCTTTCACACAGTCAGTGTCTTTCAGTGATTCTTTCGGCAAGTTACATTATGCCAGTTGGTGCGACAAAAGACTTTCTTTATGTGTGCGTCACTGAATAAATGATTCAATGATTCATTCACAAAGAGTTGTTTATCAGTGTATCAGTGTTTAAGTGATTAAATCACTCATTCATTCAGGAACAAAACAGTGAGTGAGTCATTGAATTCTTCACTGATTTGTTTTTAGAACACTGATTAATTTTTAGAATGAAACAAGTGACTCTTTATGAGGGAGTCATTGAATCACTCACAATCGTATAGTCCAAAACACTGATTCATGTTTCTGTAAAAAGACAGTGCTACACCTTATATTGACTTTAAATAGCAGGTCTTTTAACAAACATTATATGATGATTTATATGTCAGTAGTTCATGTACTTAAAGGGTAAGTTCGGTATTTTACACTTAAAGCCCTGTTTACAGATCGTTTCTGATGAAATAGAACGGTTAAGATTAAAATTTGGACACATGCTGCTGTCCCAAGAATTTAAGGTTTCTTTCGCTTTCCCCAAAACCTCTAGAATGGGTGTATAGGTGCACTGGAACAATACTTCATAAAACGCATTAAACTTTCGTTTACAAAGACCTGAAACTCACCGAGTGGTCAGGGGTGTTCACTGATATGCTCACACAAAAATCGCTGCAAAAGATGCTTTCCAACAGGTGTTTTACCATTCGTTGTAAAACTGTGGACCTATTTTTCCAAACGACTCACACCCGTAGATTCTTCCGTTGAGAGCTTGAATAATAGACACTCCAGCCCAGTTGGTGGCGATAATGCACCTTTGTCAATTGCAAGCAAACCACTGGCATTTCATTGAATACACAGAAGAAGCAGAAGAAGAAGCGGAGGAGTAATTCCGTACCTCACACAGCACATTCAATACAAGTCAATGGAGTTGGACAAAAACTACGATAAAACCTGTTGGAAAGCATCTTTTGCAGCGATTTTTGTGTGAGCATATCAGTGAACACCCCTGACCACTCGGTGAGTTTCAGGTCTTTGTAAACGAAAGTTTAATGCGTTTTATGAAGGATTGTTCCAGTGCACCTATACACCCATTCTAGAGGTTTTGGGGAAAGCGAAATAAACCTAAAATTCTCGGGACAGCAGCATGTGTCCAAATTTTAATCTTAACCGTTCTATTTCATCAGAAACAATCTGTAAACAGGGCTTTAAGAGTAAAATACCGAACTTGTCCTTTAACCCTCTGGGGTCTAAGGTGTTTTTGGGGTCCTTGAGATGTTCTGACATGCCCTGACATTTTTGCTTTTTTCAGTTGCTTATAAACATGTTAATGGCAAAAAAAAAATTACACACTATTTAGCACAAACAGGGCTACCATGAAATGTGAGCAACAAGAATGTACATGTCTGCATTTTTGAGAGAATAATGTTTATGCATGGTTATTGAAAAAACTAAAAACTAAAGTTTCTGAAATTAGGCCATAAAACACATTCGAAATATGTGCCAATAAGACTTTTGTCGAAAAGATGTCATCGCCTAGTGTTTTTTCTTCAAAATAAAGTGAAAATCACCCTGCCTTATCATTCACATAACACAATACATTGATTTGAATTTTGCAAAGCACTTTCTGTTTGGAAAGGCCATATGCGGAGTGGGCGTCAACGGTCATGTATATGTAGTGGTTCGCACCTTAGGAGACAATGGGGCCTGCATACTTAATTAGCCATTCATTCAGGTGAGTCACTGAGCCACAAGAATGCAAGAGCAACAGTTGGAAGCAATATTTTTTTTTTTTTTTTTTTCACATATTGTGCTTGCAATTTGGCCTATAATATCCAAGGAAAACATGTCTAGTAATTGTGCAGTTAATTCTCATACTGTATTTTCAGTTTTGGAATATTTATCCTCTCCCCAAATTTGTCAATAATAAAACACAATAAAAGTTATTTAAAGAAAAGGCTTATATTTACCTTTTGATAGTTTGTTTACATCTACCTTGTAAATATATTTTTTTATTAAAAAGGTTACAATTACAACAACAATTCAAGTGTAATGTTTCTTTGTAAAAACTAAAGTATACATTTTATCATACATATTTCAAAGTTAAGGATTTGATTGATTATTTGATAACTTTATTTTTGACAAAAGATATTATATTTAACATAAGCAAATATTGGCAAACAAAAGCTTATTTGAGGTGGCAGATATTTTACAGTAAAAATGTATAATCTATCCAAAACTAATCAAAGAAATGTTGTCTTTCATATGTCTGTAACATAGGTCTTTCATTTTTATTATAAGAAATATAAATGTTAATTTGCAGTTTAATACGTTGCTTATACAAATACATTTTATTTCAACATATTTTAGTCAATATTTACTGAGTGTAGCAATACAGTTTGCTAAAACCGAAACATTCATACACAAACAGAAACGCCTGACTGTAACGTTGTTTTTATGAAATATTAGGGCATATAAATGTTAATTTTCAGTTTAAAACGTTGCTTATACAAATAGCCTACATTTTATTTCAACATATTCCTGTCGATTTTTACTCAACTCAGTATAGCAATACAGTTTGCTAAAACATCATCATTCATTCACACAGAGACGCAATTTAAATTTAAACTGTCTTTTTGCGAGCTGTGATAAACAGCGCGCATCTCTGCGGCTGCCGTTCATTCATTCACAGAAACGCGATTAACTTGAGAAGGAAAAAAAACTTACTACATATTCGGATCCTCTCTCCTGCAATACCCGCACTCTGAGGTAGATTTTCCATTATTAATATTTCTCACAGTGCTGCCAGATGGTGTAAACACGTAGGCTACAATGATCTGAATAAACTTGTTTTCTCGAGCTGATATGGGGAGCGTTCACAGGTTTGCCTCAGTAATTTGCGTTTGAATAGCACGCGCTCTCCGTGGGCGGAGTCACATTACCTTTGAATTAGCTCTAATGAGCTCGACTGGGATCGCTGTCTTTTAATACAGATTTCACAAGATGAGAATATTTGTTTTTTATATAAATTACCTCATTTAAAAGCATAGAATTCAAGCTTCATGTCCGTGTATTTGTATGCCTGTTTGACTGAGTATTCGCTGAGTTACAGTTCATTTTCGGACGCGTTTCAGAATGGTCTTCACTGAAAGAGAGAAGGCAGAACTCGCATCACGTTTATTTTTCTTTATTTGGCAAAAAGCACAACACTTTGTTTTTATTGTGAGTATACACAAAAATAATACACATTTAACAGAATCGATTGATGTATGAAACTTGCTTGTAATATCAAAGTCCACAGAGCAAAATTAATTTCTTTTGAACTGAACTGAAAAAAAGCGAGCTGGTATCGCCGGCGATACCGTCGACCCCAGGGGGTTAAAAATGAATGTTTATGAAAATAACTCTGATAGTTTAAAAATAATTGGTTAATCAACTATTAATGTTTGTTATTAATGGATTGATGTTTCAGAAAGTATAACCAAAGATACAGATGTGTGTGTTCAACTATTTTGTTTCTAAGGCAGTAATCCAAGTCAAATAAGCTACATTTCAGCTTTTTCTGCTTCTGCTTACAAAGTATGCATTACCACATTATCATTTATGTGGACTGTAATGTTTTTTTTTTTTTTTTCTGGCAGATTGTGTATTCTGCTAGTTTAGGCTCCAGATTTGTCTTGTATTGATTTTTACTGTATATGATTAGTGTTCTCCATCTGTCCAGGATGCACATGTTACACATATGGCCACACATGTCATCTAATCAGAAGGTAGTACAGTTTTCATAAGCATATGACACGGCTCATTAATGGTTCACAGGCCGTTTATAGTATCTTTGCTTCGCTAATGTCAGTGCTTGTTGGCAGTGTTTAATTGGCCAAAGAAAATCATAAAATTGTCTGTACTTTTTTTCTCTGTGACAGTATTTTTTGGCTTCAGTATCTATGACACTGGCATATAAAAATGTGTGAAAATGTTCCCTTTCTCCTCCTGTCTCCCACGGATATCAGACATTTGCCATTAACACAATTACGTTCTTTTGTAGTCTTTTCTTCAATTAACATAATGTATTAACATAAATTCTCCTTTTTTTGTGACTCCGCAAGACTCGGGCCTATGATGGCATAAAATGTAATCCATGATAAAGGCTGTCTCTTTTCAGGACAATTAAAAATGAAGCCAAAAACACTGCAGGTAGTATCGTCTTTTGTAAGATATTCTTTTCAGCAACAGCTGAGCTGCATCAGAAGGACCACAGGTGCTGAAGGTTTCAAACACAATGGATGTGCATTTGTTGCTTTGAGGGTTTGGGCTGTTTTTGCGACACAGGGACTATAATAACCTTCCTGTTAAAGTAGTTAAAGTTAATTAAAGTAGCTTTAATGAGCAGTGTGACGACTACACTACTGTTACAACGTTTATGGTCAGCAAGATTAAAAAAAAAGAAGAAAATAATACTTTTAGGATTCCTTTATAAAACCTGCTCAAAAACAGCAATATATTTGTAAAAAAAAGATATATGTGTATATTGTGTATATTTATTTATATATATATATATATATATATATATATATATATATATATATATATATTTTTTTTTTTTTTTTTTACAAGTATATTGCTGTTTTTCAGCAAGTGAGCATAATACACGTAAAAAAAACCCATAAAAAATATTACAGACCCCAAACTTTTGAACAGTAGTGTACATTACATGTGCACATACAGAATGTCATTCTGCTGACATAAAATCAATATACCTGGTAAAAATATCTTAGATGTTCTTTTAAAGCTATACTGTAAAATTCACTTGTGAAAATCTTTTTATTTTTTATTTTTGTAATGTATTGCTTTTTAATTATATTACCAGAATAACAATGCAGAATATTAAATGTTTCATTTTACTTCATAATTTTGCCTTGATATAATATTTTCAAACCCCTGAAACATTATTTCTCAAGTTTAAATGATCTTTTAAGGACCAAATTTTCAACATAAACTTGAACCCATATAGACCCAGATACAACCTCAGCAATTAAATGTGACCAAAACTGTATTTTTCTTTTATTTTCACGTACAAAAACTTAGGAAATGGGCTTTGCGTGCATGGCTTTCTCTTTCGCTCTCTCCCTCTCTCCTCATTATCATTAATGCCATCATCTCTAGATGGGGCTGAGCAGTATTGATCAGAGCTATGTCGATGCTGCCTGATGTCGCTGCTTTCATTTCCTATACACTGACAGAGACGCTCAAGAATGTGTCAATCAAGCACTCATCATCCAGCCTAGATCTCTCGCTGTCCTTTGGAAAACTCCATTATTCCTCTCTCGCTCTCACTCTTTTCTACTGCTGCTTCTATTTTTCTCTGTCTGGCTAGTTTCATTGATTGAAGAAACTGATTGGACGAGATAGTTGCAGGAGGCGATTGAATGAGTTGTTTTGGGTGATGTTTGGGGTGATGTCATTGAACAACATGATCTCATTAGTATTCAAACTTATAGGGCCCTATTTTAACGATCTGAAACGCAAGTGTTAAAGCGCAAAGCGCAAGTAACTTTGTGGGCGGGTCTTGGCGCTGTTGCTATTTTCCCGGCGGGATAAATGACACTTGCGAATCTAAAATGGGTTGGTCTGAAGTAGCTTCATTATTCATAGGTGTGGTTTGGGCGTAACGTGAAATAAACCAATTAGAGCGTCATCTCACATTCCCTTTAAGAGCAGACGCGTTTGTTCTATAGCGGATTCCTATTGTAACGGCGGATTTGCCAGGCGCGCGCCAGGAACGGTTCACAGCCAAGGAGAGCAACGCTCTCGTCAGGGACATTGGGGATGGAGAAACCCACCCAAATTAACTTCGGTTAAAAAGGCGTATGATAATTTGGGTAAATGTGTAAGCTAGATGTATGCTTTTATAATAAATTGTCTATCTATCTATCTATCTATCTATCTATCTATCTATCTATCTATCTATCTATCTATCTATCTATCTATCTATCTATCTATCTATCTATCTATCTATCTATCTATCTATCTATCTATCTATCTATCTATCTATCTATCTATCTATCTATCTATCGTAATAATGTATGATTTGCAAAAATGAAAACTGCTGCTTCTGTGTAGATGAGAGAATCAAAGTGTATGCGCGTTGTGCACACGCTACATTGATTATGGCCAAGCATGCGCCCTTAAAATAGCATATGAATAACATGCGCAACGCGCCACTGACTTTAAACAAATTTTTCCTGGTTAGTAGCGCAATTGTTTTCGAAACCTGCAAAATAGCATGAAGGAACGTTTGCGCTGGAACACGCCTCCTTTTTTTGCGCTGAACCGCCCAGGGAGCGCAAGTTCATTCCCTAGTTTAGCGACGTGCTTCTGTGGAGGGAAAAGCGGGTGCAAAATAGGAATGATACATGCGTCGGTGTACAAAGTCAATTGCGCTGGGTGCAAGATAGGGCCCATAGTGTGGCTCTAGCATTAAATTCTATGAATTCAGTATTTTATTAATCTTTAAATATTCATAAACATTTTTATATCTCTTAAGTTTTACATACACTACCGCTCAAAACTCTGGGATCAGTAAGTTTTTTTTTTTTGCAAATAAATTATTACTTTTATTCAGCAAGAATACATTACATTGATCAAAAGTGACATTTATAATGGTACAAAAGATTTCTATTTTCAAATAATACTGTTCTTTTGAACTTTCTATCCTTCAAAGAATCTTGAAAATAATATGTATTACAGTTTCCACAAAAATATTAAAGGAGAACTCCGGTCAATTTTAACATTGAGCTCATTTTTTTGTACATTTGGAGTGCTGTCAATACAGAGAACAACGACAAAAATCGGTGTCGCCTACACCGAGTTATTCTATTTTTAAAATTTGCACCCTGTTGACTTCAATGGGGCAAGTACTAAACCTGCTTTTAGCCTCTTAACATCCTTGATGTGTCATTACAAGTGCACAGAAAATGTGAGTGATTCCTTCAGAGTGATCACGAGTGAATCTGACTGCAGTAGATGTGAAAGATATGTATAAAAATTATGTTATTTAAGCCAGCGCAAATACCTGTGTTTACATCCTGTTTTTCGGTTGAAGTCCAAAGTAGTCGATTGCCGAGTTCACGCGCGTGATCATTGGTAACTAAACCTATGCGCGTGAACTCGGCAATCGACTACTTTGGACTTCAACCGAAAAACAGGATGTAAACAGGTATTTGCGCTGGCTTAAATAACATAATTTTTATACATATCTTTCACATCTACTGCAGTCAGATTCACTCGTGTTCACTCTGAAGGAATCACTCACATTTTCTGTGCACTTGTGTAAGCGTGATTGACATAACGCGAGGTCGTATTAATTTTTTAACGTGCGAAAATTTCGGACGCTAATTTCGGACTCGGTGTGCAAGGGCCTTTAGTGAGCATAAGAGATTTCTTTCAAAAACATTGCAAAATTGTAGTGACCTCAAATGATTGAGGAGTAGTGTACATAAAAGTGTTTACATTTTAGATGCTGTCTCTGTGTTGATAGTGCATCTCTTAGTGTCTATTCAAACATTCATAAACCTGTGAAAAATTATGACATCATCCTGAAGTAGATGGGATGTTTGAGGTGATGCCATTGGGTGAAATGTTGCTATTGATTGCTATTGAACAGACAAAATATTACAAACCAACTCAATAAATCTACTGCTATCCTGCTATATTTCTTTTCATCATCTATTTCCCCAAGCTTCCCATTTGATGTGGTACTTTTAAGGAAACCATGACATGAAATTCCAGAATGCACTATAGAAAGGGAGTTCAACAATACCACGAGAAATCCTCTAACAGAAGTACACTTTGTCTGTTTCAAAACGTCGTGTTTATGGGAGCAGTACCAGACAAAAACCTCTTTTATAAAACAGGCTCTGAAGTGACCCGCACAGCTTTGGAGTGGGTCGATGCTAACTGCATTTAATGCATTCTGAAATGGCTGCTTGAGGGATGGCGAGATCCCACTGTCCTACGGTTTAAAGTGATCAGCCAGAGTCGAGCGCTGCCCCTGATTAAACTCAAAGTGCTTGCGCTGGTAGGGAGTTACATTGCAGGCCACCACAAGCCCTTATTGCTTTTGCACACCATTTCAAAATATGTTGGTTAAGTTATGGAACATTTTGGTTTGTTTCTTTGTGAAAGACCCTGGTGGGCTGAATTAGAATAAAGCTGTCTGATTACTTCCTGCCAGAATGCTCATACCACCACGCACAAAACTCAACTTTCATAAATTTCAGTAGATCATGCTGCATGAGCATTAACTTTATTTCTTATCTAAATTATCCAAGATTTGTGCATATTGTGAATTAAAAAATAGCTGGAAGACTAGAGGCATCTTGCACCTGTTCTTTTTTGAGGTAATACCAGTAGTCATGTCTTAGTGCAGAGGTTTTCAAACTGGGGTCCCAGGACCCCTGAGGGCCACGAGGGAGTTTTGGGGGCCTTTGGAAAATTTATGGGAAAACTGATCATTTAGAAAAAAAATTACAAAATTAGTTTTAGGGCTTTCAAAATTGTTGTAAACTTAAAATATTTATTAATAAAGTTGGTTACTTTTTACAAAAAGGTCCCATTAGTTAACATTAGTTAATGCATTAATAACAACAAGCAATACATTTGTCACATTATTTATTAATCTTTGTTAACGTTAGTTAATAAAAAATACAACTGCTCATTATTACTTCATGTTTAGCTCAGGTCCTTTAAATATTAACAGATGCAACTTTTAACTTTAATAATGTATTAGTAAATGTTGAAATTAACATTAACTAAGATTTAGAAGTATTTTTTTATGGTTAGTTATATAGTTAACTAATATTAACAAATGGAACCTTATTGTAAAGTGTTACCAATAAGTTTAACACTGCTTTGGAACCAAATTTATTATGAAAAGTATTTTAAAAATAAATCAGAATTGAACTAAAATCCCTGGGGCCGTATTCACAAAACATCTTAAGGCTAAAAGTAGCTACTAACTTGCCGATTTAGGAGAAACTCTTAAAAATAATGGGCGTGTCAGTCCTAATTTAAGGACTCCTACATTTTTGAAAAAAGAGTGTTTCACAAAGCATTTTAGTGCTAAAACCAGCTCCTAAATCTGTGAAAAGTTAGCGGTAGTCAAGTGGAATCCTAAGTCACTAAGACCAAATCACAAGCAATCCTATAATGGCTGTTGCTGGCAATTAGCCTCAGTAATCTGCCCAAATACACTATTGAAGCAATAGAGCCTTAGGTGCTGAGCCTTTTCTTCATAAATGCAATAAATATTTAGATTTATAGATTTGAATCTGCAATGACATAACATAAAGGTTAATTTATGTACAGACAAAATGCATTGAATCAAGGAGGATAAAGCATTGCAGTCACGTTGATAATAATGTCTCATCTTCTGCGCTGATAGCCTTGTGGGCAGCTTGGGTGACCTAAAATTAAGTTAATTTTCGACTCGTGGACCTTTCCCGATCCTGTCCCGCTTTCTCTCTTCCACTTAGCTTCCTGTCTACTCACTGTACTTTCATAATAAAAAGGCAAAAACACCAAAAATAAATCTTTGAAAATAAATAAATAAATAAAAAATAAAATAATGTTAACACTTACAAATGATCAAATAGACTTCAGTCTCTTTGGTGTGCTGTCCGAGGAGAGGCTTCAAGCTCGGAATTTAGCCCAAACACAGAGTTCTACCCCGTATCGCTGGCTGGGAATAGGAACCATCCGAGAGTGAGGAGTTGGGGTGGCGGTGGGATGCAGAAAATTGTCGAGGTAACTAGGTGAGTTGACTGTGTATATATATGCTATGACTATTTGAACGTGTTCCTCCGCAACTTTGTTTATAAAACATAATTTGTCACTTGAATTTTGCAATCTCTCGAGATGCAGACATGTAAGAGGCATAAACTTGTTTAATTAGTGACACTTAGCCTACATTTTAAAATCTTGTATATTTCTATGATTAAATCACTGACAGAGACTCCTCCCTTATCAGCCAATCACTGATCACATCATCCATAGCAATGAGGTCAACCCCGCCCTTTCTCTTAGCTTAAAGTCGGCATGAAACGGAAGTTGAGTATTGTCATTTTTTCCTTGTTGTGACGTATATCCGAGTGAAACGGCTTCTGAAATTAGGAAAAAATGTAGGGTGGGGCTTGATTTCGTCCTTCGGGAACTGATTGGATCCTTGGAGGTTGGACGTTGCAAACAAAATGGAGGCAGATTTGAATGCCAGTTTACATTCAGTTGTGGAGGATTTCTCTCCACCGGACTCCCCACCGTTACCCTCCCATGAAGGATTTTTTTTTTTTTTTATTATTCCCGCGAACCAAGATGAAGATGAGTCAAGTCAAGTTATCATCCTTATTAGACATTCTCTGTTATCAGTCAAGTTCACCCTCGAGAGCATCTCGATAGCCGCACCCTCATCGGCTCTGGCCGCACCCTTTCGCCATGGCACGTGACCGAAAGAGAAGAGAGGTCGTTTCGAGGGGGGAGGGAAGGGTAATGTATTTGATTAAAGATTATAAGGGTACATGAATTAAAAATAAAATAATGAAGTGCACAGATAAATCATTTATAAAAAACACTACAATATTACATATAAAAAGAAGATTTGTCAAATTTGATTTCATGCCAACTTTAAGACTTCTCTCTATTCCTTAGCAAAAGTTGGTCTCAGCAGTTTTGTGAATGGGTTTCTCACCTAAGACCTTTTACTGCTATTTAGGAGAACTCTTTGTGGTAAGATAAAATATTTTGTGAATACAGCCCTGGTTTAGTAGAACGGTTTCATTCAAAGTACAAAGGGACTTGATTTCACTTTTTTTTTCTTTATAAAGCAAAACTGCAAATTAAGTTGTCAGCCATTTTTCATCATTTTTTGCAGCATAAAAAAGGAGCAACTTTCGATAATTACTCCTTTAGTTTTTCTAAAAGTCACGAGCTTCAAATAAAATGGTGAGTAGGTCATGACAGAATTGTCATTTGAAAGCAGATTATTTGTGGCAGATGTTTTTTTTTTACGCCTACAATAATTGTGCATCTTAATTATCAAAAGAACAAATCTTTTTTGACAGTTAAATCCGTTGTGAAAAATGAGATACAATACTTTTGTACACTTCAGAACAGAAACAGAACAGTTTCTTGTGAAATTTTCAGACGTTCACCCTTAATGAAATTAAGGTGTGTTTGTTGTTCTCTCGTCCTCTTTTGCACTCTGGCTCTTGTGTTTTATTTTTCTATTCTGCTGGCTTTCTCAGCAGTCTCCCACGCTGTGGTGCTGTTGTGGTTTTGCTGTAGCGGTCTGTTTTTTCCTCCTTTTTTGTGGTTTGGGTTTGAATTCTTCTTTATTTGAGGTGACGGTGATCTCAATGAGTAGATTCCTCTTTCTCCTGTTTCTCTCTGGCCACTAATGCATTTCATACTTGTTTATCAGAGACGCTTATTATTATCTTATACAACCTTTTACAAAGTATAGTACTTTGGTTGCTCTCTTTTTCTCTCAGTGTTTGTCTGGGTTTTTATGTGAAGCTTCATAATTTAGCTGGACATGTTCTGGCATATTGAGCTGTGGTGCTTTTCTGTGCTCTTCCTACTATTGTCAGAGTGACAAAAGGCAAACAAAATAAAACCAAACCAAACCAAACCAAACCATGCACTGAATGCAAAGTGAATTTATTCTTGGAGTCATATTGAGATCCCCATATCTCTGGAAATTAACCACCATAGAGCCTTAAAAATAGGAATACCAAAAGAAAAATTTGTTAAGAACTAGAATCTATAAGGATATTAAAGGGATACTCCACTTTAAATTGAAAATTCTGTCATCATATACTCACCCTCATGTTATTTCAATCCTGTATGAATTTCTTTCTTCTGCTGAACAGAAAGGAAGATATTTAGAAGAATGTCAGTAACCAGACAGTTTCTGGTCTCATTGACTTCCATAGTATATTTTTTTCCTACTATGGAAGTCAACTAATGTTGCCCACAACCCATTGCGCTTTGGAGGAGGAACTACAAACACGAGTAAAAAGTGTTTAAAAAAAACGACAAAACATGGTGTATATGCGCAGCCGACGGTGATAGGTTTAGATAAAGGTTTGAGTGACTAATCAAAGTTTTTAACCTGATAAAAAAAATGGTTTATTTAATGTTATCCATGTTATATTTCATCTGCAATAACAATGTGGACTTTTATAAAGATCCGGTTGGCCATTCACTTTTAAATGCATCATTATGCATTAATATGAGGAGATTCTCTGCATGAAAGACCCGCGACTGCAGATCAACATGCTACTGCATTTCTCTTCGATACAGTAGGAAATTAAATGAAATGTGGAGGATTTTAACTATGACAAGATGATTGACAGGCCAGTTTACTGTGACAGGATGCGACAGAGAACAACCGTTAAAAACGCAATTGTATGACGTGATAGTATGTCCCAAAGCTTGTCTACTCTTCAGCTATACACTCAAAAGTATGTACTTTTTCTTCACAAAAAGAGTACATTCTTTTAGGGCATTGTATAAGTAGGCGAATTGAGACGTAGCAAGTCTCTTTAGATTCAGCGCAGCATGCCAATTTTAATGAAACTGGTCTTAATATATTTCCTTGGGTCATGCTGAGAACATAGATGCCATTGTCGGCCGAACATCCTGTCCTCCATTTTGATTCTATTTAAAAACCTACTTTTTTGAATCTTCAACCTATGTCGGCAAAAAAGTTATGGATTTAGTGTCGATAGACAAAACGTTTTTCATATATTGCATCAATGAATTTGATGGCATAATGCCAAACTGCATCTAAGGCTGTATCTCTGGAAAAGATTTGACATATTGACACCAAACTTTATGTGTGTAATTGTCACTCAACACTGACCACACCAGATCAATTTGGTGACCTTTTGGCAGGCCCGCACGGAATACGCGCCTGCAGACTTCCGCAGATTGTAATGCCCGTCATTGACAAGTACAACCTGCGCATGCGTGATTGTGAGGGGTAGTAGGCTGCGCTGATTGATGTAACGTTTTTTTTTTTTTAATGAGAGAGTGAATGTTTAAAATGTCTCAAATAAAACTGAATGTGGAGGAAATAAGGAAATGTCACTTTTGTCTGCAAAAATCACGGCACAGGACAGAGCAAAAGAATTTGCGAACGATGCTCGCCACACAAATAGAAAGGAGTGCTCTTGGTAAGTTTTATTTAAAGCTGTATTTACTTTGTGTTGAAAGATAATGAAAAGTGTCATTATCCAATATACAGTACAACCTAAATTTATCATGATTAGAACAGTAGAGTGCTGGGTGGTGTATGATATCGTTTTTTTCTACTATTTGCTACCACGCGTAAAGCTGAAATAATTACTCTGTCTATTCACTGCCGATTATAATATTGACTAATGTCTGTGAATATTAAAGACTGCTATTAAAGTCTGATTGTTCTGCGAGTCTTGATAAGCGCTGCAGATTTGTGTACTACACATACTCAAGTATGCGTCCATCTCCTTGTCAAATACACTCAGAAACCCGTCAAAATAAAAGTTCGGTTTAACGTGAAGAAATTATCACAGAAATATTTTCTCCGTCGTTTAGTGGATGGACGATAAGAGAGATCTAGTTTTGTTTTGAAAAGTTGTTCTATTTATTTTTGTATTGTAAACCTTAAATAACAATTAAGAAGTGAATATTTTATATTTTATTTTGTAATGTTTTCAGTTCCAATACTCTAAGATCTGTTTAACACATTTAAAACCATTCTGCATAATTCTGCAGATTTTTCCAAAAATTCAGCACAGAAATCACAAAAAAGTCAGCAGATTCCATGTGGCCCTGATAGGTCAAAAGTAATAAGCAATTATGTCACATTACAAGTGATTGTATTCAGGGGCATTGAACGATTTGGCTCATTTACAAATGTCTTTATTCTTTTTTGCAGTATATATATAATTTCCCCTAAACCCTGTAACAGAAACCTTTTTCCATTTTTATACTTTATTTAATATGGTTAGCAAACTGTTTATTTGATGGCAAGTTTAGCAATTTATTTGATCTCTTTTTTTAATGACAATTTTTCAGCAGAAGTTGTCTTCTTGCAGTTTATTCCCATTATATTCTGTCAGGGATTTGCGTAAACTGTGTTTCGGGATCCCAAGGGGTGTTCGGTCTTTGTTCAATTTGCTTTTGTCATTAAAATGACAAACAGTTCAGAAGGACAAATTTGACTAAGAATGATTTACATACTAACAGTTTTTATGCTAGTGATGGAGTGCTAGGGAAGAACACACACACACACACACACACACACACACACACACACACACACACACACACACACACACACACACACACACACACACACACACACACACACACACACACACACACACACACACACACACACACACACACACACACACACTTTGGAAGTCGTAAGGGTTCTTTCATAATTAATCTCTTTGTTATCCACATAATATGCTGATTACTCTTTATAACAGAAATCAGACCAGTGTGCGTGATAGCGTAAATGTATTCACATATTTCACAACAATTAATTTCAAAGGCCCAGGTCAATTCATCCTACAACAGACCTTAAATATCCTGTAATTCATAAACTGCATGATATAGAAATGAGTGTTTGCACACAATATGAGCGGTGATTCATTTTATATGATTCCTAATCAGACCTGACGTCTGTTTCAGCTCCCCCACACTCTGTGTATGGCAGGGCCGATTGGTTCCTAAAAATTGACATGCAGACAAGCAGCACAAGCAGAGCTCCATAAACTATGCAGAGTTATTGACACACAGGAGGTCTGTGTGTGTGTTTCTAGGCAGGTTTATTGACAGCCCACTGTGTATTTTGCACACAGCCTGGGGGATCTGGTGTTTGTGCATGTGCATTTCTTACATTTATTAATGAGAATTATTCAGAATCATGCAGAATTAATCTTGTAGCATGTGTGTGTAGGTATTTTTGTGTGCATATGTGTGTACAGTATGTGTGTTCACATGTGTCCACTGCCCCATTAGCACCATGTGAGGCCCATTAGCTTGTTGTATGACCTTTTCCTTGTAATTAGCCAGCAGGCCTCACAGTTAGGGAGCGGCTTGACCTGTGGGTGTTTATACATGCATTGAAAACATACTAACCTTTCCCCACAGGGATTGTTACCACTCTTCCCCATGTGTGTTAAGAGGTCTAATGGCTTAAAATCTGCACAACCGTGCCATGAAGACGCCGTCTGTCTATTGATTTACTCCTCTGGCCTGTTTTGTTCAGGGGTTTAATCGAGCACCCCTTTAGGAATATGGTAGAAACTCATAATTATGCTTTAGGCATATCGAAGCGCAATTATTCACTCGTACCTGAGCTGTTGGCTGAACCCTCAGAGATTAATCTCCAAGCACACCTCTGAACCTACTGCTGCAACCTACAACCAGCTTTGGGAATGCTGCCTTAAGACAATGTGCACCTTCTTAATTGCTCGTTTTCTCATGGCTTTTAGTCAATTTAGAAGCGACACAAAACAGTGTATCATACGATGTATCATACGAAAACAGATTAGGTAGCATGACAAGTACTGTGTATTCACTGCTATTCAAAAGATTGTGGTTGGTCTTTTTTTTTATGTTTTTGAAAAAAAGTCTCTTATTCTCACCAAAGCTGCTTTTTATTTATAATTACAATTTAAATAACAAAATTGCTGTTTTCTATTGTAATATATTTATAATGTAATTTATTCATGAGATGACAAAGCTGAATTTTCAGCATCATTACTCCAGTCTTCAGTGTCACATGATCCTTCAGAAATCATTCTAATATGCTGATTTTGTTGTTAAGAAAATCTTTTTTTATTATCAATGTTGAACAGTTGTGCTAGTTAATGAATACAAATAATAATAATTTGTTACATTTATATAGCGTTTTACATGGAAGGGGAATCTCCTCAACCACCACCAATGTGCAGCATCCACTTGGATGATGCGACGGCAGCCATATTGCCCACCAGCTTATTAGCGGTGAGGAGACCGAGTGATGTCTTGGGCTACAGGGTGATGACTGCCAGCTAATATTTTTTTGTGAAAGCTGTGATGCATTTCACAACTCCATCATTAGTTGTATACTTGTTCATCTTCTGATTTTTCTGATACTTAGTGGGCAATTTTATTGTTGAGAGACTGCTCTGTCATAGTTCAGGAGGCTCAATAGAATTCTCTGTTATTCATTTAGGTATCAGCTTGGTCAACTTGAAAGATGTTTCTCTTGAAATTAGAGATGCACTGAT
The DNA here is from genome assembly GCF_964197995.2 of Scardinius erythrophthalmus. Classification (NCBI taxonomy): domain Eukaryota; kingdom Metazoa; phylum Chordata; class Actinopteri; order Cypriniformes; family Leuciscidae; genus Scardinius; species Scardinius erythrophthalmus. The sequence goes on along the minus strand of NC_138239.1, from coordinate 16,091,598 downwards.
TACAATTTTCTAGGCCGATTCCGATTTCCGATTTTTCATTGAGTTTGACCTGCCGATACCGATTTTAACCCTCTGAGGTCTGAGCTGTTTTCTGGGCCCTGGAGGTGTTCTGACATGCTCTGACATTTGTGGTTATTTCTGTTACTTGTGACATTTTCATGGCTAAAGTCTAATTACACTGTATTCAGCACAAACTCTGCTACAATAATATATCAGCAGCATGTATGTAAAAGTTTGTAGTTTTGAGATAATGACATTTATGCGTGGTTTGTGAAAATACAAAAATAAATTCTCACTGAAATAAGGTCATGAAACCCATACTGATTATTTCTTCACAAGACTTTTGAAAATTGTATCACGTAGCCTAGAATATTTGCTCTAAAACTATGTGAGAATCACCCTGACTGCTCATTCAGAGAAGACAATATATTGATTTAAAAATTTTACGACGTGTTTTGTGTTAGAAAGCAATATGCGAAGGGGCGGATCACCTCATTAATATGAAAGCTTTCCACACCTGAGAAAGACAAAGAACCTCCCTAATGGCCCTATTAGGAGCTTATCAGGGCCCATCATTCTGACCAACCTTGCACAAAGAATGAGGAGATTTAAAAAAGAATGGCTTTTAAAATTGTTTGGATTTATTTACAACACAACATAATCTAAAGATACACAACAAAAAAGCACTTATTGAAGAAAGAGACCTTTGTGCCATTCCTAAAAACATTGTACATACCTTTCATTTTCTAAGGTGTTTGATTTTCACTTTACCATGTTCATGTACAGAGACATGTACTGTGAATGTTGAAGTCAGCAGGACTCAGTGGCATCTGGGCCCTGAAAAAAAAAAAAGTGAACATACTGATATCAAGAGAAAGGCCTGCACGATTTTGGGAATACATTTTAGATTTTTCTTGTTAAAATTGCTTTTTAAAATTCACAGAATACACACACACACTCACACAAATGTTTCCAACAATATATAATGAACACCAGGTTTGTTGTGCCTTGTAGGTATAGGCTATGCGCAGTGCTGCATAAAATAATAACAATATAGCAGCCTATATATATTTTCAAAAAGATTTCAGTAACAACTAAGCTAGAGAAAAATATATTGATTATCATGTTACTTCAAATGTTTCCATTCGTTATGATGATATGAAATGAGATAATAGTAAAAACATGAAGCCGTTTGGAGCGTTTTGCTTTTCCAAAATATGATACATTCAAACGCGATCGCGATCAAAAATATGATACATTAAAACGCGATCGCGATCAAAAATATGATACATTAAAACGCGATTGCGATCAAATATAAAACATTATGGTTAGGCCTACCATATACATCTACGTTTGAGCAGATATCCACAAACACAGTAACAGTAAACACGGGTCTAAATATTATAATATTCACCATATATCTAGCAACAGTTCAACTGCAATGTGAAATTTATGCAACAATAGCAAACTAATATGTAAGAATTTCTTACCTTATCTTTCTTGTCTTCAAATATCGTTCTTCTTCTTCTGATGTAAATCCAATGTAAGCTCAGGCACGTCTTTCAAACTCGACGAAAAGTGAAGTGAAGTGTTTTGTTGTTGAGGTAATGAGGGTGATCGCGTTCCATGTGGAGATTTGCATGTGAATATATTTTGCGCGAGTGGGCGTGGCCGAATTAAAAATAATTAGGAAGCGTTTGAGAAGCTGGAAATCTTGTTGGTTTTATACAAATTACTTAAACAGAGAATATTTGTTTTCGTTTTGAATCCGATCATTTAAAAGTACACACTTAAATGTTTATAAAGGTGTATGGCTCATAAATGTGTAACAAGTATTCGCTGAGTTTTGTTTCAGTTTATAGACGTGCTCAAGAAAAAAAAGTTCACCGCGACGGAGAGGCAGAACGCACACACTGTTTATTTTCTTTATTTTACAAAAGCACAATGTTTTGATTTGATTGGAAGTGGACACATACAAAAGTAGAAATACCACAGATTCTTTTTTTATATTTATTTTTTCTGTATGACCATAAATGACGGAGAAATTTAAGTTTAAAGTGCTACAATGTGGAGAAAATCCAGCAAAACGCGCCGGCGCGTTTGTCGACCTCAGAGGGTTAACTGATTCCGATTTTCTTTACTGACATAACCTAATCCAGTTCTTGTTAAAACACACTAGACATGGGCACTTTTGTTTGAAATCATATTTATTTTGTCAATCAAAAGTGTGCTTTCACTTTAATTGAGTGTGAGCAGCGAAATAAATAAAGAAATAAATAAAGAAGCAAATGAAATAATTAAAGAAGCAAATGAAATAATTGTTAACTACTGGCAGTGTTCCCTTAAAAGGACAGTTTACTCTAAAATGAAAAATGTCCCGCTCGTGCTTGTCCATATAATTGTAGTGAATAGCGATCAAGCTTTGAAAACGACGCAAAAGTATCACAGAATGGTCTGATGCTACACGTATCGTATATTCAAAGTGTTCTGGCGGTATATGGTAGGGTTTGGTTAAAAACAAACCCATTAGAACAACACCAGGGTGAGTAAATAATAACTTAATATTCATTTTCGGGGTAACTAACCCTTCAGCATTTTGTTGTCAACTATAATTTTAGTTTTATTTTTTTTCAATTTTTTTTCTGATATTATTATCATTCCATTTACAGTTTGTTTATTGTCATTAACTTTTGTGTCAGAGAAGAGAATACTAAAGACAGATTGCGGTATCCTGAGTTTGAGATGGTTTTGAGATATCTAGAGGATACACATCACTGGTGATTTTTTTTTTCTCCAGCAAAAAATCTAAGAATCAGGAGACTCTTTTTGTTTTCCGTTTAATCTCATTGCTGTCTAGAAAAACAACTGAGAAAACTTTTCTATCGTCTTACATCTGATTGCTCAGTGATCTGTGAAACTTCCACTGTTTTGACTTTTTTCTCTCAAAGCTGTTAAACCAGATCACAGCTCATATTAAATTGACATATTTTGAGCATTCCTCTGATCTGAATGCTGCTGGAGAAGCACAGTAGTTTTTATTTTTTGAGTTTGCGCCTGACTGCTTTGAGAGGTTCACTGTACACTCTGTCAGCTGGGAGCGTTACATCCATGCGCCTGATTTGGTGCAATGGGTTGGCAGTAGTGAGACAAGCAGTGTTTAATGTATTGAAAATAATTTATGAGGTGTAGATTGTCTGTGTCTCATTTCTTTGCCATTTGGTGTAATGTGGTGGCAGCTTTTTGCATTAGTAATTCATTTGACTTTTTTCTCTCTCAATTTTTTTAAAAACCTTATTTATTATTGGCTGATTTTAAATGGGGGGGGGGGGGGGGATCCGGAAATTTGGGGTGGGCCATATACCGGTAGACCGGTAGACACAATTAGCCGATCGAAATTTGTAACCCGGACTATAGGACTAAATTTGTACATTTTTAGTCGCGGTTACACGCTCACGTGATCATGAAAGACTATCATTTGCATTCGTTATTAAGCGTTGTGGTTTAAAAACAAGTGAATTTTAAACCAATGAAGCGCAATAAACAGCAAAAAAGAACTCATTTTGCTATCCTCATGAACACATTCATTTACGTCTTAAGTGAACGTAAACAGTTGAGAAAGACAACACACGTGAGTCAGTGTATTGGATCTGTGCATTCGGTCTTAAAGTGACAGCAGCCTAATATATCTGCTCCCGTTAATGTTAATCAAACAACAAAAGAGAGAAATTCTCACTGCTCATGGGTGAATCACTTTTGTAACTTCAAAAAGAAGTTACTGTATTATAATTACACAGTGAAGACTATACATTTGATTTCTTTATGAAGTTTATGTAGTATTTCCAAAATTTTCAGGTAGGTCTGTTTCATTTGTTTTTGTTTTATTGTAGTTTTTTTAAATGCTTGTGCTTCTTTGTTTGTTTCAATAAGCTTGAGAGTTTTTTATTTTATTTTATTTTTCACGTAGGCTAGTAATAGTTTTTTGTGATATTGAAATTTGTGACAAGAATTATGAAATTTCAGTGGTATAAAAAATGTTGATATCATAACCTTAAAGTAAAAATAACTATATTGTGAAATTGTTTTCTTGATATACATTTAATATGACATGTATAATTGTTCATGTTCATTTCTCTTTTTAACCTTTGACATCATCTAATGCACTCTGAAAGCCAACCATTAAAAACATTATAATTTAATAACTGTGTAATCTTTAGCAAATTTGATTATCTAAATGAATATGCATTTATACAAAATTGTAACCAATTTAAATATCTACCATTTGGTAATCGGCCATGCCGGGCAACATGAAAATAATCATTGGTTTATCAGTATTGACAAGACTTTTAATATCAGTACATCCCTAGTATAAACTCATAAAAATGATTTTAATGATTAATGTTTTAGCTTTAATGGAGAACTTGTGCAATGTTTTAGCTAATGCGAATAATCCTTCACTTACACACAATATTGTTTGTTTGGGAGATTTTTAATTTACCAGCCCTTGTAATGTTTTCCAAGCATTGCCATGCAGGGTCTTTTAGTGACAAATCTTCTCCTGTTAATGCATAAATAATCTATTGACTGCATGTTTTCAGATTTTTAACCCTTTACCCTATTTAGAATGTCTGGATTAATTGGATTCAGGGTGAATCTATATGAGTGGCACAGTGGGCAATATTAACACCACAGTTATGGATGCAGTAGCGGCTCGCCTGGTCATTATGAAAGCATATTGACTGTGTGCTTTAAGTCTCGGGGATGGTGTGACATAGATTAGACATAGTTGGAGCCGTTCCCGGTCGCTGTGGGACGCTGATGCATCTTAACTTAATAAGGTGTAGAATGATATACTGCATCACAAAACAATGAGCTCCTTAACCCAACCCTCACCAGACTGTTGGTTTATGCACACATTCTGTTAAATACGTGCAGATAATGTAGGATATAGGTTTCACACATTTTTCTTGCACCATCAGCTGATTTTTGATAGTTGTATGTTTTTGTTGTACAGTACTGTTCAAAAGCATGGGTTTGGTAAGATTTTTGGAAGATATGTCTTATGCTTAGCATGGCTGCTGTTATTTGATCACAACAAATATGGTAAAAACAGGATTATAGTTATATATTATTGCAATTTAAAGTAAATATTTTCTATTTGAATATATTTTAGAATGCAATTAATTCCTGTGATGGCAAAGCTGAATTTTCAGCAGCTAATTTTTATGGTAGTCAACATTTTCGCAAGTGCTGTCGATTGAGTTTGAACTTGTATTGAAACCAGGATATTTATTTAATGTTAGTGATTTCCTGGCCTACACACTCTCGTGCACACACACACACACACACACACACACACACACACACACACACACACACACACACACACACACACACACACACACACACACACACACACACACACACACACACACACACACACACACACACACACACACACACACACACACAATCATGTGAAGATAACCACCCATGCTGAAACACCTTGACCTATTCTGCAGAAAGATTGTTTTAATCACTGATGTCAGAGAGCAAAACAGAACATCGCAGAACATACACCGCTCAGAGAGGCAGAGAAAGAGAAAGAGAAAGAGAGAGAGAAAATGGCTTGACGGGTCAGTAATTGAAATAGTTTGAAACAAATATGGTCATTACTGTGATGGCAATGTTAATACATAACTGGAAACATCACATACATAGTTAGTCAGATAAACCCAGCTGTAATAGAGGCAGTAAACACAAACGTGATACATAGAGGTTTATACTGCAATGAATGAATGAATGGCATAAAATATATCAGAGATGATATCAGGAAGCTTAAGAGTTTCAAACAGCTGAGGTTATTAAAGGAATAGTTCACCCTAAATAAAAATGGCCGTGCTCACCATTTTCCATCCAACAGCAGTTCATGGTGACCAAATAACTCTGATGAGCTGATTCGTTTATTGAATAGTTCAAAAAGATAAGTTAACGATTAGGATCAATCTGCCATAGATATTTTATAGCATTAGCAGAGAGATAATTTCTTAAATTCCTAAATGAATCGTATTTCTGTTGAAATGAATTCAAATCTGAATCAAATTAATTCAAGAGCTTTTGAATTGAATTTGAAAATGTGGGCCGTAGAAAAATTAACATTGTACATGTTTGGAATTGCATAATTGCGTAAATGAATTTTCATTTTTAGATGAATTGTCCCTATAAACGTCCTTGGGACATGGATGACATAAAGGCAGGGATCATAATGGTGTTTGCCAGTTGACCCATATACCTATTATACCTTTTGTACTTTTGTGGAGAGAGTCAATGAACACATTTGTCTCTTGGTCTATTCGGGAATTCGGGAACTTCTTTTGCGGGACTCTGATATGCTGGTCTTCTCTCTGTCTAGTGACTTTAAGAACTTTAAGACGTGACAGAAAATCGACTCTCTTGTTCTTGCCTCTTTACCTCCCACTCTTTTCTCACATTTTTCACTTTCTTCTTCATCTTTCTGAAGTTCAAAGGCTATGGAAAATGAATTTGTGTGGATCTATCTATTTTTGATCTACGATGGTGGAGTGGTGGACTAATACCAGAATCAAATGTTTGCACTAATAACACAATCAAAAATGACCTTGGACTATCTGCTTTATCTGTTCATAAATACATGCTGAGAAAGCAAATTGCAGTCGTGCTTTGATTGTCAGCAAGTATGCTGTGCTTTTCTAAAGTATTGATCATGACCTTTCATTGTTGTGGTGTGGATGTAATTTTGTCTTTAAATGCTGTATGGATTTTTTTTTATACTACATTATGACAAAGATGCTACACACCAGCAAAATAGTGATTATGGGTTTTCAGTTTACAGTGGTTCTGTATAAATGTGAATATGTAAATGAAACCTTTTGACCTTTGTTCAGATGTGTGTAATTGAATTACTTTTTGTGACAGGCATGTACTGGGTTCAATTGAATTGATGTTTATTTATTTTTATTATTGTGCTGACTTTAAACAGCTTCTGTGAGTATGTACTAGGACTGCATGATTCATCACAATTTCCATGTAATCGCACTTAAACCGATTCGGCACATTGCGATTATTTTGTATGCGCAACTTGTCATTAATGTATGGCTCTGTAAACGCTGCTCTATCTAAAACCACTGTGAGTCACTTATAACGTGCATTTGAAAAAGCAACATCTTTCCAAACATGAGAAGAATTTATGAACCTCTTGTCTAACAAAAGACAACATTTAATAACATGCTTTTACTCCAAACTCACTTCATGACGTCAGTTGAGCATCCGTCTGTGAGATGATGTGGCTTCTTACACAGAATAAGGCAGTCGTGTGTTTATTAGTAATGTTTAATCAATCAAAGCGTTTCAATCTTCTGTTTATTCAGCTACAGCAATGATGCCCATTAGGGATTTCATGGAATGATGTGCCTTATCTTACTTCTGCAGCGGGGCATATTTGGCGTGTTTGCGTGAGAGCGCAATCTGGTGTTCAGATGGAGCAGCATTTACTACCGATGCGCATAAAATAATCGCAGCCTTTTCCAAATCGCGTTCAGTTTTTTTGCGATTAATTGTGCTGCCCTAGTATGCACACATTTAAAATATTATTATTAAATAATATATACAAATTATGATAAATATTTTATTATTAATATTAATAAAAGTATAATAAAGTTGTTATTATTTTGTGTAATGTCTTAAATTACATTTTTATATAATAATAATGTAATTTATATAAAAAAATGTATTTGTTTATTTACTTTTATTTATTTATTTATTTAAATCTAATGGCCACCCCTAAATGTCACATAAAAACAAAAATGAATGGATTTACATGGGTCAGATCATCAAATGTTCTTTTTCTGTCTATGTGGGCGGCTCTTGTCCAGAATCGGTTGCAACTTAACAAGTATAGGTTGGTAACTTTGTCATTGCGAAATCTCTGGCTATGCTAGACTCATGCTTGTCTAACATCTTTCTTGAGTTAGACATTTGTATAAATATGTGATAAGCCCAGCTCTCAACCCAGCTGTCCAAAACATCCTGCTGTTTTCATGTCCGATCCACCCTAATCTGAATCATTATGTCAAGAGGTTTTCTGCCTTTGTTCCAGTTCTAGCTGCTGCAGGATATAACATAATTGTGTATGCAACAGTGTGGGTCACCTAAAAAATACAGAAAATCCACTAGAGTCCGGATTAATTTACTACCTACAGTGCGCCTAAAATACTACAGTAATCCCATATCATACAAAGCCGCTTTTAGCTGCGATGAGCTTTGAACGTGATGCATTAGCTTTGATCATTTTAATGGAGTACAACATGGATACATTTTTTCGGTTTTGTGTTCATAGTCTCTTTTTAAGCAGAAAAACCGATCAAGGATTGAGTTTCATTCTGGTTTAGCCAACATTTGTCCTGCTTCCCATGTGATAAACGGCTGATCGGATTCAAAATCACCTTCTCGCCCCACCGCCCATCCCCTGATGCAAGGGGTCGCCAGGCCAACATAATGATGTGCTTTGAGTGTGTGGGGGCTGAACGCGATTGAGTGTGCATGGCTTACCCACGCAATATACGCTATCCATGGAACAGCTCTGTTTCACGCCACTGAACGTCCTGTAGTTGAGGGAAAATATTCCGCACTAATTTTACACCCAATATATGTCCTAACAGAATCCAATTAAAATGGCGAGGCGCTTTGCCAAAACCACACTGAACCTCATCTACAGACTTCACAACTCATTCAGTGGAGAATCACAATTGGAGAAAAAAAGTTGACAGCATAGTGAGTCTATGAAGGGGCAGAAAAATCAATCTGTTGGTTTGCAATCATTTTATTCAGTCCGGCCCAGTAAGTCTGTGTTGAAACTCAACAGCATCCCCACAGTAATCATCTCCAGCATTAGTTTGGAAATAGAGTTGGTCCTCCCACAGATGCTGGTATTTTCCAATATGGATACCATTACATTCAGCAGCCTCTGTAGCTTTGTGTTTGTGCAGGTAATCGATGCCATTCAAAAATGAAAATCTCACTTGGGCTGTATATTTCTTTTTCTCCCTAGTCTGGTGGAGATTGTTTTTCCTTTTGGTATTCTGCAGTACTTCTCTAGAAGAAATGGAGAAAGTTGCTGAGCTCTCTTTATCTTACTTTATAGGTGCACTCAGTCATTTTTTTTTTGTTTATATTGTGCTGGCCGGATATCTTAGGTTCAGACTGATGTGTGCATGTAGCGTTATGTAGTTATCGACATCGTAGAAACGCTCTATTTGCAGTCAGCCAAGATCAATTGATTTCATCAGTGAATGTTTCCAGTAACAGGTATTACAGAGATTGAAGTGAGAGGTATTTGGTCATATGATCTCAGTATGTTTGCTCTCATGAGGCAGTTGCACCATGTTGTTTTTCCCCCTAGCTTTTATTAAAACAGTTCATCTACAAGCATTGTTTATTTCTTTGTGCAAAATAATTGTGTTTTAATGAGGTGCTGCGTGCACCTTTAAACCTTTGGAAAACATATCTTCCTTGATTTTTCTTTATCCTAAATTGCTTTATCTCATATTTCCTCTGTCTTGGAAAGCATCCTCAATCAACCTAAAACTGGGAATGAGTGAGCTCCTCAATTTCGACTAATTTGCACTAGATATTGAAAAGATTTCCAGCATAATACTCTGATAGGCGAGAGTAGAGTTTTTTCTTCAAACAAAAATAATATAATTACAAAATATTTAAAATTATTTTTTTGCATTCAAATATTCTAAATGTTCAACCGTTTCCTGGCTGGTTTATGAAAATGTGATTAATGTGCAGCCAAAAAGGTAATAAAAAAAAAAAAAAAAAAAAAAAAAAAAAATATATATATATATATATATATATATATATATATATTTATATATTTTAAAGTAGTATCTTATGCTAAAGACTGCATTGATTTTAAACAGAAACAGTAAAAACAATAATATTGTGAAATTATATGATAATAACTTTTTTCTATTATTCATGTGATGGCAAAGCTCAATTTTCAGCAGCCATTACTCAAGTTTTCAGTCTCACATGATCCTTCAGGAATCATTCTAATATGCTGATTTGATGCTCTAGGAACATTTCGTCGTCTTATTAATTTTGAAAAGATTAATTAAAATACAATAAAATTAAATTAAATGTATTTAAGTTAATAAATTGTTTAAGTTATACAGTATAACAGTGATTCAACATACCCCTTGACATGACACATCTTACCCAAATGTGTCACTGGATATCTAGAACACATAAAGTCATATTTGCTATGGCCTTATATTATAGATGCTAAATATGTTCTTATGTTTCTGAGTAAGAGACAAATGGCAACGTTGTATTAGGAGTACCATTCTTGTGCTGACATGGATTTCTTTTCATATATCACCCCTTTCTATTTCTGCTCCCAACCCTTTGAAAAGGTGTAGAAGAAAGAGCTCCATTAGTCTCACTCATTACCAGATGTGACTCAGAGTCCAGTGGATCTCATATGAGCAGGATTTGTGGCAGTCGCAGCCGCCCTGAGTCTTAATTACTCTCTGCTGGGTTCCATCACCTGGAGGAGCTCAAAAGTCCGCAACACCATGAACCAGAATTGGCATGAAAGGCATAAATCACAGGCCAAATCCTCAGGATTTTAGTGCTTAGCGTCAGCACTTGACTGGGAATCCCTCATTCCCCCTGGCAGAATGCAGCATTTACTCAGGAACACAGAAGGCAGGAGAGAGACGGACTTTCTGGAAGATATATCTGTTGAACATTACCTCTATCAAGTGCTGTGCCCCTCTATCACATGTGATCTGACATGCCTGCCTGTGTACAAGAACAATGTGTGCTGACATCCAATAGCAGGAGGAGAACCAAGATGGATAATCCTAAAACTGGGAATGGTGGTACAGATAATCCTCACAAGCCTAGACAGTTACCTCAGTGACTTGTCTTTCATATGTACCTGTAATTGCCAACCTGTGTGCAGAAAATGACCCTCAACTGTGCGTACATGCATCCATTTATTCTTATCCTCATTGTAATGTTGGTAAATCCGGACTGTATTAAATTTGGATGTGTATCATGCTAATTATTAACTACAGGCACCAAGACATGTAGCACAATCTTCGAGTAAAGTATTCCTACACATTGTCTCCTTGGAATTATAAAGTTCTATCTGCGTTCTGAGCAGTTTTGAGATTTTGAGCTTTAAAGTTTTTGCATTCCATTCGACTGTGTAGAAAGAACCTTTTTATTTTCTAAATAAAAAGTTCCAAAATGTACACAACTTAAAAAACAACATCACATAATAATGTAAAGAAGTGGTCACAGAATAAGAATATGTGAATAACTCAATTTTGACAAAAATGTCAGATAGAACCTTATAATTCCAAGGAGACGACATTCCATTGTTAGTTAAAAAAATCCCTTTTATATACACCTAGACTAAATTTAGATCTAATTATATGGCAAATATTTCTTACTCTGAAATAATACTTCATGTAGGGTTTTGTTTTTAAATGATCGAGTCCCTAATATTGTTGTTGTTGTTTTATTAGAGATTAAATGTATTATTCATTTTTTTATATATTTGGATAATATATTTTAGTGTTTAAAAATGTATATTTTTTATATTTAACATTTTATATTTAATAATACTTATGTTATTGATATATTTTCAACTGTTCATTATATACGTAGACCAAATTTAGATCTGCCTTTTTTATTCAGAGCCTATCCCAGACTGAATACATTTTTCTTTCTCAGAAATAATACTTAATTTAGGTTCATTATTATTGTTAATTATTCAATTCCTAATATATTATTATTATTATAAATAATAATAATAATTCTTTTTTATAAAACACATTTATTGAATTTAAATCTAAAATTTGTATTTAATTAAATTCTTTCATACTGTTTTTAAATATATAAAAATATAATTTCTGTGCAACTCATTCCATATGTCTATGGCCACCGAGAGATATTTATGCATGTATAGTTTTTGCTAATTCTCTATTATATTCTAAATGTAAGTGTGAACTGAATCATTATTTCTGTGTGAAAATGTTCCCACTCAGGTCTTTTGGACAATGTGCAAATGTGCAAATGTGGTGTAGGTCTATATAAAAAGGCATTTATGGTGTTTTAAACTGGTTTTGAGAATGCCACACTTGGCTTTACTCAACGATTGTCTGTAAATCTGTATAAATCACAAGGAAACGTTTGCAGAGAGTTTGTGCTTGAGACCGGTATTCTTTGCAGAAGTTATGTGGGCCACAGTGGGTTTTGTCGAGGCAGTTCAGGGCTGATCTCTCTTTGTGGAGCCCCGCTGTGTGATGTGGCCGGGTTATTAGACGACCTCAGTCTCCCAGTGGGCTCATGTGTAAATGCCGCTCTAATAGGAAATTAAACCTCTATCTCAGCCCCCATCCGCTGTTGTCAAATGCCTGTGATGTCATCTGTTCTTCTGAGGCTCAGTTTTAAAATGGCAAACATTAAAATGCTGCTCAATGGCTGAATGTGAATATGCAGCCGCAGCGCCTGTGGAAAAGACATGCTTGATGTCAAATCGCTTTTACTGTAACTATGCATCGGCTGTCTCAATGTCCCTTTTTTTCCCTTCTGAGGAGAAAAAAAATCTCACATCATGTTTGTATAGATGTCAAAAAACTGAGCTGTGCCTGAATGTGCTCATCGGCACAGAATATATACATATATCAGATTCTGACGGCAGGATGTGGACTGTCATCACTGAATATGCAGTGACCATTCTCTCTCTTCAATAAGAGTGGACCTCTCATGAAAAAATGTGCTGAAATTGAAAGTCTGAAATCATGAATATCAACATGGAAAGTAGGGCTGCACAATACTGAAGAAAAATGCGATATGCGATAACTCGTTAAGTAATGTGATTTTCAATATGTGATACGATAATGCTTTAAGTTTGTGAAATAAATTAAAATTCTATTCAAATATATTTAAAAACTGAAACTGAAATAACCAGCATACATTACACATTCTTTTTGCATGAAGAAAGCATCCCTACAATTTCTGAAAGTGAAGCAGTGTTGTACTGTAGCATTACATAAAAAGTAAGTGTGCTTTTAATGTCAGTGTAAACCAGGGTTTTCAAATAAGCATACGTTAGGTTTATTTAACAACAGAAATTGGATTATCAAATGTAAAAATTAGAGGTGGGCATAGATTAATTTTTTTAATCTAGATTAATCTAGATTAATTTTGAAATTAATCTAGATTAATCTAGATTAAAATGGCTCATTTGAATTCTGCCGAAGGCATTCAGAATATGTGTGCTACCCAAATAATGACTATAAAAGTAAGTCTTTGAGAACGGGTTTCTCAAGCCAGGTGGCGCATTAGACCAGGGGCTCATCTCCTGTTTCCAAAATGCATCACAAACTGCTTGAGAAAGCTGTTCTACTCATAGACAGTAAAAAGTTACTACTGTACTGTTACCGTCCGTAGGCAACATTAGGTAGGCCTATGTTATTATCAACTACTATAGGCTATCAATTAGGGATGGGCGATATGGCCTAAAATCCATATTGTGATATACATTGCAGCCTCTTGCGATAATGATATTATAATAAAACCATTTCAGAACAGGTTACACAGACCCTGCTAAACAACTGCTAAATGTTTTTTTTTGTTTGTTTGTTTTTAAGGGTGCATGTAGTTTTGAGAACATATATTGTGCAAAACTGTAAGTATACAACATAATTTTGCAGATAAATAAAATTTAAGTACACTAGCTGCAGAGACTTAAGTAGGTCTAATGTTTATTATGGCTTTAGAGCTTATGAAACCCCAAATTTAAAATTAGAATATTCTAACTGATGTCTTTTCAGTTAAAAAGAAACACAACAACGATTCTTAAAATCGGGCGCAGACAGAGATTATGTTCTACACCACTCAGATATATTGGGAATAATACGCGCGCGCTGGTATTCAGTGATATGTTTCGTTTTGAATTTGAGGTGGTAGAACGGATTAGTCGTGTGTGTGTTAACTTACCGAACTGTTACACCACACAGTCTACGTCGGACGGCTTAAATCCGAACCAAGTCCAAATAATAGATGTTGCACCGATCTTTTACACCAGCTTTCACTTTCAGCCGTGTTTACTTAATATGACGACGAATATGATGCGTTGCAGCCGGGTGTACCTCGCGGCCGCGGGTAGATTGCGTCATCATAGCTTGTGTAGCTTGAGCCATCTCCCAACCCAACTTGGAGAATAGATTAACGGCGATATTTTTTTTATCGCGCGATAAGAGTCTCGCGTTAACGCAGTGCGTTAACGCCGATAACGGCCCACCACTAGTAAAAATAAAACACTGCTTAGTCTTCACTGTATTCGGAATCACACGCTGTCCGAGAGGTGGCTTTCTGTGTGCGTGAGTACTTCACTTATTGCATTTAATAACATTAAGCATGTCACACGTATTTAACAGTCGTGTCCAGTCTACTCTTTGCTGTCTATGTTGACCTAAAACTTGGACTTTTTGTAATCTTTTGGAGTATTAAAATCATGCAGTTATCTCAACCCGTTGTGATATGCATGATATACGTACATTTGCAATGTTTTGATAATTGTGATATATTGTGCAGGTCTAATGGAAAGCATTAATTTTTCTCTGAGAGGCATATTTATGCAATTTGTTGACCCGTTCTTGACACCGAATTCACGCTGAATAAATAAAGAGTGAAAAATATTTAGATTCTCCCAATTTAACAGCAAAAAAGCATTACTTGTGGAGGCCATCCGACAAACTAGTTAATTTTGTGGTAATTCAGTCCACACAGAAGCTAATTCAGCAGATGGACTGTCACCAGCAAAAGCAATTCGACTTAGATTTGGCTCGTTTGAACATGTTAACATATGAAACTGCGACAAACAGAGTCTGCCAACAACACCAGCGCTCATTACGAACAGAAGTGCCCAGATGTCCCCATGAAGGGGGATTAGAATACTTCTGTAACAAAATACACAAAGACACAGACCCAGATGTTTTTCACACAGTTTTTTGTCCAGATGCACACAGTTCTTCCATCATCAGTAAAACCGAACAGGGACTCATGAGACCCGACGGCCCCTATACTTGATAGAGAGAAGATGTGAGGGGAAGAGGTTAACAAGATTTATCATGAACACTCTCAGTGAAGTGTGAAGTGAGTCTCACAATCCTTGCAGAATTACTCTTGACTACTTCTCAAGTGATTTGATAAGATACATTCCTTGATATCTGGACTTTGAAACATGATCTGAATAGATTAAAAGGTGAAATCTGTCTGAAGCTTACTGTTGAGCAGCAGTTAATTGGTGATATCAAAGGTATCTGCTAGCTAATTCTTAGTTGCTAGACAAGATGTTCTTGCGAGCCTTCCTGGTTTGTTTTTGGTTCTCCGCCTCTGCGATAATGACCATGAAACTTATTTGAAACCACACTATCAGCTACTTATGATGATGTAAAGGTTCTGTATAATGCAGTATAATCATGCTGCTATTTGGAAAAAAATTCAACACCTCGCACAAAACTATATAATCTACTGTGATGAGCGCTGTTGATTATATAGAACTCAACTAACGTGTGGTCATGTGTTGCGTTTATCTGCTTCATGGATTATTTAATCATATTTGAATTGTCATGTTTTTAAGGCGAGACACGGCAGGCAAAAACATAAATTTTTTATGCAGTGGTCAGTTTTGAGATTTTGGGTTAGTTTACTCCTTCAATATGTGTTCTTTCAAGCTGCTATGAAGAAAACGTTGAAAATATACATTAAGATGTTTATTTTATTACATTTTGTTTACTTGCGGCAGTAAGTTTCTCCCAAATTTACCAGGAAGTTTGCATTCAAACGCGACACGCCGAGATCCGTCTGTTTACTGAAGTCTGTCATGACCGGTATCGCTGTAAAGCTCTGAGTCTCCTGCACAACTCTATGTAACCCAAATATGGGCATTTCCTTTCTATCAGTAACCAATCGTGAATGTCCAAAGGGGGATTTAAAGTTAACAACGATTTCTCATTTAGAGCTATTTAAATCTTTAACTGCCGTTTTCTCAAAATGATTTTTTTGCGTTTTTTTGTCATTCTCCAGTACAAACATCTCAGCCTATGTAGCACCTACTGTATGTACACCAAACTTTCCAGTTATACACTTAGCAGTATTCTGAAGATATTTTCAGAGGGATTTGTTAGTAAATCATTCCTGGCCTGATTTATGTGACATTTGAATCAAAAAAATATGGCGAAAATCAATTTTTTATTGCTATGGACAGTATATTTTGATTTCCTAGGTAATGAAAGCATATATTCTGAAATCCTTTCTAAATAAGAAATAAGAGTTTTTATTTTCATCTTGTGTGTAAACAAAATGAAAAAAAATTTTTTACACCTGGCTTTATCATATGTTCAGATCTATCTACCGAAAATATATGCAAAATCGTGCATATTTAATTAGATAATGCCTAATTTTCATAATTAAAAATACAAATTTCTAAAACTTGTAATACATTTTTTTTTATATACTTGTGTAAGTAATCAACTGAGGAAGTTTCATGGTGATATCTATTATTTTAAAATTTTACCCTTTTCACCTGTAGTGTCTCGCCTTAACTCAGGTGTTTTCGTCTTGTTTTAAAATAGGGGTGTCAGTCACAATATGTAAGATTATCCAAAACCACTTGAACAATGTTATATATTTTGTGTACTTATATTATCCCAAATGTGTTTCAACAATGTTTAAATTAGAGAATGTCTTATATTTAGAATCTTCTTGATTTAACGTGAGTAACATGTTTGTACCATGCCTCAGAGACAACACTATTTTGTCAAATTGCATGCCATTTAGTAGCACAAGTCTCAACACAAGTCTTTTATTAATATAGTATTTTAATATCGATCTAGCTTACTGAAATGTGCAACAAGTCGAGTAATAACACAACTTTCAACACACTCAACAAATGTATTTTCAGTAGGATTGTTTTGACCAAGTAAAACAGTGCTGCATTACCCCACAATTTTAATTTGTCAAATAAAGTGACCTGTATGAGTTGTAATTCAGCACTTGCGGCTATTTCATTAGAATGAAATGAAATAACGGGAACTGCAGCATATAACCATAATAAAAGCTCCTGAGTTCCTCCATTGGACTTGAGGCCGGTGTGTCGTGCTGGTGTCTATCATTAGTCTTGTTCCACTCCCACAGCTCTCGGCCCTACCCTGCTTCATACCACTGTAACAATAATATAACTTGAATACATTAGCTCATCCATGAATGTGATTTCTGCCTGAGTCCAATAAGATGAAGATGACAACTCCCATGATTCCATGCTCATTCACGGCGTCATCAAGCTACGCCTTTGTTATTGTTTTGAATAAGCGACCTCTAGTGGGGAAACTTACATACTGTCCCTTTAATCTTTAGAGAGATGAAACTAATTATTTTACTCAATGAACGTGTTAAAAAAAACATTGTGTAATTTAACCTATTTAAATAATATTGTAAGTGTGAAAAGTGTGAGTGTTTTTTTTAGTTTGTGTTTGTTTCTGAAAAGCAGTGCTAACAACAAGTGCTAGTGCACGTTTGTGTCATTGATTGCAATAGAGATGGATTCTCTTTATGTGAGAGTGTGGGTCTGTGTGAGTCTTTCTTTGTGTTTTTGTGCATTGGTACTTCATTACTTAGTCATTTCTTCTTTCCTGTAGCACTAATCCTTCTGTTATTTTGTTTAGGCCATTGAATTTGCCTGCTGTCAGTTGTGATTATGGATTTACATTCCAATCTGCTGCTTTGCCACGATATAGGATTCACATCATAAGACACTTCATTTACCCTATAACCAACAGGGTGTAGTCCCATCACTACACATTTCAGTTTTAAAGGCACACTATGCAGCTTTCCGTTTTTGTCAAACAGCGACCCCTAGAGTCGCTGTGGAGTACTTGTATTTAACGTTACTTTCGTAAATACACTCGCGAAGAGCCGTCTCTGCACTCACGGCCTGATCCCTTCCGCCCTCTATACCGGTTCCTGTTCAGTAGGATGGAAGCTGTAATGAGTGTAAATAAGGTGTGGCCCCTTTAAGAGCTGCGCGTGCCCTGTTGAACTGTTTGCAGTCTGTATTGTATGTGCACCTCGAACACCCCATGTATACGGGTTATTTCAGTTTGATGCTCATTCTTATCCTACTTTTGTTTATCAAGTAAAGCTGTGGACGGTAGAATGGGTGACAAACAGTTACACGAGTTCGAATGGGGAATAAAGTGCAAGTTGTGAGATGCCAATCGCCTCTGTGAGTCTGTCTGGCCTCTGTAATAACTTCATCTGTGAGCTATCCCTATTTCTCCTCCTGACACAACGCGTTACAGAGCGTCGGACATCGAACAGGCACAGATAACCTCTGAAGATGTCTACTAGTCCATCAACAAGAACGATATTTACTCGAGTCTGACTCCTTGCTCGGTCAGTCTGCAGTTTCCTCTTTCTTTGGACCTTTCTTTGGTCCCGCCGGCCCAAAGTTGCAAGGGTTGTTTTTCCGCTCACAGGCGCTTGGGGGGTGCGAGACGACCACCATTCAACTCGAAAAAAGTCATATACTGTAACTATTCCAATGACTCCGAAGCTGTTCGGTTAAGGTAAAAAAGTTACTTAGTTCACCTTTAATCCTTTTGTGTCTTAGGCTGCTGAACGCATGCAGATATATTTTAGATCTTTGTTGTCAGGTTTGAGTGGTTTGCATTTTTAGACTGTTAAATAAATAATACATTAAAACATAAAAGTATAAAATAAATTATAATCCATTATTTATTTAGTTTAGTTTGAATGAGATTCAAACTCACAACCTCTCTAACTTAAAGGAGAACTCCGGTCAATTTTAACATTGAGCTCATTTTTTTGTACATTTGGAGTGCTGTCAATACAGAGAACAACGACAAAAATCGGTGTTGCCTACACCGAGTTATTCTATTTTTAAAATTTGTACCCTGTTGACTTCAATAGGGCAAGTACTAAACCTGCTTTTAGCCTCTTAACATCCTTGATGTGTCATTACAAGTGCACAGAAAATGTGAGTGATTCCTTCTGAGTGAACACGAGTGAATCTGACTGCAGTAGATGTGAAAGATATGTATAAAAATTATGTTATTTCAGCCAGCGCAAATACCTGTGTTTACATCCTGTTTTCGGTTGAAGTCCAAAGTAGTCGATTGCCGAGTTCACGCACATAGGTTTAGTACCTATGATCACGCGCGTGAACTCGGCAATCGACTACTTTGGACTTCACCCGAAAACAGGATGTAAACAGGTATTTGCGCTGGCTTAAATAACATCATTTTTATACATATCTTTCACATCTACTGCAGTCAGATTCACTCGTGTTCACTCAGAAGGAATCACTCACATTTTCTGTGCACTTGTAATGACACATCAAGGATGTTAAGAGGCTAAAAGCAGGTTTAGTACTTGCCCCATTGAAGTCAATAAGGTGCAAATTTTAAAAATAGAATAACTCGGTGTAGGCAACACCAATTTTTGTCGTTGTTCTTTGTATTGACAGCACTCCAAATGTACAAAAAAATGAGCTCAATGTTAAAATTGACCGGAGTTCTCCTTTAAGGCAAACATAATTCTTCTGAGCCACATCAACTGTTGTTCAAGTAAAAGACTAAAACCATTCTCCGATTCAGCTGAATTCTTCAAGAGCCTGAATTCAGTTAGGAGAAATTTTCTAGTCTTTTAATGCATTGTGATCATTTTTTAATTTTTTATGTTTGTAGACTTGAAGGAGATCAAACAAGCAATAGTCATTTAGCATTAAAAAACAAACAGGTGTGCACTCCTCAAAGATGTTCTGGAAAACAGAGGCCCAGTTGTCTTGCTAATGCACTGCGGCGATGCTTTCTTTTGCAGCTTGCGTGTATGATTCTGTAGGGTGTGTGGAGAACATCTACACATGCTCAGAGTTTGAGAGAGAATATGGAACCATGCTGATCATCTTCAGGGGGATGTGTAGAGCTTCATGCATCTTTAATCTCAGCCTCTCCTGCTCTGAGAGCGAGCACCCAGCCTTCACGCTGAGAAGACGTCCTTCTGCATTTAGATGAGGAAACTCATACTCCATAATGTTGAGATATCATGGGCGCAGTCAGACAAAGAGGAATAAATCATACACAAAGCCACATATACGGCATCAATTGGTAAAATGGCATGTGCGGAAGCGTGCAACATGTTCGGTTAGGGCTGAATGTCTCCGTCGAGCTTTCGGGAGCATGGCAGGTGCGGGAACTCTTTAGTCAGATCTCATTTGTGACCTTTTGCACCAGATCCAGAGCATAATTACGCTCAAAGGGCAAAAAAAAAAAAAAAAAAAAAAGTCTTTTTGACACTCGCCTCTGTCTAATTATCATGTGCGTGTGCTTCTGGTTTCTTTTATGTCAAATATACCATGTTACCTTTTTCAGTAAGAAAAAAACAACAACATGTTTGACATTTTAGTTATAATTGAAAATGTATTACTTTCATCAACGCACATCGTTTTGGGTGGTAGGACTATACAGTATCCAGTATCTATAAATGATCCATAATGTGTAGGTCTGGAAACACAGAAGTATTGACTGCTTTCATTGTGATGATAGAGCTATTTGGGGGGGTGAAACAATGACTGAACTGCAGTGACCCTCCACATGTATTTGTCTGCGCCTGAAAAGTGCCACAACCGCTGATGATGACGGGCTCGATGCCTGCGGCGAAATGCAGATAACAGAAAGGCTCCATGAATATTTCAGACCAAAAACAGAGCTGCACATTTGAGCTGGTGAATGAATTGATTACTTTTGAAAATGAATCTTAAGTGGTTTAAATGCTCACACACCCACAGAAGCCATCACGCCTCCACACGCACAAATGTGAAGATATGCAGATGTATGTGGTATTCAGTTGCATCTATAAACGAAAGACCAGATTTTATGCTTTTTATGAGGAAACTGTGAGTGCCTGTGCCTGTGCAGAAGTCATTGCCGTATGTGGGAGGTTGCCAGGGTGTTGCTATGCAGTTGCTAAGGTCTTTCTTTCTGTTCCTAGTGCTTAGTGTGTTGTTCCTCAGGGCTCTAGTAGTACACAAATCAAGTACTTGAGTAAAAGTAGAGATATTCTATTAAAATATTACTCCAGTAAAATGATTAAGTATTCCTTTTCAATTTTACTCGAGTAAAAGTACAAAACAACTTATTTTTAATGTACATAAGAGTAAAAAGTACTGATAGAATGTTTATTTTTAAATTTTATATACTTGTATACTTTTATATTCATTTTATAGTACATATTTTATGTAATCCTACTGCTCAAAATACCTGGGGGAGGGGGTTTCTGGGTCTGACATCATTATGAATTGTCAAGTAGCCAGCACTAGTCAGTATGGAAGATTAGTGGATGCAGATACATATGTACTGATCTGCAAGTAAGAAGATTAACGTTTTTTTTTTTTTACCATTATTTTATTATTTGTCATACACTATCAAAATATTAAGGGCCAGATTATATGGCATATATAAGGGGAAAAACAAAAAAAAATATAAAAAGAGATGTCACAAAGGGTGAAATGCATACGATTTTAAGAAGAGCACATCATGCAATCATAATAGTTTTATATAATTTGATCTGCTACGGCAGCGAGGAAGAGGCATGGGCATTCATTTGCGTTATTTTAATGTTATGTTTTTTTTTGTTTTGTTTTTGTGGGCTGCCTTAAACAGCTCGCCCTTTTACAGCAAATTTTGTTCACAAACAACTAAAAGTCGTGACCTAAATATAATTTTCATTTATAATAACCAATTCTAAAATTCCGCATTTCCAACGTATTTTTCTGCTATTATTAAGCACTGTAGTTTGTTTCTTTTTTTGCCCCATGTTTCTACAGTGTGTTCTGTAGATAATGAAATATTTAAATTATTATAACTATTTTCTTTTTATTTGGCAGGACACAAATAGAGGAAGAGAAGTGACAGGTGAAGATAGATAGGAACAGGATTGGGAAATCGCCCAGTGCGCTGATTCGAGACATGCCAAAGTCTATGGCTGTGGCATAATTAATTTTTTTAGAAAGATATAGTTATTCAAACAAATATTTTGCAGCAAGTTGAAGTTTAGGTTTGCCTTACATTTTTAAGGCAGGGGTTAGTAAAGCACCACTAACTAGATAGCTCTTTTTTCTCTTTCTTTACTAGTTCTTAGTAATTGTACAATATTGTGTTGTATTTTTAAAATGTGCTGTTTGGAGAGTTCAACTGCAAGGCTCCGCCTTGAAAGAATAAAGAATCACTGCAAAGGAATTGATATTCGACCTTCTGCAACTGACTTTTTTTTTTTTGTCAGTGCTGCCTCAGGGACATGACACTGTTAAACACACTAACTATTCCCTCCTGGGTAATTCATTAGAGAGGGGGCCACGTTACAGTCATTACCTTTACAGCTCTCAGTGTCTGAGAGATTTATACGGTCGGCATATGGTGCTTTGGACCAGGAATTGTCACCACTATATCTCAGAGAGGGAGGAGAATAAAAACCTATTTCACATTCAGTTTTATGTTCATGTTAATTGAGATTAGTAGAGTTACTGCATTCTTACCTCTGTATATCTGGAGGACAGACTCAGCCCACAAACTATCATGGATATGTACCATGGCAGTACCATGGTATTCTTGGAAGTACCCTGGAGTACAATATAAATGGCATGGCAGTTGAATTTTACTTTTCAAAGTGCCATATGTTGCGCTGTGGTACCACCACAGGAGTTTTTTGTAAGGGCTGTTCTGAGTTTACCAACTGTTTCGATTTATTTAGGTGCACAAAAACAAAGTGAATACTAAAGGCATCTACAGAAAGAATATACTTTTCAAGGAAATTGGTAGACGAGGGCTGTTTGAAGAGCGAAAGAACAAAAACAGTGATTGATTCTTTGGTGAATTCAGTATTAAGCCTAGTTCTACCCTCAAAAGGATTTTCCACAGTAGATTCATTTGGAAAAAGGCTGTTTCATGTAGAACTAATTTTAATCCATGTCTGGAACCCAGAAAATGCATTAAAGTGAAAATGAAGAGCGCTGGAAGTACCACAAGCAAAATCACACACACGGCGGATGGAGAACAGCTTGAAGCCTTTTTGAAATTGCTGTTATCTTAATTATGTCTGCATATTAACCAGTATTTCCAAAACAACTATTGATCCATTTGGAGAGCTCTTGCTTAAGACAGCTGAATATCTTGAGTTAATCTGGATTGTGTCCTTGTGAAGAAAGCATACAAACTTGAATTTCATTAGCACCCCTCCTGAACATACATATTTAACTCAAGTAGCTTTCACCTATTCACCATGCCTTTCTTCTCTCGGGATCCCAAGCGTGCCCCCTCTGGTGTCACAAATGCTGCTCTGCCCACAGCAAGCATGGCACCTCGCTGAGTGCGTGTGTGTATTTGGAGATCTGGCATAACGGCCGGCTCACAGGGAACTGTCATATGGCAGTGGCAAGCAACTTTAGGATATCTGTGGGTGTGATGTCTTTGGAGAAGAGTGCTAAAAACATCCATAGATGTGGACACCTGGTCACACAAACACATGGCCCCCTCAAACTCCCACACACACATAATTGTGTCTAATTAAGGCCTTTAATGTTTTTTTTTTTCACAGAGATCTGTGTCATGAGGCATGACTGTAAGGCATGCGTGGTGACTAACAAGAAAAATAAAAAATGATACATAATTTTAGGTGCGACGAACATGTTCATACATAGTTTTTCTTATAAAACTTTACAATAAAGTTAAATTTGCTAAGTTTAGTTTGCTTAGAAGATTTGGTATCATTTAGGTATGCAAAGGATATTAAATTCTGGCTAGTACAATTAGATAATAATATATTTGCCATAATCTGACTGATGATAACTGATGAATGGCCAATATCCAAAACAATTCTATACTATTTTGTAAAAAAAAGAGAATGACAAAAAGTTTATTATATATTATATTATATTATATTATTTTATTATTTACTAATTATAAATGAAAATTTTTATGTATAAATATGCGATTTTTCATTGTTTTCCTTCCTTCCTTCCTTCCTTCCTTCCTTCCTTCCTTCCTTCCTTCCTTCCTTCCTTCCTTCCTTCCTTCCTTCCTTCCTTCCTTCCTTCCTTCCTTCCTTCCTTCCTTCCTTCCTTCCTTCCTTCCTTCCTTCCTTCCTTCCATCAATCCAAATTATATTATATAATAGTATATTATATACGTTTGCAAAGCCTAATGATGTTTATTATATCAGAAAGTATTACTAATGTTTATTAATTTTCTTTCATAATACAATGTTTAATGTTAGTTAATATTAATTGAACTGTAACAAGTTAATTGGTATATGAAAATGCATTAAAATGACTATTCATTGCTTTGTGTTATCTTTGTAACAATTGAATTGTTACCAAAAGTGTTACCAAATTTGCAACTTGAATTTCATTCTATAGAAACCGCTGCTTTGACATTTTGTTTCATCCGAAAAGTCTTAGAAGTGTCGAGCAAAATGAGGGTAATTAGATGTTAATTTTTATTTTAAAATGAATCATTTAGATTCTAGATTGCAAATTCATGAATTGTTCCACATAATTTTAGAGAGACACTAGGGGGCACGTGCCCCCCTCAGTTTTAACGGGCATGGTGCTTCTGCATAATACAAATGCTCAGTATGAAAGGACCAATCTAATGGCATGAACAAACGTCCCAGATACGATACAAGCTTGTCTAGGAAGAACTGCAGCCTGAACACGTCAGGAGGTCTCAGCCCTGTGTTTCCTCTTGGTTGCCCTGCTTATGCATCGCTTCCTGTCCTATTACTCTGTTGTGTTCAAGGCCACTAAAGCCACTAGCTGAGACTTCATGTGTGAGAGGATCAGCCCTGTCTGGAAGTGGTTTTCTCAGGGTTATTTCTTTCAGGTCTGGTGCTTTAGAGCAGAAAGTGTGAGGAGAATTAATGTCATTGCAGTGTTTTCATACTTGCTTGGGGGCACATACATTTTGTTATCTCTTAACACACACACAAACACACACACACACACACACACACACACACACACACACACACACACACACACACACACACACACACACACACACACACACACACACATTTTGACATTTGATTGTAATGTTCTCCAACATGATTTTAGTATGATCCAAAGAGCATCTTGTTGGAAGCAAGAATATCGGACCGTATGGTCACATGATCAATGAAATATCAGACAATCTTATATATGTTTATTCATTTTATGTTGCACTATTATTATTATTATTTTATTTTTTATTTTTACAAGTTTACAGGTTGAAATTACAGTGCAGGTTTAAATTTTCATTGCCAGATATTTATTGTGGATTTTTTGGGACCCAATGGATATGCAATCATGATTCTCTTAAAACACACTTGTCAATGTATTTGTAAAATAACAGGTAGATGAATTTTGAATTTCTTCACCTCCATGTTGGCCCATCCCCATATTAATTTGTTATATGAAACACAAATGCAGATGCAAAACTTCCAAACAGTTTTTTTTTTTTCATAAAAGAACATTTTTATGGTGGTTTATGTTGCCAAGTTCAACCATAAAAGTCCAAGTCTTCAGATGTCAAATGATAGCTTGTGTTGGCTTAATTTGTTATTTACTTGTGCTGTGTGTATCTACGTGTGTATGTGTTTGTATATATACATACATTATATATATATATATATATATATATATATATATATATATATATATATATATATATATATACACACACACACATAATATTAATCATGTGATCAATCATCGTGTTTAATTCAAAAACTTTTATGATGCGATTAATCACGATTAATCGATTTGACAGCCCTATTATTTATATTCATTTGCATTCAATCACACAAAAAACCTCTGATATCAGTGATGGCAAACTTGATTTTTGTGTTTGGACATCCTTAATTTTAAAGCATCCTTAATTTGGAAAACATCTCCATTTGTGTTTAACAGAGGAAAGACAATCATACAGTTATTTTTTTAAAGTATTATCTTTTGATTTATTTTTTGTGTATGTGCGAGCGAGAGAAAGGCAAAGTTAAAGCATCATACATTGCGTGCCTCCGTGTTTTTTTTTTTTTTTTTTTTTTTTGTTATTGGTGCAGCTGCTCTTTGATTAATAGCCAGTCTAACATTTGCCTCTAATCAAGGACAAATACTGCTGACCTTTTAATTGGACTGACAGCTCTGAACCCCAGTAGAACATCCAGAGAGACAAACACACTGTGCTCATAGACTCTTTGATGCTGTGCATATACATAGCCTTTATACTGAATCAAGTATACTCGTGCAGGGAGTTAATGCCAGTATGCTTTGAAAATAACTCATTGTTCTCGGAAGCTACTCACATTGTCTCTCTTTCATTCAGTCTCGCCCAAGTCTCTCTCCCCATTAATTCATTTTCATTTAGAGGGACATTAAAAAGACTTCAGTCCTTTGCTTAATGCGTCTTCAAACATGTACGCTCTTAACAAAGCTAATTTATGTGGCACCAGGACTTTGAAGGAAGTCTCCCCTCTCACCTGGGTGTTTGTGAACGAGATCATCCCATCCGTGGTAACTCTGCTACGGGTGATGCATTTTAAACAGGTTTTCTATGAATCTCTACACAGGGGCTCATCCTGTCCATGTACTCTGCATAATAATAACGGCTTTGTGACATTCTTTTTAATATGCTGAACACAAAGAATAAAAGAAGGCCTGGAGTATCTGACCTCTTCTCAGCGACGGCCCTTTTCTTTCAGTTTTTTTATTCTTGCATTTTGTCACCCCGTTGCCCTCTGATTAATGTTCACAAACAGCGTATTGACATGACTGAAAAAGAAAGAGAAAGAGAAAGAGAAAGAGAAAGAGAGAGAGAGACGAGTAGGTTGTTTGGGAATGTCTTTGATGTTTGTCTCACTACTTTTCCATTTTACCCTGAACCTGTCTAATGCGCTCACGCTGTTAAATAATCCAGAAATGACTTCTCTTTCCTTGTTATCTTTTCTCTCTGAATTTCAATTGTCCAATGTATGTCAACAATTGTTACTTCTGAATTTTGTACTACGCCTTATACAGTAGTTATGTTGCAAAAACCTAGTGAACTGCTTATCTTGTAAGGCAGCATCCTAACTGATTAGTCAATTATTAGTGGCTAATTTGGAACACTTGCTGTAGGCAGCAACTCCATGTGACACAACATAGGACTTTTCATGCAAAGCTAATGACTAATTGATTCCAATAGTTTGATTTAGCTAAGCTTAACCTACCAATGCTCTAATGAATATGATACTACATAGTAAACACTGTACAGTATATTTCGTGAATATACAGAAAAAAATATACAGAAAAAAATACATTATTTATAGCAGTAATTCATCAATAAAGTTAAATATTGAATGTGTATGAAATATATTTTTTGCTTTTAACTGGCATTTCTAAATTTTTTTTAGAAAATTGGTCAAAAATTGGTTGCATTGCATTTTGGGATTTTGCACTGCACACTGCAAAGTTCATCCGATTCGTTAGGGAAATTTAGTTGAAATTAATGTGATGCTGCCTTAGAACTTGGCAGAGACATGGTGTCTTTAGGTGCTGTCACATTAGCGAAATTTCTGTGTATTTTTTTAAAAAATCTGTCAAATCTACATGACCAGTTTGAACCAACTGAAAAACCTGAGTTAAGAAATCTTTCTCCCTTATGCAAAAATCACGATAGTGTGGGTTCCTATTGAAATTACTGGATTTTGCACACAGAAATTTGCCAAACAAATGTGACCCTGGATCACAAAACCAGTCACAAGTCGCACGGGTATATTTGTGGCAATAGCCAACAATACATTGTATGGGTCAGAGTTATCGATGTTAAGTAAAGATCATGTTACATGAAGATATTTTGTAAATTTCCTACCATAAATATAAAACATTTATTTTTTGTGAGTGAATGCAGCACAATCGCGAACGTAAATGGACAACTTTAAAGGCGATTTTCTCAAAGTTACGATTTTTTTGCACCCTCAGATTCCAGATTTTCAAATAGTTGTATCTCGGCCAAATGACATCCTAACAAACCATGCATCAATGGAAAGCTTATTTAATCAGCTTTCAGATGATGTATAAATCTCAATTTAAAAAAAAATGACCCATGTCACAAATTGTAAATAGGACCACACCTGTAGAAATTAGCATTAATGTCCACTGATCAGGTGGTGTGTTTGATGGTGTTAGAGGGGTTCTGGGTGCTTAACCAGGTGATTGACTCGCTAATCCAGCTAGACATAGTTTGGCTAGCCTGGAAGATAATTTGGCCAGCCTAAATGTTGTCTAGGTAGGTAGCTAACTAGGTATCTGATCTGAGCTATAGTATGTGTGTGTTTCAGAAAAGAGTGGAACTGCTATCATGGAGACAGCTCACTTCTCTCCTATACTCTGAATCACAGATGTTTACCATCACCTCTAAATAATCTGTATATCACACCACACGTTCCCTCTGTACTGACTGCTTACAGCGCTGACCACAGCCCTCCCACTCAAGATCTTTCTCAATGATTTTAGCTATTTTTCCCCTCCTTTAACTTTTGATTTCCCAAGACTGTGATGTCTAGCTTTGCTAAGGTCGTGTTCCTCTCAGGCTTTAGGCTGTTTTCGCATTTTCTTGGTCTGAACCAGAGTTTCGATACCACCCCTGGTCCCTTTTCACAATGTACTTTTGGTTCCAATCCATTATATATGCTTCATCATCCTGAGTACCAGTTTAGACACAGGTTAGAGTTACAACACAGGATGGGAAGATGGCAGCTTCACTGTTGTATAAATAATTTAGTCACTGTAGAAACTGTACATGCACCGAATTATCAATTAATTACTTTGAAAATAAGCAATTTATTTATTATTCAATAAAACAAATTAATGAATGCAAATGTTTAAATAGTTTTTTTTTTGTAATGTAACTATAAAATAAAAAAATAAAGTGTTAAATAACTTGCCAAATAAATAGACATATATTAAATCTCTTTATTTACTCTTCATGTGTTTCACATTCACATTTAACTGCACTTTTAAAAATTAATTAAAAATAGTTGCAATGATGCAAATTAAACATTACCATTAGCTGTTCACCTCCAAGATTGGGAACCATGGTTCACAAGATCTGTATGCAAGTTCACCATACAAACAAAACTCTGTCGAACTCAGGTCTGCACCAAAAGCTCTATTGTAAAAGCGCCCTCAGCCATGCGGCTGCCTGATATGAGCTAAAGTGCTTGCTAGGACAACTCACTACCACGTCATTCTCCCACTCTCCAGGCAGCATAAAAGAAACTGTGTGTGATTGACAGATTAGATGTGATTTACAGTGATCAGAGCGCATTCTGACAGCCTTCAAGCTCTGTGGCTTCACATCGAATATGAAGGGCCAGTGATTTTATCAGATTTTTCAGTTAACTATTGATCAAGGCCGATAACCAGCGCATGTTCTGCACCACCTTCCATTATCGCATGTTAACAAGCTCTTTGAATCAGATCAACAAAATGTTTGCCTTCAGTCGCACCAATTACGATCTGAAAGTTCATTACATGCCCGAGGTAGATTAGAGGCAATAAATAATTTCTATAGCAACACTTGTGCACATGTGTCAGGTTGATAAGAGCTGGTAATTATAAACCGGCCAAAGCAAACAAACAGCAGTTTGATTGTTCTCCATCCAGACATCCTTTTCTCCCTTTAGAGAGCCACGGTTAATGTGCCAGACAGGGTTCGAGTGTAGAACAGAGCCATAGCGTGTAGTTATCTTTCAATAAAAGCCCAGCAACTGGTTGACAGACGTGGATTTTAAAGGCTTTGCTCTCTCATTATCTCTCTTGACTTGCGGTTTGATTGCCATGAAACCCTTCTCCTTGGGACTGTAACCTTGCTTCAGAACACTTCAGATGCTCACAAACAGGCTCCTCCAGTGGCCAGTATAGTTTCCAGACCTCTTTGTGGTGTATTGGAGCATCTCTTCATCATGCTCTTGCAGGCCTGTCTGTGTGCTCGTAATGAATAATGAGAGCTGAGAGGGAAGTGCTGCGGCTTCCTCTGTGAAATAACAGGCCACAATTGATCAGAGCTGCTCCTCTTGGCCTGGGGAAGAACACAAAGCTGGGAGGGTTCAGAAAAGATTGAGGAGGGAAATGTGGAGAAAAGGAAGGACAGAACTAGATGAGCGGGTGTGGAAGATGGAGTCATTTCCTCAAGAAATAGAATAGCAAGGAGACCCAGCAAACGAGGGGAACTTGTTTTTGGAGGCAGTCAAAAAGCACCTCTCATGCTGTCTGAGATGAATTAGAAACTCAAGGCCAAAATTATTATCTGTGGGCCCATCTCCAACCAGAACAGCAGGGTGGGCCACACTTTATGTTTCCAAATGGTAGGCTTTATTCTCAATCAAAGAGCTGCACAATTAAACAAAAGATTAGCTTCAAATCAGGAGTGGAGAGAGGGGATAAGGTGTGCTGATAGCTCTTTCTTTCCGGGAAGAATTTTCCATCCACTTAAATTTCCCATGGTGCATATGCAATTTGCTACAGGATGGTGGTGGATCATCAAATTGCAGGAATGGTTCGGCGTTTGGTTTGTGTTTCACACTCGTTCTTGATGGCTGTCAAAGAAAATAAGCTTCACTTCATTTTGGCAGGAATGTTAAAGCTCTCTTCAGCTTATCAAATGGAACATTGTTTATGATATTCTCATAACTATCCTTATTCATATGAACTGACAGATTCCTTCTGTAGTGTTATATTAAAAACAAGGAAGTGCTCCCAATAAGACGATGCTTGCATGAATGAATCTGTCCATTCATTAGTTCCATTAAGTCACATCCTCATGAATATTTCCTATAACCAGAAAAGGGGAATCTTACGGTACACGCCCAAAACTCTGTCCTCGGCTCAGCGTTGAACGCCCTGAGATCAGAGTCATGGCAGGACACAGCGTTGGCCTCCTAATGCTGGGAGGTCTGTCACCGGACATATGGCTCTAGCTGAAGACCCAAGCCATTTCCTCTAGCCAAGTCAGGAGCGGGGTGTTGCTGGGCAGGCCTCAGGCCACAGAAGGGCATTGTTTCTATTTGGGTCATCAGTTCAGGCAGAACCCTCTGAATGTTTAACCCTCAAATCTAACAGGAAGATGTGAGAAAACCAATGAAACAAGTCAGGCTAAAGCAGTATGATTACATACACAATTATGGTTGGCTACAAACCCTCTGTCAAAATATACATAACACAATGCAAAGTCAGACTAACAAACTTGTAGAAACTGTAGATGATGTGATTTCCACGATTTCAGTCAGAAAAAGTGTTTACATGACATTTTAAGATTACTAAACCCTTTAAATGGGCCGTACAAGAGGGATTTATGTGCTATGAAAACATTCAAAATCTTCCTCCCCAGTCTAAAAAGACTAACTGTACTGCTTTTCAATTTTCTTAACTCATGACTGCCCCATTGACATGTCAACAACTCTTATTTTGTTTAAAGTGTATGTAGTAAAGACAAAGCTTGTGCTGTCCCTGGCTGTGTGTGAGTCACGTGCCGCTCTGAAAGTTTTTTTTATTTTAACAATCTACCAAAACATTTAAGCCCAACATTGATAGTGTGTGCGGCACATTTCAGCGTGGGTTGTTCAGTGAACCTGTCAATGCAGGCTGTGTAAAGAGGTTGTTATTGAAGGATGGGGCAGTGCAAACTATATTTGGAGCACTGTTGCTCATTTTACATAAATAGTGTATCAGTGAGGTCTATAATATCTGGAGAAAGCTGTTCCAATTCATTTCTCCAATTCTGGAGAAAGCATCCAGTTAATGATTTATTTATTTGAATGGTTATTAAATTCTTGGGCACTGGGAATCATCATTATGATATGTTAGTAAATATGTGATGTGCTGATATGTGCTTGGGTCCAGATGGTGTAGTTACGGCATCTAACAGCAGAGGCTAACAGGGCCATGCTAACCAGCCAAACTTTAAATCACTTACTTAAAAAAAAATAAAAATAAAAAAACCATTAAATCATCAAGGTACAGCACCAACAAATAAAAGTTTAATTCTAAGAGTCAGAGAGAAAAAGACAAGAAACAAATACCATAAGGACCTCAGGAAAAGAAAATTGCCTGATGTATATGATGTGTATATATATGATGTATAAATGTATATGACCCCTGTAAAATATGTATGATATGTTCTGAGTGACTGAACGACTACAGGACATCTGGTCGTTACAAACCTTTTTTTTTGTTGTCACATTAGCTTTTAAGGACTGTTTGCAATGAAAAAATTTGTCAACTTTAATAAAGCTTTACATCTGATTCGACACTGACTCTTAAGTCTTTAAATTATAAGCATCTGTCTTATTTGACAGAGAGATTGATTATTCATTGGGCCAGTGTTATATGTAACAGCTGTCAGAGCATGACGTATTGACCAAATGTACAGTTGATTTTGCCTATAGAAGCGGTTTAGATTATGACCATGGCATATTTTAAGGGTTTGTTGCCGCTTGACTGTATAAGAATGACAAATGGTACGCACTATCCCTAAAGACATTAACAGTAATGGCCTTATTCATTGCAAACCATTGCAATTACAGAGCGCTTCAGGCAGGTCTCTCTCTCTCTCTCTCTCTCTCTCTCTCTCTCTCTCTCTCTCTCTCTCTCTCTCTCTCTCTCTCTCTCTCTCTCTCTCTCTCTCTCTCTCTCTCTCACTCGCTTCTTTCTGTCCATTTTACTTTCAATTTCGCCATTCTCCCTCTCCCATCTCACTGTGCTGCAATACTAACCAGTCATTTATCCTGAAACCCAAATTGCATCAGTTACTAGCATCAGACTGCTACTCAGACCTTACATTTCACTTTTCTCTCTCTCACACTAGAGTATGAAGCGGAGTTGCATGGTTTTGCCTTGAGCAAGGAGTTTTTGTATTCACACTATCACTACTATAACATGTGTTAACAGCCCAATTGCATGGCAGCAAGATTTCAACACGTTAAATTGGTGTTAATGCATGATTAAAAGTCAAAATGAAAGAAAGATGCAATTTGTAAATATTATTGCAAAGAAAACTACACTATGCATTTGCATCACAATAGCCTATTTGAATATGTAAAGCTGATCTCAGATTACCCACAAGCCCGCACTGACCCTGAATGCACCCTGATTTCTGAGAATAATTTGCACCACAAACAGTTCCAGCCTTCATGTAAACACATCAGCAGCCTCTTGAGTCATCTGGTTGGCCTCTAATGAACCCCTGGCACTGGACATTTTCCCTCTGCGTTTCTCTCTCGCTCGCTCTTACCTTCTCCCTCTCTTTCACCTTGTGATGGGTTGCCTAGCAGAGGAGGGTTAACTAAGCAATGCCATCTGGCCTGCAAAACAGGCACCCGCTGCTCATGTCTTCACCTGCAAAAACCTGCCAAACCTGTGAAGTCTGCGTCACCTTGATGATACACGGCCCGAATGGCTGTTTGTCTGCTGTTCGCGACCCACGGTCTGACAGTCTGCATGGGTAATGAAGCGAGCGGTACATCGCTGATAACAGTGTGAGTGATTCCGTACTCAACACAACCTCAAATATGGTGTTTTTGCAGATACGGTTGCACTTTGTGTGGCTGGCATTGTGCAGCATTGGTTTTATCAGTAGAAAACTGCACCCTGTAGGCTCAATTGTTTTAGAAATGGTCTGTGCATGTCTCAGGTGACCTCTTGTGGACCTTTTACAGGGCGAATTCTTCCATTTGCTCTGTCAATGTAATGGTCGTTTGTTTTGCATTTGGCTTCGGTCTGCCAGGTGAGAATCTCCTCAGAGCGTTGTGAGACTGACAAATGAATCTGTGCAGCCTACACATCTGAAGTGTGAACCCCCTGATGACACACGTGAGAAGAATTAGTCTGACATTGTAAGAAATGCATTCTATCTATCTATCTATCTATCTATCTATCTATCTATCTATCTATCTATCTATCTATCTATCTATCTATCTATCTATCTATCTATCTATCTATCTATCTATCTATCTATCTATCTATCTATCTATCTATCTATCTATCTATCTATCTATCTATCTATCTATCTATCTATCTATCTGGATATATAAGTAGTAGTAGATATAGTTAGTAGATATGAAAATAAGCAGGCAAAGATGAAAAGAGGAAGAGTGGAGAGGACGAAAGGGTAAAAATGAGAGAAGATGCATGTCATTTATTCATTGCATTTCTGAACAGTGGTTATGCTGAATAAAAGAGAAACAGCTTCCCTGCACAGGAAGAGCCCGAAACGCCAGGAGGGGAACGTTTACGTCTAAGTAAGTGTGTACTGTGTACGTGTGTGTCCGCAGGCATTAGCTTTGAATTCAACCCACTCAGCATTTCTTTGTCTAACTTTATAATCAGCCCCAGAAGGGGCTTTGGAAATTCTTTTGAGATTTCTTTGTTTCTCTTTAAAAAGTAGAGTAATGTATTCACAAAATACATGTTTAAGAATATACAGGTTAGTCAGATCAATTTCATGTTTCCTGCTAAGTTTTCTACAGTAACAGGCAGAACGTTCACACCGATCTATTTAAATCCCCCACACAGCAGAGAGCCGAACACCCATGAGCTCTCTAAAAACATCAAATACTTCGTATTTAATCTCCATTTGCTTATCGAATATGCCTTTAATAAGCATAAAAGTTTTAAAAGCATAATAAAGTTTTAACAAGCATAAATAAGAATTCAGATCTATTGTAACAAAAAAAGAATTATATTTAAAATAAAGCAAACGTTGTCAGCCACTGGTCTAACATTTGTTTGTTTGAAAATCATAGGCTAGTTGTGCCAGGCTAAATGCTTTTTAACATTTAGCATTCATTCCAAGCTCCCCAGAATGAGTCATCTTGAAATTTAATGGGGAGTCAGAAAACATTTGGTTTGGAGCATTTGCTTGGTCCAGTGCAAGACTGTAGCTTGTAATGTGATTGAATTTAGTGTGACTGCTGTCAGACGCTGGGTGTCAGATACACTGAGGTGACTCATTGTGTCTGTAGGTTAGAAAGAGGCTCATTGACAGCTCTGAACTTCCTGTGCTTCAGAGACCTTCCTTTGGTTCAGTCAAAGTAAAATCTTATTTTTCTTCAATGTGCAAGCCTGATCATTACTGAATAGTCTAGTTCTAGATCAATCAGTCTGTTAGCCTATTTTTCTGATAAGATGAGATTCAAAAACTCAAAAAACAAGGTCAGTGTAAAAAGTGTATACTTTTGACCTCTGATGGTTAGAATTCACTCCTATGCTATGAATCAATAGGTTGACATTTATTATTATCGCTCCTTCTGGGTAAAGTCTACATTAGATGTTTTGAAAGGCCTGACCTCTCTTAGCACTTAACTTTAGCATAAACATGAACAGATTTCACCCTCAATGTTTGCAGTGATTTACAAAGCAGCAGATCATGCCCTCTGTATCTGAGAGGCCGTGGCTTTCTGACATCTTCATCAAAAGACACAAGTACACACTGAACTGACAGAAAGAAAAGGTCAAAGTGGGCTATACTGTAGGAGCGAACAGAGAGATTTCATTGGGGGAAAAAAAGGTATTTGTCGGTAAAAGCTCTGGCAAGCATTCTCTCTGCATGTAGGGAATGGATTGCTGCTCATTTCTATACACTTAAAAGGTCCCTTACATTATTCTTTAACTAAGGGATCATGTACAGCCACTCTCTGCTTCATTTTGGGGTTCTCATCACCCTGATGGGCTTTATTTTACAATATTTGCTGACTGACTGTACATTATCCCACTAATTATTATGTTACTTAGGAAATAAATGGGCGTGGAATAATCATTTGAATTGAATTTATTTGTTATGAAATTGTAGGTTTTTTTTTGGCCCGATAGTATGTGATGTGATAGTGTGTGTGTGTGTGTGTATGTTTTTATTGTACGTATACCTATAGGTATTGTCTGTGTTATTTTATATGAGTGTTGACCTGCCTGGGGACTGCGGATGAAAATGATCCTTTGGCTAAATCTGGTACAGTGCATGAAATGGAAACATTTATGATAAAAATTGTTCATGGTCCCTTTATAATTAAATAAAACAAAAATGTGAGAAGAAAATGTGATTACGGAATGCTATGAGAGACATAGAACTACGGTAGGAGCTTTGGAGCTTTGAAGTGCTAAAAAAAGTTATGTGAACTGAAATACCTGAAAGTCCTTTAAAAATACTTAAAGTCCTTAATTCTTATAACAGTGGTCTAACTGTCTAATTTGCTGGTTTATGTGATTCATCTTTGGACGCACAACACACACTCTTGTAGTTTTTTAAAGTTGGTGTTGTTGTCAACAGCATTTTGATTGTTTTTCTCTCTGTTATTGGTATACCTTTGCAAGAATTGCAATTTCAGTTTGTCAAAAAGCTTCAATATGTGTTATCAGCTCTTTGTTATCCTTACCTTGGCTTTTGGTGAATTGACACCACTGTTGTGCATCCTTAGTAAAAATGCTTTAAAGGGGTCATGACATGAGAAATCAAATTTGCCTTGATCCTATGACATGGTCTTTGTACCATTAAAACATCCTGCAAGTTTCATCGTTTAAAATGTCTTCCACATTATAAACAAAACTTAATTTAATCAAGCTCCAAAAAACATCTCGCTTGGATATTGTGGGATTTGTGATGTCACTTTGGCAAATACATTTGAATTTTACTTTCTCCAGAGCAAGACATCAACAAATAGTTATACAACATTACACCATAGGCCCCATCCACTGGCATTCAGTCACTTAATGGCTGACAATTGCCTACACTGGATGCGAGCGTCGCGTCAAAAGCAAGAAGAACCCATTATAATCACTGATGCTGTCTACACTGGTTACAGTATACAGATAGTACATACTCCACGCACTTGAGACTGTCGATAACGGGACAAATGGAAGAGTGAAAGGACATTTGCTTTGACGTGTCCAGTTTAAACATCTCGTCTGCGTCTCTGTACAGACTTCAGAAGATTACCAGCATCAAGAACAAGTGTGTGGTTTTCAACTTTTGTTGAAACATGAAGCAGCCAACTGTATTGGATCTGCCTGCATCACAAACCGTAAGGTAACGATTTCATAATGCTTTGTCTTTGAATGACTTGATAATGTGTTCAAAACACTTGCATACAATACCCCCTCTGGGTGTTGATACTGTTTCCTAAGCAATGATCTTAGCCAATCATAACAGTGGCCATTTCCTGACAGGCCTTAAAGGAGCCACCCCTTAAAACAGAGGGTTGAAAATAAAAACAAAGTTTTTCCACACATACTGTATATTATTGTTTGTTTGCTTTTTTTGTGCAAAAAACTTTACTAACATCATAAGTGAACCTCAAGGAACATATTTAAAAAAAAATCCATGTCATGACCCCTTTCAAAATATTCTTAGATACTATCAACAGCAGATGTAAAAGGATTCATTCATCTGCAATTATCTTTGCTAATTATTTTCTGCACCTCATTATCAGCTTCAGTGAGTTGTCACAGATAATGTAATGTTCAAAGAGGTTTAGATAGTGTTTTTGCATTCAGTGGCAGCCCTGCTGACCACCATCATCTTCACCATAATCTGTACTGTTAGGAACATGCGACTGATAGCAACAACTGGAGAATAGTAGTGACGCATCTGCTCTTATTATTGATACAAATACATCTCTTCCAGAACAAATCACATGATGATGCGTGGTGCGTTGTGCTGCTAAATTTGTTTGTATGTTGCATGTTCTGGCTGTAGCCTGAAGTCTCGTGGTTTCATACTCTGTGGTTATTGCATTATATGCTCAGAGGATCTCCAGCTCTCATTAGGATATAGATGATCTGAAGGAAAAAAGACATGTAGCGAAAATCTCATGCATGCATAAACGTGACTCCCGAAACAAATGAGCTTTTGCACTATATTACACTGGTGACTTTATAAAATATTTACAGACCTGAAATGTTGTTTGTTTCATTCGCTGTCTTTGAACGTATGGAGCCTAGAGGAGGCGTGATTTTTATTAAAAACAGAAGTCCACAACGCAACGCGATGAGATGCCGAAATATTGAGGAATATATAATTAAATGTTATTTACAAAGCTGGTCATGTCTCAGTATGTAGAGGAGCATCACAAATCCTTCTCCTGTGAGTATATTATGAAAAATTCAATTATACTCACGACTCCTCTGAGCTTGAAATGAAAAAGGAGAAAGTATGAAGCATTAAAATGTGACGACAAAAGTTAATTTCACCTAATCACTTAATCGGCTGCATCTGCTTTATTAATTTAGCACTGAGCCTCAAGACTCGCTAATTAACATGAATCTTGTATGTTGCCTTTTCTGCTGCTTCTCGGTCCTTTCTGGGGGAGCATAAAAAGAGCAGCAGAGAGATAAGCAACAAATTTGTGGGTTTCTTGGGCTGTGTGATGCAGTAATTGGCTTGAATGTCTCAATGCTGCTATCAGACAAATGGGCTTTAAAACTAGATGCCCTTCAAAACTGAGTGGAAACTGAGCTCTTGAGAGCAGTGGTCAAAACAAAGCCTTACATAATTAGCCATTTACCAACATTACTCAGCATTAGAGATGGGAATAGTGCTGGCTGCGTACTGTTCATACCCAATGTGTTTCTGTGTGTTACATAAAGTACTGTAGTGAGAAACAGGAAGACAGTTTTAACCCACTATTAGCTCAACATAAAGCTCTGGCTGTAGCAGCTGTACAGTATGTGCACCTTCTTTGCAAAGCATATACTCAGAGGCCATGTACACACCGCAGCTAAATTTGGTTGTCAGTTCACCTTTTAGTGCTTAATCCCGTCCTGTAGTTCAGTAAATTTGGTTGAGTGTAGTCGAGATCCATGTTTGAATTTATTACAGTTTATCACTGAGAAGGTTTGATTGCAGATTCAGTCTCAGCAAACAGCGCAAGAGGCTCATGAAGGAGCACAGACTGACTGAACGACACTTTCACGAGAAAGCACGTGAGCTAGTACTAGAGGCTTGAAAAGCAGTCTATAATATTTAGTCTCCTCTTTTTTTTGACAAAGTTTTTGGACATTTTTAAAGTGTCATCTTTTTTTGTTAACGATATTGCATGTTAATATACTGTAGTTACAGTTATCATTTAATGACCTTGTGTCGTCTTGCCAAGTCGCCATCATCTCTTTTTAGTCATGGAAAAAAGATAGTTGATGAACATTTTTCGTCATACTTTTTGTTTACGCAATTAACAGTAGTTCTTTTGTACATTTACTCGGTCCACTCCTATTATTTTCTAGCTCTTAAGATTTAAAAACAAAAGTAAATAATGATAAAAAAAAAATAGGGACCAAAGGGAGCATGAGCTGAGTTACATTGACTGATTTCTTTTAGAGTTTTTGTGTAGTGCTTATGTTTACAGCGCAGATATGATCAATCCTCTCTTGGGAAGAGGAGAGCCGTTCTCATCAGGGCAGTTCTAATCCAAAGTCTAATGGCTTTTTACGAAATCAATTAAGCCTGGGTCAATGTAATTTCAGATTCAGCTGGCACCAGCGTGAACTGAAACTTGGCTCATTAATTGAAAATTAACTGGTATTTTTCAAGGATGATTTTAATAGCTCATGAATAAAACTGACAGATAAATAAAGCAAATAATGACATCAACTGCTGTCTCTTCTTGTTCTTGTAATTGGTCATCTGGGAATCCAGATTTAGTTTTTGAGATGATTTGTGTGTCACGCAACCCCTTTGTTTTATATTTGTATTCTAAAAGAGTTTGTGGTGAAATCAGAAGGATGTGTGGTGAGGATGAGCGGGAAGGTGAAGGCTGGGAGAAGGTGGTCATTGTCAGCAGTTGACAAGATGAGACGTGTTTTTATTGCCATTGCCCTTTATGGCCCAGTGGATCCGTCTGAGACTAATGGTTAAGGATGTAAGTCTTCAAAACTATGGTGGTAGGTTCAGTCCCAGGTAGGGAGGAGGGCCCGGGAACTGCAGAGATGCTGAAATCTTGTTCAGTAATCCTGTTCTTGGCAAGTGTCATGCAGGGGATCTTTGAAGGCTTTTACAGGATGTTCAGCTCTTGGAGGCACTGCATGTGTGGCAAGGTGTTTTATCTTACACTTTCATCTCTGAAGTAAATTAGAACCTGTATGTCAGCAGACCCTCCCAAAAATCCTTCAGCCACTTTTTGAATTTCCCTTTCCTCATTTTCTGTTTTTGGTCACTTTTATTGGGGGATGGTAAGACTAACAAATATAAACGCACAAATGTTTGTTCTTTAAATATAGGATCTGTTTTAGACTTCTACTGCACTTTCTCGATCCACATGGTAATGCTTAAAATTCAGCCTTGTTCATTTTAAACTTAATCAGATACTAAATCATGAAAGATGATGGTTTTTCCTGGGGGTAAATATGTGATATAGCTATATACTGAATATATATTATGATGCTCTCCAGGATACATCATCATAAATAATTATATGCAAGCTATCATTCTTGCATGACTTCCATCACCCATTCAGTTCCATATGGTTACTGCTGCATGCACTTATTGTGTTTTCTGATTTATATGGACACAGGCTCATGCTCAGATATGGAAAGCCTCGCTGCTGCAGAACTCTGATGCTCTGTGTCTTTTCCAGTGCTTTTCTTCCAAGAGATTGCATTTGTTTTGTAAATGAATTTGGAATGTGACATGAATGCATTCAGCATTTGAATTGGTTAAGTGCAAGTATGTGCAGAAGCTTGTGTGTCTTCATATACATGCACAGCATGCCAATTGCATGCTCCCTCAAAACTTGCGACATCTGTGGCATTGTGCTGTGTGATAAAACTGCACATTTTAGAGTGGCCAGCCTAAGGCACACCTGTGCAATAATCATACTGTCTAATCAGCATCTTGATATGCCAGACCTGTGAGATGGATTATCTCGGTGCTCACGTACAACACAGATGCGCTGCGCTAAAACACTACGTGAAAAAACTCGAGGCCCAGAGAGAAGGAAATGAAAAGTGGAATAAAGTCGTTATTTTTGTTTTTTTTTGCGCACAAAAAGTATTCTCGTCGCTTTATAAACTTAAGATTGAGCCACTGTAGTCACTTGGACTATATTAATGATCTCTTTAATACATTTTCTGGGCCAGCAAGTTATAATGTCTTAGAAGCCTATGGAGGAGTGATCCAGCTCTCAGATTTAATCAAAAATATCTTAATTTGTGTTCTGAAGATGAACGAAGGTCTTGGAACAACATGAGGGTGAGTAATTACTGACAGAATCTTCATTTTTGGGTAAACTAACCCTTTAAAGGGAGGGTGAAATGCTATTTCATGCATACTGCGTTTTTTACACTGTTAAAGAGTTGGATTCCCATGCTAAACATGGACAAAGTTTCAAAAATTAAATTGTACGTTTGAAGGAGTATTTCTGTTCCAAAAATGCTCCTTCCGGTTTGTCACAAGTTTCGGAAAGTTTTTTTCGAGTATGGGCATGTGTGACGTCAGATGTAGCGGAATTTCCTTATATGGGTCCTAAGGTGCACTTCTCCGGAAGGATGCGGGCGCGCGCGCGCGCAACCGTAGACCAGAGCGAGAGAGCGAAAGCAGTACGCCCATCAAAGCGCTATGCTCGGCTTTAGGGAAGTCAATGTAACCAAAGAAGTGGGTTTTTGGTTGCCAGGGCAAGACAACCCTGCACAGATTCCCAAAGAACCCGGCGTTAAGGGACCAGTGGATGGAGTTTGTTTTTTCAGAGCATCAACGGAGGTTGTGCAAGACTGTTTGTTCCCTGCATTTCGACGATGCTTGTTTTATAAACAAAGCCCAGATCGACGGATTTGCAGATCGTCTAATGCTTAAGGATCAAGCAGTCACAATGATAAAGGTTCGCGGTCGTGCGTTGGAACCGGGCGGTGAGTAAAACTGCTTCAAATGTCTCTGTGTGTTGTTAGCTCGGCGCGTTAGCACAGCTTTAGCTCCGCCCACACGGCCCGCCTTCAGCCGCTCGTTTTTTTTCGGAAAGACTCGGTACAGCCTATCTTTCTCTTATAAATATAATAAAACTAAAAACTTTTGGGAAATATGAAGGATGCAATACTACTCTATAGGTACTCAAGATTAACAGGAGATTGAGTGAAAATTAGCATTTCACCCCCCCTTTAAGTGTTTATTGCTCTTTTTTCGTTTTTTTCCACTCTTGAGCTGACTTCACTTGAAACTCTTGACTTCAAAAAAAGATTTTTCTCTCTCTGCACGATGAACAGCACTAATTATCTCTACTAGTGTAACTGCTCGTGCTTGATAATCACTTATAAACTGCAGCACTCAAATCAGAACAACTGATTTTTACTCACATTTGGATAAAAGTGCAATAATGACTCACTGAAGAGAAAGGAAGAGGGGATGGGGGTGGAATTGCCCTCTGTGCCAAATTTCTTGTGTTGTGCACAGTAACGCTGCGATGCAACCATTCACATGGCTGCCAGTGTGAAGCAAAGACCATTGTGTTACAGTTGGAGAGACAACCACACATACACATACACACAGACTTTTTGATTAGCACTTGCGCATATGCTCTGGTTTGAGTCCAAAATGATACAAAGCACTCTCTCTTTCTCATCTCCATTCATGCTTTTTATGCTTTCTCATCATCATCAGCTAGATTATGCTGATGTAACATCTCCAAAAAAGGGTCTTGACTCATTTTAACCCCACTGAACTGTGCAGTTTTTCCCTATGGGCTCCTTGCTTACATTAAATTATCTGTTTGGATTGGTTTAAGTGAAGCTCATTATGATGGGATTTGCTTTCAGTGATTTAATGTTGGAGCTTCATTGTCACTCTAGCCTCAGACGGCACGTGCGCCCACAGTCCATTTGCGGACCGTCTGATGCGTATTGCTCACTAAACTGACATTCGCTTCCTAAATATACTAGAGCTAGACCTTTTGCCACTCAAGCATAGTTAATACATCTATGATGCATCACATATGCTTCATATGTGTAACGTTGGGTTTAGTTTGTTTTTATGTCCTTATTTTGTAGTTTGTCTTGTTTCAATTTTCCTGTCATGTGACTTCCTTGCCCTCATGTGATCATGTCTTGTGCTTCTCATGTCTGTATCATGTTCTCATTGGTTTGTCTTGTCATGTGATAATCTGCCCTGGGACACGTTCAAGTTCAAAACGGTGCGCAATGTTTTGCTACGGTTTCTGGGTTGAACGTCATGTTTCCTGGAAACGGCGTGCACCGGTGTGCAACGGAGTTTGAGATACGTTTTCTCTTGTTTGGTGGGTGTATCAGAACTGGAGTCCAATCAGCAGCAACATGTACTGTATATAAAGCACGCGGTATTAAAGTGAACTCGCACAATGGGTTCAAGGAAAGTAATTTACAAATGTGTTCGATGCAGCTCGGTATACGCAACAACTGAGGATATTAGAAGACATGTTTGTCGTAAGTTTTATTGTAAAAATATAGGATGTCAACATAATGATGTAGTTGTTTATATTTTTAGCTTCATTGCAAGTGTATGACATTTGGTATAGAAATAAACAATGGTAATTAAGTGCTTTTCCTAAAAATGAGAAAGAAAATACAGGGTATTAAAACAGTATGAACTACAAATAAAGTCAGTATGTGAGGCTAAATAGATGTGTTTTAGTCTGAATTAGGTAAGATGTGTGCTTCCATTACAGTTTCCACAAATCCCTTCACTCGATTGGGATGTTCTCTTTTGTTCTGGGCGGCAAGTGCAGTAACTGTAATATCGGGCATATTTTGTAGTATTAAACACATATTTATACCGACTTCATCAGGCTCCGAAAATTCTTCACAAAGAACACAATTAAAGAATGGCCTTCTCAGCTGCCATAGTTGCAACTCTTGCGTCATCAGAACAGTGTGTTCAACGCATCACCGTTTCTGTTTAAAAAAACGTTGTGCAACGTTTTGTCAGGGCTGAACGCAGCCCTGTTCTCTTTGGTTCTTTGTTTGATTGTGCACAGGTGTCCCTAGTTTGGTCATTCATTTTGTGTATATATATAGCCCTCATGTTTCATTTGTCTCTCGTCTAGTATTGCTCATGTAATCTGCTGTTGGGTGAGTTCATGTTATTTCAAGTCAAGTCTTTTGTTTATTTTGTTCATGTTGGGATTCTCAAACTGCACTTGGGTTCTGCAAACTCGCCTACAGTGGACTTGTTACAATACGTGTATTTGTATTTATACTAGTGCTGTTAACGTACTGTATGCGATTAATTTTTGTCCAGTTTAACGTGTTAAAACATTTAACACAGTATGTTTTTTTCTCTCATCATTTGGCTAGCGTTACATTATATCACGCTCTTATTCATGCAAATGCTTTTAAACCATTCAAGCACGAGTCTGTCAAGAGACAAAAGAACTGGCTGAAGCCAGTATCGTGTGCATAGACAGCGTGCTATAATCGAGTTCTCTTTCTCGATTGAACAAATAATAACACACAATTATGCCAACATGTCCGTTTTGTTGAGTATCATCATAAGAGCAGTCTTAAAGGTATAGCGGAGGATCTTTCCGAATTTTAGATAAGAACCGCCCTCTCCACTTTTTGAAAAAATGCACATGCGCAACACTCTACCTGCTCCCGAGAGG
This sequence comes from Scardinius erythrophthalmus, assembly GCF_964197995.2. Taxonomy (NCBI): domain Eukaryota; kingdom Metazoa; phylum Chordata; class Actinopteri; order Cypriniformes; family Leuciscidae; genus Scardinius; species Scardinius erythrophthalmus. Next base: position 16,046,838 of record NC_138239.1, on the reverse strand, counting down.
GAACGCCTATTAAACGTGTGCGAGGTTCTCCTCGTGCACGCTCTGTTTACAAGTTGCTGTCGGCATCGCTCATACAAGATTACTTTCCAAAAGAAGATTTGCACTTTTTCTCCAAATAGCATGCCAAACTTTACCTGTCAAGTAGAAACTTCGCGACTGAGGCATCAGTGGGAAGCCCAACCTGTGTTTTCAGCGCACGCCATCGTGTGAAACAATCTCCCAAAAACACTCTGATCTTGTTTCTCTTTTCTGAGGCCTTTCTCTTCTTCTCATACAGTTCGTACAAACTTTTTCTCTTGCGACCCTCAGACATTTTCAAAGGACCCGGTGAAACGGCGAGCTTCAATGAATGGCTGAGCTCTAGCTCGCCACACATAAACACCTGAAACTGCGCATGCGCAGAAAGCGAAAACTAAGGGACGAGCACGTACGACGGCCTTACGTAAACATATCACCAGAATGATTGACACTTAGGTGGACCAATAGTTTACACTACCCACCCGGAAAAAGAAAATCCTCCGCTATACCTTTAAATGAGTTAAATAAAATCTTAAATGAACGAAAAGAGCTGTAAGAGTGATACGCGATTTGAGATCCGCGTCTCTGTCAGCAGTGGCAGGTCTTAAAGTGACAGAAGCCACTAATTCTGTCTTTCAGTTAAGTTAAACAAAGAGAACAGAGAAAATGACACACTGCATGTAATGTATAGTCCACTGAAGGCAAGTTTGCAGAGAACCCAAGTGCAGTTTACAGACTGTGATCAAACATAAAACAAAGGCATGGCATGAACAAAACAAACATGACAGGACCTTACCCACAGAGGTTACAGTGAAACAATACTTGACAAAGACACATGGCAAAATCTTCTTCTCTTTTGGCAGATTACTACTTTTATATTATACCGCCACCAGCTGTACAGGAGTGTGTAATACCATAAACTTCATAGAATCTTAGCCTTGAATTAAAAAACAAAACAAAAACAACCTTATATTCTTTTTATTATACCAGTATTATTAAGAAAAATAAATAAAGCATCAAGTCTCTCCTTTTTCATATCCTGTTCTTCAAGAATATCATGTATTGAGTTCTCCCCTTCCATTTCCTGACATGGCAAAATGAGGGCTAGATATACACAAGACTAATGACTAGACAAGAGACACCTGTAAACAATGACAACATGACACACAAGACAAGGGAACACATGGCAGGATCACATGACTAACAGGGAATCACATGTCAAAGACATGAAACATGACTGACATGAAACAAAACCAAAACCAGATGTGACACTGCTCTTAACTAAAGAACTTTTGTAGCTTTAATAAGGATTAATCTATATTTAATTTATAATGTATGCAGTGCAGACTGTTTGATAACTTTATTCAATTTCTGTTTGACAGGAAGGGCACAAATAAATATGACATTTATTATGGGTTTATGTGAGGATTGTCTTAAGTTCACTTAAATTAAATGTTATATTGTTTGAATCCTAATAAATGTTTAAATTTGGGGTAAAAAATATTTTTTATCGAGACATCAGTAGATATATTAGTATGAGTGATTCTGGCCTTCATTCATAAAAAGATGCCATTAAACAAGTATTTAAAAAGTACTCTATGTATGTTGTTTCTACTTTAATCTGGAAATTAACTGTGAAATGTTTAAATTGATAAAATAAATTAAAAAACTTGTAAGTGTTTTTAATTGCGATTAATCTTGATTAATCACAGAAAAAAATGTGATTCATTTAGTTATTTTTTTAAACGATTGACATCACAAATTTATACGAGTGTGTGGTTTATGTTACCTTCTTGTTTTTGTTTTTACCTTTATATTTTTCTACACACATACGATGTAATTTATATGATTTTAAAGTCAATATCATAACTGAACCGGCAATTTCATAAGAGAGAAAATGTGTATATCCTTTAGTGGACAATTTACTTTTCAGCATCTCTGTTTTTTATTTTATTTTAGGGAAGATGCTGATAACTAGGGCAAGGTTTGTGTGGAGCTGCCATTAATGTATGCAGGGAATGCATTTAGACTGACAGAAGAAAGCAGAGAGTGGGTATAATTATTCAGATGAGTATTCACGACTCTTGAAATCAGAGGAGAACTCCTAAACTTCTCTTCAGGCTCCAAGACATCACACTTCAAAAAACACAGGACTTTTTCCCTCAGCGGATTCACACTCACCGGGGAGAAGGATGGGTGGAATGCAAACACATGCAAATAAACTTCAAAATACCCTGTCACAGAAAACACACTCACATACACACACACTTAGTAGGGAAAATTAAGTATGAAATAAAATGGAGCTGATGACTTTTACAATTTTCTGATTGGGGAAACCTGCCTATTCATGTAGCCGTCAAGGAACAGAGGCAGAATATGATTTTGGGCAGATTCCAAATGCCATTTTTGCACCCTTGAGGTGAGTTGCAGGAAGGTGAAAGTAATGAAAGTAACCTCTCTATTTATTTAGAAAGTTGAGGTCAATTAAGGAGGTCAAAACTATTTTAAACACAATAGGACATATTTCCAAACTTCTGTTTTCACATTTGTTTTTACTAAACTTCAAGTTATAGGGTATGGTAATGATCACTTTGGATTCTTATGATTTAATAGAAGAAAATCTTAGATCTGTAATCCTAGGGTTTTGATTGATTTTGACGTATCTCGCAGTCGCGTAATGTCTAATGTGGATAGACACATTATTTGTCGCTGGAATCTTATCGCATTGCGTCTGGTTAGGACACGGTTAAGTGTCCCTTAAAAAAAAAAAAAAAAAAATTATATATATATATATAGTTTTCTGTGCAATTTTGTACAGTATAAAATCCATTATGCCTATGGAGAGTCCATGATATGTAAACCATATATGACTGTGTGTGTGTGTGTGCTTAATGTATTTGTAAACATTTTAAGGAATACTGAATATGAATTGAATTAATGTCCAATAAAAGCTGGTTTATAGCACTTAATTAATGCCATTTTCCGTGACCTAATCCAAAGTGAGAACTACTTACTCCTAATAGCCAATTAACAATAAAAATTTACTTTACAATGTAGAGACTACAATATACAAACTATGAATAACTAATAGTTTGTAAGTACTTTATTACTGTATACTTGTTACCAAACCCTGTTGATTTTTCTGTGAAATCACTTGAATATGCCGTTGAAGTAGTCAATTAATTTGGGTATTCAAATGAGCCATGTAAATACGTGCTTTGGGCTTAAAAGTCTATGTGTAAAGTCTATGTTCAGACTTCGGTCGCATGTTCAGAAACTATAATGAGAATTAATGGATGATGGAAAACAGCTTTAGGGTCATTTTATGGGTCAAGACTTTTGCGACATTCCCGCCTCAGGGTCTGTTAACTGTCTGTGTTTCAAAGTGCCGCGTCGTATTGAAAGGTCACAGTCTCTGCTCACAATGCTTGTGCGAACTGTTGCATCAACTTTATGTGTTGACTGTGTCTTAATTAAATTAAGCTGTTGTAATTTCCTGACACACACTGATAGAACTGTTTTGGAGCCGCAGGACTAGGAGGCACTGTGTACCTGATAGTGGATTAGCATTTAGACGACTGCTGCCAGGCCATGTTGAATATTACTCCTCGCTGGACTCTCTGGTTATTTTCTCTCTCTCTTTTTTTTTTCTTCTTAAAACTAATTTCATCCTCCCCCAGGGTATGGCAGTGTGCCGAACTGTCTGTCTGAGAGGGTCAGCGGTAGCCCCGCAAACCAGAGGACAAGGTAGAGAACAGCAGGGGAGAAGAGAGAAAAAAATGTTAGGCCCATCAGAAAGGGAAGAGATGAGTACCTTATCGCTCCTCGTTTCGTTTATCTGTCGTGTACAGGTTCTTTATGAATCAACCAGTGGAGAGGACTAGAGTCTTGTCTCGCCCTCTTTTTTTAAATTTTCCCTCTCTCTCCAATTCTTCTGTGAGTGAATGAGCAGAACTCTGTGTCTGAAGTCCCCTAGTCGTCCTTTGAGTGGCCGGAGCTAGAGACACCGGCGTGAACATTTACTCACAGCAGGAACCGAATTTAAAACTCAGCAGTGTGACAAACGTGCTGCACCTCTGAATAACAGCAAGGACGAGGACATGAATAGAGTGACATTAGTGTTTAAAACTTCATAAGACTTAACTTCCAGAAAATTATCATGGGCAGTCTGTCTGTCTGTCTGTCTGTCTAACGTGGTTATTTAATTTGCGCTCATTTCATTCATAGAGTTTATACTCATTCACTCATTAATACTCATTCACTCACTTTACTTTTTTTTTAATTCATTATTCGTATTGAAGCCAGTTATCCGTTCTTTCCGAATAACGTATTTGGCTTTGGGCACATCTCTACTATCTACGTATCTGTCTGTCATTATATCTGTCATTCTGTAGTTCTATCGTTCAACCTGTCTATCGTTCTATCTACTTGTCCGTCTACAGTATCTTTCTGTCTGTCTGTCTGTCTGTGTGTCCATCTGTCATTCTATAATTCCATGTGTAGATCATTCTATCCATCTATTGTTCTGTCTATCAAGAGTGTGTCAAATTCACACTCCTTCCTCTCTTGCCGACATGCTACAGACTTCCTCTCTACATACACTCTCTTAGTCACACACACACACACTAGACATACTCTCATAGATAATGGAATTGATGTTCTTCCTCATCTCACTCCAGCTAGTCTGAACACATTCACACTTTTTCAACCACAGTGATCTCAGCATTCAGGAGTCCATATCGGGAGTCCATATTGCAGTGCGCTGCAGCAGAATTCACACACTTGGTGTTCGTCAGTCTGTTGCATCTCCATCTCCTTGTCCTTCAGCTCACATTATTCGGGGCTGGGCCGAAGGCATTGTTTTGAATCCGTGGGCTGTCTGCCCTGGCACCTCTATCTGCGCAGCCCTACTTGGCATCTCCAGGCCCAAACCTGTCCATTCACTAGTACCAGCTGGCCCTCCCCCTACATAATCCCTCACGCCAGCGATGCCCTTTGGTTAGCGCCCACCCCCCCAGCCACCTGCTGCGAACCATGCTGGTATTTGATCAAGTGTTGCCAATCGCAGACTGCCCAACATGACCACTTCACCCACATGCCAGCAGGATGTGGTTCATGACCCAGTCACATGCTCTCATGATGTTATTTTAGATCCGATATCCTGCGAGGGGGAATTTGTAGACCTAAAGTCCACACTCTGCAGGACTCTTGTGATGCGAGTACTGTTTTAGTGGTTCTCACCACAGGAGTTATTTAGTAGGAGTGGCTTTCTTTTCACAGATAAAAGAACAGTTGTCATTTTATGTGTCTGCACTTATGTTTCTATGAGTGTGCATGGGTGTGGAGAGAGAAAAGAGAGAGAGTGGTGGAGGAAAAGACAGAGAGAGAGAGAGAGATCTCAACAGTATCTTGACAGCTTATCATATCATAGAGCCTCAAAACCTGCAGCCATAGTCTCTGATGGAGTGTGTGAGTTGCTGTGTGTGTTCCCGTCTGTCGTCAGCTGGAGCTGTTAAGATTAGATTGATAGAGAGGGAGTGAAAGGGACTGCGGAGACATCTCTAAAGACTGATAGAATAGACTGATAATGCCAAAGAGAGAGGTTAGAAGATAAATTTAATAGCTTGGCCTTCCTTATCAGAGTCCCAAAACAGAAGGCGGAAGGGACTGAATGACAGCCTTATGAAAGAGAGGAGACTGAGAGAGACTGAAATTGAAGCTGAAGTGGTTAACACATGTGTTGGCACTTAGTTCACTAACAGTTGTGTGTGATATATCAGTCTGAGAAGCTGATCACTCAACCTCAAAATCTTGAATATTGCCATACAAATCGTGTGCAGTTCTTTTGCTGTATGATCTGAATTGCTTTAGTGCAATGCAAGAAAACTACCACATTATTGCACTCGTATTAAATCTAAAGGGCATGATGGTAAATTATTTCCTGACTTAATCAGTTGTATAAACAAACCCATTCAATGTTATTTTTAAGTAAACTGACCATATTCCCTCTTCCGGAATCTTGCATTCAATTAACTTCCCTCATCCGTTGAATCAGTCATCCATTACTGAGTTTGAGTAGTTAAAGTGACATTATTAAAACACTCAGGAACTGTAGCATTGTACTATTCATTCTCTCTTTTTTGTGTTTTGTCTTTAATCTGGCATGACTGTGATCAAGTCAGGAACGGTACGTCCCAGCTGGAGTGTGAGTGATGGGATCATTTGATGAATCTCACTGATAAGATAGCACGACCCCCTGTGATTATGATTCTGATGGATTGTTAATTGGGCAATTCTCAGAAATTTTCAGAAGTAAATGAAGTAGTCTTATCAGGAAGACATCCCTAACCTGACGTGGTGACGTGGATGATTACGTTACTGTCGATCATCATTCCATCATCATATAAAGCCCGCCCTGACAATTTGATTGGTCCGAACAGCTTTGGTTCGAGCATAGTTGCTCCAAAACGGATCAAGTCCAGACCGAACTTCCCGACTTCAAATGTTGTGGGCGGGGCTAAGTTCGGCTGGCATCCAGGTTAAGACATCCCCTCTTTAGGTGTTAAATCTGGATGGTTAATGGTAATGCACAGACTGACAGTAGAGTCTTCTGAATATATATGAAAGGCAGTTTTTTTGTGGACTGTACATTTAATTATTTACATGTTGACTGATCATTCAAATAACCAAGAGGTGTTAATGCTACAGTACAGCAGCCGACCAAGTGTGAATTTTAGACTGAAATGTATTTGGCAACCACTGAAAGTTGTATGTGTTGTTTTCATTAAATGATTTAAGTACACTGGATGGCTTGCTTTGACAGCACACTAAATGTAATAGCTTTGAAATTCTGTCCTGCCAGCATACATTTTTCACACCGCACAAAATTAAACCATTTGACTTTGCTTTGAGGTTTATTTTGACTAACAGAGTTTTGGTTCAAAAATAGATTTTAATAAGATGTCATTAGCTGTTGTGGAATGCAGAAGTTTTGTTAACATTATTTTTCTCTGTGAGCAGCAACATTCTTTCATATAGAAAGATTACCCCCCCCACCCCCCCACCCCTTCACAAAAATATGAAGCAGCACAACTGTTTTTAACATTGATGATAATGTTATAATAATGTTAAATGTTTCTTAAGTTTTCTGAAGGATGTGACACTGAAGACTGGAGTAATGATGCTGAAAATTCTGTTTTGTCATTGCAGGATTAAATTATATTTTAAAATATATTTCAATAATAAAAAAAGTTATTATTGTACATTGTAATAATACTTCACAATATTACTACTTTTACTGTATTTTTCATAAATATGCAGCCATAAGCCCTATTCAGACTGTAATTGTTTCTCATGTGGACGTATGTAAAAATAAATTTGCATGGCACTTCAGTGATAAAACTCATGCATTCAGATGGCGATTTATTCACAGTGGAGGAGCGGATTTTGTGATCCTATGAACCTGGGAATGCGCTGTTCCCGTGGTCAATCACATGATTGTCTGCTGTAAATAAAATATCATATGTTTGGAATAATAAGTTCATATTTAATTAAATAATAGGAAAACAATATCCTAATTATTGTTTAAAAATAGGAAGATAGGCACACTACAGTTAAAATGGTGTATTTTTTCTCAAATTGATAGATGTCATTTAAAAAAAAATGTGGAAATAAGTTAATACAGCCTCTTATTTACATGGGGTAAACATAAAGTTGCATGGTTTTAATTTTTAATGTATATAATTTTTGCCATAATTACAGCCCATTTCGAAAGTTTAAGTGCTTTTCTTCTTTTTCTCTTTTGAGCGGTGATGAATTATTGTTTTTGTAAATACTTTCTTGCATTTCAGTAATAAAAGTGTAGGCTTGATCTTTAAAATGCATCAAAGTTACAGCGAAGTGCAACAGTTATAGTATGGTGCTCGGCAGTGGTCAAAAGGATTTAAACAGTGAATTTTTAATTTTCTTCTTTTTAAACTCATTGATCTGGTTTCGGACGGTAATTAAATTACCACACGACTTTGGCGTTTGTCAAAAAACAGTAATTCATTATGATTTTTTTGCGGGTGGTTAGAGAAAAACATCATGTAAAATACCTTATAACCCCTTGAGAAAAAATTACCATCAGAATAGGGCTTTTTTGAGCATGTGTGTGTGTGTATACACATTGTGATTTTTTAACTCACAGGTGCTTATCTTTTCTTTCTGTTTTTCATGCTTTCTCCACTTGATGATACCTGCTACTATTCAGGTAAGACAGCATTACATAATATTCCTGTTATTTATTTGCTGTGGCACAGGTGGCTCATTTATATGCAAAGGAAAACAGTAAAGCACTTTGCACACATACCTGCGTGCAGGGAGTAAACCCTTCTACTATGATTGAGTGCACACTGTGTTTACATCAATCAGGTCTGACACAGTACACTTCTCTAGCTTGTCGATACTTGTTGTAATTCTGACACCCATTTGCAGGTGGTCCTGTGATCAGTTAGTATGCATCCCAACAGAATCTCAATGGCAGGGAGCTGATAAAGATATGAATTAAATATGAGAACAAGGAGGCTTATATGTTCTAATTGAAAATGATTAGTGTCAGCTTGGGCCAGGTCTGCAAAGAAATAGTGTTCCCATTGCTGATATACAAGAACAATGTCTACTGATCCAGACTCAAGGAGAAGGTACACCATAGCTCTGTAATTGATCTCTTTAAATGCCCAATGAGAGGATTGATAACAAAACAAAAAAGTGCTTTCAAGGTGAGAGAAAACTAATTATGTCTGTAGTGTATCAGGAGAAACCTGTCGTTTATTTAACAGATTACAGTCTTTATACAAATCACTCAGAAGGTGATTTGCCTGGGTCTAAATTATTAATACTTTCATCTTGACCTTTAACCCATTTCCTGCAGTTTTTATTCCTAACCTTCGGCCTCTAGACCACTCAAGATGATAAATGTGTTGCTGAACTGGTTCTGGCTTCTCAAGTCTTAGTCTGGGTCAGGAGTCTTTACATGGCTTTTAACCTTGGGAGGAGTTTGCAGCATGACCAGAATACTTGATGTGCTATTTTAGTAAATGGTATTTTTTTTGCAGAGCCTTAAAATAGAGATCAGCTAAAATGGTTTCTTTAATACTGAAATCCAAACTGTCTGTTAGTGTCTTTTGTGCGATCTAAATTTGACTTGGTGGTATCTATGGCTTTATTTGGAAATAGAAGAGATGAAGAGAGTTCATTTTCCATTTGCAGGCTTCAATGTATCTCAGCTGAGGCACTTTGCAGAAATTCAAACCAGATTAGATCATTTCAGTTAAAACGTCCCTTCCACAGACACTACAGCAACCACAACATGTTGCATTCTTATTGTCCCACAGCATTCTCGGAGCATTGTAGGGGGTTAATCCCGACACTATTGCTGCGTCCCAATTTGCATGCTATCCATCCTAAATAGTATTCGAAATTAGAATTAGTGTGTCCTAAATTGTAGTACTGTATGTTGAAATGAGTTTTCCAAAGATACCTGGATGGTCCAATATTAGAGCTGCACGATTTGGGGGAAAAAATCGAATTGCGTATATATATATATATATATATATATATATATATATATATATATATATATATATATATATATATATATATATATATATATATATATATATATATATATATATATATATATAATTATATATATTCACCCGGTTTGTTGTGCTTGCTTGTAGGGCTGCTTAATTTGCCCCAACATTTTGTGCTTATTTAGTAATATTACTAATAATAATTGTTATGATTATTATTATTGCTAAATAAAAATATTAAACAATATATAAAATAGTACTATTGTAATAACACTTTCATTATTAAAAATAAAAAATGGTGTATTTATACTTATAATAATAATATTTTTATTTTACAGACATTTTACGAAAAAACTGCTGGGTTAAAATGTTAACATGCTTGCAGGCTATGACTATATAGATCATTAGAAAAGTAGGGATTTATTATAAAATATTATATTATTATGAAAAAAATCTTGATGATAATTTCTTAATTTTTGTCAGGAGGCATGCAAAATCAAATACATAATACATCATAATCGCACTAAGCGAAATTGCGGGCTCGGTTTCATTTTGATTATTCATGCAGCCCTATCTATTATTTCTGCTTAACTATTTCCACTTAACTGTAGATTCTTGCTAATAACTAACTGCTAATATTACCCACAACCCATTGTGCGTTGAAGATGATTAAATTAGAGTTACAAACACAAATAATTTTATTTTTTAAAACTACAAACATGGCAGATGTGTTAGACCGAAGGTTAAGTATAGGAGGGTTTGACTCATAATTAATAAACAATAAATATTTTTTGCATCAGGTCAGATACTGTTTTCCACATTATATTTAATCTGGAATAACATTGTGAACTTTCAAATGCATCATTATGCAGACACATGAGGAGAGTCTCCGCATGAAAGACACGACTGGCAGATCAACGTGCTACTTCATTTCTCTCTGGTACAATAGGAAATTAAATTGAATGTGGAGGATTTTAACAGTGACAAAATTGTCAGGGCAGTTTAAACGGTGACAGGATCTAAGCAACAGAGCGGCCCGTTAAAGACGCAATTATGATGTAGTATGTCCCAAAGCTTGCCTACTCTTTTGCTACTTTTTAAGATGAAGGATAAGTAGGTACAATAAATTGTGATACAGCAAATCTCTGCACTAAAGCTTTAAAGCTTGAAATCAGTATTCAGGGATTGACTTGATATGTAGTGTATAACCTACTGTATTGTTCATGTCTACCCTATGCAAACAATATACAAAATACATTTTTTAAATGCTTGCTTGTCTGAGCTGCCCTAAGATTGAACTCCTAGAATGCCCCTGGCTAGCTACCTGAATAAGTGAAAATTGTAGCTAATAATATATTTACTAATGTAGTTATCAAAATTGAATGTCAACAGTTTCAAATAACCGCTGGTTATCCGGAAAAATTGACTAAAAGTTACTAAAAGTCAACCTTTATAGTTAATTACCTGATAAAGTCAAATTTTGTTGTAAGTTACCTAAATGGCTAGTTAATTTATAGCTTGCTACCTAACATTCTAAGTAAGTTTTTGAATAGATAAGTGGATGGAATTAATGTTTGTGGTACTTGATTTGTGCTTAATGCAATCAGAAAGTGTGTGCAGTTGTATAAAATGTATTATGATAAATATGTCATTATACCAAAAGCGACAGCAACTCACCTCTTTGATAACACAAGATATTAACCAGAGCAACCTGTCAAATGGATGTTGTGTATATTAGAGCACCAAACCTTTCAGAGTTAATTATTTGATAAGATCAAACCTAATTTTCCACATGCAAGAACCCATCTTTCTTTCTTTCTTTCTTTCTTTCTTTCTTTCTTTCTTTCTTTCTTTCTTTCTTTCTTTCTTTCTTTCTTTCTTTCTTTCTTTCTTTCTTTCTTTCTTTCTTTCTTTCTTTCTTTCTTTCTTTTTGGAAAATTCCATTACACATTAAGATTATGAAGTGCGAATTACATGATGCGTAATGTTATGCTTGTGTGAACAGCACATTGAGTCACATAGCATGGGTTGCATATGTTTTTCTGCCTTACTTAAGGTGCTGAGGGTCAGTCGGCTAAGACGTTAGTATGTCACATGCATGACAGTTTTGTCATTTTAACAACATACTCTACATAAATACCGCTTCAGGCCTGAGAGGATGACTGGGGCAGAATCAGCTCTGGATGTGACAGAAACAGAAGAATGCATCTGTCATGTGTTGTAGTATATGTGTGAGAGATGGATATCGGTGTAAACGCACTCATGTATAGTCCCTGATGGATGACGCTGATTCCTTATGCCTCTAGTAATATACTGCACAGCTAAAAACAGGAAATTTACAAGAAGGGAAAAAATACACTGGCATTTTTTACATTAGTATAATATTCTTTTGCAGTTTGCCATTCTGATCATTCTGTTGTTTTTGGAACAAAAAGGTTTTTATTTTTTCATAAAAATGAAGAAAAATATTAGAGATGCACGAAATTTTGGTCGCCAAGAGTGATCAGCCAAAAATGGCATTTTCGTTTTTTCCTCTTTCGACTCTCGCTCTAGCTGTTTTGCTTACACATACAAGCAATTTGTCTTGGTGACAGAAGCTTCCGGTGCACTGACAGAATGACATCGACAAGACAAATAATAAAAATAAAATAAGTGATTAAAAATAAATGTATAAAAAATACACAGTATACAAAATAGACAATGGACAATATGTACAGGTATGTTATATACAATGCAAGGGAATGTGAATAAGATATATGGTATGCTAAATACATATGATTATAAGTAGTGTTCTGTATTGCACATGTTTATTTCCCAGTGGGGGCATTCATTTCAATTGTTGAAGAAACTTTTCTTGTGCTCAGTGCTCTGTAGCGCCGACCAGACAGTAGCAGTTTAAAGAGGAAGTGGCCTGGATGAGGGGTCCAGAGTGATTTTTCCCAGCCCTTTTACTCGCTATGGATGAGTACAACTCTTGGAGAGTAGGAAGGGGTTTACCGATGAGCAGTCCGGACCATCCGTTGTAGTATTCTGAGGTCTGATTTGGTAGCCGAGCGGAACCAGACAGTTACAGAAGTGCAGAGGACAGACTATAATTGCAGAGTAGAACTGCAGAAGCAGATCTTGTGGCAGGTTGAACTTCCTCAGCTGACGAAGGAAGTACAACCTCTGCTGGGCCTTTTTCACTATGGAGCCTTTGTAAGTGTCCCATTTCAGGTCCTGAGAGATGGTATTGCCCAGGAACCTGAAAGACTCTACTGTTGCTGTTCATCATGGTGAGTGGGGGGAGTGCTGGGGTGTTCCTCCAGAAGTCCACAATCTCCTTCACTGTTTTGAGCGTGTTCAGCTCCAGTTTGTAATGACTGAACCAGACAGCCAGCTCTTAAATCTCCTTTCTGTAAGCAGACTCGTCATCGTCCTGGATGAGGCCAATGAGTGTAGTGTCGTCTGCAAACTTCTTTTGCAAAAAAAAAAAAAAAAACTATTTTGCAGATGTTAGTGTACAGGGAGAAGAGCAGTGGGGAGAGAACACACCCCTGGGGGATACCAGTGCTGATGGTGCAGGTGTTGGATGTGAATTTTTCCAGCCTCACTAGCTGCTGCCTGTCTGTCAGGAAGTTGATGATCCACTGACAGATGGAGAGCTGGGTTAGTTTAGTCAGGAGGATATCTGGGATGATGGTTTTGAAAGCTGAGCTAAAGTCCACAAACAGGATCCTCACACAGGTCCTAGGACATCTGGTGAAACTGCGTATGGACCTGATGCTTTCCTTGTCTTCTGTTTCCAGAAGACCCGGCACACATCCTCTTAACATATTGTAAATGCAGGAGGAAGGGAGGTTGCTGGAGGTGTTAATAAATGCATAGAAAAAAAAGTCAGAACAGGTGTTGGGCGTGAGACCAGGTTTTTCAAACCAGCAATAAAACTCATTCAGTTCATCGACCAGTTGTTGATTCGACACAGAGCTGGTGGATGATGTCTTGTAATTGGTGATGTCTTTCAGGCCTTTCCAAACTGATAGAGGGTTGACTGGAAGCTGGCTGAAGATTCTTTATTACAGGTTTAGATGATTTAAGTTTCTGCCTGTAGGTTTGGTATAAGATGACGTTTCACTTTGAAAGAGTCATAAAACATGCAAGACGGAATGTAATATCAATGTAAAAAATCCCGCCACTGGCATGTTTTTCCAATGAGCGTGAGTTGTAAAAAGAAAAGAAAAGCTTTTTTTTAAATAGAGAGGCGATGGGATCAGGACATGCAGGTGTAGAACAGATTTTAACCTGTTGTCCCATGAGAACAACACCTTGTGTGTCTGCTCTGGTTTTGACATTCCCATCTCTCTTAACCTCAGACATGAGGGTGTTGGTGTGTGTGAGTACGTGAAGCAAGGTCTTCCCCATCCCTAAAAATAAAAATTCAATCTCAGTGATGTTCTGTGACCTATGGTCAGGCTGTAGCCTGTCCAGAGTGTCAGAAAACTGCCGGCAGCAACACACCACGGGTCAACATGTGTCAGAGACTGTAGCGTTAAAGCTGACATTACACCAAGTGCTGGGGCTGTTTCACATGAAAATACTGTCAAAGAAAATAGCTTTCCACTTTTTTCTGTCACTCTCTTGCACTAATACACTCAGTGCTTTCAATTCCTTTGAGTTTTCTATAACAGTCTTACAGTTAATTATCCTTTTTATCAAATGCTATCTATCCATCCGTCCATCCATCCATCCATCCATCCATTTTGACAGCCATTTTTGGTTTAGTCTTCATCTTCAGACGAAAATGCTTAGTCTTAGGGCCCTATATTAACGATCGGTCTAAAGCACACGGCGCAAGTTCACTTAGGGCGTGTCCGAATCCACTTTTGTTAGTTTTAACAACGGGAAAAATAGTCGCATGGTCTAAAAGGGTTGTCACTATTCTCATAATGAGTAATGGGTGTGTTTTGGGATTTACGTGTGTTGAACCAATCAGAGTCTCATCTCCCATAGTGGAGAGACCGAACGCGTCTCCAGAGCGCAAGTGGAACTGCTCGTGCGCGAGGTAAAAGTGCGCAAGCAGATCATCTACGGGACAAGCCGGATTCCACCATATCCTCCATATCCTTCCACTCATATGCCTCAAAATAGCAACGTGCCAACAATGCGCCAGAACACACCCCGTTTTCAGACCAGCACGCCCATGGGCGCACAAATGGGCGCAAATGCATTTGCTATTTAAACAATGTGGCGCAGGACGTGAAAATGATAATTGCGTCGGACTGAAACTATAAAAAACACTTGTGTCACGCTTGGCACTGCATTGCGCTGGGTGTAAGATAGGGTCCTTAGTCTTTGTTACATTTTAGTCATTTATCTGTCTATCTGTCTGTTTGTATCTATTTCCATCCATCATCCATCTATCGCAAATATTCGGTTTGGACCACATGGTCAAAAAGACTTTGAAGATGCCATTTTTGTAAATATGTCAAAATGATTATAACATTATTTTTAAATGGGAAAATATAATGTATCAAGGTTGAACATGAAGGACAAATCCTGCATTTTCCCAGAAAGTACTGTACAAAACATAAAGTAGATATTAAATGTATTCATATTTTTTCAAATTCAATACAACCCATTCATATTTAATATGCACACTGTCAAATATTTGGATAAAAAAAACATTTAAAAAAAATGGATTTTGATTTGCACACTAAATCATTTTAATTTAATGATTAATAATATTAGTAGTTTGGATAATTGTCTAAGCTGAGCAGTTGATTCGACTGACTGGTGGTTGCATAGGAACTGGTAGACGTTTGGTGTGCTTTGCTGTAACTCTTGCTCTTTTTTTTCTGTAGTTTGGATTTGTTTACGTGTGTAGGCTGAAAACTGTTTAAACTTAATGGCAAATCAGCCCTGAAAATTAGGGGCAAGGATTTATCATATTCTGACATTAGTGTTGCAGCATTACAGCATATGGAAAAAATATTTTTAAACTGCATCATAAATGCAACCAACCCAGAGGACAGTATTCTCTATTAAACATAAACATACACAGGCACGGTTCAATCCCAAACTACCTTTTGACCCACACACACTTCACTTCCTCTGTCAGTACAGTCCCAGAACTCCTCTGAGTTTACGTGAACACGTGAGGTTCTTCTCTTTGTATCCGTGCACGAGGAGTCATTCATTAAAGATCTTCAGCCCACCCGAGCGCTGTCTGCTGTAACACTGCTCAGATGGAGCCATTTTGTTTTAGTACGTTGAGCGTGTAATTGACCACAGCCACCCACTCGACAACTCATCTCGCTCCTCTCGCTCTCCTACTTCAGATTTATCTCAGACCATATATCTGTTCCTTTAATGTCTGTTCATTTCACCCTCTCTTTCTTTCTATGTGAGGCTGAGGTGAATCTGCGTAATGCCAAATGAATGCTCTCTCCCCATCTGCCACTTATTCATTCGGCTGCTTTGAAAACTCTAAAAAAAACCTGAGATGGTGCATTTGTTCTTTGTGACACGTGCAGTTCAGTTTTCACATTTCTACAAGCATGGCTTTCACATACTCACAACATGGCTGAAAGGACTTTTATATTAAAAATGCATTAAAAATAACTGATATGCACCTGGTTAAAAAAACATTATGATTGCTAATGATGTTATGTGTATCCAGACTGACAGTTCTGTAGAGCAAATAAATTTAGTACAGTGTACACATTCATGGTGTATTAAAACTGATCTATGCATTACATTGTTAGCATTATAACCATAAAGTAATGTTTGCTAGTTCTATTTTATTACACATTCACATGCTAACACATATCCCTGACTAATATCTGCAAATGCTATATACTATGTGGCAGTAATGCTTTTGCCAGGAAGTGAGACTGGTTTAGAGCAAATTAGGTTGTTTATTTAGCTTTTTTGGCTATAGACTGACGTATGCTCTTGTTTTCTGATAAATTACAAAATTTGTACCTTTTGCAATTTGATCGTGACTAAGCTGTCACTAGAGCCCACAATGTAACAAGTAAACAGTGCATTGAGAGAATGAGTCATTAGCCTTTATGTTTTTATATTCCTAAAAGTGCATGCCATTATGTAGGCAATAAAGACACATTGAAAATAAAATGTGTTTTGTGAAGCAACAAGTAACTCAAAAAACGTTGCTTGATAAGCTACCAACTACTCAACAGAAAAATAAATATTTACTGTATTTATTTTACATTTACTTGATTGTTTTCATGTATTTTGGTCAGAGAATGTTATTACTTGCAGTACAGAGTCATTCAAGCTTGCAGGTGTTAAAATTCATTAAAAACCTATTCGTCACTGACAAAAATCCGGATGCATCTGCAGATTTGATTTCAGTTGAGTGCAGATAAATATCTTCTGTATCCAGCTGTCTTTCTGTTCTCTGTGTTCAGAGGTTTCAAACCTTGTAATGCCTAAAGCCCAAAGTATACTTCGGCTGTCCGTGTTCCACGACGGTTCACGCATTGTCTGTGTGACATAATTTTCATCATCAGGAGGTTCCGCGTGCAGCCCACTTTTTATGTCCACACAGTGCGTACAATAGTGCATATCCGAGTGAGTTGAGCGCTTTAAAACAAAGTCCACTAGATAGTGAGTACGTGCTGAACGCGTCTTTCCGTGCTCATGGTCAAAGGAGTATACTTTGAAAGCCTTGCACGCTCAACTGTACGTGAGATGGAGCAGAACGTGGAAAATGAAGTCTACCCAGGCTTTAAGACGCCCAAATATTGTGATCCGCTTGTGAGGGACACCCTTTTCTAAAATATATAGGCTGCTGTTTTATTTTTCAAATGTAAAACAACAACAACAACTATTACTGTGTATTCTAGTATCTATTTACTGTTGTGAGAAACTGAGAAATGATTAACTGCATAAGTGAGTTGTTCAAAGATTCAGATAATTCAGATCATTATGTTAACCCATTCATTGAAAAGAATCTACAAAAAATGTATTCATGAATCAGGCATCATTTCTTCTGACAGAAAATATTATTACACACAACATAATTTCTTTAACATATATTTTTTTCGAAATGCAACTTAATGTAAACTATTCATCCATGCATATGTTTAATTAAATTCCTTTGTCATTTTTTGTAATTTATCAAGATGTCATAACTGGCACCTGGTCTACACCAGATGCGAGCGGCGTGACATGACAAAAGCAAATAGAACCCATTATAATCAGTGATGCTGTCAACAATGGATGTGGCGCAACGTGACAAATTCCCGACAGTAAACTGATGCCCCGTTCTATTTCTAACATACTTCAAGTTCACGCTACTTTCTATACTAACAAATGGATTTGTAACGGTCACTTTGTCTCGTCTAGTGTAGACAACCTCAAGCTGTTGCATTGTTAACATGTTGTCAATCGCCCGGTAAAACGTCAAGCTTTTCATGACGTATGCCGAACTTCTCTGATTATAATTTTTTTGGTCATTAACCCCACCCCTTTCTTACAATCGACTGCAAGCTCACATTCAGATCTCCCTCAATCAAGCCAACAACCGATGGATACAACCAAGTCCCCACCCTTCCTTTTTTATTTTCAATAATCCATTTCATTCGGATGTATGTCGAAATACGGAATAAAAGATCTGTCACTACGTTATGTTACGTTAACTTTATAATTAAATGTAACGTAGCATTTGTCTATGCTTCTGTTACTTAATTGGTAAAATACCTTTGATACCAAAAAGCTTCATATTTCACATCTTGATCATGATCATCACGAGCATCATGATTTTAAAACTAGCAACACTACTGCCACTTTCCTGATAACAGCATTGCTACAAATAGCGAATCTACTACCTAATACTGGCAACAACACAGTGAAATCTCCAGATCTGTCCCTTATTCTTTCTTCCTCTTAGCCATCACAGTGTGATCAGCAAACATGAGATAAGACATAATTTGGATATTAAATCAAGTCCTTGTCACAGAGGTGGTTTCAGCTGCTGTTACTTCTGCAGTGTGTGTAGATGTGTGTGTTCTCTCTTTGGTCTGCCTAGTCACAAGCCAAATTTGTGGCATGCAAACAGTACTGCATTTCAAAAGCAAACACTGACCTGTGTCTTTTCTCTGAAAAAAAAAAAAATACACAAGTATCAGAGCTGGAGTAAACAGACAGAGATGAAAAGCACAAGGTGTGGTGGTCAGGGAAGACTAGTGGGGCCACACATGCTGAAACTTTAATTAAAAGCATTGTTTACACTTACTGAAGAATCTACAGCCCCGTCTGCTTGAAAATGGTGTGTGTGTGTGTGTGTGTGTGTGTGTGTGTGTGTGTGTGTGTGTGTGTGTGTGTGTGTGTGTGTGTGTGTGTGTGTGTGTGTGTTATACTTGTCTGTGCTGTGCTCTTTAAAGCAGACTGCTGTTCTCTTCTACACACCTCATTTGCAGGAAGCCGTGATCTCATTTGCCTGGTGTGCTTTCCATTAGCAACGAGTGACACAACAGCACTGCAGAGCCGGCAGAGTGTGTATTTTTGTCTTTCTGACAATCCAGACATTTGCCGACTGTGAACATTTCACATAATGTAACACTTTCAAAGAAGAGTTTTTCTCAATGCCATCCATGGGTTTTGAATGTTTTATTTTTATTTTTATGAAACTCTCAAGAAGATGTCTTGCCAGAAGTTGTGAAGTGCAACTAATGTGTCAATCTCTCCAAGATGTGGCATTCTCTAACCAATCCATGCATTATTTGTGGTACACTGATGCGAAAAGTGTCTAGATCACACAGTGCTCTTCAAGATTCAATTTGAATTGAAAAGTCATGAAACGTAAATGGATAGTTCAGGTGAAAAAAAGAGCTGTCTGTTATCTTTTGTTTACTCTCATGTTTTTCCAAACCTGTATGACTTTCTTTATGCTGTGGAAAACAGAACATTTATTCTGCTGTGTAATGAAGAACATTTGGGGTCCAAACAACATTGGACCCCACTGACTTTAATTGTATCAAATTATAATAATATTATAATATAATATAAATTATAATAGATTGTTCATTTATTGTTGCCATAATATTTGAATGCTTACTGCATAATCATGGCACTAACATAGCTACAGGTACTCATACTATCATTAACACTAATTGTATAATAATATTTGGCACGTTTTCAAAGCAAAGCAAAAAAGGCCATACACATTAGAAGTTTGCTGCTGCAGTCTAAAACATCTACCGTAAAATATTTAATTTGTTTATATGTTAAAAATTTTTATTTTGCCAAAAAAAACGTAGTACCTTTTGAATGGCTGTCAGTGAAGAACAATGGTTTTTGCTTCCAAATTAGTGTAATTACAACATTTACCAGCAGGGGCAAACTGGGCCATGATAACAGCCAGTCTTGACCATTGATCCCTGTGGTCCGTATGTGGATTGTAGCCAGGCACGACAAGTCAAGCATAGAAAAAATTGAATAGAAGCCAAATAACACATTCACTTTGACTTTTATATTGGCCACGTGGCCTCAATTATTCAGCTGAACAGTGTCTTGAACTGCTCTGTTCTTTTGTTTTCTATATGATCTAAACTGCCGTCTCTCACTTCTGTTTTCTGGGTTCTCTAATACCTGACCAGAATAGATTCTCATCTGTATGATTCACTCGTACACCTGGAGACATGTTCAGGTCCGTGTTCAAACTGCTCATTTACTGGACACTGATGTAGACAATTAAACCTGCTCCAGTCCAGATCAAAGATGCATGACTTGCAAAGATGCATCTGGTTGATTTTTGTTAATTAGTGACCACTGTCCTAAAGAGATTAATTGCACGGTGGATTATTTCATTATGGTGTGACTTTATGCCGGCATAACAGAGAAACAATCTGTGAGAGTGGATGAACGGTTGTTCCACACAGCACTATAGATTGAATGCTTTGAGTATGTGTTATGTGGCCATATTTATTTCACTCCCTCACACTGAGACATACAGTAAATGTCAGAAACATTTATCAGACATGTATCTGGCACCGCATTTAGATTTTTTTGGTCAGGTGTATTAATTTCTTTTGAGTCCTTATGGGTTTGAAAGACATGAAGTGTGAAGTACAGATTATATCAGGGGGTTTGAGGAGCATCCTAGGATTTTGCAAGAGAACTACAATCCCTAGTTCAAGGCAGCTGTGAGAAAAGGTAAAAAAAATGTTGCCATCCACTGTTAAAAAAAAAAAAAAAGGATTAGGTAATATGCAAAGCAGAGAGTTAGGTCTTGGCTAGATACAATTAAGAGACACACAATTAACTCGCCTTATCTTCCCTTAATGATACCATACCTGAATGAACTTCAGAAGTTATCCTGCGTGTTAATTGTTCTGTTTGAACAGATTTAGGAGGTTTTACTTAACCTGCGGCTGAGCTGATTATATTTAAGAAGTATAAAACAAAAAGGGTTTGAAAGGTCACTATCAATTTGTTTAAAAAATATGGAGTGTATATTCGACCATGCCAAATGGAGAAAGCTTTGCAAAAAAGCAAACCCTGCAGACTAGTGGGATTAACACTTGTATGAAGACTGTATATTTGGTAGATTGAGAGTACAGATTTGCCTACAAGTGTACAATCCTTAACATTAAATGCACAAGTGCTCAAAAGTTTGGAGATTTTTTTAATGTTAAAGGAAGTTTCTTATACGCAATACCAAGTTGCATTTGTTCGATCAAAAATAGTTATAACAGTAATTGTGAAATATTATTACAATATAAAATAAGTTTTCTGTTTTAATATGTTTTAAAATGCAATGTATTCCTCTGATGGTAAAGCTGAATTTACAGCAGCCATTAATCTAGTCTTCAGTGTCACACAATCGTTCAGAAAATTCAATGCCGATTTAATGCTCAAAAATAATTACTTATTATTAATGTTGAAGGTGATTTTTTTTTCAGGATTATATTCAATCAATAGAAAGTTTAAAATGACCTTAAAAAATAGAAATGTTTTATAAGAATAAAAATCTTACTGGCCCAAAACCTTTGAACAGCAGTTTAAATAGTGCTTCTGTATCTTGTTTTCATAAGTAAATGAACTGGATTAGTACACTGTAAACCCGAATAAGTTGGCAGAACTCAAAATATTTAAGGCAATCAATTGCCTCAAATTTTTTATGTTCTGAAATTCAAAGTTTAAGTAAGCAGAACTAGCAGATTTTTATTTTGTACTTAAACATTTCAAGTTAAGAACAATTAAAATGTATGAGTACTTTAATTCACACAGTTAACTTAAAACTTTCATGTAATCTCAATGTGAACACTTTTATTAGTATAAACTTAGTTAGCTTTAAAAAGCTAATCTGCTAACATACTAATTTGCTAACATCTTAGCAATAGTATGTTATACAGAAGCACTTGCTGTATGAGCGCAACAATATAAAGGGATTATTTGCTCTCAAATCAAGCTGCATGCACCACTTGTCACTAACTATCCTAAAGCCAACATTAACAGAAATTCTTCTGAATTACTGTAGCATAACAAAACATTAATCACTACTAAATCTCACACTTAACATTAATCTTACACAAAAAAAAACCATTATATTACACTTAATTTTAGCATTTACTCTCCCTTTCGAGTGCCATCGGCAAAGCATGCTGGGAAATAGACATCCCAGCCGTTTCAGTTAAACTTAAGTTCGTCTAAATAAAAATAAATAATTTCATAAAACCCAAAACAACGAAACAGTTCAATTTACTTAAAATATATCAGTTCTGTGAACTTGAAAGAAAAAGAAAGTGCTAAATACTCATAAAAGTTAATTTGACTGAACTAATTTGTTTCATTTAAGTTTGTCCTACTCAAACCAATAAATTTTTTTGAGCGTTAGGGTTTACAGTGTAATTCACTTTGAATCACCCTTTAAAATCTGTGGAATTAATTGAATCCTTTTCTCTATTCAGTGTTGGACCTGGTCATAGGCGATATAGGATGGCAATGCACATGCTTCTCCATTTCTCATCTGAACACTGTCTGTTCCAAATAAACTGCTAGACACATTTGCTGTGGCAAAGACCACTACAGATTGCATGTGCACCTCAGAGGCGTTGAGAGCTGATTAAGTGTTTTCTATGCACTGTGTTTCAAGATGCTAGCAGCATAAGGCATTAAATCTTTACTTTTTTAACAACAAAATACAATAAAATAATAATAAGACAACACTTCCATACAAACGCAAAAATCTGATCAGCTAAAACAGTGCATCTGCATACTGTAGTTTGATTGATTTAAACCAAACCTGTGGCTTTGGCTGCTCTGAGCTTCTGTGAATTAATGGTCATAATGGAATGAAAACAGGAGGAAATGTTTTACAGCCATGTGCTTATTGGAATATAATTTAACAACAGTGCAATTAACCTGCCGATTGAAACGGCAATGGAGACATTAACATTTCATTGTCAGTAATCTGCCTTTTACAGATCACTGTGCTGTTTTAGTGCTCTTGTTCTGACCTCTAGGAATTCTCAGTGCTGAAATGGTTGAACAAATGCTGATCTTTAATTTGCCTTGACTTGGAGTAGCTCCATACAGACTATTACTGTGAGCACCGGAAGTTTAAAATTGATTTAAACATGGAGGTTTCATCCTTCACTGCCCATCAGACCCATCGCTGCCACCCACGCTGCTTCCTCCTTCCTCTGCAAACAAATGCTATTTTTCAGTTAATTTCCATTCATCGCTAATTAATCTGTGAGACACGCTAATCAGAGCAACTAGCTTTATCAATCACTTGGCAGCAAGAGGGCAGCTTCAAATGTGTTTGCCCGTGTGTGTGTGTTTTGTGTGTGTGTGTGTGCATGCACATTTTTGGACTGCAGCTCTTTGAGGCTTACCGTTCTGCTGTGGTCTGTGCTTTTGAAAAGGGCACGCAAAACACATTATCTGCAGGTGGAAAATATCAAGGAGAATGATCAGAGAAGAAAATAATATTTTTAGCATCAGTAAGCAGGGGTGTCATGGAGCAGTTTATTTGACGGGGCAACAGCAGCAGTGCAAGCTTAATTTTCCCTAGGCGAGGTAAGAAAAGAAAACTATTTTTAACAAGTTAGTGATTTATAGTGTGTAATTCTATTATAGTGTAAAATATGTTTTTATTTACCTATTGAAATTAAAATATATATTTACTTCTAAAATCCAAGGAGGCTCTAAATGTTTCTTTGTAACCCTCATGATGTTATTGAACTTTTCTTTTTTTGCATAAAATCCTGCTTGCATTATATAGTAGGGAACCAGAAGAAGTGAATCTATTTATATTTTACATTATAATTTCAGAGACAACACAGCACCCCCTACAGCACAAAAAATGGTTTCAAAGAACCCGGGCACAACGGCAAAAGTCAGAAGAAGGGAATCGCGTCTGAGATTGAAACATAAATCATCCTTTCTGGTTTAAAGCCACAAGCTATTTAGCCATTAGCAAATACATTCAATAGAAACAGTGGCATACAGCAGTGCACAAGCTACTCAAAGGCCATTTGTCTGTGATGGAAACAAATTGATTGTTTTCACCTGTGCTCTGACCTTAAGGAGCCCCATTCTTAGCGGACATGTCATGTGATTTTATTGTGCATCACATACTGCTAAGTGTTCCAAGCTCTCCCCAGCCTCTTCCTCCCATCATCTCATCCTCTCTCGGATTGTGTCATGCTTGGTTTTGTGTAGATTTATTTAGTTGTCCGAGTGGAACATCCAAATCCCTTTTTGAACTTTCAGAGAAGAAGAGAAGAGAAGAAAAAAAGAGAAGAAAAAGACATAAATATATCCTGTGAGCCTGCAGGGGATTATATGCAGAAAATAATCACATTAGTGCTAGAATAGGCATTTTGTTTTGAACAGTACTTCTTTTTGTTAGTGCATGATTGTCCATCTTGCCACTAAAGCTATTTTTAAAAACTCAAACCTAGGTAATGTCTTCTTTACAAGTATATATATATTTTTTTTTTTTACATTTTCACAAGGGAAATAGCCAGTGGTGCCGTGCTATTTCAAACATGTCGTCTCTGATTTTTGAGCCAAGTGCATTTTCTTGGAAGTCCAACTTATAGCTAACTGTACTTATATTCCTAGTATTTGTACCTGTATAATAAAGTTTTATTTAAAAGAAGCGTTATATACAGTTTAATAGGCTGGGATTTTAACCTGGTGCTGCTTGTATGCTACACAAAAATTAAGCTTTATTTGCTCTCTTTATCTCACAGAGGACAACATGTGAGCCGCACTGCTACTGGTACTGGCCTGCTCAAAAACTAGTTGGAAAAGTGCATAATGGCCATTAAATTAGCTCAAAATTAGCTAAAAAAGTGTAAAGTTTACTCTTCAGGTGAATTATTTTGCATATGTCTTTTTCACACTCAGTTTTATAGATAACAAACTGTCTCAACCCTTTCATCATTTGCAGTTTCTTTTGTGCCCAAGCTTCATGGACTGAACTACTGTAAACCGTGTTCTGTTGCACTTCACTGGACACCATATTTAAACTGTTAAGGGATGTATAGGTCTGAGAGTCAGTTCGATGGAGCTCATTGGTTTTACATAACATGTTTAAATGGTCTGCCGTAGACATTTCCCCATAGATATGCACATATTATTTCATGAAGTATTCAGTATTTGTGCACAAGTCACACATTTTATGACTTGTACATGTACTGTAGACAGAGAAAAACATTGGTCGAAACTATCCGAATGACTAAAAAAAAGGACAAAAAATATATATGAATGTTAAATATGGTCATATAAATGTTAAATATTTATTTAATTAATGTGTTATTACTTTAAATAATTTATAATACACATATTAAACCATATATATATATATATATATATATATATATATATATATATATATATATATATATATATATATATATATATATATATATATATATAAAAGTCATAAATAAGTCATATATAAATATATCAAATGTAAATTCATGTCCCAGTTACACTTAATGTTGTCACATTTTCCTGGTTAAATAAACATTGCATACAATAAGAAACTAAATACAATTATATATTTATTTTTTTGAATTAACAATCTTATTAATGTTCTATTTATTAAAACCAAGTATAAATATAATCAAATTAGTGTTTTTAAGCATTTATTCCCAAAATAACATCTAAAGGCAGTAATAATTTAAACAATATATTTTATTTGTGAACTGAGGTTCAGCTGTTCTTTATAGGCTAATAGTACATTTATTTTTGGATTTTCAGTCATCAAGCTCAGTAAACACTGATCACAGACATGAAAATCTTGAGAGAGCCTTTAATTTCACCATTTCCGCACTAATACATTTTTCCTTTTGAATAAATTTGCAAAGTTGTCACAAATGTGTTTTTTTGCTTTGTCATTATGGTGTATGGAGTGTAGATTGATGTGAAAAAAGTCATTTAAAGTAGTTTAATATAAGGCAGCAACAAAATGTGAAAAAAGAAATTAGGGCTACGGATACTTTCTCTCCCTCTCTCACACACTCACACACACACACACACACACACACACACACACACACACACACATACACAAACAAACAAACACGTGTGTTTTATTTTTTCAGTCATTTTTATTTTTTGCTATTTGCAAACAAAAAACAGGAAAAATGAATAAAATTATAAAAAATGTAATACATATACAGGGTTAAATATAAAAGTGCGTGTCTTGTAATCTCCTCCTGCACAGGGCACCAGAATCACCTAAAAAAATGTTGTGTTCGCCCAGCTCCCACTTTAATGGCTAAATATTGTCCACTAAATATCTCCAAGTTATCACAGTGTTTTCATCAAGACCAAGCAGCATTATTTGTACTTCAAAGGGCAACTTATTCTTCCTTGTACTCTTCTTTTACTATTTCCTGCATGTGTTTGTATGTGATTTCTAACAGTGCCGTTTCATAAATTCAAAAGCACAAAAGGTACTGTCTGCATAATGGACCAGGGGGTGGCCGTGTCATTGTTCCTCTGTCAGACTGTGAATTGAATTTACTGGTGGTACAGAAATTCCCTTGTGAGACAGAGATAGAAGAGAATGGCTCTCACTCATGCAGACAAGAGAAGTCTCCATACTTAAACTGATGACAATAAGAATGAGTTGGGAGGATTGTGATATATATATATATATATATATATATATATATATATATATATATATATATATATATATATATATATATATATATATATATATATATATATATATATATATATATTTATATATATGTATATATATATATTTATTATAACCACTGACTTGGCTGGCTGACAAGCAAAGTGAACAACAATTAAATCAAGCCACACACACACACACACACACACACACACACACACACACACACACACACACACACACACACACACACACACACACACACACACACACACACACACACACACACACGCACAAAACATGTTAATGGAGGATTTGTTTCACATAAATGGATGAATCAAATCTTTGCCAAGAGTTTTATTTTATTTTAGTGCAACTGCTTCTAAAAGTGAATTTAAAACCAGTGAGGACATTCTGTGTGACCAATGTCTCCCCAAGACAAATGCTACCATGTTACCATGATATTCATGCTGTGCTAATCACTAGTGAAACATTCTCAGACCATAAACAGAAAATTGTGAATGCAGCTAATATTCTCTAACTTCCTGTTCACATACACACCAAAAATGTCTGTTTCTTGGTAACACTGTGGAATTAGAGCATATTAGCTGCATTCACAATTTTCTGTTTATGGTTTGAGAACGTTTCACTAGTAATTAGCACAACATGAATATCTGAAACTAAGTGAGCAATAGAGTCAGTCAGAGTGTGTCTGGGGACTGAGAGAGATGGAAATCATTTAAAATGTTTTTGAATTTATTATTAAGCTAATTTTAAAGACTCTTTTCAGTCTTTTCTTTTCTTCATAATCAGTGTATATACATCCTTAAAAATGATTAAATTTGAGTACTACAAATCATGAGTCATATTTTCATAGCATTAACGACTTGGGCATATCTGCCAAATGCTATCTTCTATTTGTGTCTGATCGAAGTTGCTCATATATGCATGTAATGTGCATAATGAGTTGGAATTAGTCAAATATATGATTATAATTAACCCCAAATCTAAAAAGTGTGTTGTTGTTGTTGTTTTCTAGTGTCAGTGCCCCCTTATACCCTGGCTGTGAGTGATGGGGTCATGGAACAGACCTGTTAGCACATTAGTGGAATTAGACATGTGAATGCTTCCAAAACATTTACTCATTCCGCTGTTATTCCCTCTCATCAGTATAAAAGCAAGAATGTCAGAACTATTAAATAACTGCAGCGTACTGACCTCTCCGGTCTTCATAAGATAAAATGAGGAGTATTATTGCAAGTGTGTGGATATTTACTCTTTCCCCCCTCCTGTTTGCTACAAAATGTACTACTTTTGAAGTTATAAAGCTATATTTTTTATTATATTTATAATTCAATCATGACCACTCTCTAAATAGTTTTACATTATTTTTTGAATATGGCAACATTAAAGGAGAACTCCAGTCAATTTTAACATTGAGCTCATTATTTTGTAAATTTGGAGTGCTGTCAGTACAGAGAACAACAGCAAAAATCGGTGTTGCTTACACCGTGTTATCCACGCGCTGCGCGAACTCGACAATCGACTACTGTGGACTTCAACCGAAAACAGGAAATAAATACAGGTATAAGCGCTGGCTGAATTAACTTCATTTTTATTCATATATTTCACATCTACTGCAGTCAGATTCATCGTGTTCAATCTGAAGGAATCACTCACATGGCTGGGCACTTGTAGTGACACATCAAGGATGTTAAGAGGCTAAAAGCAGGTTTAAAACTTGCCCCATTTAAGTCAACAGGGTGCAAATTTTAAAAAGAGGATAACACGGTGTAGGCAACACCGATTTTTGTCGTTGTTCTCTGTACTGACAGCACTCCAAATTTACAAAAAAGAGTTCTCCTTTAACATCCTTGATGTGTCATTACAAGTGCCCAGCCATGTTAGATGATTCCTTCAGAGTGAACACGGTGAATCTGACTGCAGTAGATGTGAAAGATATGAATAAAAGTGATGTTAATTCAGCAAGCGCACATACCTGTATTTACTTCCTGTTTTCGAGTTGTCCACTGTTGCTTAGTTACCTATGATCACGCGCGTGAACTCGAAATAGCAAAATAGCCAGGTGGTTGGTTCTTTTAAACATTTAATCAATTAAAGTTATTTCAATCATTTTACTTTCCTATGGCCACCATTTTGGCCACCATTTTTCCCATCATTTTCTTTATGCATGATCTGTTTCCTCCTCCTCCAACTCCTCCTGTCTCTGTTAAAGGTAATGTTATGTTATCCCTGGCATATGCTCTAATTATCATTGGCTGACCAACCTGGCAGACACCAGAAAGGTCCACCAGCGGTTAATCCTAATCGTGACGTCTAGTTTTTAATCAATGTAGCTTTTTGGGAAGTGTGCGGGCTGAGTACCAGCATCATGTCTCAAGTTTACACCTCTACAGTGTTTTCGCATTGTTAAAATGATCACCTAGCATGTTACCTAGCAACGCTGCTGAACCTCTCTGTATTAGACAAGAAGAGGTCAAAATAAACACTTTTTATGGGCACTGTTTGCGATTTCACACTCCCTCTGTGGACTACTCTGCTGACCCTTTCAGAAGGTCATACTGAAGTGTTCCAGCTTATGTGGAAAAAAGCCAACAATACAGACATGCAAATAAATACAGCTATGATGCATTCTGGGATAAAAATTGATGAACTGTTCGATTTAAACTATTATCTGTAATCTGTTAGGACACCACAGCCCTTTCAAATTTAGCACTATATTCTCCATCTTTAATATATTATGTTCTGTTTTTTTAAAGGGATAGTTCAGCCAAAAATGAACTTTTCTGAATCATGTATTCAACCACATGTTGGACTTTCATTGTAACAAAATATTTCGACTGACATTTCTGAAAATATCTTCTATTATGTTCCACAGAAGAACGAAAGTCATACAGTTTTTACACAACAAAAAGGTGAGTAAATGATTGCAGAGTGTACATTAGAGTTCTCAACGGGTCGGGTCGGCCCGACAAACCCGACGGGACCCGCGGGCTCGGGCCGGGTTCGGGTCGAAAATATAATCAAAAGATTCGGGTCGGGTCGGACCTCGGGCTTAATCTTTTCCGCTCAGTAAAAAAAAAAAAAAAAAAAACTTTTTATTAATTAATCTAATTTATTAATCATCGCTGCTGGTCACCGTAAAGAAAGTCTGGCTGCTGCGTGTAACGTGCATCATGGAGAGGGGCGGGGGCAGACCTGACGCCGCTGCGTGCACGCCTTTAGCCTGGAGAAGAAGATGGAGTTGGTGAGAAGCAAACTTGCCGCAGGTGAATTCACCGTCGCTACTACAGCCTATTTATATATTTAAAGTGTATTGTTTCAGTTGTTTGTATTGTTTGTATTGTTAAAAGGCGTGAACATTAAAGGTTGATTTGAATTCCCGTCTGCTGGTCATGATAATACGTGTATGAGAGAAAACAAAATCCGACGCGGCGTCGGGCCGCGGGTCGGGTTCGGGCAGATAATTCATGTTTATGTGTCGGGTTACATCGGGTCCGGGCTTTAAAAGCCACGGGCCGGGTCGGGTCGGGTTGTAATTTTCAGGCCCGTTGAGAACTCTAGTGTACGTTTCTGTGTGAACTATCCCTTTAAATAAACCACCTCTTTAAAGCCCGGTGCCACACCCACTGTGTCTCTCTTTGCACATTCTTTGAGGAGGATTGAAGAGCAGCATTTAGCAGAGAGGATAAGAGGACACAGGTTTGTGAGATTGAAGTATAGGCCCAGACGTGTAAAGACTGACCTTTAGTACATGCAGGATCTGTGCTGTGGTCTCACTGCTGGCTCAGTCCTGAAACTTTAAATCTTCTATGAAGACTGACACAGTGACTGAGTAACTGAAGACTGAAGAATAAGTCATGACAGACGTCTTTCAGGTTGCAACCTCGATATCAGCTTTTCTCAATAGTAGCTATGTGTGCAAAAATGTTGTTATAAGAATTTACAAAAATGTTAGATAATAATAATAACAAATTATTATTATTAGGCTCAAGCACTACTGCTTTACCAGAGTCAAATGTATCATCCTAAAAAGCTACATCAGAAAATGAATGTGTGTTGTGGGAAATAGCTTTAGAAATAGCTTTACGGTTTCTAAAGTTAGTGTGCTTCTCGACTAATTTGTCCGTCAACTTACAACTGTAAACCAAAGAAAAGACAAAAAATAGCAAAGATTCATATCAATAGGCAACAACTTGGATCAAAAAGACTATGCTGAAACCCTTAGCAAAACGTTGCTAATCCAACTGAAGCAGGTACTACCGAAGCGCAAGATCATGTGTTGAGTGGCTCAAGACATTTGGGAT
This sequence comes from Scardinius erythrophthalmus, assembly GCF_964197995.2. Lineage (NCBI taxonomy): Eukaryota > Metazoa > Chordata > Actinopteri > Cypriniformes > Leuciscidae > Scardinius > Scardinius erythrophthalmus. The sequence continues at coordinate 16,015,801 of NC_138239.1, read as the reverse complement.
AAGTCTTTATTTTATTTACCTCATTTACATTTTAAATAAGCTTTATACAGTTTAAGTTATTAATTTATTCATAAATGTTTCTCTCTGTGGGAAACAGGGTCTCATTCCACTCAGACTGTAAACAAATTCTGATCTCTCTATCTGAGAATGGTTCTGGTTGAGCTGGTTTAGCTTGAGGCTTCCTGCAAGGGTTTTTCTCTGACTGCCAGACATGTCATTCAAATTAAATGGAAAAAAGACTGCACAATTAAGAAGCAATGAAAGCCCCTGGTTTGTGTTCATTTGAAGCGAGAACACTTTATTGAGGTCGGTGGAGAGCAGCTTTCAGGTCAAAGGTAAATTGTCTGAAAAGATGAAGAGAGCAGCAGATCAACAGTTGGGAATTTTTGCATTAGTACGGTCAAAGTAGACTTTTACATGCTTTATTGATGTCCTCTCAGTTTCCCTCTCTATCTCGTTCTGCTCTAATACACACACATTCACACACTGTGACATTTTCATCCTCACTGTACGACTCAGATAGCAGCTTATGAACTTCAAGGCTTTGGATGCTTCACCCTGACTTAGTTTAGCTCTTGACTGCTGGCAGGCTAATTATTTCTCTCTCCTCCCACCTTCACAACCACAGCACAGCTGCCTGGCTTCACGTGTTCCATTTCAGTAGCATTAGACATGCTAAATTCATTGCTTGAAAATGAATGTAACACTGTGGAGATTAAGCAGTCAGAGAAAGATGTGGCATGACCTGTTCATTTAAGGAGAAGTTTAATATGCAGAGACAGCTATAAGTAAGCCAATAAGCCAAGCATTCATAGGTTGACTTCCCTGGAGAGTGTGACACTGGCGTAGAATTGCCGTTTCGTTGAGCGATGTGAGATTCTGGCTGAACCAGCAGTGAGACTGTACTTGTGTTTGCAAATTAAAAGCCTGTTTTTCATTGCAATTCAGAGGCAGTACATTAGATAAAAAATTACATCCAATTGAGATGCATCTGAAAACCAGAGATGCTTACTAATTTGTCATTTGTTCAATGTCTTTTTACTCTACAGGTCTTAATGTGATTTTTAGTGGATGTCCCAGCAGAGTAACCACAGGTGTTGTAGTTCATCACATTGACAACCAGAAAGCATCTACATTTTGAACAGTATATCTACTGTAATGTAATTTAAAATGCATAATCTTTTTATTAAATAGTTTGCTCGAAGAGTGTGCTTGTTCTATCTTTCAAAATAAATGCCACATGATATTTTGTTACGTACTACAATGGCAATCATAGTTTTAGCTTTAGTGTGGCTTCATGTAAGTCAACTCAACTTGTGGGTCATAACCCAATGATAACATGCTGGTTTGTATTGCTGCGTTCACAGATAGTAATTTTTTTTTAGTAATTTAAAGGCCATGCATACACTAAAATTATTTTTGTGCATATTCCTTATTGTAGAATCTAGTGGCAGTTTTTTTTCTATTTATTAGAATAAGTTTCTAGATTATTTTATTATTATTATTTTTTTATTATTATTCAAATTAAAAGTATTATTATTATTATTTCATTTACGGCATACATTTATTATTATTATTATTATTACTACTATTATTATTCACCTATTGGAATAAACATTTTTAGTTCCTAAATTATTGAAAAGGTAAAACTTTACTGCATACATTATTATTATTATTATTATTATATTAATATCATTATTTACAATGATTAGTAGTAGCTTACTTGGCAGCAAATAGCAAATAATATTTTTTATAATAATTATAGTAAAAATAATAACGTATGGAGTGAATTATTTACTTTAAAATAATTAAGGAACTAAAAATTTTATAAATTGCAAAAGGTAAATAATAATGATAATATTAATAATAATTAATTTTGAGGATAGTTTTGTTTACTTTTACCTTACTCTTTGATGCCACTGATTCTGTTGTCTGTGGGATTTCTTTTGTCAGTTTGTCTGCATGGCTCAATCAGATAATGGTGGGCGGAGTTAGTGCAAATAGCCACTGCCAACAATTTGGGCTATACTTGGTGTAAATAGACACTCTGGATATCTTCTGTCCAGGCTTAAGGCCTTTCAGCAGACTTTTACTTTATCCATCCATTTTAAGTGGAGAAAAGGATGAAGAAGCACCAACAAATACTTTCCAGAAAGAGCAGAATGAGAGGGGAACAGAAGATGTCAAAAGGAGTTAAGGAATGAGAGCAATGAAATGCGCGACACAATGAATAAAGAAGTGGCCATTTGAAAGCAAACGAGATTAAAGGAAGGAGAACAATTAATTGTCTGTTGTTTGAGGATTGGCTGTCAGTAGTCAACTTCCTGCTGGGCATTTTTATGAGGTGTTTACCATGAATTGAGCCTTTGTGTGCACTGGATCTTGGTGCTGATGAAATTAGGACTCGGAGAAGGAAAGACAAGAAGCAGAAATGAAGGAAGAATTGATGGAGGTAAATAAAAGTTGCATGTAACTGCTAATTTCTCCCTTCTCTCTTCAAGACAATAATACATCCCATTGGCTTTTCTTTTCTGCATATTGTGGTGCTGTACACACTGGATTTGCATGCAGTTCTCCTCTGACCGGCTCTGTTTAATTATGAAGGCGGAATCTGAAGCAAAAGCCTCTTCAGTATCACTACCTGAAACCCCTCTACCCTGTCAGGATTATCCACAGAGAAAACCAAAAGAAAGACAAAAGCCTTGCTTGGGTTACATTTGAATTCAATTTAACAAAGGCAGACTATAACTTGAGTAAACACTGACAAAAAGCCAGACTAGTTCTTAAGAAATAGTCCGGATCCTTTGCTTTCTGTTTCGCAATCAGTGGCTCTGCATTTTTCTGTCTTCTGTACTATAACTCTTTATACTTGCAGTTGTGGTATTGCATGTAGGCCTGTTGTTGGCTCTTTTATGATAAATTGCTTGTGAAGTTCGTCATTTGTAAGTCGTTTGGGATAAAAGCATTTGCTAAATGTAAAAGTAAGTGTAGGACTGGCTTTCTATCCAGTAGCCTTCTGGTTCATTAGTTCACTGTAGACAATATGAAAATCCCTTCAAAAATCCCTTGATGAAGTTCCTCTAGAGGCTGTAAGCTGCCTTGAGCTATAGAATAAAAATATTTTTACCCCCAGTGTGGCTGTTTCAGCTGTGGTTTGGCGGCACTGTGTTGATTTGGTATTCAGTGCTCAACAGTGTTGTATTTCAACATTTAAAAATTATCAGGCTTGTACAGTGTAAAAGAAAAACTGGAGCAGCTCAAATTCAGTAACCAACTCTGACAATTTGCTTTTGATATCAGTCAGTTTAAAGTATTATTTGGACAATAATTAAATTTCTTTGAAAACATTTACTTTCTTTTAAATTGACAACGTATGACACTGTATTTCACTGTATTTCACAACGTATGACACTGATCATCATTGTCATGAAATTAGGCCCTGTTTACAACCATCAATTGGATCGCAAATAGACGAGGGAGACACATAGTATATGTGTAACACGAGAGTCCCCACAAAGGGGAACGCCCCAGGGTCAGTCCTTGAAATGAAGAAAGATCATGGCCTTGATTTACATGTATTTTAAAATAAACTAATATGTAAATGATGTAGACTTTTAAATGTTGTGTATAAACTATAAGTATTTATCTCCTTAAATATTTTAAAGAAGTAAAAATTTAAAATAAAACCATCTGTAATGCAATACTGTAGCTATTAGATGTGTGTATAGCCTTTTATATATATATATATATATATATATATATATATATATATATATATATATATATATATATATATATATATATATATATATATATATATATATATATGGGGCTGTGTAATTTCTAGTTGGTGAAACAAGACATTAATGCTAAGTTTTAATTAGTTTTAACTTTAAATTCATAATTAAACAAAAGTACTTTGATGATATTACTTTTAACTTGACTCTGTTGACACGTGACCTTGAAAGAATCCAAAAGTAATTGGATTACATTACTTTCATATTGTGGTGCTTGGATTACGTAATAAAGGCCTTTATTAACCCTTTATCATATACACCATAAGTCAAAGTCATATACACCTAGGATGGCTTGAGGGTGAGTAAATCATGGGGTAATTAAAATTTTTGGGTGAACTGGCTTTTGTTTACGCATTAAGGCAGTCGGCGGAGAGGAGGTGGTCTTTTGTGGTTGTTCAAATGCATTTAACCACATGAGCGTCTACACTATGAAAGCAATCTAGCTGAATGTGTTTTCGACTACCTCTGGAAGTGGTCGAAAGTGGACAGGCTCAAAATGTTTTAGACCCTGCTTACACCTGTATTTAGCGTTGTCCACGTTTGATCCGATCGACCAAAACACATATTAATACAGGTGTAAAAAGGGCCTTAGTATCTTGTAGCTTTGTGGACAAACACAGGAGGGTTTGAGGCAGATTAGAGCTACTAAACTGCATAAATCCACCTTTAATCCTGAGCCACCCACAGCAGGAAACCACTGCAAGCTTCACACACACATATACAGTGATTTCCCTAAACGCTCATTACAGGCACACATGTGCAACATTTGTCATACTAACAGTCTTGCCCACGACATTCTTCATCACACTATTACACACACACACACACACACACACACACACACACACACACTTGAAGCTTAAAATTAAACTGCTTCATTATTTATATACTTATGCATTTGCAGAGATAGAGAATTAGTTTCCTGTTTTATGATTCTGTTGGAATGGTGATGGTGAATAACTTGTTGTCAGTCTTTATTTCACACAATGACATGAAGCTGTAATTTATTTTTGTAAGAGCAAACAGAAGTTCACTTCTGGCTTCTGATAGTGACTTATTAAATAGATCCACAAAATTAAATTTGGCATGTCAGAGTGAACTAACCACTCTTAGTGTGAACTTCACCTTGTGCCACCCTGATGCTTAATCAGAAGCAGAATCAATCATGAATCATTCAGTACAGTACACATTACTTGAACCACAGTACCCAGTCTTGGCAGTCTTAAAAAAAAAACAAAAAAAAACAGTTTGCACAGTATAAAAATCATTATGTTTATGGAAAGTCTTCAGGAAACCCAAGTGCGTGTGATGTCATTTTGGTTTGGGCCACTGCCCTTTAAAATGTTTGTGCATGGGACTTTTCTTTTTTTTATCTATTCTTGTAATTGTAATGCACACAATAAATCCACTCTCTTGTAGGTCACTTTGGTAAGCAAGTGTCTGCCAAGAATGTAAATGTAATCGGCATAACATTTAGAAATAAACATGGCAGTCCTGCAGGTTATGTATTCAAATTCATACTGAATATGTCCCTGCATTTTTAAAGAGCTTGAGCCTAGCTAAAAGAAAGTCAGTTGCTCGGTCAGTAGCTTTGAAAATGTTTATAAATCCCAGGCTTTATCAGCCTTCAGCTCCTTGAACATATCTAAATTTGAAATTTCAATTTTATCCGAAGTAGACAAACCGCAATTCTCTTGATATGATGCAAGATGAAGCGACTTGCTGGAGGGTACCGCAGTGACAAAACAGGACAGGACCTCAGTAACCTTCCTTCTGTTACTCATCAGTCCCACGATCAGCTGACCTGGAAACAAACCCGCCTGAACTGCTGTCACCTCGTCTGTCTAGTGAAAAGTTCAAGAACCGAAGTCACTTATGTTTATGTTTAATAATACCCAGTCAGTCAGATATTATAATAGCATTAACTGAGTCAAGTGATACAAGCGGTAATATACGCCGACCCTTCACTGTGTGTGTGAGCTGAAAGCCAGTTTATGCTAATCCAGGAACGTCAATTAACAATTTCTTTTGTATTCTTGTTTCTTATTTCTGTGTCCTAAAAGCTGCTTCTCACTCTACTGATAAACAGTAAATTAGCTAAACTAGCTGACTAACAATTATTGGCTGTTTATTGTACCCATCTTAGAGCTCACCCAATTAAAAACTGTATAGAGAAGTCAGACTTCAAAAAATACACTGATTGAAAACCTTCCATCTAATAAAACAGTGAAGCACAATGTCTGAGCAGGACCCAAAATGGAGTTTTCAGAGCCTCTTGTCCAATGAACATTGACCTTCGCTACATTAAAATCATTGGTACTTGTATCCGCTGTAGATTCCCAATGAAGTATGGCTTGCATATTAAAGCGGATCATGTGAATTGCATGAACAGCATGTATTTGTGCCTTATTTTGTCTACATTATGTTCCTACAGGAGTTCATATGACAGGCAACCCCATTAGCACCGTACTGAGAATATTAAACTAGCCAATTTACTACAAGATAAGGTTAATTAGAATTGCAGAGAGCAAGCCATAAAGAGAATTATATGGATTGTCTCATTGTGTCCCTGGTTTAAGATGTAAAATATATCATTTAACATTGTGATTCATCACATACAATAAGCAGTATATAATAGGGCTGTGTGATTAATCGTAATTGATTTTTGATTTCGACTTCCGACTATTATAGATAATCTGCGTGAAGTGATTATTGTGCCGATGCCACATTCCGTCCCGCACACCTTCCTGTCCTTCACAGCGGTGCACTTTCGTTCCTCCCTGAAAGCCCAAACTTAACATCCAAATGAGCTGCTAAAGCCTGCTGCAGTGCAAACAGAGATTTTACTTTTTTTTTGTTTAATGGATGAAACCAATATTCAATTAAATTTTTTTTTTTAAATACTTGATTTTGGTGACAAAGCATGGAATTTGGAGATTACAGTTGACACTAACAAAAAGGCTAAGGAGAAATATTGGTGAGGCCTCTGTACTCTTTAGTGAATGGCAGAATATAATGTGCTTCTAATATAAGGTTAAAAAAGATCACTTTATCCAAACCTGCCAATATCAGGTGAATAGAAGGAATTAAAATTGATCAGCTATGAATAATAAATGAAAAAAATAAGACTTAATACAAATCATTCTTTGTTAAATGCTATCTCTTATAAACAACTGTCTATTTGCATTGTTTTTCCCCATTTGGTCTTGATTTGATTCATTATCTAACTTAAGTAAAAATTAGTTTATCCTTTCAATTTAACCTTATGTTTTAGGTTGCAGGTCTTAAGGTTGGCAGCTAAATGGCCAATAACTTAATTTATTTTATCTTTTATAAATAAATATAAACTTGCCAGTTTATTTATGTTAAATTTGACTTGCATTTGTCATTAGGGGAATGTTAGGGAGCTCTAAGCGATGTCACGTGATTTTTAGGCCAAAACATTTTTTTGTCACATACAGCAAACATCTCCTCACTATCCACTAGCTGCCTGTCACCTGAACACACTGTAACAAAATGCTGTCTCTGTAGACAGCCCAGGCTCCACAAACGGCAACAAAAACAAACTGGCCCAACCTGCACCACGAAACATAACAAACAGTGTTTCAGCCAATAACCGACAAGAATGATTTGGGGGTGGGGGTTGGGGGGTTAGTGCGCGTTACACACATGAAGGGGGGTGTGGGGAGTGGAGGAGAGAGAAGCATGAAGAGGGAAGTTAGCTAGAGGAGAGATGTCCTAGACAACGACAACAACTAACGTTATAATTATATTCTCTTGAATTTTGATATGGCCGACACATGGCCAAAGAGACAACGTTCCGATGAACAAATAGCAAAGAAAAGGGAAAAGGAGAAGGAATGCGCTAAGTTCCGAATTTACATCGGAAAAGCCTGTTTCAGGAAGCACGGAAGTGAGGGGGAGGGGACGGGATGAGGAGGAGGGAGGGTCGAACTAGCCTCCGTTTTGTTTGACAATACTTCGAATGTCAACAAGAAGTAACGTCGCCCAACATTGCTTAGAGCAAATTTAATTTTTGGCACTTGGAATTATTGTTGGAAAAAGACATGCTAATTACCATCAAAGTTTATTGTCAATGTCAAAATGAAGTTGTTATGCAGAGAGAGTAGGCAAGACTCACAGAGGTAATAGTTTAGTCATAATTACACCATTCTACCACAACAGTATTAATAATAATAATAATAATAATACACATCAGCTTTATTTTTTATATTCATACATTTCCAATTCCTATTCCTGTGGATTTTGCTCTTATTAGATTCAAATGAATTCCAATGAATGCAATGTTGATAATTGTGTGTACTCTTTGATGACACGAAACCACCATCATCCATCCAGCAGATAACATCCCTTACCTTCATCAAGGCTGCCGCTCTGCCTGTCTCTCCTTAAACTGCTCCCTCCATCAAACAGCTCGCCTGAGGGAGAAGCCTTTTCCTCTCTGAGTATGAGCACAGATCCTCTGATTGATCTGTCTGTTTGATGTTCTTATTTCTGCTTTGCAACCACATATTAGATGCTTCTTGACTAGCCAATTTATCTTATGATTTGGACCTTTCCATGGCTTTATGACACTAGCAAAGCCATTGAAAATATTTTTTTTGTGTGTGTGTTTGGCAAAAGCTCCGTCTATCACCTGTCATCTCAGAGACAGCTAGAGGAGCTTGGGGACATAATCAGAGTTTTCTGACATCTCCAAAGCTGTGGTTCAGAGAGCAGGAAGCCTGAATCATGAATGAGATGTTTGCTGGTTCACATTTCACTTAGGGCAAACGTTGTCCTCCCCAAACCCCCTGCGGGCGTCTGGCTGCTGTGAGGCTGTCACTTCTGTTGCTAAGGTAGTCCCATCATCCTCAGACTCATACACATTAAAAAAATCCTTTCTTCACTGAAGAAGGTTTTATTTCTTTTTTTTCTTTTTATTTATTTTGTTGTTGCATCATAAACTCATCTGCTTTCTTACACAATTCCTTTAGACACAGAATGAGAAGTCAATTATACTTTTCCCTTTAATTATTGCTTGAAATAATAGTTTAATCAGATTATTGCTCCGTGGCCTTCATAAACTTGCAAAATTAACATCCAGTTGCCATGGGTCATGTTAATTTCAAATGGAATGAATTGTTAGCATTTTTCCTTGCAAGACTTCTTCACTAATTGTTAAATTTAATAATTACAGAATTTTCATAATGGCACCATGGAGGAATCATGACTCGGGGTCAGAGCTACAGCCCTGCGCCCAGTAAAGAGATTTTATGATTACATAATTTACAGACTTTTAATTGTACTTGTGACTTTAATGGCTATGCTTATAATTTGATATATTATTCAGTTAAAACTCAGATTCACTAAATAAATGTTCAAAGATGTTTCATTCGTTTTGTTGCTGAAAGTTGAAATAGACAGACCATTCCATTACTATCCCCCTGAAAACGTATTCCCGTTTCGACTAGGTAACCTCTCTCTGTGAACTTAATTAAGTCGAAGTGCGATAACCCAGCGCTATTACACTTCTGGACCTCAATTAAGACTCGACTTTGTGTGTAAAAAAAACAAAAAAAACGTTTTTCGTATTTCAAGGAGGCATGTCTGCCTTTTTGTTTAGATTTTTTTTTTACATCACATTCTTATGAACAGCAGATTTTTAAAAAGACTTTAAAGGAACCAAAGAGATGAACTTCAATGTCACTCATAAAGACGCTGAATTTCATTTTCAAATATTTTCTTTCTATGACCTTCTCCTTGGACTTCACCCGTCTGTGAGCGTGTGTTTCAGAAAAAGAGAGGAAATTAATAACCAACAAGTGCTTAAGCGAAAGTATGAGATTGTATGTGTTGCATTAACACTGGATCTTGTAATAAATTGATGTTAAATTGATAGACCTGAGCTTTTGTTCGTCCTCCACACACACATGCACAGCCTCACAGTCATTGCTTTGCCATTAGGAATACATCTGTTCTGGGTTTGGGAGTAGTTATAAACATCACACACATACTGTACCCACTCACACACGCACAGGGCCAGAGAGTCACACCATACATCCCGACACAGCTGTGATTCTTCTGCCAGCACTGGTGTGATGCTCTACATGCATACTGTGGATGTTCCTAATGGCAAAGCCAGGGCCGGCGATTGCTATTGGCGAACTAGGCGGTTGCCTAGGGCGACAAATGTGTTGGGGGCGCGGACGCACTCTAGTGTCGCCCTTTCTACTTCCCATATTAATCATAAAATTAGAACGAAACGCGAAATAAAACATTTTTATTAAACATGATCAAAGGGCGCCCCCTCAACCACACGTTTAATTACTTGTCAACCTGATTATTAGATTGAATTTATGATTTTTGTCGACCATTTCTGGATTGGCGGGGGGCGGGAGGGTTGCGTTACGTTACGTTAGGGAAGTGCTCAGCTGCTGGCGCGTTGATCGAAAATGAAGCGGTCTAAACCTTTGGTGCACAGGGACGAAAACGGAGAAAGGAAGAAGATAAAAAATAAAGCTCAGTATAGAGTAAGTCTTCTCATCTTAGCTATTAAGGTGTCCAATGAAATAAATTTGCTTAGTATTGTAGCCTACATCACCTAATATTGGACGTTTCATTGCTGTCACTAAGCTATAGTTTGCTAGCTATAGTTACTTTGAAGGTGAATAGAAATGGCAGAAACAACTGTTAATATTTTATTATTTGAGATAGAACTAAAAGAACTTAAATATTTTAATTTTGTAGTGGTACATACATGATCCATAATAGCATATTTGTTTGTAGAAGGTATAGTTAAACCAGTTTAATGGTCATAATTTGCTTAAATTAATCCAATTTGGTAAATATCCTTGAACATTCTTTGTAGAATTTGTGTATAAACAATTTACAGTTGATTCTTCAAGTCATAATTTGCTTGTTGAAGTGTTGGAGTGACTATTAGAGCATTTTTGTTTGTTCATCAATGAACATTCTTTGTAGCATTTTTGTATGTGCAATTTATTAGAGTGTATCATTAAGTAATATTTTGCTTGTTGAAGTGTTGGAGTGACTACAGGTGAAACTCGAAAAATTAGAATATTGCAAAAGTTCATTTATTTCAATTATTCAACTTATAAGGTGAAACTAATATATTATATAGACTCATTACATGCAAAGTGAGATATTTCAAGACTTTGTTATGGCTTACAGCTTATGACATATCAATTCATATCAATTCTAATTTTCTGTGATTTTGAATTTGGGGTTTTCATAAGCTGTAAGCCATAATCATCAAAATTATAACAAATAAAGGCTTGACACTTATCAATTTTCTTATTTCCTATTTTCTTATAAAGAGCGGGGGGGATGGGGGGATGGGGGGGGGGGCGCAAAAACTCAATCTTGCCTAGGGCAACCAAAGGGCTAGAGCCGGCCCTGGGCAAAGCAATGACTGTGTGTGTGTGTGGAGACCGAAGAAGGGCTCAGGTGATGCTCTACATGCATACTGTGGATGTTTGATGGTTTGATGGATGTTTAAAGGTGATCTCACAAATCCTGCCAAGAATCTGTCTGGGTCACATTTCACCCTAAAATGAATAGAAAGAAACTTTTTTTTTTTTTTTTTTTTTTTTGCTTTTAATATAAATTGTAAAGTGTTTATAGATTATGACAGTATTCAAGGTCCAAAAAAAAAAAAAAAAAAAAAAAAATATATATATATATATATATATATATATATATATATATATATATATATATATATATTTTTTAATTATGATTGTTTTTATTATTTAAGGATGTTTAATCCTAGTAGTAGCAAAATGGCCATGAAACTGTATTTTGCATGATTCCCATCCATTAAATATTTGTAGTAAATCACCTATCACAAAAAAGGGAATTTTTTTAATTCTGTTATTATTAAAATATTATTCCTTATATTTCATTTTCAGTGGCATAATGTGAAGAATGTCATTGCATGAAGCTCTGCTATTATATACAGTCACTGTAACAATTTCACAGATGGTGCATGACTTTAACCCAGCCTTTCTTAGTAGATTATATTTTATTTGCTTACATTACCTCTGTCAGATAAAATCATTCAGCCATCTACTGTATTATGTTGCAGTTCCAAGTTACCAGCCAATGGCATGTCATCCAAAGTCAGAGTTGGTAAAATTAATTTAGCTTTAATTTATCATGATTTAACTTGTTAAGCTTCACCAGGGCACCAACGCACTGAATTGTTCTTTGTTTAAAGGTGGGGTAAGCGATATTTGAAAAACGCTGTTTGGAAGCTAGTCGGACTGACACACGAACAAACAACAACCAACATATGTAGCCAATCAGCATTAGGAGGAGAGAGAATTGAGCAAGAGGGAGATTTGAAGAAAGACTGCAGAAATTGAGATGAGGCACAATACAAAAGAGAAAAGCACATCAGAAATCACTGGAAAATGAAGGGTTATAACTGGGCAAGAGCTTTAGTACCTGCATTAATATTAGAAAAGCTTTCCAGCGCTGGAGAGAGATAAGCAGGAAGGCCTTAAAACAGACACAGAGGTTGCTTCGATTCCGCTCCACACGTTGAGTAACACTGGGTTTGAGTGTCGCTGTGTGTCTGGAGCTGCTGTGCTGTTGGCAACGAACTCTTGTTTGTAATTACTCTTGTGTACTGTACATACATTTTTTTGTGCTTTCTTGTCATTCGTTCATCATCTGCGCTTTATTTTTCGTGAAGCATTATTTTATTGCACTTTTGCTATGATAAACAGACATCTACTCTTGGATTGCATGCGTAACGGAGGCCAGCTAGTGAGAGTCGCGCTGACGACTGCTATAGAATGCGATGTTTAGCGGCATTGTTAGTGCACTCGCCTCGCATCCCGGGGGATCGGTGTTCAAGACCGACTCGGAGCAGGGTGGTTAGGATTGGAGGATGAGTTTTGGAGGTGGAGCAATGAAGAGAGGGGTGTGTTTGTTTGGGATGATTTCAAATATCAACAATATATCGCTTACCCCACCTTTAAATAAAAATTACTGTTGTAAAGACATTGAAATGATTGAATTGGAGTAATGAAAATCACTATATAATGGAAGTTTAGAAGTTTTTCTTCAAAAGAAAAAAAAAAGTGACATTATATTCTGCATATGGACAATATGGCACGAAATTGATTGATCTCAGCAGTCTAACACATCCATACATCTTTTGACACTCTGAACACGTTAAAGCCAGTATGCTGTGGATATTTTATATAATGGCTTGTACAAATGGGTCAAATATAAAGTGGATTTTATTCAATACCATTCGTTTCAGGGCCTGATTCTACCATGAATGATGTTTGATGTGCTATCTGGTTTATGTTCCAGCATCCTCTCATTTGTGTTCATCTAGCTCCATCTGCCTGGACCGCACACACTGATGGATGTGACAGCACGTAATGTGCATTTTCTGACAGAGACGCTTTTAAAAACAACACTTTTCTTCACTCGCCCTTTCGTTCCTTCTCTCTTTCTTATTCCCTCATCCCTCTTTTGCTGAAGACTGAGTGCTAGAAGTCACCTCTCTAACCTTGAGATGAATAAGGGCCTATGAGTTTGCAGACACATAATCTGTTTGGGCCCAGGAAAACATATTTCCCAGCATTCATTGTGACATAAGCTCTCACTGCCACTCTCTATCTGAAAAGAAGAGTAATGTGGGCCTGTGGAGTGAAGAAGAAGGTCTGAGGCAGGTGACATCCATCACTGAAGTCCTGGGGTCAAATACAGAGAATTCAGACAGGGTTTCAGATACAATCGGCCACAAAATACCAATGTAGACAAAAGTCGTCATAATGTGTAATGTTTTGTACTTCCTTCACTCATAGTATTTTGTTCTTAATTCAGTGGATGATTGAATGGAAATGGAACTATCTATCTATCTATCTATCTATCTATCTATCTATCTATCTATCTATCTATCTATCTATCTATCTATCTATCTATCTATCTATCTATCTATCTATCTGTCTGTCTGTCTGTCTGTCTGTCTGTCTGTCTGTCTGTCTGTCTGTCTGTCTGTCTGTCTGTCTGTCTGTCTGTCTGTCTGTCTGTCTGTCTGTCTGTCTGTCTGTCTGTCTGTCTGTTTTGCCTTGAGAGAAATAACTTTCATGTCTATGTAGACAATGGCTCAAAGTTGTTCTTGAGCAGAACAAGTCTTTTTTCCTGTGAGTGTTATATATTCTGAAAATAGTTGCAGTTGTTGAAATAGCATAACTTTCTTCAGGGCAGAGATCCAATGGCGGTTATATTTATTTATGTTTCCAAATTTCTATCAATGGCCTTTCATCTGAACCATTGGTTCATTGCCTGACCTGACCTTTAAGATTGGCTGAAATGACCATGTTGTTGCAAAAATTGAATGGAGGAATGAAAAAGTACTCACTGTCTCTCTCACTCTGCCTTTTACAGATCCTAAGAAAAAAGAAAAGAAAACATTCTCACTGCACTTACTTTCAGAACTTATCCGATCTAGATTCTGTGAATGCTTATTGAGGTCTGTGAGTTTTAAAGTTTTGTAAAAAAAAAAAAAAAAAAGTCACAGATGATGCCTTGTAATCTCAGAAAAGAAAAAATGAAGTGAATGTTGTGTTTGATCACTATCGAGGCTGGTAATACCTGGAGAAAAGCTATTTGTTATTATTCCCATTCATCATGTTAGCAGTTGCCTGGTTATCATCTTTGATAATGAACTCTTGTTTTATATCTTAATATGATTTATTATATTATATAATATCTTGCTTTGTTCATTACTTGCAAAGAAAAAATGTCAGAATACTCTTTGGAATGCTTTGGAATGGCCAAATGCTTGATCTCTACTGCTTTTGAGCAGGTGCCAAAGGAGAAACATGCTTTTTCGGTCCAGGTAGTATAGTTACGATATCTACCCGCTGGGGCTAACCGGAACATGCTAATCAGTCACGTCTTGACCTCTTGGTTGAACCGGGTTTTAAATGGCCAGGCATTGTGCTCAGTGGAGTGCTGAGAATAATGTTATCTGGTCTAATAGCTAAAGACATCATTGCGTCAGACAGAAAGTAATGGAGCCTTTGCAAATGAGACCCAATCTCAGCAGACACATCAAAAGTGAATCTGCTGTCCTCTATAGTACAAAGAAACTTAAAGCTTTTAGTGCATGCTGAACGGATCTGCCACTGAACGTTGATGAATGAAATGACCAGAGACTGGTCTTGTCGTGCTCACTATAATAAATCATTGTGCTAGTACTGCATGTGGTAAATGTTTGATGGTTACTCTTGGCAGTCAAACTTTTTTCCCCCGAAAAGTTCAAGAGTGACATTCTGTGACAATTTGACTGGTGTTTTTCCTCTGTAATAGTATTCAAAATTAGCTCTCTATTCCTTGTTAATGCAGCCAGCGCTTTCCTCTGCATTTTTTTAGACTCGTTATTCATTATGCAAACCTAGCAACCAGCAACTGGAAATTACCTCACATCAACAAAAGTTTCACCACAGTGGATGCCTCATAGTGAACTACCTTAAATTTCCAGTGGAATGCGTGTATTATTCAGAAAGGAGAAAGAAAAGAGAGAATTTGACTTTTAGCCAGAGGAGTGAAAAATGTCAGAAGAATGGAGGGGGGAAAAGAAAACAAGAAGTTCCTGCACAATTGGGCCAGTGATCACTGCAGGGCTTTGCAGTTCAGAAAATCCAATAAAAGCTGGCACTTTTCCATTGTGCTGTTGTCTCGGCCCAAGTTTATTACAAAGATGAAGTGTCAGTCACTCAGAGCTGGATAGTGATTCGTTTGTTTGGCTTTTGGAGGTTCTTATTATGTTCTGGACAGGTTTAAAGCCCATATCTTTTCATTTCTGCCTTATAAACACCTGTTTTCCTCTCGCCATGACTATTCATGAGCTTTTGTAATATTTGCATGTAGCACTGTCTCACTGACTGGCAGCTTTGTTAATTTGTTTTATCCTGCACTTTGTCTGTGTGCTGTTGGTGTTGATTAGATGGGTGTTATGTTAAAGTTAAAAGTTGTTTAATAGGAAAATTGTGGAGGCAGAAAGAAAGAAAGAAAGAATGAAGAGAAGAGAAGAAAAGAAAAGAAAAGAAAAGAGAAGAGAAGAGAAGAGAAGAGAAGAGAAGAGAAGAGAAGAGAAGAGAAGAGAAGAGAAGAGAAGAGAAGAGAAGAGAAGAGAAGAGAAGAGAAGAGAAGAGAAGAGAAGAGAAGAGAAGGACATCAACTTTATAGTCCCAGAAGCACCAAGACTTTCTCCCTTATTCCTATTATATAAATTACTGTTCCAAGTTTGGGGTAATTACATTTTTTTTTAAAGAAATTAATACTTGTAATCAGCGAGGATTCATTACATTTATCAAAAGGAACAATACAGACATTTACATTTACATATATCAATATATTAAATGCTTTTCTTTTGAATCTTGAAAAAAATGCATCACGGTTTCCACAAAAATAAGCAGCTCAGCTGTGATAATAATATGTTTCTTGATTAGCAATTCAGAATATTAATTAAATTAATAATGATTTCTGAAGGATTGTGTGACAGTGAAGGCTGGAGTAATGGCTCCTGGAAATCCAGCTTTACCATCACAGGAATAAATTACATTTTAAAAGATATTGAAATAGAAAATTGTTATTAGGGGCCAAGCACCGAAGGTGCGGAGGCACCTATTGTAATCGTTAGTGTTCTTCTTCTTCTTCTTCCGTTTCTTTTTCTGACTGGGAGTCTATGGCAGCCCATAGAATCGCTTGCGGCAAAGTTATGAAATTTGGCACACTGATAAAGGACAGTCTGACCTATCAGCATAGCAAATTTGGAGTCTCCAACTCCTTCCCTCTAGCGCCACCAACTGTCCAAAGTTGCACTCATGTTTATGCTAATAAGTTTTGAACCACAAGGGCTAGAAACAAAATATTATTTCCCTCTGATTCCCTGCCTCAAGACGATTCGTTTGCACCACTCATGACGTCATGGATTTTTTTCCGCCATTTTTAATTTTTCGAAAAACCTATTTTTTCAAACTCCTCCTAGGCCGTTGCTCCGATTTTCACGAACATTGAACCAGATCATCTCCAGACCATGCCGACAAAAAGTTCTGGAATTCAAGTTGATTTGCCAAAACGTTTTCGATAAACCCACGAATAAATTTTACGTAGCGCTTGCGAAAACAGACTTAAGGCTGTATCTCCGCAACGCTTTATCGGATTCAGACCAAACTTGGTACATCTCATCACAAGCATGACCCGAGGCTACATGCTGTGTTTCAGCACAGCGCCACCTACTGGTTTGGAGATATGAAAAATGGCTATTTTTGCTTATAACTTCTGAACAGTTTGTCCAAAAATCATAAAATTGGTCTCGTTACAACAAGGGCAACATGCCGAGTCGACTTATATCCAATTTTACCATATCGGCCATTTTGGCTGTTGGCCATTTTGAATTATGTGCTAAAATGCTGTATTTTAAGAACACATTATCGGATTGTTACGAAACTTGGTATGGGTCATCAGCACGATACCCTGAAGGAGCGTGAGAAGTTTCGAACCACCGCCACCTAGTGGTCAAAAGTTATAAAAAAAATTCCAAAAAGGCTAATAACTTTTGAATAAATCTGCCTATTGAAATGCCACTGGTCTTAATAGATTCCTCGGGTCAAGCCGAGAACATAAATACCAAGTTTTCCTTATTTGGCTGAACTTCCTGTCCGCCATCTTGATTTTCATTCAAAACCTGCTTTTTCGAACTCCTCCTAGACCGTTTGTCCGATTTTCACCAAAATCGAATCGTATCATCTCCAGACTGTGCCGACTAAAAGTTATAGATTTCGTGTCTATAGACGAAACCGTTATCGTATACCGCAGCAGCAAATTTGAGGCATGATATCAAAATAACTATTCAGGCTTTATCTCTGCAATACCTTGACATATTGACACCAAACTTTGTATGTGTCATTTTCACTTCACTCTGACCACATCACATCAGTTTTGTAACTGCGCCACCTATTGGTCAAAAATGATAATCAATTAAATCATATTTTTTATTACTGTTTATATGCTTTTTCAGCCATTTCGCCTAAAATCCTCCTCAAATGTCTTTAATTGCTCATTGTTGCTGTTGGTCTGTCACTTTCAGCCATGTCTTGTCGTCTTATTCTGCTTGGTCCCGATAATTGCTGCTTGCAGCTATATTTTTAAATTGTAATCATATTTCACAACTTTATTGTTTTTACATATTTTTATCAAATAAATGCTGCCTGGGCGTGCATAAGAGACTTTCAAAAATATTAACAAATACTGACTCCAAAATTTTGAACAGTAATGCATGTACAAAATTAAAGATGATAATAATAATAATAAAAAAGAGAATCATATTAGCTAGTTTACTTTTTCAAGGATAATCAGGATTAAGTGACACTATATAGGTAAATCCTTTTAAATTATTAATTACTATTTTGGCTTTTTGATTTGTGAGGATGTTGTCATTTTTGTAATGTCTTTCAACATGAGAAACTGGCAGTTAATTAAGATCAATCTAGAAAATGTCAAAATGTTTGAAACAAACTAGTTAATATTTTAACTAATAATAATTGCATAGGTTTCAAATCATTTTATAGTCATCAGTCCACAAAAAAATCTGTTCAGATTTTAAAAGTTTAGTGTATTACAGCCTTTAGTCTTTAGTAATATAAAAATCCAAATGACATCCTAAAAGCTTCTGTGTCATATAGAAATAGATGTTTATCTGTGCATCGGTCAAGCAGTCATAAATTGGGAGCATTTCTCATATTATGTGAAGCAAAACTCAGTTTAATCTCTGGGTCAAACTTTAGATCAGGGTCCAATTCTCACTATTCACTATTAACTTTTACCTTAATAAACCCCTAATTACTGCTTATAAATATTATTAAGATAGTTGTTAAGTATAGGTATTGGGTAGGATTAAGAGATGGAGAATATGGTCATGCAGAATAAGGTAATATGCATGCTAATAAGCAACTAGTTAATAGTGAGAATTGGACCCTAAACTAAAGTCTTACCAATCTCTGCATTTGTAATATCTGCTGAATTAAATACTTTGAGAAAGAAGCAAGCATTTCCTACAACAGGAAATTGGATGAAATGACAATGTAATGTTTTGACATTTGGTCTGTTAGCAAGAGCCGATGAGCAGAGACTGTACTGACTGTGTTTTGGACAAAGTTTTGTCCTACAATAGTGGCTGGTTTATTTTTATTTTATTTGTGTATTACAAGCAGTAAATACTCTACCTGGCCCACTGTTGTTGCAGAAACATCACTGATTTTGACATAGATTCCCTCAGGGAAAGTGTGTGTGTTGGTCAGGTCGTGCCTACATTCTGTAAGCAAATGTCCCCAGAATGTTAGTGCAAACTGAAATCATTTTGTGGAAGCAACCAACAATCCTTACAATGAAAATGTCTTAACTAAAGTCTTTATGTAAAATGCTAAAATGTTTCTCAATGGAAGGTTTAGATTAAGGGATATGAAATACTATTTGCTCACTACTGAAGTCAATAGAAATATTAAATATTTAGGTTAACAATTGTATTGATTCTCATACAAATGACAGAATAAAGCATAATACAATTGCATAAATATTAAATTATAGCCTACCTTAGTAGGTATATTTACACTAAATACAACTAGAGATATAAATATAACTAGAAACATCCTAATCTACAATACTGGAAACATTCTAATCTACAACACTGAAATGAAAAAATAGTGAAGAATTGCAGAATTTTACTAAATATTTCATCACTAAAAGATATACAGTAAATGTAGCACAGGGAGTGATGTACAGACACTTGTTGAATAATTTATTAACACAAACTGTTTGAATGAATTGATTCAGTAAATTGACAGTGAATCGTTTTATTCTTTTTAACCAAATTAACTTATTCTTTGGAAAGTCTCTCTCTCTCTCTCTCTCTCTCTCTCTCTCTCTCTCTCTCTCTCTCTCTCTCTCTCTCTCTCTCTCTCTCTCTCTCTCTCTCTCTCTCTCTCTCTCTCTCTCTCTCTCTCTCTCTCTCTCTCTCTCTCTCTCTCTCTCTCTCTGTGTTTGTGTGTGTGTGTGTGTGTGTGTGTGTGTTGGCAGAAATAAATTGTCTCTACTTGTTAAAAGACTTTTGTTACTGAAAAAAACTTAAGTGTTTTGAAACCAGCTACTACTGACACTGACAAATATAGCCAGTTAGTAGCATTGCCACAATTTCACTACCTAATTAAAAAGAACTGAAGTGTTTGAGAGTACCCAGTGGGAACAGGTGGATAATACAGCGAAGTAAATCTGTGTTTCACATTCTCTGTGTCATATCTACAGTATGTGTCTATATAACTAGTGTCTATATCTGCAATTTCAGCACAGAAAATCAAGAGTGGGAACAAAAAGATTAGAGAGAGGGAGAGAGAGAAGAGAGAGAAAATAGAAGAGAAGAGAATAGAGAGAGAGAGAGAGAGAGAGAGAGAGAGAGAGAGAGAGAGAGAGAGAGAGAGAGAGAGAGAGAGAGAGAGAGAGAGAATTCATGAAGGATTTAGCCAAGTCAGTGAAATCATTTTTACGGGGTTGGGTGGGTCATTCTCTTTTTTAGCTGACTCAAGTTGAACAGCACTCTTTGGTTTAAACTCTAAAACACCTATTCCAACTACACCATCAATCAATTTCTGCGAAAGTGAGCACTGTAAAATGAAAATGTATGGCTAAATGTTTGTTGTTTACATTGAATTCCTGTCATTCTCTCCCACACATGCCTGTCCATGTAAGGCCTTGAAGTGACCGTTGTTACAGCAAAGAACATTAGCAACTAACTGAACACACAGAAAACAACCATGTTGCAGACATAAACATGTTTTTGTGCTTTTTCAGTCTCAGCAGTAGTATCTTGATGTGAAGCATGTTATTTTTATATGACCCTATAGACCCTGTGACATACAATAAACAGATTCTGAACACTATTATTCTAGGAACACTTCTTTGACATCTTCAGCTTGGAGCTGTTTAGCTCTGGTGTGTTATTTTCTTAACAGGGAGTGAGAAGGGGGATCTATGTGTTGGATGAGTGGCTTGGTGGATCTGTGGTGATTTTCATTATTCCAAGTGACTTTTATTTATTTTCAAATGATAAAGTATTAGCTCACCCGAAAATGAAAATTTTGTCATTATTAACTCATCCTCATATCGTCCCAAACCTGTATGAATCTCTCATGTCGAACACACAAGAGGATTTCCCCCCCCAAAAAATTCATTTTAATGAATAAGTTGTTTCATTTTTAGGTGACTGTCCCTTAAAAAATAAGTAATTGAATCATTCAGTCTGAAGATTCATTCACAAAAGTCATTCACAAGCAATTTAACATTAATGTGTACATCTTACTAAGACACTTATTACACTAAGACACTGCATTTTGTCAACATCTGGTCTTCACTTTGTAGCAAATTAGCTCAAGGGAAATATTAATTGTTATATAAATAAATATTAATAGTAATAATTATATCTCATTATAATTATGAATAAATATCAGTTAATAAAATTTACTTGTAGCAGAATTAATATTCAACCAATTAACCTCTTTGTACAACGAACACTTAGGGCCCTATTTTAACGATCTGAAACGCAAGTGTCAAAGCGCAAAGCGCAAGTGACTTTGTGGGCGGGTCTTGGCGCTGTTGCTATTTTCCCGGCGGGATAAATGACTCTTGCGCCAGGCGCAAATCTAAAATGGGTTGGTCTGAAGTAGCTTCATTATTCATAGGTGTGGTTTGGGCGTAACGTGAAATAAACCAATCAGAGCGTCATCTCACATTCCCTTTAAGAGCAGACGCGTTTGTTCTAAGCGGATTCCTATTGTAACGGCGGATTTGCCAGGCGCGCGCCAGGAGCAGTTCACAGTCAAGGAGAGCAACGCTCTCGTCAGGGACGTTGGGGATGGAGAAACCCACCCAAATTAACTTCGGTTAAAAAGGCGTATGATAATTTGGGTAAATGTGTAAGCTAGATGTATGCTTTTATAATAAATTGTCTATCTATCTATCTATCTATCTATCTATCTATCTATCTATCTATCTATCTATCTATCTATCTATCTATCTATCTATCTATCTATCTATCTATCTATCTATCTATCTATCTATCTATCTATCTATCTATCTATCTATCTATCGTAATAATGTATGATTTGCAAAAATGAAAACTGCTGCTTCTGTGTAGATGAGAGAATCAAAGTGTATGCACGTTGTGCACACGCTACATTGATTATTGCCAAGCATGCGCCCTTAAAATAGCATATGAATAACATGCGCAACTCGCCACTGACTTTAAACAATTTTTTCCTGGTTAGTGGCGCAATTGTTTTCTAAACCTGCAAAATAGCATGAGGGAACGTTTGCGCTGGAACACGCCTCCTTTTTTGCGCTGAACCGCCCAGGGAGCGCAAGTTCATTCCCTAGTTTAGCGACGTGCTTCTGTAGAGGGAAAAACGCGCTTTGCGCGGGTGCAAAATAGGAATGATACATGCGTCGGTGTACAAAGTCAATTGCGCTGGGTGCAAGATAGGGCCCTTAATATTAATGATCTATCAACTCTCAGAAAGATTATTTTTGAGGCCACAGAAAAATAACCCTTACTGGGTACAGTAGTACACAGAGCATGTAGCTGTGATCGCATCATTAAAGGGACTTTGTTTTGCAAGCAGTGACTACAGAATCAACACTGAAAGTGAAAGTAAATTAATAAAACAGAAATGGGAATGAACCTATGGAAACGTAAGTTAGTTGAGTCAGTTAACCACCTCAACAAAATCATCAGTTTCTCAATTTAAAGCAACTTGGCAACAAGGGGTCTAAAGCTTACTATAAACCTGTTTAGTTAGTTAAATGTATCATACTTGCACAATACCTTAGCCGTTGAATGATTGTCCGAATATGCAGTCTCAGAAGAAAGTTTTGAGGGTTCAGTTGCTTGATGGTGGTGAAGTTGCTACAGGTTCTTTCGGGTTGAAGAATTAAGAACTGCAGTGATGTTAGTCTGACTTGGTTGTGGTCGAGAGAGTTGAAGGTTACAACATGGCTTGATGTGTTGAGGCCCTCTGGGGCAGAGTGGGGTCCCGCGGCGTCGCAGTCTGACTGGATGACTCCAGTCTTTTCCACACAAACAGCAACCAGAAGAAAGCGAGGGTGACTGAGATAGTGCCCTTTAAACTTCTGCAGAGGTCACACCTCTTGAGTTTGGCTTGACCAATGAAAATGGTGCAATTTAATGGTGCAGTTCCTTTGTTTGGAAGCTGGTTCATTTGCATGATTGGCATGGGCTGGCAGTTATTTTGTTCATACGATGTACGTTATGAGAAGGTGATATACACCAATGGGTTGAGAGTTAATTGAGGATTATTTTGGTATGAAGCAGATACCAAAGGTTAAATTATCGAATAGTTCTATCATAAGGCATGCATAAAACAGTATAATATACAAAAGACAATATCCGAAACAGTAATAATACACACAACGTCCTGGATATATGCATGTTTATTCATAGAAAGGTTTGTCTATGAATTAATGGAAAGAAGTCCTTTTTATGGTTGTTGTGTGTCATCAGTTATTTTTACACACAATTCTTGCAGCCCATTTTCTCTCCTTATTTAATTCTTTAGTTCAGTTATGCAGGTCCTGGAAGACCTTGAACCGAAGAGCTGCCTGGGTGTTAGGGCCGTGTATAAGGCCAAAGTCCTTCTCTAACAAATAGCTTCATACTTTCACTCATCCACATGCCCTTATCACATTCACGCTTGGCTCATTCCTCAGCAAACCAGATACGGTCTTCCTGTAATCTGAGGTCCAGATCTTCTGCATGAATAATCCTGATGACATGACCGTTTGAGTGAGTTCAAGGCAGTGAACTGTGAATCTCTGGTTTACACTGCTCTATGTTTGATAGCAGTGTTGTTACAGGCCCGTGGTGCATTAAATATGCTATTTATGGATTATGGCTGTCAAAAGGTGGTCATGATCCAAAATTTGTCAGTTGGATTCTCAGGTGAAACGGCATAATCCTGTTTTACCTGCTGCCATTGTGTCTGAGGCAGGTGTTCTCACACTGTAGGGCCCATGAACTGATATTTCTGGGTTACTGGAGTTCTGTGGTTACTTTTTAGTTGAGTTTGCACACAGCATAGATTTAAGCGAGCTGAGGCAAACACTTCCTGCAAAACTGCTGTTGCTTTCATATGTGTTATTTTTAAGTCTGAATTATTCTAGTGAATCAATTTGTTCAGATGACTCATGTGAGTGAACTGAACTTTTGTTTATTTTATGGGATATGTGATGCAATTAATTATTATTGTACACTGTAAAAACTAAAGGAGCCTCAAATATCCTGTCGGATACTCAAGGAACTTAAAAATGTAATTTAAGTGCCTCAAAGCTCTTTCTCCTATAGTAGGGTTACTGGAGGAGCATTGACAATATTTGAGGTTCTTGCTGGAACTTATGGGATCCTTTAAGCACTTTGTATTTAGTTTAGAGGTTCTGGAGTCACCTTTTCATTACCACGAGACCTCGAAGTGCTTTGGGGGAAAATAGAGGAACCTGAATGCGATAGAAGGGTTATTGGAAGATCTTTTAACATTTAAGTGGTTCCTGGAAGATCTCTTATGTTAAAGCCAGCATCTGGAGGAACCCAGTGGTTCAGTGAGGCCAGAATGATATTATTATTATCCTATTATTACTTAAGTTTGATTCAGTATACATACACAGGTGAAAAATACGTATAGGCTACTATTAAAAATGTACTTGAGTGTGTTTTTAGTAGGCCTTCAATACAAATATAACCTACTTTAATGCATTTTAATACATTTAACAGTAGCCTACGTCTTTTTCACCTGGGTAGCTTACATTTATTTATATAGGCCTATTTTATTGATTAATTTAAACCTTAAACAACAACACTAAATAATAATAATATTAATAAAAAAATCATTAATTATTATTGAATAAATAATAGTAATAAAATAATATTTTTTACTTCTTCATAAATTATTATTTGAAGAAGAAGAACCATGAGGATAAAGGTTTTATTCAGTCACGAAACTGCTGCTATTCCTCTGCTGTCGTCACTTCAGTGATGCTCGCGCTGCTCGCGCGCAACAAAGCTCAGCTGATCTACGTCATCGAGTTTGAAAGTAACGGCTCTCCTCATCAGCGCCTGCCGCATCTTCCGCCGTTTGTTCGGCTCTCCGTTACAAGGTTTGTAAACTCGCCAACGAAATATAAATACTCACTATATATTCAAACACACACATATATAAACTAAATGTATTATACATTACTACGTTTTCAATTGTTTATTGCTATGGTTTATTGAACAGTATCTGGTATGAAGGTTTTAGCCGCGATGCAAACTACGTTGATCTAATGAACAAATTGAAATTATTGACTTATTGTCTTAGATTGATTTAAAGTTAGTCATTCAATTCAACATATTCTGCACAAATGTGTCTTCAAATTGCTGATATAACTTACAGCCTAACTAATTTAGCTGATTCCTGCTGTCGTCATTGGCGTTTGTTATGAATAACAAAAGCAGGTTAATATAGTTTGGTCTGTTTTTGTTTAGCCTAACTTTACTTACTACAGGTGCCCTCATTCTCTCAGATATCATTTTGAATCCATTTAGTGGTCAATAAATACTATGTTGTGAATAATCAGCTTTGTTATTTTGTTTCCCCAGAACAACCAGTAACTTACAATGTTTCAGTGGCAACATTGAATTACAGTAAGTACCTGCACCACATGCAAGTACTTTATTACTATGAACTCTGTGTGCAATTGTATTGTTTGACTGTGTACTTGTGTTTTTTAATCAGTTATTCTCTGAAAATCGTCTTCCCTCATGCTCTCAAATCTCATTCATGTTACATTCATGTAATAACACTGGTTTGGAGCCAATAATGCTATGCATTTTTTATAGGCTATAGTACCTTAATCATATGCATTTGAATATAAGACATTTGAACCCTGAATTATAACTTTGGTCTTTTTCGACAAAAAAAGGAAAAAGCTATTAAATGGCTTCATAAGACTTACAACACAACCCATAACACATGAGTTGTGAATTCATTGATTATTTTTAGGATCTTTTCTGGGACATTTTTGGAGCTTAACCATTTTTATATAAATTGTTGCATTGAATTGAACTAGACAAGTGTACATAAGAATGGTTTCATGAATGATTTACACAATTTTTTTCTGCTTGTGTTTCATGCAGTGAAATTGAATGGTGTCAGGGGTTGCATTATGCCTGAGATCTGCTTTTGGGTTCCACAGACAGAAAGTCAAACAGGTTTGGAACGTCACAAGGCTGAGGAAATTATTTAAATTTCACAACAATCACTTTAATAACCTTACTAACAGTAAATTTTGTATTTTGCAGGGATCTCGGTAAGCTGAAATACAAGTTTGAAGAAGAATAAAAATCCTCCTGTAGACCTGAAAATCATTGAAGTGCCTGGACCATCCACCAGAAAAGAGGAAAAACAAACGGAAAATGAAGCTGATGCACCTTTTCACTTTTCTAACTCGTTAAGTACCTCACATGTCCCTTGTGAAGATTTTATAATTGATTGCATTTTATGTTGCAGTGAGTAAAGGTGCGTCACATTTGTGAATTTCATGAAATTACACAGGCAAAAAGGTCCATTGACCATTGTCAGCAGTGTAGCAACGTAATGTATGAAGCACCACACAAAATTGCTGATCGTGTGGATTCTTATTGAAATGACTGAATTCACCAGTGAACACTCACAGAACAACAGATCATTTTACTGCACCTTAACTCTGTTCAAATGGAAAATGTTTTCTGCTTGTTGTGACATAAGGAATACTGTTTCCGGGTCAAAGCCTCTACTCTACTTCCTTTATCTTGTTTCTAGATATTGAGAATATACTCAACCATTTATGGGAACTGTTGATTCAAGTCACATTTAAGCTTTTCAAAAGCCATAGTGTACATTACAGTCTCCAGTCTCACGGCATCCCAGACTTCAACATTTTATGATTCAAAATAGCAGAATAACTAACCATCTGAGATTTCGGAATAGAGATAAAGGTTAGGATCATAATTTTCAGGAATATTACAGAACAATGAGTGCATATTAGCACTGTTTGTTGTTTGTTTTTGGCATCTGAGAGAGCTTTTGGACTTGGAAACAGTTGCGTCAGACTTAAGCGAACTGAAACACGTTTTAAAATTAAGTGAAGATGGACATTTTTAATTAGTCAATTTTAATTTTTTACATTGATTTATTACATGGAACATGTGTTTTCTATGCATTTTGTTGAGATGTCTTTTCTTGTGTAGCCTATTGTATACACATGGTTGATTATCCATGTTACTTATGTATTATACAATTTGTTTTGTGTGTATTCATTGATATTAATCTATTACTAGCTTTTTTTTCCCCAAGTGCATTGAAGTGTATGTATTAAAATGGATCTAAAATATGTAATAAACAATTCTTATTTTGTATTTGGTTCAGTTTGTTTATTATAATAGAAGTTTATGGTAACCGTAGTAACAACATGAAATTAATTTAATACAAATAATAAAAAAAAAAAAAAAAATTTGGTTCCTGGAGGCACCCACAGTGGTTCCACACAGTGCTTCATATAAGAGTTCTTCAGGAAACCTGTGTGGTTCCTCAGAGAACCGGCCCTTTTTAAAGGGTGCCTAGAGGATCTACAGACGGTTCCGCCGGTGTGGCGAAGTGAAGAACCCCAAAAGGTTCCTCCAGGCACCTTTAATTTTTACAGTGTAACATGTTCCCTCGGTTTGTGTTCATTTGTGTTGTCACAGGGACTCTTATTTTGAAGTTATTGTCCCTGTGTTTAGTTCCTGTTTGCCTCTGTTGCCTTGTTTGTTTACGAAGTTACCCTCATTAATTTCCACTGGAACTAATCATCTACACCTGTCCATCATCAGCCCTTGTCTTCCCTGTGTATTTATACCCCTGTGTTTCAGTTGTCTTTTGGTTGGTCGTTGTTCTTGCATGTCTATACACCTCTTTGTAAGCTGTTCTTGTGTTCCTGGTTTCTCCTGTCTGGATTATGTCTCTGTTTCTCATGTTTGGATTATGATCCTGTCTCTGTCTTGAATTAGTTTGGTTTGTGTTTTTTGAATAAACTGTTGCTGGACTTGATTCTCACCTCTCATCATCCCTGCTTAAAACATGACAATATGTATAAACTAAATAAACTAAATAAAGTTTTATTTTTATTTTATTTTATTGTTTTTTTGTAGGCAAGGCAAAGCAAGTTTATTTATATTGCACATTTCATACATTTTCATATGGTAATTCAAAATGCTTTGCAGAGAAAGGAATTAAAATATCACACTATGGGAATTCAAAGTGCTTTGCATATAGAAAATAAGCACAAAATAAAAGCAAGGGAAATTAAAACATTTATAAAAGGAATTAAAAGAGATAAATGATACAGTTATAAAATTAGAGTAAAATGAATTAAAGTAGTAAAAAGATGATACATAGAATAAACTTCTCATCTGGCAAAACACCGGTGTACTGCCAATGTACACATTTTGTGGGCCGTTAAATAAAAAATAATAATAATAAAAATTATGTATGAGTATGAGATGTATCGGCCCAAAAGCACGTCGGCCCACCGGGAAAGTGCTCGATATGCCCGATGGCCAGTCCAGCCCTGGATACAGGTATTAAAATAATTAGAAGAGATAAACTGGCAAAACACTGGTGTATCATATTTTGTACATCTGCTTGTTAAACTGTGAGATTATCCCATGTGGATTGTACTGTGTCTGTGGAGATCTTTTACTCTAAAATTATAAGAGTGCCTAAAATTACTCTAAAATTATAAGAGCGCCTAAAATTATTTAGTTGTACTGTATTACTGTATATTTGCATTGTCATGTTCATGATTGTTAATTCATTGGATATTTTTGTATTATATATTATACAATACTGTTCAAAAGTTAAGGGTCAGTATGTTTTTTGTTTAGTTTTTTTTCACCAAGAATGCATAACATTTACATTTACATTTATTAATTTAGCAGACGCTTTTATCCAAAATCCTTACAAATGAGAACAATAGAAGCAGTTACTGTAAACTAACAGTAGGACAACAATATGCAAGTGCTATGACCCTTAACAGTTCAATCTAATGTATTTTTTTTTTTTAAAGCAGCACCAGGTAACTTTTCAACCTTCATAATATATTTCCAAGACTCTTGTGATGGTACATCGACTTACAATAGGTTGAATGACACGTCTGCCATAGCCTGACGGGGTCTGTATCGTTTTTAATCGTACTTTTAAACTTCGGGATTCGGGTAGTAACCCGAGCACAAAAAGAACTACAAAATTCGACTGCTTTACGGCATAGGCTACCTCACTTCCCCCAACACGTCCTCATATGCTGTTGGACTTGTAAGTATATTGCTTATATTGTATATCACTCGGACAAGCTTTCACTCGTTGGTGTGAGCTAAAAATCACCTGGCGTTCTTGTTGATGGATTAGTAACTTAGACATCTTCGGAGGCTAGCTGTGCTTGTTCGATGTCTGACGATTGTAACGCGTTGTTTATTCCCCAGTTGAACTCGTGTAACTGTCTGTCACACGTTCTACCGTCCACAGCATTACTTGATAGACAAAAATAGGACAAGAATGAGCATCAAACAGAAACAACCCGCTTACGGGGTGTTCGAGGCTCACATACAATACAGACTGCCGATAGTTAAACAGGGCGCCCGCAGCTCTTAAAGGTGACACACCTTATTTCCACTCGTTACAGCTTCCATCCGACTGAACAGGGACCGGTATACAGGGGGGAGGGGATCAGGCCGTGAGTGAAGAGACTGCTCTGCGTGAGTGGTATTTACGACAGTAACGTTAAATACAAGTAGTCCACAGCGACTCTAGGGGTCGTTGTTTGACCAAAACGGAATTTCTGCCTAGTGGGGCTTTAATACACAGATATAGAATAGAAGAGAAAGTGTTAATATCAATGGATCAAGTGCTGCCGAAAAAGATGTGTCTTTAGCCGTTTCTTGAAAATGGCTACGGAATCAGCAGCTCTAGTTGAGTTAGACAGATCATTCCACCAGCAGGGAACAGTCATGGTAAAACTTATGGCAAAACTTAAGACTTATGGCACATAAGTCTGAAGTAATGAGTTTAGGTAAAAGGGAGCAGAGCCAGTGGTTGTTCTGTAGGCAAACGTCAGTGACTTGCGGCAACTGGCTAACCAGCGCAATTTTGTGAGGAGAGGAGTAACGTGTGCTCTCTTCGGCTTGTTAAAGACCACTCTTGCTGCAGCATTCTGGATCAGTTGCAGAGGTTTGACAGTGCAAGCTGGAAGACCAGCCATGCAGGAAAGCATTACAGTAGTCCAGTCTGGATAGAACTGGATTAGTTACAAAATGTCTTTAAGCCCTGCACGGGCCTCAAATCTAGGCCTTAGCCCAACCCGTGTCCGACAGCTCATCAGAATTCTCAGCCCGAGTCCGACTGGAGCCCCCTTTTTTTTCCCATTACACAGCCTGCCCTATACTACTGTTGCAGCCATTAAAATATTTCAGTTTTGTTTTCAATGGCAAAGTAGTTATGTTTCTTTTCATTTCTTTATTAAGTTAATTTAGACAAATGTTTGGAGCAATTTATTTATTTTTTTTTAATGACGACCAAGCAGCCGACAGCGCGTTAAACATGTTTGATAAATTTAGCCTCTCAAATCAACACTTTACTTGGCTACAATAAAATCCATAGATATAAAACACTTAAAGCATATCACACAGACAGTTAGTTTAAACATTTATTATCACAACCACAGTAAAACGACATTTGTGAAAAGCTGAGGCAGGCTGCTCTGCTGCTCGCAGTCGCAACAGCGCTCGCAAACGAAATGAGCTATACAATCTAAACAAATAAAATAAAATAAAATAAATTAAATTAATAACAAACATGCAGGTTATCTTACCTCAAAAATCAAGTCTTCACTACAGAACATGGTCATTCTTATTTCCAATAGTTTCCAACAGTTAGACTAATGAAAATAAAGACCAATCAAATAATAAAAAAAAAACAGCCTCCTAACATGGCTAAGAACAGTCTCTTACAGAGCATTGTGGAGAAAAAGCACAGCATCCACAGTGGAAGGGTTTAATCCAGTCCTTCTTTCTTCTATAACTCTTCCAGCTGCGCTGAAGACTCACTACTACTGCTGTTGGCGGAGACACTAAACACAGAGCGAGCCAGTCTTGACAGTTGCAGTAGCAGGGTCTCGTGTTGTTTACACCAGCGATGCACATCTCGTCATATGACATACACAGAGCCATAGAGAGAAAGAGTTGTGACACTCCCATAGACCTCCGTTGTAAATAATGGCGGCGCTTTTAACCGCCTACTTCCGGGATTTGAAGATCGGAATAGTTCCAAACACTGTCATTTTGGCGTTGGACACCATTCACTTACATTGCTGCGCGTCGAGTTGTTCTAGAGTTAAGTTGCTGAAATATCGACCTCTTTTGATTTGTCAACTGTCTATGTTGTATCAGAGGCCCTTTGCGATGCTTATACTGGTCTTCATTTGTATATGCACAGCGTAATTATTTATATTTTATGTTGGTTGTTTCAACCAATTTTCAAGCACTGCCTGCCAGCTAGTGCGACTTTGTCAGCTGTGACAGTAAGAGTTCGGTAATGAATCACTACCACCTTTATAGCAACTTTTATTTAATTAATAATACTAACTTTTCATTATGTTTTATTGTCTTGAGTGAAGCGGCTTGTGAGAACAATGCTGGACCTCTAGGATTGTTATGGGATCACCAGTCCTGTCTGTTTCATGGATCACCTGCCCCTGGTTTTTGTTTTTCTTGTTCACACACACCCACACAAGCACACATTTTTGTTGTCTGTCATTGTTTAATAAAAAATATTTAAGCGAACTCTGAACGGGCCGCCACGGCAGACCTCTTTGCGTGATCACGAAGGTAGGCTAATGGCTGAATCAAAATTTATAAGCAAAATCACGGGAATCAATAGCCTAATACAGCCCAGTTGTGCTAAAATAAATATCATGAGACGTCCATCATCAGATGAATGATATGGAAAAGTTAAGTTAGAGCCGCTAAAGCCAGTGCTACTACCCATGCGAACATGAACACTAAGCTTTTCCCTCCAAAAATATAGCCTAAAACTTATCTCCAAATGCAAAACTGACATTAACAAAATGCAATAATGCAATAACAGCTGAAAAAGTACTTGGGTGTGTGTTTTATTTTATATTTACCGTTCAATAATGTAATCGCTGCTGTCTGTCCCATAGAAGAACATGATGTTCTGATGTTCATCATGAAGAACAGCGTATGTTTTAGAACTAATGGGGCTTACATGAACGACGTGACAGCCATAGCGGCGACATCAAAGAGTATCGCAACTCTTTCTCTCTATGGCTCTGGACATACAGTACTGTGCAAAAGTCTTAGGCATGTTAATACCCCCCCCCCCCCCAAAAAAAAGGTTTTAAAGGGGACATATCATGCTAAATGCACTTTTTTTAGCTCTTAAATGCATTTTGTTGTATATTTGGAGTGTTTAGAACTACAGAAAAGATGAAATTATTCTCTTCAGGTGCTTCGTTGATATCTTTATATTCTGTTTTGGTCATTTTTCAACCTGTTCCGATTTTTCTGTTATCTATGACGTTTTGTGAACTATTACGTCACAGTATTTGCAGCGGAACTGCCAAATAAGGACATTGACTTCCGGCCCAACACTTCGAGCAATCCGCCATTATTATTTCTCGCTGCAATTTTGTAGTCCAAGCTAAAGGATGCAGAAGTTACGAGAGGGTAAGTTAAAATGTTCGGTTGTTGGATGTAGTAACCCACACGCTTTATTACACCGTCTAATGTAGATGAACTACCGCGCTTGTGGCGCATGTTTGACTGAAAGAACGAGCAGAGAGAGAGACCCGGTCGCGCGCGCGCGCGCGCGCGCACTCACTCACTCACTCTCTCTCTTCAGAGAGGCAAAAGTGTAAACAAGACATCACCGTCTCCAAACTAGACGCTGTCTTGCTCTCTCTCCCTCGCACATACTAATCAAAATAAATCGACACGGTGGTAAAAGGTCGGAAGACCAAAGTTTCATGTGTAACAGTTAAATACAGTAACACACCATTGCGATACATCCATATGAAGACGTTGTTCTGCAGGTTCGTCGTCTTCATTTTCATCTCGCTCCGGCTCCGACTCTGGCTCGAACATGTAAGGCTGGCTGGACAAGTCTTCCGTTGTTGATATTTTGTGAATAACGTGTGAATAAAAAGTTTATGTGCCGCTAGATAATCCTATCTCTGCTATCAGACTACGCAAATGGCCGAACGGGGTGGAGTTGAACCTCTGCAACCTGGAGAGGGGGCGGGGTATGAAGTGTCTCAATTCTATTTAAAGAGACCGCACCAAAACGAGTTGATCTCAGACGCACGTCAGAAAAGGGGTAGAAATGGGGCTTGTGGAGCTATAATAATGAGGAATTCAGACCCAAGCATTGCAGTTCCGCTTTATATAGACTACAAATGTATGATTTATATGAAAAAAGGAACAATTTAAAAGCATGATATGTCTCCTTTAAGTCAGTTATTTATATCTTTTGCTGTAGTGTGTCAGTAGTAAATATCAGTTTACATTTCCAAACATTCTTTTTGCCATTAATTGTAATAATCGAGTGAGATTTGTGTATGCACAAGGAGTCTGACAACAGCAGGTATGATTACGGTATGTGATTACATGAAGAAACAGAAAAAACTGAGACAGACTAAATCCAGAAGAACTGCGGGAACGTATCCAAGATGCTTGAAGAATCCTGATATTTCCTACTGACACACTACAGAAAAAGATATAAATAACTGACTTAAAACCATTTTCTTTTTTTTGGGGGGGGGGGGGGGGGTGTATTAACATGCCTAAGACTTTAGCACAGTACTGTATGTCAGTGTGATAGGTTATAAAATGTCTTTCTATGTTTGTTTTTCCATCGTCACCTTTTCATATTTCTTTTAATTAATGCCTAAAATATAAAAAGAAGGATAAGCATAAAACAGGCCTGAGGCCCGTCCCGCGTGTGAATTATGACGTGAAAATTGGCCTGAAGCCTGGCCCTAAGGCCGTAAATAAGTCGGGGCACGTCGGACTTGGGCTGAAATGCAGGGCTTTAAAATGTCAAATTTAAATAAACACTGTTATTTTCAATAAGAATCCAGAGAAAAATGTATCAGTTTCCACAAAAATATTAAGCACCACAATTGTTTTTAACATTGATGATAATAAGGAATAGCACTGATTCAGCATATTACAATGTTTAGCTAGGCATAATGAGCTGAAAACACAGCTTAATAAGTTAGATTTTAAAATATATTAACCTCTGCATGCAAATTTATGAATGTCCAATGCATCTGCTTGTCTGAAACCTCCAAAAATAAAATTGAACAAATTATGCTAAGATGGTATATAAAGCCTTGATTTTCCTTATTTTACATTTTAGTATGCCATTTTACTATCTAATATTAAAGCCATAATGTTGATGTCCATTAGAACCACTTTATAAGATTGGACAGGAATTTGAGGGCGTCTTAATTTTATCTTTATACCAGAACTGGACCGGCTGGTCCATAAACTGGAGTTATGGGGCATGAAGTCGAGACATGCAGTTAAGACTGAGTAGATGAAGGGCACAAATAATGATTATAACCATGAACTTTCCATCCTCTGCTTATACTGTAGCTTCTGCACTGATCTGTCATGCTGAGAGTATAAAGGCTCTTTATTACTGATCCTAAATGAGCACATATTCAGGAAATTGTTTTATGCACAGCTAGCTTGTATGTTTCGGATGCAAATTATTTCTCATTATGCCTCACTCAAAAATTTGTAAAGTCAGTAAATGTGGAATTAATAATGTGATTCTAAAAACCTTGCTTGAGTAAAATCACAAATGAAGATCAGAACTATGAAATTTGAAAGTGAGGTGGTTTTTTCCACACAAACCCTAGGCAAATTGACTTTAGAGACTGGACAACACATCAGCATTTGCAAAATAAAAAAATAAATGATTAATAGCAGTCTGCAAGTATGTAGAATATCACACTCTTTTGATATGACATTTAACAATTTATCATTTATCTGTTTCGGGAAGTCATTATATTTTCTTCAACTATGGGCACTTTTAAACCTTTTTACACACTCTAGGCTGTTTTCATTAAAAAATGTAATAAAATGTGAAAATTTAAATCATTTTGTAATTTTTACCAATTTTTTTTTCTTCAGACATCACGTCTCATATTTCAATGACGCTGTTTATTTCACTAAATCTGGCACAAGTGTAAAACAATAAATGAATAAATACAGTCTATCCATAAAAAAGACATAAGTTAAAGAACATTCATGATTTCTTTGTTTACAATAGTATGGCATGTAGTGGCATAAAATGATAAGACTAAGTCCTGTTTCTGTGTTTGAGTTTTTAAGCTAATGTTCAGTTGCTTCAAAATAATAAGAGTAATTCAAACACCTTTATTTGGACCATTAGGCATAAAATTCTCAGTAAGTGTAATGAAGGATGTTGGCATGAAGGTGCACCTTTACTTGAGCAGAGTGGTTGCTAAAACCGGCTTACTCACTGACGCATCATCTTGAGGTTATTAAGATTGTGATGTGTCTGAAAGTGCAGATATCCGAGTTGTTGAGTTGTTTACTGTGTAATTAGTTCATCCATTTCAACAATTTTGACCCATTGAGGCAGATTTGCAGAACATGATAGACAGAAACTCCTGAGGCCCTGAAATCTGTATAAACATGAGCATTTGGAACAGTTCTTGGAGGAATGATGCAGTCGTCTGCTTTCCCTGGCACGTTCAAGGACACGTCTCCCACGAGCTCGTTAATCATTTCCCAATTAATACTGGGGTTTGGGGGGGGAGGTGGGGGGGTGTTATGACAAAACTCTCAGGTGACTGGAGCGTCGGAGCGTGCGTCCGATCGGACCGCGCCTCATTCTCCCTGACACCTGTCTGGGTTTTGGCAATGATTGATTTGGACAGTGTTATTCTCTGAGAGTAATTGCAGCCCATTCTCCTCGAGCTCGGCTTCTGGTTTTAACGACTCGTGCTTTGCCATTGGGGATCGCAGAGCTGCTTATGCATTCTCCTCCGTAACATGTTATTTGGTGTAATTTTATTTCGCCCATTCCCTTCCTCCCTTCCTGCATGTGATCTCCCCCACTGGCCTTTTATGCCAAGGTTGACCGCATCCATTCAATGGCATAAATCTCCAACTATTTTCTGAAGTGTCGTGAGCAAGCATCTTAGATGCTGTTTGATTCAGTTTCTTGGCTTTTGATAATTTATCACACTGGGTGGCATTAAACTTGACAAAAAAGAAAAAGAAAAATGGGAGGAACAGACACCTTATGGTGCCTGCAAACATTTGTCTTCATCCGCTGTGTTTAGAAATGGCGGTATCTTGCTGAGTTGAGCTGTTTTGTACAGAGAGCTTACTGTGTGACCACAGGATGAGTTTAAACGGAAGCATGATTTGGAGAGAATCACTCGGACTGCCTGTGGCTGTGTAGTTTTACTCGTTCATGCAGATGGACTGTTTCAGATGTGCTGACCGTGGCAGATTGTTGTTTTCACAAAGAACACAAAAAAAGCTTTTGGCTAATATTCAAATTATATTCAAAGGTTTTGCATTTCTTTAAAGCAATGTACTGACTGTAGGCATCAACCTTGTACAAAGCATTTCTTTCCTGTAATCTTGTCTGTGGTCTTCAAGGAGATGCCAGTTTCGGGCTATAGACCTCCAGTGATGAGGCAGACATACTTCGCCATAAGTGTGTCACTGTCTGATGCCTGCCTAGTTACTAGTCATTTAGCAGACGCTTTCATCCCATGTGACGTGTTAGACACAGATTTAATTACAGGAACAGTTCTGCTGGAGCCAAGTCAGGTTATGTGTCTTGCTCAAGAGTGTCAGAACAAAAAGGATGTCTGATCTCAACCAGATTCAAACCAATTGACTAGTTGCACGTGGCTGCCATTTTGGAATTCGGATCAGCGAGTGTACGCGTAGACACTTCCAGTTTCGCATTACGCCCGGTGCGGGGAGCCGGAGAAAGCCGAAAATGATCTTTTATAGTTGTTTATAGAATCAATTATCACTTAAAATACTACTAAGATCCATATTACTATCACACGAGCCAATGGCAATTAAATGCACGGATGGATAGTCAGATTAATGAATGAAATACAACTGATCACAAACAGAAGATTGTATTTGATTCATGCTGCGTACACATCCTCTATGGTACACATACGCAATGACAATTATGCCTGCTGTAAATATAGAGTTACAACTACGATTAGAGTTGTTTGCATAAAATGCACCGTGAACATTCACATGATTGCCCTGAGATAGGCTACAATTTATCTCCATAAATACTATTTTCTCAATTCTGCGCATATATTTTTACTTACTTACATCAATTGCTCGATCAATATTATCATCAAATATTTTACATTTTTAACTGTAGGTACCACAAACAATTGAATATAGGTAAGTTTCTGTATATTTTACACATAGTAAAATACTGTATGTGCTGCTTATAAACACCAAACAGATAATGATTTATGAAACAGATGGTCTTTACTCATCTCACTTGCACAAAATAAATGCAGTAATAGAAAGCATAGAAACGCACAGGTGAAATACACTGAAAATTATATGCATTTAAAAATTTGGTCGGGTTGAAGTCATCCCTCCGGATCTTCTGTATCTACTCAGCCCTTACTGCAGCGTCAACGGGGAATGCATGAAAGCTGACTTCTCTGTTGTAACGTGACGAAATGGTACATAACGGCACACAACGATGAAGTGCTGAGGCTGTCACCCTCTGAAAGGCAAGTCGCCTCTCTTGAATCCTAAAAAGACTATTGTGAAAAAATATCTCTGTGGTAATGGAACTCGGTCGCTGTTGTCTCTCGCTCTCGCTGTCAGATCACCGGAAGTACTGGCGCGCACACTAAAGTTCGAACGTCAACGGTCATCGTGCACGGAGTGAATAGCCCATATCTTTAACCATTAGGCCATCAGTATTTATTAATTTTGGCTCTGAGTCTGGAGGTCTTTACTCCTATCTTTCTTAGCTTTTGAATAAATTACAATTTTGTGAGCTTTTGTAAATGGCAGTGATTACCAGTTCAATTTGGTTGGGTCTGGTTCAGTTATTCAAGTATGTTCATTTTGATTTGGTTTGCTTCAGTTCAGTTCAGTTCACTTATTCGATTCAGCTCAGTTCAGTTCAGATAGTACTTTAAATCTCTTGACAAACTAAAAGACGTAAATGAAATGTGTGTATATTGAGACGGTGCTCAGTTCACCGTACAGTTCAGTTCAGTGCAATTCAAGCTGAGTTTATTCAGCTCTGTTCAGTACAGCTCAAGTAGAGTCAATTCAGTTCAGTTTTGGTAGATTTGGTTTAGTTCAGTTCCGGTTGATTCAGTTTGGTTCGGTTCAGGGCTGCGTTTCCCAAAAGCAACGTAAGCCAACTATGATCACAAGTTCTGTCATATCAGCATATAGTTCAGTGAGTCTGTGGTTCACAAATCGTTCCAATGAACATTTGCAAACAGCATTGCAAAGTTGGTAGCTGCATTGTTTCCTATTTGCAAGACGTGGACTTAATAAATCCTTATCTTGAGCAAAATAAGCAAGCTGACATTCAGTACAATCTATATATTTTATTTAGAATATACGTCTTTTAGTTTGTAAAGAGATTTAAAGCACCGTTTTTGAAGAGTGCACATGTCCATATATTCTCTAGTAATCAAGAAGGAGCCAATGATTGAATCTGGAAATAAAGCAAAATAACTGAGAAAAATGATAATTAGTCCTCAATTCTCAATAGCAAAAATCTGGCATTATTTCGATCTCAAACGGATTAATTAAAATAAGTTTTTACTCCACCACCTGTGTGACATCATTAACCAACATGGTTGAATGACAAATTTGTGACAATATGGTTTCGGGAAACAGTCGTAACTAGCTTGTTGATTTCTTCAACAATATATCATACAATGGTTGTTAAAGTTACAATATGTTTTTGTTTTGTTTTTTCGCCGCTAGCGGTCGCTAACCTCTTACAATAACAAAGGCGTATTTGTTGATGACACATAAGTGGAATTATGGAACTTGCCGTCATGCCGATGGATCTAATAATGTTTATGTATGAGTGAATATATTGATGTTTTTAACATGAATGTTGCATGAAGCAGATCGCGATTGCTAATGAGAGACAGATATCTATAAATAAATATATAAATATCTATAGATAAATATCAGTGCCACACGTGAGTCCCGCGGATTTAGAGGAATAAGGACATTTCATTCTACTGAACTAACTCACCTGCAAGTGCTGAATTACTATTCACACAGGTCAATTTATTAGACGAATGATACTTGTGAGGTAATGCAGCGCTGTTTCACTTGGTCTACACTATCACACTAAACTGCATATGAGTGTGTTGAAAGTTATAATGTTATTCTATGTGTTAGTTTATCTGTATGATACTAGCAGTAAGCTAGCTCAACATTAGAATAACATACTGATCATATTCTATCATTTCATCATGTTGAGCTATATAACATTGATAAGTTTTATGTACATTTGCTCACCTCTAAATTTGTGCGTCTCTGTCAAGTTGAAGTTTTTCACGGACGTGGAGCTCTCGGCATCTCGAAAACACCACGCTGATATTGATCAGCTTGTCTGAAAAGTCTGCTTGCCATGGTCCATAATGTTGGAACGAAACAACAACAGCGTGAGCGTGCCGCTAGATGTAACGCAGTTGTCCACGTCTGTCGCCATGGTTACTATGGCAGTACGAGCGGAAACCAGGGATTACGCGGATATTACGTCATTGACAGGCGACAAGAGGGACCGGGCGACATTGACGTGACATTATTTAAAACTGGAATTTCTCTGAAATCTTTGGGAACTTTTGGGATATTGTAAGTACAGAGCTGCCGGAAATATATTGCTCGGTGCAAGTGATTTTTGGATATTTTATTACATATTGTAGCTTTAAACGTAAAAGCAGATGCGGTCATTTGTAACTTGAATATGTCTGGTGTCACCCACTTCAAGTTATGTTTAGCTGTACAAAAACAGCTTATTTAAAAAAAATATTACATATTGTAGCTTTAAGCAGCAAGTACGTAACTAGCAAGTACGTTGATTTAGTTCAGTTCAGTTGTTCAGTTCAGTTATTCAGATCAGTTTGATTCAGTTCAGTTCAGTTTGATTCAGTTTGAGTGAACACATTGTTCTATGGTGTTGTTAATACTCTACCATACAGTATGAGCTACAGGAACACTAAACAGAATGGTTCAAAACTGTTCATGTTTAAGCTAAATACAGGTTGAAGTCAGAAGTGCTGCTAGCTCACCACTTGCATCTCCACTGATCATTAAAACTCTCTGTTTGCTCTGTAATGCATCTCTGGAGCAGCATGTGTAGGCGAGGACGGAGGCATTGACTCGGGGGTTTTTCGTGACAGATCCTGTCTGAGTCTGTGACCTATAGGGCATACCCATCTCTTTAATGAAACAGCCTGGGCTCTGAGCGTGGCCTGAATCAGCATCAGCTCTGCTTCTAATTTTAGATGTGGCCCACTGAGTCAACAGTGCCGCTTTAGGATTACTGGTAAGTGCAACAGCACAGTAAAGAGACACCTGTCTGGAGGCCTGTAGAATGAAGCAGACCTCTCTCTCTTTCAATGCAGTTAGCATCATGTTGCAACCATCTTAATGAAATATAACAGGAAGCTTTTAAGAATAAAAAAAAAACATTAATTAGGGAAATTTTTATTACTTGCTAAAATTTTCATTTAGATGCTCATTACAGAAAAGTTTGAGTATTTGTGAAATTTGTTGGAAGTAGTTGTAAAGCTATACTAAGGGCAGTAGTTCAAGCATTGTCCCTCACTTCTCTGAGCATTTTATCCTTGCATTATTTATATTTAATGCAATGCAATGTTTTGTTTTTTATTGAATCATATATAGTGTTAATCTGACATTTGGTCCTAGCTTGCTCCCGTTACATGATGATTGGTGCAGTCCTCTTTAATGTACATTTAAATGCAGCTTGCATTTGTTTGTGACAATATCGGCATAATCAGTGGTAAGCTTGCATCCAAGAGAAATTTTACTAACACATTAATGTCCCTAGCGCATCTGTCGAGGGAAACATATGAGCTAATTATACTCATCAGGTTTCCTCTCTTTAATAAGCCATCCCTAAGTGCTGCTTACCGCCACATTAATGGTTGAATTTGAGTTTTTTCCCCAGTAATAAAAGTACCTGACGCAGGTCTGTGGGAGGTTTTCTAAAATTAAACTTCCATAAGTGCGATAAGACACGTGGACCTTTTGAAATATCAAAGAACAAGGAATACTGATCATATTAGGTTAGAAAATTATTATTTTTGTCGGTGTCATTACATTAATAATAGCCAGAGGTTCTTCCAGACCTTCACAAGTTTTTTCATTCATTATAGGATTATACCTTAAAATTACAATATGTAAGAAACTTTTATCAAAATATCCAAAAAGCACTTGCACAGTGTTATATATTTCTTTCAATTGTGTGCTTACATTATGCTAAATGTTTCCAAGAATTTGTAAATAAAGAGAAATTCACAATTTTAAAGAGTGCCCGTCCCTTGTAACTTGACGCCTGTCAATGACGTAATATCCGCGTTATCCCTGGTTTCCGCTCGTACTGCCATAGTAACCGTGGCGACAGACGTGGACAACTGCGTTACGTCTAGCGGCACGCTCACGCTGTTGTTGTTTCGTTCAAACATTATGGACCATGGCAAGCAGGCTTTGGGACAAAAGGAGAACTAAAACGAGGATCAATAGCAGCGTGGCGTTTTCGAGATGCCGAGAGCTCCAAGTCCGCAATTAACTTTGACTTGACAGAGCTTCACGAGTCACGACTTGAGAGGGATGCTGCTCTTGCATGTACTTTATTAGACAGGTGAGCAAATGTACATAAAACGAATCAATGTTATATAGCTCAACATGATGAAATGATAGAATATGATCAGTATGTTATTCTAGTGTTGAGCTAGCTTAATGCTAGTCTCATACAGCCAACAAACTAACACATAGAATAACATTATAGCTTTCAACACACTCAGATGCAGTTTAGTGTGATAGTGTAGACCAGGGATGGGCAACTTCAGTCCTGGAGGGCCACTGTCCTGCAGAGTTTAGCTCCAACCCTAATCAAACACACCTAAACAAGCTAATCAGCGTCTTAGGATTATTAGAAAGCTACAGGCAGGTGAGTTTTATCAGGGTTGGAGCTAAACCCTGCAGGACAGTGGCCCTCTAGGACTGAAGTTGCCCATCCCTGGTGTAGACCAAGTGAAATAGCGCTGCGTTATCTCACAAGTTTAATTTGTCAAAAAAACTGACCCATATGAGAAGTAATTCAGCACTTGCGTGTAGTTCGGTAGAATGAAATGTCCTCATTCCTTTATATCCGCGGGACTCACGTGTGGCACTGATATCTGTCTCTCATTAGCAATCGCGACCTGCTTCATACCATAGTCATGTTAAAAAACATGAATGTATTCACTCATCCATAAACATTATTAGATCCATCGGCATGATGACAAGTTCCATGATTTCCGCTTATTCATTGCATCATCAACCTACGCCTTTGTTATTAGTGAACCTAAGAGGTTAGCGACCCCTAGCGGCAAAAAAATGGCATATTGTAGCTTTAAAATCACTTCATTATACTCCACTATACTTACAATTGGTTTCTATATTTTACTTGATTTCTCGAGTTGTGTCTTTACACTATTTTTGGATGGTTTATGACAATAGTTCCCATGTTATTAAAATAATTTTGTAACATGTTGTATGTTTAAAGGGGTTTTTATGGCTGAAAATTTGCACAATAATGTTAAATTCTTACAGAAGTTGTTCACATCTTGGCCGCAACCTGAAAACAGATGCATTAGCATGTTCAGCTAATGTTAAAAATGGCTCATAATCCTTTCACAGATGAATGCGCAAACAGCCTTACACTAAAAAGCATATTACCCAGATGCTGTGTTCTGTAGCTTTAAGCCTCATTGCCCTCTAAAGAGAACAGACATGCTAAAACACAGGGAGAGAGATTCATTAGCTTCAAATATGGGTACCTGCCGTTAGCCAAGCAAAGTCAAGCCAATGCTCACATCCTGCCAGACATTAAATGCGGCCCACATGCTTCTGTGAGCAAACATTAAGCCCTGGTACTAATGGCATCAGCCCAGCCATCACTATTACAAAGTCCATTATGGCCTTGGAGAGTGGAAATAAATAAACGCATCAAAACGTATTAATATTTTATAAGTTACACTGAGGGTACAGTAAGTCTGATCTACATGAAATGGGGGGGGGGGGGATTAAATTCTAACTCTTCAGTCCCTATTTTGGCAGGAACAATGGAGATCAGATCACAATATTAATTTGATTCCCAAATAGATCCAACCTTGTGTCATGTTTAGTTATTCTGCTTGTTGCCCAATTACAGCTTTTTCTGTTGTCCAGTAATAAATAGTAAAATTATTCGAATTTAGGTCAAGTTTTTGACTGGTCACGTGATCTCAACATGTCATATGTGACATAACATGTGACAAAATAACACTGCAACACTGTAATAACACATAAAATAACACTGTTATTATGTAAGGGATAATGTATAGTGAGCCGGTTGTTATAGTGAATAACAACCCCGACAGGCTGAACGGGATCCCGACGCGAAGCGGAGGGATCTTGAATCAGCCTGAAGGGGTTGTTATTCACTATAACAACCGGCTCACTATACATTATCCCACTTATTACATGGCTACCTACAAAATAAATAAAT
Source organism: Scardinius erythrophthalmus (assembly GCF_964197995.2). Lineage (NCBI taxonomy): Eukaryota > Metazoa > Chordata > Actinopteri > Cypriniformes > Leuciscidae > Scardinius > Scardinius erythrophthalmus. The sequence continues at coordinate 15,971,958 of NC_138239.1, read as the reverse complement.
AATTTGACACAAATTCTTTATTTAAAAAGGAGTTTATTGATTTAAAAACGATTGTATTGCTTCCGCTAAAGAAAATAGTCCATTCCGCGTCCATAGCAACGCGCTGTTTTTCATGGCAACGGTCTGTTATACTTCGCAGCGGTCTGTTATCAAGAAATAACAGACCGGATTCTACATTGGAATTCAGCCAAGCCATGTAATAAGCTAAAATAACGCTGTTTTTAGAGTATTTATCTGGGGTAGGCTATAATTTTAAACTTTTTGTTTAAATGAGGAAAACTGAAAAATGATTGAAAAATGGACATTCAATTTAATAATGATTTATTTTATGTGATGTTATTTCAGATTTGATATGCCTCTCTAGAAGCTCTATTGGATGCAAACGAAAGAGTCAAGATGCCTTGGAATTTTTTAGTATGACACACAGAGAGACATACCTCAGCAGGGAGCTGTTTCTTAAACTCTGCCTAATAATCAGCCAATCAAGCAGATATGATAATGTTTTTCCCCAATCGTCTGGCTGTGGCTTGTCAGCCAAGAGGACTTTTTGACAAGAACCGAATACAACATTTAGATACCTTTCACTTGGCGTCACAATACGCAGTAATAATATATTGATCAAAGACAATTAAATGATGAAACAAGACTAAGTAAAAACAGAGAGACAAAAAAAAAAACCCCAAAAAAAACATGCAGGGTCTTGCTTGCATACAGAACAGAAGAAGCACATTATGTTCCTTAGTTTTTGGGTCTGATGGAAAACTCCAAATGAATAATTTCAAGCTCAGCCTCCTGCTTCCTCCAGGCCTAAATGTCAGATGGTGTGTTTGTCCAGCAGAGTGAAGCTGTTTTTGTGGAATTTGAAGCCCATGACGTCAACTGAAATTAGTCTTATGCAATACTTATTTTTGAGAGCCAGAGTAGAGAAGGTGCACTCAAAAAAAAAAAAAAAAAAAATTTGTTTGCTACTTTATTAAAATTTGCTGAAGCATTTTTTTTGTGTTGGGACTACTTGAATCATTTTTGTTGACATAATTAACTGGGCAGTGGATCTGTAGTTCCCAGCATGCTTTGGATGGGACTGCATTAGGAAAGTACATTTTGAAATTAGATGTAATAACATGAAAGACTTATTGCTTATTGCTTAATGTTCAGTTATGTTTTTGAGTTTCTGTTATGTTTTTGAGTTTTGTGGTTATCATTGGGCTGAAAAGTGGTGCTTGTGCTTAGGCTGTGGGTGGTTATATGATTACTTGGATGTCTGTTGCTTCACACAATGAGCAAAAACTGTGGTAACCGCCAGTCCTGAGACCAGTCTCTCTTTTGCTCATCCTATACGATGGATATAATAGTACACTAAATTACGTACGCTATTGCTAGTTAGTATGACACATTCACTTTTTTATCCTTCTTGTACTGACCTAAAGTAATTGCCTGGAAAAGTTCCTCAATTTAATTAAGTTCACTGAACAAACAACCTTTTTTTTGTGGGAAACTTATGTGTCCTGATGCATTGTGGGGCACTTTCAAGTAGAGTTTATTTCCTAACCCTAAACAACCCAAACCCAAAACTATATAAAAAAAAAAAACATTAATCATTAATCAGTATTTTCCCCCAGTAGATTAAACAAAAATTGCTTAAGAAATTAAGTTGTATAAAGTGATGGCTATGCCACAAGGGTAAGATAAACAAACCTACAGAAATTCAGCTGTACTTGACAGAACTTTGCTTCTCAGGTAAATTGATCTTGTTTTAAATATGTTTGGATGTTTTCTTGAAAAACAAGACAAGGTCTGACCTTTAAACGTGAGAAATAAATACTTTATATATCTATATGTGTAATATTTCTACATACAAACATTGTTATTTTTTTGTATTTTATTTTGTTTATGTTCATGTATTTACATACTATAATAAGTTGGGTTATTGGATTTTCACCGTTGTGTATGATATATAACATAAGCCAGTAATCCAACTTATTACAGCATGTCAGTTAATAAAACAAAATTAGATGCATCTACTTTACATCTGTGAATATACTCATATTTAAGCATAAATTAACCCTCTACTGCATGAATTTTGATGACACATGATAAAAATTATTTCACATCATTTCCTGGCTCATTTGGGAACATTTTATTGATTTATTGAAAAATGTCCCTCCCCCAACCCCCCCAACCCAAAATATTTTTTTGTTGCCTGAGGGCAACGTTATGCAACAATGGTAAAGAATCATAGAGAAAATGATCATTATACAATTCTCAGAGAGCAATACAAAAATAAATGATTTCTTGACATTTTTTTATTATTTTTTTAAGTAAAAAGGGAAAAACACTTGAAACACATCAATATACTTGATTTGATACAGACATAGGTTTGTATCATGTAGTGCGTCATGTCATATCATGTACTTCATGTATCCTAATCAACCCCATATACACTACTGTATAATGACAAAAGTATTGGGACCCCTCCAAATCATTGAATTCAGGTGTTCCAATCACTTCCATGGCCACAGTTGTTTAAAATCAAGAACCTAGGCATACAGATGCTTCAACAAACACTCTCAGGAGCTCAGTCAATTCAAGCGCGGTGATAGGTTGCCACCTGTGCAATAAGTCCATTCGTGATATTTCCTCACTACAAAATATTCCACGGTCAACTGTTAGTGGTATTATAACAAAGTGGAAGCAATTGGGAACAACAGCAACTAGGCCACAGAGTGGGGTCAGTACATGCTGAGGCGCACAGAAGTCGCCAACTTTCTGCAGAGTCAATAGCTACAGACCTCCAAACTTTGTAGAGAGCTTCATGGAATGGGTTTCCATGGCTGAGCAGCTGCTTCCAAGCCTTACATCACCAAGTGCAATGTAAAGTGTGGGATGCAGTGGTGTAAAGCACGCCGCCACTGGACTCTGGAGTGACCAATCATGCTTCTCTGACTGGCAATCCAATGGACGAGTCTGGGTTTGGCAGGAAAACAGTACTTGCCTGACTGCATTGTGCCACGTGTAAAGTTTTGTAGAGGGGGGATTATGGTGTGGGGTTGTTTGGTGGAGAGGGGATTATGGTGTGGGGTTGTTTGGTGGAGGGGGGATTATGGTGTGGGGTTGTTTTTCAGGGGTTGGGCTTTGCCCCTTAGGTCCAGTGAAAGGAACTCCTAATGCTTTAGCATACCAAGACAATTTGGACAATTTCATGCTCCCAACTTTGTGGGAACAGTTTGTAGATGGCCCCTTTCTGTTCTAAAATGACTGTGGATGCTGCACATTAGTGTCACTTTGGTGACTTTGGTCATTCCTGTGCACCCAGGAACCCTACATCTTCCCTACTTGTAACACATTATTTGCCATTGTGAGGTATTGTCCAAGACATCCTTGAAAAGTACCCCTTATGGCATAACGTTGCCCTGAGGCAACAAAAAGAAAAACTGAATTTGTGAACATGCAAAATAAAAAAAAAATTCACAAAACCTGCCAAAAGGCTTCTCTACACCTTCATACACACACACATATTTTTTATGTACAGTTCATGTCATTTTAAATATGATTACTAAAGCAAATAATCTTGCTTTCATCTCACACCATGTGCTCCTGTGACCATGTGTCAGAAAAGGACGTCCCGCCTTCAAATGGTGCTTGATAGTGACTTCCAAACCTTATTGGACTGTTCTTTGATACTTTTTCAAACATTCTAATTGGTTGCAATCATTTAAAGAAAAATGTACTGAACACAGGGCTTAAGAAAACTTTCCGTTGCCTGAGGGCAACGCTATGCAGTAGAGGGTTAAATACTGTTACAAGACTGAGTATTGAAGACAGACTAAGGCAGATTCAAAATATAAACAAGGTTTAAACCACAAGCAGCCAATAAGGCGTAACAGCGTGTAACAGCGACAAACACAGAGTGAAGGTGAGGAACTTAAATACACATAGTGATTAACTAAATGACGAACTGCTGTGATGATTAGTGTCCATGGAAACAGATGAGTGGCGAGAAACAAAGGCTGCGTTTACACTTGGCATGAACATGCGACCATACGCATTGAAAAGACAAGTGTAAACGCGCTTCTGATCGGAACGTTATCTGATCAGCGTGTCCAGGTTCGGAGGTAGTCGAGGACGCATTGTGATCAGATCTCAGTGTAATGTAAATGCAATCCAGCCGTCGTGTCTGCATTCACAGGTGGACGTCACACAAAACACCACCCACTGTCATATGAGCGGGGCACAACCTAACACTTTTTGACTTTCTCCGTTTCTGTAAACCTACTTAGGGTTCAGAGTATTTATTTTTTCCCACATGTCTAGTACATGTATGTTGTTTTGTTTTATTAATGCAGTGTCTACTTTTTTCTTGATATACCCTGGAAGAATGGAAGTGAAATGTGACAACATGCCCCATAGGTGGGGTACATTGTAACATGACCATATGATAGCTTAAAATGCTATCTGATCTAATAAAAAAAATATACAAGACAAACTAAAATATTTTCTCAATAAAATACAATTATTAACCTTTTCATATGAAATCATTTTTGAGTTTGACAACGAACACACCAGAAAACACAGCTATACAACGTACACTCACCTAAAGGATTATTAGGAACACCATACTAATACTGTGTTTGACCCCCTTTCGCCTTCAGAACTGCTTTAATTCTACGTGGCATTGATTCAACAAGGTGCTGAAGGCATTCTTTAGAAATGTTGGCCCATATTGATAGGATAGCATCTTGCAGTTGATGGAGATTTGTGGGATGCACATCCAGGGCACGAAGCTCCCGTTCCACCACATCCCAAAGATGCTCTATTGGGTTGAGATCTGCTGACTGTGGGGGACATTTTAGTTCAGTGAACTCATTGTCATGTTCAAGAAACCTATTTGAAATGATTCAAGCTTTGTGACATGGTGTATTATCCTGCTGGAAGTAGCCATCAGAGGATGGGTACATGGTGGTCAGAAAGGGATGGACATGGTCTGAAACAATGCTTAGGTATGCCGTGGCATTTAAACGATGCCCAATTGGCACTAAGGGGCCTAAAGTGTGCCAAGAAAACATCCCCCACACCATTACACCACCACCACCAGCCTGCACAGTGGTAACAAGGCATGATGGTTCCATGTTCTCATTCTGTTTACGCCAAATTCTGACTCTACCATCTGAATGTCTCAACAGAAATCAAGAGTCATCAGACCAGGCAACATTTTTCCAGTCTTCAACTGTCCAATTTTGGTGAGCTTGTGCAAACTGTAGCCTCTTTTTCCTATTTGAAGTGGAGATGAGTGGTACCCGGTGGGGTCTTCTGCTGTTGTAGCCCATCCGCCTCAAGGTTGTGCGTGTTGTGGCTTCACAAATGCTTTGCTGCATACCTCGGTTGTAACGAGTGGTTATTTCAGTCAAAGTTGTTCTTCTATCAGCTTGAATCAGTCGGCCTATTCTCCTCTGACCTCTAGAATCAACAAGGCATTTTCGCCCACAGGATTGCCGCATACTGGATGTTTTTCCCTTTTCACACCATTCTTTGTAAACCCTAGAAATGGTTGTGCGTGAAAATCCCAGCAACTGAGCAGATTGTGAAATACTCAGACCGGCCCGTCTGGCACCAACAACCATGCCACGCTCAAAATTGCTTAAATCACCTTTCTTTCCCATTCTGACCTTCAGTTTGGAGTTCAGGAGATTGTCTTGACCAGGACCACACCCCTAAATGAATTGAAGCAACTGCCATGTGATTGGTTGATTAGATAATTGCATTAATGAGAAATTGAACAGGTGTTCCTAATAATCCTTTAGGTGAGTGTAGTTTAAAACATAATAATAATGAATAATTTCCAATAATGAATAATCTCTCAGTCTTTATTCACCTTTTTCTAATGTTTTCTCAATAGCATTCATAAAAGTATAGAATAGAATAGCATAGTTCTAATAGGGGCTCATTGTAACGCAGTGTTATAACGTGCCCATGCGCTGCACAACTGGGATTTAAACCCTGTCTTCTGCTAGTTTGTGAAGCATTAAAGAACTATATCAACTGTTAAATAACACATTGGAGATTAAAATAATATCAGATGTGTCTAATTTTAAAAAAAAATCTCTATATAGTGTTGATATGGCAACTAGAAAATACAGTAAGTTTCGTCATGCTAGCATGTGTGGAAGTATTTAAAACAAGGGTGTTATAACTAGCCCCACGTTAGGTTGTGCCCTGCTCTCCCCTACATTTCAAATATACTGAAATGTTTGCCTTCGCACCCAAAAGTTGCTGAACCATTCATTTTCTGTAAAGAACGCAAATTTTTCCCACCACAGCTGGCAACGTTCTCGGACCCATACGTTTCTCTGTACCGTTTCCATTACGGCATCTATCCACATTATTAGCACTTGCAGCCTCTTCATCCTCCTCATTTTGTGAGATTTGTAAAATGAAACCACACTGGTTTTAAAAGAAAACCCACCACTTCAGGTCGATTTTGCACTGCAGCCATCCTTTTTTTTTTTTTTTTTTTTGCGGGAATGCGAGATCCGATCTGTTATCCAGACACAAAAGCCACTCGATGTGGACATGTGTAAATGCACCATGTCCTGATTGGCTTATGATCTGATCTGCTTGATCGGATCACAGTGATCGCATGTTAATGCCAAGTGTAAACGCAGCCAAAGAACACTTGTGACTGATGAAAACAAAAACTTAGCCCATGAAAATGAAACTAACTGAACATAAGTAGTTATTATAGTTATAGTTAAAAATATTACAACATTTTTTTCAAATTAGTCGTCAGTAAACCCAACAGCACATTAAGTGCATCAACATATCTTTCCATGACTCTTATCTCTTGAGGTAATTTTGACTGTTATCACCAAACGTGGGAATTTTCTAGCCTCATAAATGAGACATGATGCTCTACATTAGTGTGTTGAACTCCATTATATGACTCACTTGATGTCCCACAGTCGGATCAGCACTCTGGAGTCGTGAAAGTAGATAGACTAGAATATGACATTGTTTATTTATCCTGTTATAATGCTGGCATGCCTCCTGATTTATCTTGGGAGTTGAATGTAGAGCTTGGCAGACAGTCATTATGGTGGGTTCAATTACACAAGTCCAAGTAAATGATCTAGCAGGAATGAATCAGTGATTACGGAAGATTATTTGCAGTGAACTGCTGTTGCCATTTCCGCAGTAAACAAACTTCAGACTTTGAAAGATTTTACTTTTTATTTTATGCTGATATTATAGTGGCTCTTTAAAACAGTATGGGATCCCATTCATTCCAGAAATATTTCTCCATTTTTGTTCCATATATAATAACATCATATGGGTTTGAAAAGATATGCAAGTGAGCAAACAATGACAGAATTGTATAGAACAAGTCCTGGTGTAGTGTCCCTTTAAGACAGGTGCAACAATGATTTAAAGGGAGGCGGATTGTCCATCAAACACTCTCAGTGACATTTGACTACCTCTCATTCTACTATAGACTGGATCCTTTGAAAGTTAATGTCAGACCAAAGATGAGAGAGAGTGAGAGGAGAGAAGATATACCTGATGAGAGGGGGAGCGAGAGAAAGAAAGAGTGACACCTGTGCTCTGTTTTCAATATTCCATGCATTTAAAAGAGAGTAAGGATCTCTCCTAGTCACAAGAGCAAACGTCGTCACATCAGCCTTCAGACGTAAATGTCACATGAATTCAAACTGGAGTCACATTTTGGGGACTTTGTTGAACATATGGTCCCGAAGATACAATTTTGGCAACCATCTGCTATGTCATTTTTGACCCTCTCTTTATTTCTCTCTCTCCATCAAGTCATGCGTCACCAAAGCTTATATCTGATGTTTTTTTGTCTTCAGGATTTCTACATTATGATGTTTGTATAAGCTCAGCAAACACAATCCCATGACATTTTGTCATCTAATGGTAACTTTCTGTAAGAGAGTGTTTGTGTGAGTCTGAGCTGAAGTCCCCCAAGACAACATTTATTGATGCTTCTTGTAATGTCACAATCTTCAGACATTTCAAAGATGACCGTGCTTATCTGTTCTCCAGTGCTACTGTTTGCTGAAGCCTTTAGTGATTTTAAATCAAACACAACTGGATTTATCTTTTCACTCTTTTCTTCTATCTGTCTACAGTGAGACTTAGATATATTTATTGATCATTCAAAACTTTTATCTGTATCTTTCATCCACAGGCCTTGTTTCTGTTCGAGTCTGCATCATTTCTGTCTTCATTATTTCTTCTTTGAGGTCTGTGTTTTCCTTTTCTTAATCTCCGCTTTCTCTTTTCTCTTATTCATTGTGTCTGTCTTTTGACTTTATTAAATTAGTCTCATTGAATCAGCATTGTGATGATGAAAATCTTTCTTATCTTATTTTTACCATACGAAACAGTGCGAGGTAAAAATAAAATTAGCAGCGCAATAAATCCGGTCAGGATTGTCCCCAAAGGTCTTTTCAATAACTTTCCTCTGTAGGACGCCAAGTGACCAGTCACCCACACTCTAAGCAGAAAGTGTGTGCTAGCTCCTTCACCACAGTTACCGCTGAGAGAACAGAAGCCAGCCGTGGGAAGTCTCTGATCAGCTGAGCTTTGAAGATCTTCAGTGCCAAGAAGATCCTAAAATTAACTAACTGTTGTCATGTTTGCACCAACATGGTGCTTCAATCAGAATTAGCGTGCTTAAATTATACTTGTTTAGCAACACTTGAGTTAACTTTTGATTTGTTGAAGGTCAAAGGACAATTCTAACAAGTTATATATACAGTAACGACATTCCGTCTTACATCGACTTTAAGTGGCACATAGTGAATAGTGTTGTCATGATACCATAAATACTTCTTACGATACTATACCAGCTGAAGTATTATGATACCATGCAGTATTGTGTTAATTAAAAATTAGAATCTACAAAATGAACCAAATTTTCATAAATGCATAGATGTAAATGAAAACAGACTAGGTTTTCCTAAAGCCCCCAGTAGGTGGCAGCGAGTCTTAAAGGTGGTATCAGCGATTTCAGGCCCAAACATAAATGTTCACATTCATCTAATCTTACCTAACGATCCGCTAACTGCCCGCCCCATAAGCATGCCGTCAAAAAAACGCGTCTCTGTAGGCAGCCTAGGCTCTGAGATCTGCACACAAAAACAGTTGTTTTCACCCGTTTTAGCCAAACACTCAAAACCCAAACAAATAGTGTTCCAACCAATCACCGACAGGGGCAGGTGTTGTGAGGTTTTTGCGTGCAGCCGTGCACAAGCACAAAACCTCACAACACCCGCCCCTGTCGGTGATTTGTTGGAATACTATTTATTTTGGTTTTGAGTGATGTTGATACCAACTGTTTTTGTGTGCAGATCTCAGAGCCTAGGCTACCTAGAGAGATGCGTTTTTTTGACAGCATGCTTATGGGGCGGGCAGCTAGCGGATCGTTAGGAAATATTAGATGAATGTGATCATTTATGTTTGGGCCTGAAATCGCTGATACCACCTTTAATGATTGAGTCACTGAATCATTTATTCAAATGATTCGTTCAAAACAGGAACATTCATTCATTCAGGAACAGAGCAAGTGAATGTTTTTATGAATGGCTTAGTTGATCATAGATTCGCTCGATATGTGTTCAAAACATGGATTAATTAAGAAAAAAACAAAAAAAACTGTGTTACTCTGGGAAATGATAATCAGTGATAATGTTGTCTACACTAAATGCGGCGTGGTGCGACGCGACAAGACAAATCCCCGACAGTAAACTGATGCCTCGTTCTATTTATGATGTACTCCAGCACTCTCGATACTTGGAAGTGTAGGAACTATCCATGTTCCCGTTCGCCATCTCAGAGTCAGACAGCTGCCTTCTAAAAATCAGCATCCTTAGAAACACTTTGAAAAACTTAGATAGAACGTCAGTGGAGAAAGGCATATAGTGAATCATAACACCATGAAATACATCATATACATAATTCACCCACTATATTGCTAAATGTACCCGATTTTTCATATCAACAGAAAAGTATACCGGGATAACCTGGCTTCTCTTGAGACTCTCCTGCTTTGCAGCATAGTTAATGATATGCTAAAGGCTGCCGGCACGTTGACGTGATTGGTTACAAGGTAGTGTGTGACATTAGAAACACCAGCAATTTCAAACCGCTTTTTTGAGACTTTTTTTTTCACTGCAGTTTTAAAGTCCCTGTGAACCGGAAGTTGCAAACAATTTTTCTCCAGTGTTGTGATGTATTTCCAAGTGAAACAGAATATTGAACAGAGGGCAGGGTTTTACTTTAGCACTCCTCTTCTCCATCTCATAGCAGATTAACCGTTTGAGGGGAGTGGTTAAGCATTTTCAACCCAAGCCGTCAAACCTACATCATCAGAGAAGGAACGCCATTCCAGGCCGGAAGTAACTTTTCAGATTTTGATTAAAGATTACCACGGCAAACAATTTTTTTCTGTGTATTAACTTGCACGGATTAATTGTTCACCTCAAGACTAGTAATATGCGCTAACAAAGTAAATAGGGTCAATTTTGATTTCATGTCCACTTTAAGAAGAAAATACTCGGCAATGGAGTTGACTTATGAATTTGCACATGGTTTGACCATAGAACACCACATAGACATATAAACAATATTAAAACCTTGATTTTTACCACAGGGGTCTTTAAATAGTTTTATTTCCATTTTTATGTTTGAATTATTAAATAAATAGCTGTTTTTTTTTCTTTAAGCTAAAGAAGCAACATATATAAGTATTGTCAAATTAAAATATAGAATTAAATCATTGAACGTGGCAAAAAATAATACATAATAGTGAATTTACTGGGAAATTCCTTTTAAAAAAATAATTTTTTTACCCACCCCCATAGATTTATGATTCATGAGAGGCTTCATACACTTTGTTTAAAAAGAAAACAATTAAAAGCCTACTGAGGGGGGTTATCACACAAGCCCACTGAATGAAGATTGTAACTTCAAAGAGAACTTTTAAACAACTGGTTAAGTTACGTAATTTTCTGAAGGAAGTGAAAGGGTGTCAGAATATGGGAATTTTTTGGAATCTGGGTGTGGATTTAACATGAAACAGTTATGTGATTGAGCCCCGGAGAGTGCTTATCACAGAGGCTGGCGTCTCCCCATTTAAAGGACTGGTCCGTCACAGTTCAGGCTTCTGCAACTAGAAGAGCAATCAGCAATCCAGCTGTGATAGACTAACTATGCTAATTAGAAAAAGTATTGGCCACAGTGTGGTGATTTATACATAAAAATAGGCACACATACTCAAAACACACACAACACAAGTGTAGACAGACGTCTTCTGTAGATTACCATTGGTACCACTGGCCTTACCATTCACTGCTGTTGTCAAAGTCAGCCTGAACTCAAAATTCGCTCTTTTCCCTTTATTTGTTTGTTTGTCTTTTTGAACATCTTGTTTAACTGAGGAATACATCACATTTTGGAAGTGGAACAGGTTATGAACGCTATTTTATGTTGACTTAAAATAAAGATTATCTGGTTTGACAGCCTGCCACTATGGAGAAATGTCAACAAAGCTGTATGATAAAGGTCAAAAGATTGGATGTGTATCATCTCATAATTTTGGTTGGTTGATTCTGATCTATATAAGGTCATTTCACATAATAGAAATCAACATGATTTAAATGCATTTCTCCAGAATATATTGTGTTTTGCCTGCATGTACTGAATGCAACTACTTTAAAGGAACACGCCGACTTTTTAGGACTTTAGCTTATTCACCGTATCCGCCAGAGTTAGATAAGTCCATACATACCCTTCTCTTCTCCGTGCGTGCCGTAACGCTGTTTGACACACCCACCGCTAGCCTAGCTTAGCACAAATACTGGAGGTAAACGGCTTCATCTAGCCTACTGCTCCCAAAAAGTGACAAAATAACGCCAACATTTTCCTGTTTACATGTTGTGATTTGTATAGTCACAGCGTGTACAAATAACAAGGTCACATGAGACAAAGCCATCTTCTAACCGTATACATACTGGGAACTATATTCTCAGAAGGCGAAGCACTGCTACTTCTGCAGAGTAATTTACTCCAACTCTGAGCAAACTCTCTGCTCCTCACCATGGGGCTTCTCCGGTGGTGCGAGTAAATCACTCCGCCCAAGTAGCAGTGCTTCGCCTTCTGAGAATATAGTTCCCAGTATGTATATGGTTCCCAGTATGTATGGCTGTGTCTCATGTGACCTTGTTATTTGTACACGCTGTGACTAAACAAATCACAATGTGTAAATAGGAAAATGTTGCCGTATTGGGAGCAGTAGGCTATGGAGCCGTTTACCTCCAGTATTTGTGCTAAGCTAGGCTAGCGGTGGGTGCGTCAGACAGAGTTCCGGCATGCACGGAGATGAGAAGGGTATGTATGGACTTCTCTTACTCTGGGGGATACGGTGAACAAGCTAAAGTCCCAAAAATTCGGCGTGTTCTTTTAACAAGCAAGACTTTTTTGGTCAAAGTGCCTCACCTGAAGAGCCCTTCCTGCATTTATGTACCTGGTCCACCAGCATTAGCCAACCTGGACCAGCATAGATGTATTATATTCTGATTTGCCATAAAACCACAGTGGCTGTGGAATGATGTTTTTGTAATGTGCGATCAGGACATTCTGCAGTTTTCACAAGGACAGCCAATGTTGTTTAGCCGCCTCTGAAACATTGTTTTGCTCTGTTCTTCTGGGACACACTAGCTTCTCTACCATCATTGATTTCTAGAGAGCAGAACTCAAATGGAAGAGATTAGGCTTCTGTCCTGTTATTTCCACTGTAAGGTGTACTGGGACATTTTAGAGGAGTCACACGGATTAAGAATCTCGCCTAAGTGTCTCGTCCAATTCTTCAGGCTCTCCTCCCAGAACAGTTCTTTGAGATCTGTAGTATTGAAGCATTTTTTTTTTAGGAGTTTCTTTTTTTACCGTTTACAGAAGTAAAATAAGAAAATTTTAAACCTTAAAAGTAAACTTTAAAAATAAACGTTTAAAGTGTTGTTAGTTTGAAAAGGAATGTATTTCATTATTTGAAGCTCAATCCAGGCTGTACTAAATTTCTGTTTACTAGAAAAGACTGGCAACTGGCATCTGTCAAGGTAAAATGTCAATAACTAATTTTTAATGTAAAATTTCTGTGACAAGAGCCTCGTATTTTCAAGGCTGCTTCCCAGCCTGTTGTAATTCAGAGCATCAAACCTGAAATAGCTTTTCTGCGCATAATTGCAGGTGCTACACATTATGTATTAATGAAGGACACAGTACAGGGCGGGACAATATGAATAACTCACTCTGACAAAGTCAGGAAGGACTTAGTGCCGGGCTGTCTGCTCGATGGAGACTCTCTTTTCATCCTGTATCCTTGTTGGGACTGGGTTTTAGTATGAAGAGGAGAAGAGGAGTGGTGGGAAAGATGTGTGGGGTGTGGATGACGGAGAATAATTCAGTGAATTAGCTCTTCCTTTCTCTCTGTATCCTCCCCGCTTGCACCTTCTTTTCATCCTTATCCTCTATTGTACAGAAAAGAGTTTTGCTTCCATTCATCCATGGAAGTAAATGGGACTTCAGGTCAAAACCTGTGGAAAATTACAGCCAACTTACAGGGGGGAAACAGAAATACTCTTCTATGAATTACTGGTGGTAAAATAATAATAATAATAATAATAACATTCATATGGAGCTAAATGTTTGACATTCTTTATAATTACTAGAAAAAAGTCAATTCCTTCCGGCACAGTAGTATATAATATGGCACAGTACAGTGTTTCCCCTACAATGTATTAAGCACATAGACTGTAAAAAAATATGGACGTAGTGTCCGTGACGTCACCCGTAGGTTTCTGAAGAGCATTTTTGAAGCCTAAAGTGGGCAGAGCCGGCCGTCGCCATCTTGGCCTTGTGTCACTCCCTGATAACAGAAAATGGGCAAAGAGGCGGGGCTTGAGTGGAGCTGAGGAGCCTGGCTCAGGCTGGGGAGGTAATGCTATAAGTCTGCGACTGCACGGGCCTCGCGCTAAAGTGACAGTTGATGATGTAAAGCCAATTAAAAGTTCCTATTTTTGCCCTACGAAATATTATAATAGTTAAAAGACATGGCTACAAGTGAGACTGTGTATCGTGATTCTGTACTATTCTGCTAGTTGAAAATGTATTATGCAGTAACTTAATATTACTCTGAGAGAGTGTGTGTGAAAGTGATTTATGTGCATACATGTCAGTCACTCTTTTTTTATAGTCTATGGTCCATCAGCGCGGCATCGCTCGTCAAGTTCGTAGAGAGCTTATTCAGTCCATTTTAAATTCTGATTTTGGCCACCTCTCAAATGGGTTAAACCATAGATATATTACCTAAGTTCAAGTAAATGCGCTAGAAAATCCGCGCTCATTCAAGAATGTGCATTTATAGCATGGACGGAGAAAGCGCCGACACCTGCAGGATTTCATCTAACGGTACAAGCATATCTATCTGTTCCGTGAGAACGAACGAGCATTTATTGACGTTTTTAAATCTGAAAACTCCAAAAAAGCAACGAAATTGTCAGACATCCATTAGTGCATGTTCACAGAGGAAAACAACTGAAATACAGCGCTGGTTGTTCTCTCGAACAATACTCGACGACAACGACGGAATCCTAAGCCGTGGGCGAAGTAATGGGTGTAAATTGTATGAAATAATCCCGAAAAAAAGCACAAAACACTGCAGAGGTGGCAAGTTCAGCAGCTAAAATTTGCTGAGGTGAAGTGACGGCTAGTAACAACAACTAACAGCTAGTACAAACGGCTAGCATTGACATCAGTGGCAATCCACCTGTCACTCAAGTGGCCACACCCTTAATTATGCAGAACTTTAAATATTAATCAACTAAACAGATGAGTTATAAAAAAATTCACCCCCCTCACAGTTGTTATGAAGGGCAAAATTAGCTAAAGTTGGTAATTTTAACATGGGGGAGATACAGATTTGACTCACTTGTGCAGCCAGCCTCAAGCGGCCAGTCAATGAATTGCAGTTTAACTCACTTCCGTGTTGGTTTCAAGAGAGAGACAGGGAGGTTGCCGCTTGATTAAGCAGCGGCGCAGCGCCACCGCTGGATTTTCTGCGCCGCATCAAAATCTTCACATGATCTGTAATATCACACGACATTCACCTACACACCTAAAAACACTGAAACATGGCGACCGGTGGCGTTGCCAGTGCGATGGCTCTGAATCCACTTGTTGACAAGAAAGGAGGAAAGAGCCACAAATGGAAATATTTTTGATTAGGCTAATGTCACGTTGCCATAAGGGGCCGTTCACATGCAAATATTTCAAATGTGGGCGCGCGGCAAGCGACGCGGCGAGCCTCGGTTCATGGTTGCATAGCAACAACAGATGCCACGGGAGAGCGAGCAAACGCTTGTGGAAAGGAGAAAGCGGTACGAACTTTTCTCCGTTGAAGTCTATGGAGCCGCTGTGTCCATTTTTTTTACTGTCTATGGAAAATATGCCATCCCGCCCCTCCGTGTTCGGCGATCAGGTTTCATTCTTGCACAGCTTGTTTAGTAACTTCATGTGCGGGTCTTTTATTTTAATACAGGGCTATTTTCTGTCCAATTTGTGAGGACATTTTTCTTTTTTCCCCCTTTTTTGTGTGTTGTTTAATTTAATTAGTGATTCTACATTTAAATATTGATGATTACAAGTTTGGGGGATATGCGATTAATTGCGATTAATCACAGCAAATTGTCTTTCTTACATTTGAGCCCCTGCCCCTGATGAACTCTTTGCACGTCCCTGGAGGTTAGTGAAGTAAAATAGGCTATGCAAGCTAGTCACCTTTTAAACTAATGAAAAGTTTCATTTGGATTTTAATGTTCAAAATGTCTACAGGATAAAATAAATGAAAGTACTGGTTACATGATGATGTATCTAAGTGCTAATGTGTGTTACAGAAAAAAAGATCAGTAGTGCAGGTGAGGGAGGAAAGAGTTAAATTTTTCCACTATCAATTTCTACCTTACATCTGAAAATTAACACAAAAGAAAAACATGAATAATCCTGTCCTAATCCTGTTTGTGACCAGTTCAAGGTACGTGCTGCAATAATCATGTCTTCTGTTGATGGTAAGTCAAATTTGCATGTCTCAAAATGTCCATTTCTATCCACAAAACTTGCCAGAAGTCATGGTTTAAGGGGTTATTAAAAAAAAAAAAATCTTCCGGGGGTGCATGCCCCCAGACCCCCCGCGAGCGGCTTGGTAGCAACCTCCGGCATGTAACAGCACCGCTGCTGGAAGAATTGATAGGGGAAACACTGCAGTAGTATATAATATGGCACAGTAGTATATAATATTCTATACAGTATCTTTGAGCACAAGAGGCAAACCAAATGTGTATAAAAAGCCAAACGATTTGTTTGTTTTTGTCCCGGTTCTGTTCAGTTAGTTTTATTTTCATGGACTTTTAGTTTGTTTTTTCAGTCACATGCTCTCCTTTGTCTTAGTTTCCCGCCAATCATTGGTTTCTATTTCTCATTGGTCTATTTTAAGTTCCTCTGTTGTATCACTCATTGTCTGGTATTGTTTGTGTGTAGCACACTGTTTTATGTTGTTTGCCTGTGATGAATAAATCTAGCTGTTATTGGGAAACTTATTCTGCTGTAAGATATTTGTAATTTGTAGTGATTACAATTTAGCTCAAAGGAATTATTAATTAATTTATAGGGAATTCAAAAGAGTCACTTATTACAACCGAGCAAATGACTTGTTCGCGGTTCATTTGAACTGGCTGCAATTATCAACTCTGCAACGGATATAAATATCCGAACTATAGTGAAACACTATATAGTTAGCAAGGTAACTTAGATCAGAAGTTTAAGACATTAAATTTGTAAGCACAATAACACAAGTAATATTTCTCTTTAAAATACAAACAAGACTTTATTGATTATTCTAACACATACAACTAATATCTAACACAGACACACACATTCATACGCGTTGCAGAAAGAAAGAGAGTAAGGAAAGATTAAGTTTTAAGAGTGAGTTTAAGAGTGAGATGATGTAATCCCAAGTTTCTATGCACTTATAAAACACAACCTGAATGAACCATCAATCATTAGTTTAACCCTTTTATCGTTTCCTAGGTTATTAAATCAGTATCAAATACACCAGTTCAGTTTAAGAGTCTGGAGGCAGTACTTGCTTGTCTTTGCTTTTGGGGATTCCCTTTTGTTGGGTGTAAAGGGTTTTCCCGGTCCGTTCGTTGGCTGGTCTCCGCGTGCCTGATGTCTGGGTCACGTGGTCAGTCACGTGGCGTGCTGGCGGAATGAAAGTCTTTGTTTGAAGCTGGCTTTGCAGAAGAAACGTGGCTCGAAATCTTGTCGCAAAACTTAACTTAGAACCGAGACTCACAACGGAAAAGAAAGGAAACTAAGAAAAGAAAGGAAATTGAGAAGAGTAGATGATGGCTTGAATGAAGCTGTTTAACCCATGTTCTTCAGATCTTGATTTGGGTTATTTCGTCTGCGCGTTTTACATGGTTACTTGTCTGTCTTAGATCTTCATCTCCCGCTGCATTTTTGGTTCTGCACTGAAACTCTACTTTGTTCTGGTGTTAAGATTTTAAACTCAAATGTCCACCCAGCCTCCTGGATCAGTTCTAACCAATTAGACACTGTCTTTGTTTAGGAGGTGGCGTTCTCTTCACTTCTTATCATAAATCAAGCTTATCTGTGCTCTCCTTACTCTCTAAGCTCTAGCAAAGAGTACAGAGGCCACAGCTAAGACATTATTACTATTATAAGAATCCGAAACATTTTCCACAGATTTCAATCAAGCCATCCTTTGAATTAAGAACATAAGATCATATCGATATGAAACACAACACATTTTCATTCAAAAATCTATCAATTATTACAATTACATGAATTGTATGGCATCTAAGCATATCAGATACACCCATCTATTGTAGGAACAATATAGAATCATGTCGTTGCATGATGCTTGATCTATAAGTCCATTGAAAATTGTTCTTGAATGATTTTATTTATGTTATAGGTAAAATCTCAGCTCTGTGGTTTGAAACGATTTTACACCCTGAGGTCTATCCGAGGTCCTTACGGGGGGGGGGAGTCTGGAATGTTGTGGGCTCGAGCAGCTTCTGCTGTTATCTTGATCGGGCTGAATTGTGCTATCTCTGAGCCAATCATTCTTTTCCAAGCTATCTTACATTGACCAGTTCTTTCTTTAGTTGGGCTCATCTTCTTTGAAGCTTGCATGGCCATAAAGTTCTTAGCTGGGGGTTTTCGTTGGTCAGCGGAGACTGGCTGGCTGGAGCCTTCTTTTATGGCTCTGGGGTTGGTGATTTGGTGTCTGGAATGTTCAGTTCTGTGAGAAACTATGTTTGAACAATTCACCTGGAAGATTCATTTGTGTTTGTTTCGCACTCAATCCTACATATCCCCTCTTCGTACGGCGATGTGTTAAGATGAAGACATCGGTGAACGCTGGAGAAACACGGGTAGAAGAAACAGACACATACAAAGCAAACAACAAGACAACACCTCCATGACTGGTCACTGTACTGGTGCAGGGCATTAGATTACTTAAGTATTAAAAGTTCAAGTTCATTCTCTCAATATGGTCTATTATATTGAGTAGAGTTTAAATTTTGGGATTGTTATTCTAATTTGTTTCGGTACGGTGATTCTTTGATCAAATTCTGTGATTACGTTTGTTTGTTATCTTCTCTTCTAAGTTGTTTCACGTTAAGACGTTTTACCTTTTATTTTCTGGTGAAATAATTTGTGGTAACAATTATGTGACCCATCATGCATGGAGCTCTCTGGCTCACATTCGTTTTAAGGCGGCTTACAAGTGTCAGGCGTGGTGCGTCAATCCTATTACCGTGACCTTGACCCTTAGGGGGGGTAGACATGCATTTTACCTAATACAAGAAGAAGGAAAGTTAAGGAAGAGGTAAAACAAAACAATTGAGTGTTCCTAGTATGGCTTATAACTACTGTTGTGCAGCTAAGGTGTCAGGTATCACAGGGTAATGAGAGGTGTTCTACTTGTTGGATGGATAGCTAGTATGTTTCCTATGGTAAGTGTAGCTAAGTCGTTAAGCTAGTTTCTGAAGTTAGTTTTCTACCTGTGGGGAAAACATGTTTGTTGAATGTTTTCCATGGTAGATGTGGTTAACCTCTACGTGTTAGTGAGCATGTTAGTGGCGTAGGGTAATGCATGTATGTATGTATGTATGGTCAGATCTGTCTCAGTCTGTTTGGCTCCCCCCCTTTTCTTGAAGGCTTGCCCACGTGCTTCTTGGCTTAGCTTTGATGAGCTTAGATGAAGGTTGGCTTGTTGCATCATTGCCTTAGGAAAGGGATCTTCTATGATCTGCTGGGGGTCAGTCCAGTAAGGCAGGAAGTTCTCTGGCAGACATTGGGAGGCAGTTTGGCATGGATGCGTGAAGCTGTGGTGCAAAACTTTGTCTCCGTTGTTGCACTCCTCTTGTGATGCCTTCTGGTTGTGACAGACTTTCTGACCTTCTGTGCTTACTGTGGTTACTGTAGCACACACGTGGTTCTTGAGTTTGGAGCTTGTGTGATGGTTTCTTTGTGAGTAATGGGAAGCCAGTGTGGTGTTTTCTGGTACCTCTGGGTGTTTGTCAGTGGTTGGCTGTGAGAGACCCCTCTGTTCTGTGTTGTTGTAGAACAGGTGGTCGTCATCTTCATTATGAAGGTGTACCAGATGATCATTGGTCTTCCGTTCCATCGCTAGTCATAGTGAATTTGACTCATCTTGTTGGTCATTCGTGTTCAGCTTGTTTTCTATGAACACTTTCATTTGCCTCATTAGTTGCTCCATGTCTTCTGAGGGTAAACTGTCTTGTTCTTGGGCACACTCAGTGTTGTGTTTGACTGAGTGGTGCCGAGGTGAGTTTCGTCGTCGATTACTCACATTGAATGCTTTTGGATGCGTTGGTTGACAGCCTTTGGATATCCAGTTAGGATTCCAGTTGTTTCCTTCTTGTGGGTTCATTGAGAAGCGTGGCTGGTCCCATGGCTTTTCCATGCGGTTGGTGTGGTAGCCGTCATTGGCCTGGGGGTCACGTTCTCTGTGCACCTTGCGAAGGACTGTGGTGTTGTCATGCCACTGGGTGTCTTCCAGTGCATAGCTTGTGTCTTGGCTGAAGGAGTTTGACACTGTGGATGTTTTCAAACCTTTCTTTGAGGACATCTTCTGTTTGATGTGGGCCTTGTGTGTCAGGTCTCGTAGCTGTTGAATTGTCATTGTGTCTGGGCTGGCCATGAGATAAAGATGATGACTCAATCCAGGGTGCAGGTTTCTCAGGAAGAGGGTTTTGAAATTCACATCCTCTTCATGTTCAGGTGAGTTATGTGCACCAAAGAAGGCTTGTCGAAAACGGTGGTAGTAGGCTTGGGGAGTCTCGTGTCGACCTTGTTTGGTTTCCAAGGCGATTAACACACCATGTTCCGACTCTGGGCCTGTGAATTCCTTAATCAGTGTCTCACATAGCAGCTGGTAGTTTGACTTGACATGAGCAGGTTGTCGGTCTAGGAAGCTTCGTACCTCTGGACTGCAGGTGGATCGGAGGAGGTAGAACCTGTCTCTGTCAGTCACATGTGGTCTCACCTCTAGGTGGAAGTTGATATCTCGGATGTAGGCTTCAATGTCTTGGCCCTCTGTGGAGTTCGGGTTGAACTGAGTGATATTCTTAACCAGCTTGTTGAGATCTTTAAAGGTCATCGCCTGCGCAGCTTTGGAGTCTGCCTGGATGAGCTCTCGTTGCTTGTTGGCAGTGAACAGTTCTGTAGTGAAGGCTGGTGATGTTTTGGGTTGCGGCCATTCACCTTTTCTGTTGTATGGCAGTTCTTGGATGGAGGACTCTGTTCTGCTCAGCAGTGGTGATGCTGAGGGAGGTCTCTCCCTTCTTGGCTCTGGTTTCTGTTGGAAAATGTGCTGGAGTTCACCTCTGACCGCGTAGAGCTCGTCGTTGGCGTCATCTCGCTGTTGGGTCAGATGGTCAATGTCAGCACTGCACCTTTCCAGGTGGTCTTTCAGAGCATTAATTTTAGAGTTCTTGTTCTTGTTCTTGGAGTTGGTTTACCAGGTGCTTCTGGACAGTCTTTAATTCTTGTTTGTCACGTTCAGTGACTGCAAGGGCTTCTTGGAGCTTGTCAACTTGTTTCTTTGTTTCTTGCTCCACTACATCAGGCATGAGTTTGTCTTGAGCTTTCATTTTGAGCTGGTCTGTGCAGCGCTGAGTGTGCATCAGCTCTCTCAAGAACTCAGTGGTCTGACGCTTGAAGTCGTCCTGGACTTTCACTTCCAGCTTGTCTATGCGGCTCTGGGCACGTGTCAGCTCCTCCTGAAGGTGGGTGATGTGCTTGTCGCTTAGTGTCAGCTGGGCTGTAAAGGCATTGCTTAGGGAACAGATGATCTTGGTTAGTTCCACGTGGTTGTGGTTTTGGCTTGAATCATTTGTCAGGAATCTTCTCAGCGTTATGATTATTATTAAAAATAATAACAGTTCAATTGTCTTTGGTGTGAGGCAGTCTGTGATGCCTCTGAGCCAGACGTCCACGTCGTCAGTGGGGTTTGTCGTCCACGGCATGTTGGCACGCTGGAGTGAAGAGACTGACACAGATCTGTGAGGGGTATGAGCTACAGTATATGTGGTTGAACACTAAGTGTCGTTTCAGTGACTGTACAACAATAGTGAAGTGTTGCAATGTCTAAGTGTTGGTCTCAGTGTAGACAGGTAGGTTAGTGATGTGGAAACTTTGTCACTCAACTAAGTGAGGGAAAAATAGAGAAAAAGGTTAAAACAAATTCAATAACAAAAAGAAAGAAAGTTCTTAACTATGAGAAATATTTTTCTCGTAAACGTTTCCTATCAAGAGAATCTGTTTCCAGAAAGGTAAACAATGTAATTGTTTGTTTTCCAACGAAAAATAATACAATAATAATGCTGATACCTCTTTTCTAAGTTTGACAGGATTGACACACCTTCAGTTTGGACCGCTTACAGCTCTGATGGGATGCTTTGAAGGCGACGGTTGCTCAACACTTGTCTCTGTTAATTGATCTTGGATAAGATGTCAAATTGTAAATTGCGTTTACAGATGCAGGGAGAGTATGGAGAACAGAGAGGGTTTGATCAAAAATCAAATACCTAATAATTGTTTTCTTTGGAAAAATTATCTTTCTCTTTCTTTAGACTCGATTTATGGTTCTTCCAGGTTTGTTCCCTACAAATGTGAAGAATGGGAAAGCAGGACAGAACAGGAAGGATGTAAGAAGGAAAGGAGGGAAGGAGATTGGATCCACAAATGGCTCTGGAGCCTTTGTCGAACTACGAGTGCAGAATTGCTAGTTGCCAACAACTAAACATTCAAAAATAAAACTTTGTAGGAGAGGGTTATCTCTGATTTATTTGACACTTGTAGTGAGATACCAATGTCTCCTATTGAGGCTCAGGTGTGTTACTCCCAAGCTAGAGTAAAAAGAAAAGAAAAAGGTAATAAAAAGATGAAAGAAAGTAATAATGTAATGGACGAAATAAGCAAAAGGGAAATTAAAATAAAGAGGTAAATGACTAAATCAGATAGAATAGTTAGGTTTATAACCGTAACAAAAAGAAAGGAGAAACGGAGGATACAACGCACTAACAATACAGGAGCAAGTATGAGTCTAACAATATTTGTAATAGGGAAATGTTGGTTGAATAAGTTTACTTAACTTTCAAAGTTTAAGACTTATTCACCTGAAGTGATTAAATCTAAAAGATAAATTTAGAAATTATGAGAATTAAGAAATTAGATTTATTAAAAATAAATCTAGAAATCGTTAGAGATTACCTGTTTAGAAAAATAAAACTTCAATCTTGATTTAATATTTCCTTTTTTAAATCAAATTAGAATTTGGCAATTAGTAATCATAAACCAGTCTTTTATTTTCAAGTAAAATGCAGGTAAATGAAATTAATAATTGTGAACCGAAGTTTCCTTTTCACAGAAAAATAAAGTATGAGACAGGTAAAAGAGGAAAGAAGAAAAGAACCAACAGGTATAAAAGTCAAGGTGTTTAAATGGTTAAATCACTTTAACGTTGTTCAAACAGACACTGTATTTAACCACTGATTTTACTACTGATAACCGGAAATAATGCTTAGGCTTTAGCATTTAATATTAGGCCTCAATTGTAAACAACTACTTAGCTTAGCTTTAGCCTTAGCTTAGCCACAACTGGGTTTTGTTTCAGTTTGTTTACACTTTGGCGTTGGTCAGAGTTCACCCGGAAGCGTTGGTTAAGACTTCCGTGTCACGATTGTAACTATGGCGACAAAACAACGCTAGTGGGCAAACATGTGAATTGCAACAGTTTGTAAACAGTTACGCATGTTACATGAAATGTCGGCGCATTTCAACAATGTTCAAAGAATATACACGTCGATCATCTTACGTGAAATGTCGGCGCATTTCAAAAATACAAATAAAGGACACCACTCGTAGCTGTTTTTACGACGTGGGGCTTCACTCAGTTGTTTAAGAGTGATTAACTTTAAAGGACAGCTTTGTGCTGTAATAGATGGAACAATATATCGCTATAGCGATCTCTGTGGATCGTCTCTGTGCAATTTTATCTGAGCACACGAAAACAACAGGGTTCTTAACTGTTGGTTGAGTTTCAACGTCAAGCTTTACTTGAACACAACTTTAAATAACTCCTATTCAATTACACTCGGACATACGCAGTGTTTATACGAAAATTAATTGAACAGACACAGATAAGCTTATTTATCACGGGGATTGTAGTGGGACACGCACTGACAACCTGGGAAAAACTAAAACTTAACTGAGAATATTCGTCCTAGCAGTGGAACTCGCACTGCCAGTCACAAATATAGGCTTCTAAGTTTATCACGAATCGCCGTGGAACACGCACGGTGAATCAAACAAATAACGTTAGAAACACGCTCATCGCTCTGTGAGGAGAATGTTGTCCCAGTGGAACACGCACTGAGTGACGATCAGATAAATAAGGACTAACGTTCACGTTAGACGAGGGACACGCTCGTCCGTCCTTTACATGGTTATTTTAATTACTGCAGTTTTAATTTAATTCATCTCTCTGACTGATACAAACACACATAACGTTATAGCTATTTGAAAGACTCTGGAACACGCAGATGTCTTAAGCTATAAATAAAGTATTTCAGAATCGAGGGACACGCTCAATTGTTACCTTATCGTTGCGTGGGATCTTATATCTTGGGTTATTTTACTGCAGTTTGAATAAAATAACAAATAAAAAGAATAAAATGGGGAGGCAGACTAGACTAGAGTAACAGCTCAAGCAGCAGGTCATTCATTCAAACAGAGCGCGCGGCGCGCGCTGCATACGTCACATACACAGACTCGGAGGTTCGGATCTCTCCGCATAGGCTACTATGACAATATAATTACTTCGTATATGCTTACAATTTTAGGTTAAACTGCCCGCATTCTCCACCAATATGTAAGATATTTGTAATTTGTAGTGATTACAATTTAGCTCAAAGGAATTATTAATTAATTTATAGGGAATTCAAAAGAGTCACTTATTACAACCGAGCAAATGACTTGTTCGCGGTTCATTTGAACTGGCTGCAATTATCAACTCTGCAACGGATATAAATATCCGAACTATAGTGAAACACTATATAGTTAGCAAGGTAACTTAGATCAGAAGTTTAAGACATTAAATTTGTAAGCACAATAACACAAGTAATATTTCTCTTTAAAATACAAACAAGACTTTATTGATTATTCTAACACATACAACTAATATCTAACACAGACACACACATTCATACGCGTTGCAGAAAGAAAGAGAGTAAGGAAAGATTAAGTTTTAAGAGTGAGTTTAAGAGTGAGATGATGTAATCCCAAGTTTCTATGCACTTATAAAACACAACCTGAATGAACCATCAATCATTAGTTTAACCCTTTTATCGTTTCCTAGGTTATTAAATCAGTATCAAATACACCAGTTCAGTTTAAGAGTCTGGAGGCAGTACTTGCTTGTCTTTGCTTTTGGGGATTCCCTTTTGTTGGGTGTAAAGGGTTTTCCCGGTCCGTTCGTTGGCTGGTCTCCGCGTGCCTGATGTCTGGGTCACGTGGTCAGTCACGTGGCGTGCTGGCGGAATGAAAGTCTTTGTTTGAAGCTGGCTTTGCAGAAGAAACGTGGCTCGAAATCTTGTCGCAAAACTTAACTTAGAACCGAGACTCACAACGGAAAAGAAAGGAAACTAAGAAAAGAAAGGAAATTGAGAAGAGTAGATGATGGCTTGAATGAAGCTGTTTAACCCATGTTCTTCAGATCTTGATTTGGGTTATTTCGTCTGCGCGTTTTACATGGTTACTTGTCTGTCTTAGATCTTCATCTCCCGCTGCATTTTTGGTTCTGCACTGAAACTCTACTTTGTTCTGGTGTTAAGATTTTAAACTCAAATGTCCACCCAGCCTCCTGGATCAGTTCTAACCAATTAGACACTGTCTTTGTTTAGGAGGTGGCGTTCTCTTCACTTCTTATCATAAATCAAGCTTATCTGTGCTCTCCTTACTCTCTAAGCTCTAGCAAAGAGTACAGAGGCCACAGCTAAGACATTATTACTATTATAAGAATCCGAAACATTTTCCACAGATTTCAATCAAGCCATCCTTTGAATTAAGAACATAAGATCATATCGATATGAAACACAACACATTTTCATTCAAAAATCTATCAATTATTACAATTACATGAATTGTATGGCATCTAAGCATATCAGATACACCCATCTATTGTAGGAACAATATAGAATCATGTCGTTGCATGATGCTTGATCTATAAGTCCATTGAAAATTGTTCTTGAATGATTTTATTTATGTTATAGGTAAAATCTCAGCTCTGTGGTTTGAAACGATTTTACACCCTGAGGTCTATCCGAGGTCCTTACGGGGGGGGGGAGTCTGGAATGTTGTGGGCTCGAGCAGCTTCTGCTGTTATCTTGATCGGGCTGAATTGTGCTATCTCTGAGCCAATCATTCTTTTCCAAGCTATCTTACATTGACCAGTTCTTTCTTTAGTTGGGCTCATCTTCTTTGAAGCTTGCATGGCCATAAAGTTCTTAGCTGGGGGTTTTCGTTGGTCAGCGGAGACTGGCTGGCTGGAGCCTTCTTTTATGGCTCTGGGGTTGGTGATTTGGTGTCTGGAATGTTCAGTTCTGTGAGAAACTATGTTTGAACAATTCACCTGGAAGATTCATTTGTGTTTGTTTCGCACTCAATCCTACACTGCCTTATTCGTCATCATTGATTTGGGGTTGTTAGTTTTGTTGTGATAATACTGTAGATTAAGCTTGCTGCGATAGTCAGTGTTTCACTCTCTGTCAATTTTCTTGTCTGTGTTTGCGTGTTCCAGACAAACTAAAAACTGTAAAAACTCTCTCTGCAAATTACATTCTTATGCTAGTAAGCAACTGTTTTTTTGTTTTTGTTTTTACAAGTGAATCATTGAATTCACTTAGAATTTTTAAAAACACTGATTCAAAAACACTGATTCTTTCAGGAACAAAACTACACTTTCTGAGTGAGTCATTGAATCATTCATTCAGCAGATTTGTTCAAAAATCAAATGAAAGAATCATTCAGGATGGAAACATCACTACTGTGTGTTGATAAGTGTTGCAGCATTTCTGCTGTAGCTTTGTTTGGAACAAAACAGACAAAATAACTGTCAATATTGTGTCTAAAAATGTAAGTTACTCTATATTTGCTTATTTATTACTTGCCTTTCCATTGTTCTTCTATGTAAGCATGCGCTAGATGGACGTGTTTGACCGTTGCGCTCGCCTCTCGCGTCTTTTGCAGTCTCGCTTATGACAAGGCATTCTAAAAATGCTCCGCTGAAGTTACAAGAAATCCAACTTAAAAAAACACATTTACCCAGAACTACGCTGCCTCTCCCATGTTTTTCTATGTAAACATATGTAATCATACTAACAAACACGTCCCATGTTTTTTTGTGCAGCATCTTTCACAGTGTTTTATCACAGTGCTCAAGTCAAGTTTGATATTGATTAAGTTTGATTTTTCCAAATCTGCACATTTATGATTTAATATGTGTTTTTTAGGACAAAAATGCTAATTATAGGCTTTTGCATTATGTACAGATGGAGGATCGTTTTCCTTCTGATAGTACAGGGCACTGAATGACTTTGATGATGCCAATTCCAACAGGATTATGGGATTTTGTAAGGGTTGATGTTTGTGGTCTGGTAATCTTTTAAGCTTATCCAGTGGACATGCCACCTTACACACATACTGTTCATACACACACTCCTACACAAACTGAATACACAAACACACTGTGTTATCTTTCTCAGTCTTGAAGCACCAATCATAGACTGATGGACTATGCGTAAAGGCCACGACTTTCTTATCAAACCACAAACAGCACCCTGCTAGGCGGAAGCCCATCCACAACACCTTCAGCGTCTATTTCTATGCTCACAAAGACCAATGAAAACATCTGTCAGTTAGTGTGAAATCATCCTGGCAGCACGACTTATGTAATTTCTGGTAAGAGAATCACCAATCAACCGTCTCTATTGCCATATCGTAAATGTTATGACACGTGGGCTTTTCAAATCAATGACACAGAGACTCTGCAGGTGTGCTGTGAGCTGTGGATTAATTAATTTAATTTGGCCATGTGTTAATGCATGATTGTAAATTATTCCTGCGTTCTGATTTGAGCTCCCATATATTCCTTGAGATAATTTTTTTAATCCTGTTTGGTGATAAAGGCCTCTAATCTGCATGACAAATACATTTTTAAATGCATTATATCAACGATGCAGAGACGCACAGATTAAAATTCTAAAATCAGGGATTACAAAGGGTGCCTTTCACCCTGTACGTAAACCGTGATTCTATAATTGAGTATTAGTCCATAATATGCCATAATCTGCATAAGAAGATATGTGTGGATTTAGAGAGAGAGGCAGCGTTATTATTACACTAAATTCTAATCGAATTCTACTCACACTGCAGTGATGCGTGCTTGTATTGTTCCATCTCGCTTCTCTGATTGCATGAGAAGTATGCTGAATGTTGATATCCCTTATGTTGTTTCAAACCTGACTTCTCTTCTGTGGAATACAAAATGAGATATTTAGCAAAAATGTTTTTGGACCCCACTGACTTTTATTGTATGGATTAAAAACATTCTTCAAAATCTCTTCTTTTATGTTAAAAAAGGTTTATACATGTTCGGAAAGACATGAGGGTGAGTAAATGATGACAGACGTTTTTAGGTGAAATATCCCTTTGTGCTTGTCATCGCCATGATGTGTAAGAATGTATAGATGTAGAATTCATGGACCAGCGAACGGAGCCTGTCAGTGGGAATTTCCACATCAGATGGTTTAATGACCATTCTCACATGACTTATAGGTTTCCCGTGGCATGTTTTGCTGTGCCCTGCAGGTTGTGGACGTTTCTCTTGCTCTGAAGTTTGGGGATGTTGTCTGGTTGATTGATAGAGTCGCGACTGTTTCTGCATTGTCTGTCAGCTCTATCTTGACGGCATTACATACTATAGGAGGCAGAAGTTTTCAGAAGTTTTATTCTTTCTAACCCTATCAATCTTTCCATCTTTTTCACTGGATTTTTCCAAGGAAATGGTGTTCTGTGATGTGAATCAGCAAATGGTTTTATCTATCAGGCTTTGTCACACATGTATTTCTCCATAGCTCACACAGACATTTTAAAGATAAAAAAGGCACTATTTGCATAGTTGTGGAGAGATAAGAATCTCATAACTCATGAACAGACAAATCGATCTGTAAGATCTGAGTCATATTACTTTTCAAAGCATTATTCTATGTGTTTTTCCATGTCAGCTTAGATAAATGTTGTGTTAAAGAACATTATGTGTCATAGGGATCCTAAACTAAACAAAGGGCATTTAATATTAACTTTGTACTGTCTAAAATTTGTGGATGGCTTACAGTTTTCCTCTCTGGTGTTTAATTTTTGACCATAAATAAAGATTTTTATAAGTTGCATAACAAGTGTCTTTTCTGTACTATTTTAAACCACATGGAGTGTCTGTTTGTTGGAGTTTTCCAGTTGTACATACAAGTTCATTATTTCTAAAGGCTTATTTTTTAACTTGAGGAATGTTTGGGAGAAATTTAATGTTGAAAATGGATTTTGGATTGTGTTCAGCAACCTATATGCAAAGCCTATTATAGACCTGTAAGTGATTTAGGGTATTTTGTATTCAGTTAAGGTGGATCCATTCATTGGAATAACAATGTAAATTGTGTTTGTTCAGATGTTTACTGAGTGTTTTCTCTGGTAGCTTTGTGCAAAATTATTTGCTCAGCTTCTTAGAAAAAAAGTAATTAGTTTCTTTGTTAAAAAAAAAAAAGTCATTGTGTTTCCTCTAATTTTCATTGGGATTTGTAATCCATTGATCTACCTACGTCTTTAAGAACTGTTCTTTAAAACCTTTGCGATCAGCCAATATGAATCCAGGCTTTGCTTTAATGAAACTAGCACACAGCCTCTCTGGGGACAAGTGGATAAACAGTTATTGTGTGCAAGTTACAGAAACTAATGGGTTTTATTTCTCACTTTTTAGAATAATTCCACCTCCATTAGCTGCTCTCCATACAGTCAGCCCCATGCATTTTGAATGCTTTTTTTTTTTGCTTTTATTAATAATTGATTTTCCAGCTCCTGCAGTTGTAAAACTTTTTTGTGCTGTCACTAGACAAAATTAATTTACAGCCCCCCCTTTTTGAGATATATGGTAAAATATTTATTACAATGCAAATAAATACAACAAAGTACTCTACCTACTTTTGATTTGTTTAAATATGAGAAAATAATATGAAATAACCTTATAAATGAAGAATGAAGTCAAATGTTCTGTGACAAATATTATACCTCTTTCCCAAGATGCATTTGTGCATAAATGTAATGATTTTGTGCTGTACAATATGGGAAACAATGCTCTAAGTTGGGAATATTACTACCATTTGTCTATGCCACAATGCTCTTTTTTAAGTAGGCACATTGTCAGATATATACCCTGGAACAGGTTTGGATTAGAAATCCACTTTT
The DNA here is from genome assembly GCF_964197995.2 of Scardinius erythrophthalmus. Classification (NCBI taxonomy): domain Eukaryota; kingdom Metazoa; phylum Chordata; class Actinopteri; order Cypriniformes; family Leuciscidae; genus Scardinius; species Scardinius erythrophthalmus. The sequence goes on along the minus strand of NC_138239.1, from coordinate 15,941,757 downwards.
TATCATTGTAAAAAAAAAAACAAGGGTAACTAAATGTATAAGCATATGCTTCCTAGCCTGCGGCTCTCAGATGGTAACATCTATAAAATGTCATAAATTATTTATGTCCACTTTAACTAGATTTCCTTGAGAAATTGTTGCACTGATGTTCAACAGAGGCAATAAATTAGCAGCATATGGCAATACACTAAAGAGAATTACATTTGCCCTGTGAAATCTGGGCACATTATCCCACCTGTTCTCTATGGGATCACCCTGACATTTGCTGCATTAATATCCACTGGTTGATGAAAATGGACCATAAGTTCCATAATGGTCAACGTGCTTAACTGTTGTAAAGTAGTGCCTATGACTCCTAAACCCTCTAATTCTCTAACCTCACTGTATCCTTGTTTTTTGTCTCTCTCTCTTTTATTCTCTAGCCTGTGAGCTCATGAATCAGGGGATACTGGCATTGGTGTCGTCGACGGGATGTGCTGCAGCCAACGCGCTACAATCTCTGACGGACGCCATGCACATTCCTCACCTGTTCATTCAGAGGAACGGAGACGGCACACCCCGCGCTGAGTGCCAGCTCAATCCCAGCCCAGACGGAGAGCGCTACACGCTGGCCGCACGCCCTCCTGTGCGTCTAAATGATGTCATGATCACGCTCGTCTCTGAACTGCGCTGGCACAAGTTCATTGTTTTCTATGACAGTGAGTACGGTGAGTAACAGTGAACCTTTGTGGCACCCATCTCCAGTTGGGAGCCTGGTTGGAGGTTAATGATAGGAGGGGAGGGGTCACACTGACAGTTGTTCTGTGACGTATCAGCTGGAATTCACAATTCATCATTTTATTTTGGTGCATAGCAATTTCAGAGGACTTTTCAAAGAAAAAAACATGTTGTCCTCGAGCAATGCTAGCAAGTTAAAATTTGATGAGAGCAGGTGGACTCTAGCAGACTAAAAGGCAGGCTGTCAGTTGTTAACCAGCTTCAGCATTGTAGTGTTTTGAAAACCATGAAACTGTCAAGGTATATAAAACATGGACTAGGTTAACCTTCTGATTTCTTCATTGAGCCAATGATGTTCAGCTGTATGGGAATAAAAATTTGGCTGTCAAACCAGAATTGTCTCTATGTCGGACATCTTTAACAAAAAACGTTCAACCTGACCTCTATCAAAATGTAATCAAGCCCAAGAATGAGGATTGCTCTTTACCGTTTACCCTAACAGTACAACTGTATTCTTGATCAAATAAATGCAGCCTTGCTGGGCATAAGAGACTTATTTCAAAAACAAATAAAACGTTGGAACAGTAGTGTAAATAATAAACAGATAGGAAACATTTGAATTCAAACCAGCAAGTAAACATTGGAAATATTAATATTTGTATTAATTAATATTGTCACGTCAGGAAGGTGGTAGACATTATATGAACATTCTAGCTTATTTTCTGATTGGGTAAACTGAGGGTGATACAACCTACCTTTTGTTACAACAATTCCTAGCCTCAACCCTGGTTTTGTGCCTGAATCCTTACCCTGCCTTAAGATAATACCAGGCTCAAAACACATTAGCTGATGATTGTTCTTCCCTGTTTTTTAGTCCTACAGTGTCTGACTGTAAAATGTATTTATGGGTTTCAGTGTTCCCAGAATATGCTTACAAGCAATGCTATAGCATTTGCAGTTTACATTAATAAGGTCTTTAGTTCTGCAGCTTTAACTGTAAGTTCGTTGTTCATTGTCGGGTCTTATGTGGAGTATATTGTTTCCTGAAAACAACACAATAAACACAAAAAAGGTTTGTTGGAGAAGATCAAGCATAAAGCTCCCTCATAAAAATTCTTTGTACTTACTATTGACTCCAATTAGCACTTAAACTGTAACAGTCTCCTCTGCAGTGCTGCTGGCTCTGAAATTATGAATTTTAACAAAGAATTTTTTGGTTTATTTAGCTTGCTTTTTGTAGATGTAGATGTAGATTCAATTTATTGTCATTACACAAGTACAGGTACAAGGCAACGAAATGCAATTTAGGACCGACCTGAAGTTAGTAAGAACAGCATAACATGAGGAGAGTTGAGGAGAAAAAAAAAAGGCAACCCCCAGACTATGCTCCAATAGGGAGTACAGTTTGGGGACAGTAAAAACACCTCAGCAATTTGCACATAATCATTACACAACATGAACACACAAGACTTGCAACAGGGGAGGGGGGAGGGGGAAGGGGTTGGAGGTAATCCAGCAAAGGCAAGCAGCCATCCGGTCCTGCAGCCATTTCGGCGCTGGTCACAGACCCGCCTGACAAACTGGTGGTAAAAAGCGTCGAAGGCGTGGGATGGGGGGTGGGGGGGGGGTGATTGCATATCTGTATCTATGTAAGAGTTCGTGTATGTGTAGGCCTGAAGAGTCGCTACGCCTGTCATCCCAATCTAGGTGCCTCAGTCCGCAGGATGTCATAGCGATACACAGCAGTTGCCATGGAGTCAACCTTGATCAGGTCCCAGACAGAGTCAACAATCAGCAGGTGTCAGTGTGGAGTCGGGGAAGGAACGCAAGAGCGTCTCGCTGCAGTGCTCTCTCCAGAGGGAGTTGTTGTTCCAGCAGCGGCCTCGGCCAAGGCCAGTGCTGATAAAGGGGGGCCAAAAGCAGATAAGATTGTGGTTGTTTGGTCTTGGTACGAGTAGCCGCATTCCAATTTACACAGCTCCTGGTCCGTTTGGGTCTCCGAAACGATCCATTTGCCTTTGCAAAGCTGTGAGCTTCTCCATGATGTTATCCATATTGTGGTTCATAGTCACAGTCTGAGTGCCAACAGCTCTGCCCACTGCTTCAATCATAACGGGCAGCCTAGTGGGGCTTTGGACAGCTGTCACCGTCTTCTTAATTCCTCGATAAACCAGGGTAATGCCTAATCCAAACAGCAGAAAACCTGTTATCATGGTTCCGAATAGGTAGATATCTTCAACGTCCTCCACGGAAAGAGCCGCCAGACACACGACCCGCCACCTCTCCCATGCGTCCATCGTGTAGCCAGCTGCGAACGTTCCGGCAGGGCAGTCAGGTTCCCCCGAACCCAAGCTTCTCGTCGAGAAGATGGTGTCAATTGCGTTGAGAGACCAGTTGATCAAATCCATAATTTCTTAATTTGTAGAGCAGTGCGGAGAGAGTCTCTCAAAGTACAAGACAGTAGACTAGACGAGAGGAGCAAAGCAGGGAAGATAAGGGAGAGGAGGGTAGGAAAATGCGACCGCCTTCGTTGAGAGCCAAAGCAAGGTGTAGCAAGGTGTTTTTAAAGGGATTTCAAAATTGAAATACTCACCCGTAATTTTTTTTCCCAAACCTGTGATTCTTTCCTCTTGTACAATGCAATTTTTTTTTAATTAATTAATTACCCGTAGCAGATCTATACAAGTGCAGCTGGGGAAGGTGGAGGGTTTCTGAAAGTGCGCTGCACTGTTACAGCAAATGCTAACCAAATATTTGATGGTTGAACACTAGGGGTGGGAGAAATAACTGATGCATCGTGATTCTCTCTCCAACGATTCTGGATCAATTTTGAGAATTTCAGAATCGATTATGAGCTTAGTTTTTTTCGGATTGTGAGGTGCCTAAAGATTCCCACCCCTATTGAACTCATGAGCTAATTGGCTACTGATACAGCAGGAACCAATTAGCTGTGCCCTATAGAGAATTATGTGATTGCAAGCTGGTTGAGTTAAGGACCTATAAGCCTGTGCCATCTAGAGATTCATGACAGAACTTTGTATTTGTTGCTCTTTTTGAGACAAAACACCATAAAAGCATAATTGATATACAACTGCACTGCTGTTTATTTCTAGTCTTCTGAAGCCATATGATATATTTGTTTGAGGATCAAACAAAAATTGAACATGACATCCACCCTGTAGCTTCATGAGAAAAAATAACAATGTTTGATTTATGAATGAATCCTATGAGTCCTTTGAGATTTGAGTGATTTGTTCATGGTCTGATGTGATTCTCTAATTCAGCTCACAGACTCAATGATCAGTGTATAACAGCTTGCTGGAAGGGAAGATTATCAGTGAAAAACAACTTAAATTATGGTTTATTCCTCACAAGGCTGTCATTGTGCTTTATAATACTTGGAATATAGCTCACAAATGAGATGGACTACTTATATGGTGCTTTTTGAAGCTTGTTATTGCGTGGACAAACAAATGATGACAGAATCATTTTTGAGTGAACTAGAACCAGCATGCAGGCCAAATCTCCTTTTGTTCCCATCTTATCTTCTTAAAATCCCCATTATCCCTAGCCAGTCTCTGTAGCCCATAGCTCTTTCTTTGCTTTGGGGTTGGGTGGTTTGCTGTGCTAACAGTATGCCATCTCGGATTCAAAGGTCTTGATGAAAAGTATCTCACAACCATTATGAGGCATTTTGATCCCCACAGTCAAAGCAGAGCTCCCTTGTGGTCCACATCTACAGTATTTCAGAATAGATTCAGCTAAACTGCGCTTTAAATAGCTCAGCATATATGCTAGGGCTACAACTGCTACTGAATTCGGCTTCAGGCAGGTTCAGACAGTGGGCTGAGATGAGTCAGAGCACCAAGCACCCTGGAGCAGGTAACATCATTCAAACCGTATCACAGAGGTCAGAGGAAAAGCCCCAATCAAGACATATAACATGATTGATGGTTGTGCAGAGCTCTTAGCACTGAACATGACACCCTCCAGTCACTCTGGATGTGAAATACTAGACACATTGATAACAGGCTTCTTGGCAAGGGCATAGGTTGGTAGGGACATGTTGTTGTGCATTTGTTTGGTTTCACTTCATTTTGATGGACCCTTTAACACATTCTGTTGACTATAAGTAACGTTGCACCTATAGCTCTCATTAGAGTGTTAGTAGAGTATTAGTAGACTGGTTGGGTTATGGTTAGAATAAGTTGACATGTAGTTGCAAAGTTACTTATAGTCAGTAGAATGTCTGTTGGAGGACCATCACAATAAAGAGTTAGCAGATATTAAGCACAGTCTACTAATAATCTAATGAGAGTTAGCTGACATGTAGTTGCAAAGTTGCTCAATGGTGTTTTAAGCCCCCAATGGCTCCTTAGAGGCAGCTAACCCTACCCTCAACCTTAAACCTACCCATCCCCTCGCTGCCTGGAAGGGGCCATTGGGGGCTTAAAACACCAAACACCTGCAAGCTCACTTATAGTCAACAGAATCTTCAAAAGGGACCATCAAAATAAAGTGTTACCATTTGGGTTTATTTAGAATATTTATCTGTCTGTCTGTCTGTATATCCATCTATTGTTCTATCTATCATTCTATATTTCTATGTATCTATCTGTCCATCTGTCTGCCTGTCGTTTAGTCTGTCTATATTTGTCTACTTTTGTACAAATGAATAATAAAGAGAAAAAAAAATAATTAAATTGATGTTTTTCTGCATTGTTTTCTGGTGTTTTAGACAGTGTAAAGGACAACGTTAAATGGATCTCAAGATCCATACTTTCATTATATGGATGAAAACATAACACTCAGTGCTTCTATTATAATCACTCAAAACTGTGATGGCTTGAAAAAGATAGGCATAGATTAATCACTTGTCTCACAACTTTTCTTTTCATATTTTAGTTTTTTTACAAATCTACACCTTTGCCTTTAAACTTTTCAACAAAACCATAATTTCATAAAACATGCTAATGTTCACAAGCTCATTCTGTATTAAAAATAGATACACTGAGAACTGGTTTTAGACCAGCAAAAGCGCAGTGACATTTGAGGAGCAGTGCGTAAATGATCTTACATTATGAATCTGCTTGAAAAAGAGAAAAATCATTTATCCGAGATCTCAGTCTCAGTTCTGCTCTTGTCACTTCTGTCACACTGGTGCAGGAACACTGGCAGTACAAATTGAAAATCATGCAGGCTGAGGGTGTGTTAAAAATATACCCAGAATCTGAAAGCAGGGAAAACTGATCTGAAAGAGCTGTTACTCCGATTCAGGTAGATGAAATACCAGATATGATGTGAGAGATATAGTGTCAGGTATTGTCACGGCAGTCTTAGGGTGAAAGACGACCCAGATGCAGAATGACCAACGAATTGAAATATTTATTGACAAGACACAAAAGGGATGGATAGGAGTGATGATGATGATCCAAACAGTAGGACAGGGCAGTCAACAGGGGAAATGGACGACAGGTGAGATCCGACCTAGGCAAGGCTATGCTGGAGAATCCAGGGAATGGGGATGCTCCAGATAACGACCGGAAACAGGCAGAAGCTCGAGGGACCAGGGGCTGGACACAGAGAGCTGCAACCAAAGCAGAGTCAGTCTCACTGCCGGGTCTTGGAAGCAGCCGTCAGGACGGGGAACAGGAACAGGCCGGAACAAACACAACAAGAGAAAATAAAACCAAACAGAAATAAAAACTGACTTGGCAAAATTATTTCATAAAGATAAACTAACTAAACTGAGAGAAGAAAATAAATAGTATAAAGGAATAATAGAAATAAACAACTAAAGCTACTAAGAGAACGACAAGATCTAAATAAAGAACAAAATAAAACTCCAGAAATCTAGAGCAAAAGACTGGAACTGGGCTAAAGTAAATATAAATGGAAGAAAAAACCAAAAGCTAGAACTGGCAGGAAAACACTGTCTAAACGATCACTAGACAAGCACGAGTCTTAACACTACATATACACATGCAACGAACCAGCAACACATGAGGGAGAGGAACACAATATAAAGGGACCAGAGCACATGAGGATCAGGTGAACACAATTAGTGAAACGAGGACAAGACGTGGACTAAACAAGGGGGCGTGGTAGCAGGAAACAAGGAGGCAGGACAAGAGGAGCACATGGCAAACACAAACAAAGACAGAGCCATGTGCTCAGACACAAGACAAACAAGGAAACATTAAACAGTGACAAAACAGACAAGACTGTCAGGGCGGGACCCTGACAGTACCCCTCCCCCAATGGACGCCTCCTGGCGTCCAAACTAGCCAATGGAGTCAAAGGAGGTACCACCAGGGAGGGCGGGTGGAGTGAAAACCTTGAAGCCCCATACTGGCCAGGAAACACAGAGGGTGGAACTGGGTGGGTGGGAATAGGACCAGGTAACAAGTTCAAAGTTGACCAGGGAGGTACCGGCTTAGGGAAACTGAGATGACCATGAAAAACAGAGGGTGGGATAAGAGGGGTGGGGACATGGTTGGTGGGGCCTCTAAAAACAGGCACCTTCTCTACTGGTGAGGGCCTCCTACTGAACTTGGTGTTGGGGGCAGGCTTGGACTTGGTCTCAGGGGCAGACTTGGATTTGGGAATAAACTCAGGGACAGTCTCTGAGGGCATGGCATGACTGTCAAACGACTCCAATGTGGCCTCTGTAGCCTTAATGGGCAGGTTAGAAAACTCAGGGAAAGCCTCCGTGGCCAGAACAGGAACAATCTCTGAAGAAACACAATTGAAAACAAGAACAGTCTCAGGGAGCACGATATGACTGAGACGATCAACTTCTGTTGGCATGACCTGACTGGTTAGCAGCTCAGATACGGCCTCCGTGGCCGTAGCAGGCAGATTAGAATACTCTGGGCAGACCGCCATGGCCGGAGCAGGAACAGTCTCAGATAACACAACATGAGTGACAAGATCAACTTCTGTGGGCATGACACAGCTGACAGGAACCTCAGGGGTGGCCTCCGTGGCCAGCACAGGAACAGACTCTGACGACATGACATGTCTAGTATGAATGCCCTCCTCAGATGTGACAGGACTAACAGGTGGTTCTGGTAAAGTAACATTGACAGTCTCTGATTTCTTCACTAGGCCAAAGACTACTGGTGAAGTGGGTAGCCTAGGATGTGGTTCCACCAGACTACATGGTTCTGGCACCACTGGATATGGGACCATTGGAGTAGGGTCCTCCAGGACCACTGGATTTGTGACCTGCTGACTCTGGTCCTCCAAGACCATAGAACTTAGGGCCACTTGATTCAAGTCCCCCTGGACCACTGGACTCTGGGCCTCCTGACTCGGGACCTCTTGGATCAATGGACTCGGGCTCTCCTGACTCGGGCCCTCTCGGCCCAATGGACTCGGGATCCCCTGACTCTGACCCTTCTGGATCACTGGACTTGGGGTCTCCTGACTTGGGCCCTCTTGGATCAATGGACTCGGGCTCTCCTGACTCGGGCCCTCTTGGCCCACTGGACTCGGGATCCCCTGACTCTGACCCTTTTGGATCACTGGACTTAGAACCTCTTGACAAGGAGTGTAAAACGGCACAATATGGGCCCTCCTAGGCTTCTGCTTTCGGGGGCACAACAATGCGCGATCGACCGCTTCTAAGGTGACTGCAGCGGCCGTAGCTGGCACTGGGGTGACTGCATTAAATTTGACTGCCCTTGGGGTATCTGCAGCGGGCTCGGGCTCTGGAGTGACTGGAGCGGGCTCGGGCTCTGGAGTGACTGGAGCGGGCTCGGGCTCTGGAGTGACTGGAGCGGGCTCGGGCTCTGGAGTGACTGGAGCGGGCTCGGGCTCTGGAGTGACTGGAGCGGGCTCGGGCTCTGGAGTGACTGGAGCGGGCTCGGGCTCTGGAGTGACTGGAGCGGGCTCTGGAGTGACTGGAGCGGGCTCGGGCTCTGGAGTGACTGGAGCGGGCTCGGGCTCTGGAGTGACTGGAGCGGGCTCGGGCTCTGGAGTGACTGGAGCGGGCTCGGGCTCGGGCTCTGGAGTGACTGGAGCGGGCTCGGGCTCTGGAGTGACTGGAGCGGGCTCGGGCTCTGGAGTGACTGGAGCGGGCTCGGGCTCTGGAGTGACTGGAGCGGGCTCGGGCTCTGGAGTGACTGGAGCGGGCTCGGGCTCTGGAGTGACTGGAGCGGGCTCGGGCTCTGGAGTGACTGGAGCGGTCTTGTCTGATTTAGGGGTGACTACAGCAGTCTGGGCTGCCCTCCTCCTTCTCAGTCTACGCTTTACTGTTGGGGTCAGAGAAGGACCTTGAACTTGACTCAGTGAGGAGGGAATGGCGGTATGGTCACTGCAGGCTGACTCTGGTGGTGTGAGAATCTGCCAGTCCTCACGATGGTGCAGATAGTTGGTGAAGCTCCAGAAATCCAGAAATCTCAGTTGCTCAATCTCCCACTGTGGCAGGGAGTCATCAAGGCAGTGGTTAAAAACTTCCTTAAGGGCCTCATCCTCGTACTCAAGGCCCTTGGCCATAGTCCAGAAGAACTGGGCGAAGGACCGCACCTCCCGGCCCTGCTGACGAAGTGACATCACTGCTTGATGAAGTGCCCTCCTCTCTTGAGCCGTAGCAGGGGGAACAATTTTGAAACTCATTCTGCTGGGTCCTGTTATTGGCTGGTTCGTTATGTCAGGTATTGTCACGGCAGTCTTAGGGTGAAAGACGACCCAGATGCAGAATGACCAACGAATTGAAATATTTATTGACAAGACACAAAAGGGATGGATAGGAGTGATGATGATCCAAACAGTAGGACAGGGCAGTCAACAGGGGAAATGGACGACAGGTGAGATCCGACCTAGGCAAGGCTATGCTGGAGAATCCAGGGAATGGGGATGCTCCAGATAACGACCGGAAACAGGCAGAAGCTCGAGGGACCAGGGGCTGGACACAGAGAGCTGCAACCAAAGCAGAGTCAGTCTCACTGCCGGGTCTTGGAAGCAGCCGTCAGGACGGGGAACAGGAACAGGCCGGAACAAACACAACAAGAGAAAATAAAACCAAACAGAAATAAAAACTGACTTGGCAAAATTATTTCATAAAGATAAACTAACTAAACTGAGAGAAGAAAATAAATAGTATAAAGGAATAATAGAAATAAACAACTAAAGCTACTAAGAGAACGACAAGATCTAAATAAAGAACAAAATAAAACTCCAGAAATCTAGAGCAAAAGACTGGAACTGGGCTAAAGTAAATATAAATGAAAGAAAAAAACAAAAGCTAGAACTGGCAGGAAAACACTGTCTAAACGATCACTAGACAAGCACGAGTCTTAACACTACATATACACATGCAACAAACCAGCAACACATGAGGGAGAGGAACACAATATAAAGGGACCAGAGCACATGAGGATCAGGTGAACACAATTAGTGAAACGAGGACAAGACGTGGACTAAACAAGGGGGCGTGGTAGCAGGAAACAAGGAGGCAGGACAAGAGGAGCACATGGCAAACACAAACAAAGACAGAGCCATGTGCTCAGACACAAGACAAACAAGGAAACATTAAACAGTGACAAAACAGACAAGACTGTCAGGGCGGGACCCTGACATATAGTGTCTGCATGCACCTTGACTTCATATAAAGTTAATTTATGGATCTTTAATTTATACTCACTGATTCCCGTTTTGTATTACAACCTAATTGCTTATATGTGAATCAAGTGAGAAAACTACAGCATCGGCTTTATAACTAACTCTTAATGCATCTAGGGCTCGATCTGAGTTGAGTAAGTAGGTCTTTCTCACTCTCTTACTATCATTTCTCATTTTCAAGCACTTTTTCAAGCACTTATAGCTGGAATGACGCGCCGCTGTAATCGATTATGTTGATTATGTAAATTAGTCGATTTGCATGGAATCGATTCGTTGCACTGTTTATGGTCATCCCCAATGATGGTGGCTAAAGTATGTGTTTTTTAAACAGAGACCAAATTAAATGGTGCATTACACAGTCTGTAAAACCACAGCAGCACAACTTCTATGCAGAAGCATCTGAAAAGAAAACATCCCAGGGCTCTCCTACCTCAAAACGATGATGCGGCAGCAAAAGTATTTGGATTTTTAAAGGGAAGGTTCGGAGTAAAATCACCCTAGGGTCCTTTGCACCATGGCATCAAGCCAAACACCCCCCCCAAAAGCCTTTTTTCCCTTGGTTGAACATTTTTAAATTTAGAGCTTATTTAGAGATATCAGCTGAATGGCTTAGTGCAGGCGCTATTGGCTCCAAATTTGTATCTAGAAAATTACCCCACTAATAATGCCCAGAATGGTACGAAACTTCTACAGTAGTACAAATAGGTTCTGTACTCATAAAACGAGGCATTGGAAAGTATGTAAGTACATCAGGAGTTTATTTAAATAACACTTGACCGACGGCTCATGCTACTGCTAACCCAGACACTTCACTGAGTTGAGAAAAGCATGTAAAAGTCCTGGTAGAAAGCGATGCATAAGGATGTAGTGTAACTTAATATTTAATATTCTCAGGTATACCTGAAGCAGCACAAGATAATCCCGAAGAAGCCATCAAAGAATTGATACACTCCTCTTTTAAACTCCCCATGATAACCGTAAAAACGATCAACTTCCATCGCGTTCACCGAATTGGACAAAGGCAGACTGATGATAAACGACCCAGACCAATTGTAGAAAAAAACATTATAAACACAAAGAACTTCTGAAGAGCAAAGCTAGAGAGCTAAGAGGAACACATTTTGGACTGAATGATCAGTTCCCAAAAGAAATTCAAAAACGCCGAGAAAAAAATGATCCCAATAATGAAACAACATTGAAAAGAAGAAAAACGAGCCAATCTCAACGTCGACAAATTATGCATAAATGGACAACTCTATAGAGACTCTGATACCACTTAAATAATTTAATATCAGACTACGTTAGATCATCAGGTCGCCGATCAGCTATGCATAAAAATGCAATGTCGCACTTTATAAACATGTTTTTTACCAACTTCAGTGAATGCCATTCGTTTTCTAAAATGTGTTTGTTTTATGTTAAATGTTATATGTTGTCATATTACCTTTTACTGAACATATCACACCCAGGAAATCTGCAAAAATATCTGGATTATACCGAACTATCTGGAATTTACAATCTACAATACGGTATCACGTTGATAATGTGCAGTACCGTCTATCCTAAAAGGAGAGAAAAAAGGGTATGAAATTTGTTATCTGAAATGTGCGAGGCATTGATTCACTGACTAAAAGATACAAAATATTAAATCACTTAAAAAAATTTTACGCAGACATTTGTCTATTGCAAGAAACCCATCTGCTAGAATCGGAACACAAGAAACTTCAAACCTCACAATTTTCACATATCTTCTTTTCATCTTATAGCTCAAAAAAGAGAGGAGTAGCCACTCTCATACGAAGGAAGCTAACATTTAGCATCAATAAAACAATAGCTGACACAGAGGGCAGATATCTCATCATTAATTCTACCATTAATAATAACAATATTACTATTGCCAACATTTAAGGACCAAACATTGATGATGAAAACTTCTCAATATTATCATATTTTTCACAATCAGCTGTAATCATAGACTTCAACACAATTATTAAACAAATCTAATGCTTCAAATCAGATGAAAACCTGGCACTCAAGGTGATTTATAATGCTGGATGAATTTGCCATTATCTCTTATAGACAAGTCAAGTCAAGTCACCTTCATTTATATAGCGCTTTTTACAATTAGATTGCATCAAAGCAGCTTCACAGTGATAACATGAAAATAATACAACAAAGTTTGTTTCTTGAAGAAAACTGCGTCATCGTCCATCTTAAGTAAGGCAGATCAATAATATTGTTAAATATTAAATGTAGGAAGAATCTCTACAATAAAAATGGTCATATTACCAAAAATGAATTACCTATTTACAATGATACCAATCCAACCCACAAAGAAATGGTTAGACACATTAAAGATAAATAAAGATAAATATTTATCTTTAGCAAGATAATACATTTTTCTGAAGAAAAAAAAAAAAAAAAACAAGAATAAGCATTGCCACATTACAGAAAAACAAAGATATGGGAGGATTAGGGGCATCCAACTTTGAACATTATTATCTACAGTAGCTGCACAATTACAATATCTCTGCAAAAGGATAAACAGCAATCATACCCATAACCCATGGTTAGACTAAAAAGATTTCATTTCCGACTTACCATACATTACTGATGTAATTAAGGCTCATAATTTATACAATAGCATGACAATTCATACAACATTATTAGCATGGTGGTAAAGTAATCAAATAACACCACACTCCTTCTCTCCTATATGGCATAACACAGATTTTACCATTAATAAATCTTCACTTATTAATGAAAAATGGAAAATTGCTAGCATCACACATTTACATCATCTTTTCTTGGATAATAATTTCTGAATTAATAGAAAAATATAATTTAGGCAAAGGTCAGTATTTTTATTACATACAAATTAATCATGCTATTAGAACTAAGATTGGCAACCTTCTTCCTAAAACTCAACCTCTTATTAAAAAAAAAAACAACAACAAAAAGAAAAGATCAGCAACAAAAAAAATTACTATCCAAATTATACAATATATTAATAAATATTATTATACATATTCAATACCTATTAAACAATGGGAAAATGACCTTAACATAGTCACAGATGTCAATTTCTGGAAACAAGTCTGCTTAAATACATTTTGTTTAAGCAGAAATACCAACGTACAAGTAATCCAATTTAAAGTAATACACAGAACACACTTAACCCAACATAAACTGTTCAAAATGGGATTATCAGAATCAAACAAATGATAACACTGCAATCATCAAAAAGATGATTACTTTCATGCCATCTGGTCTTGTCCCCCTGTTACCAAATTTTGGAAAGAAATTACAGGAAAATGATCTGTTTACCTTAAACGTAATATCCCGGCAAACCCGTCATTATGTCTTCTAGGAGACATATTACAAATAAACCCTCCACTGGAACATACATCAACCTTACTAGTTATCGCCAAGAAAATAATTTTGATCAATTGGAAAAATAAAAATAAAATCAGTATTACACAATGGCAACAGCTATTAATAGACCATATTATCAAAGAAAAACAGACGGCTATCCTCAAACACAAAATAACTAAATTTAAACAAATATTTGGCACCATTACAAAATCCCTAAACATTAGTGTGCCCTGAGAGGTGAATTAATGTCTCACCATTACCTAAACACGCATACCTGTATCATCCTTGTATCAATATTATTGAATACCCTCCGAATATACTTATAACCTGTATTAATATATCAGGAAATGTAAAGGATAAAGACATCTGATATATTCGTGGCATTGTTTTGCATTTTACTAGTTAGTATATTATGTATGTGCAGGGCATGTATATGTATATGCCTAAGACATTTTATTATTATTATTGTTATTAATATTTCTATTATTAGGCATATGGGTATATATAACTATATGTAGGTGTGTGTATATATATGTATGTATGGGTGTGTATGTTTGTAGGTGTAAATGTATATATATGTAAATGTATGTATTCCACAATTACTTTGAATTACCTTTAACTGTTGCTATGATATTCGTGAAGGGCTTTAAAGGCACAAACTACACATATATATAGCATAAGTACCGCTATTTTTTCTCTCCCCTTTCTTTTCTACAAACTCATCATTGATGCCACTACCACAACTATCACTATCTTAATTACATGTTTATAATTTTTTTTTAAATTTTCTTTTCCTTTCTTCCTCCTTTCTATTCTTCTTTTTCTCACCCTTCCTTGGACTCCTGTCCCCCCCTCTACTCTCCCCCCCTCCCTCTCTCCCTGACAAGGTCATGACAGGACCACATGGCCAACGTGTCTGTAGACCAAGAAGGACTGGATAATATATGATACCTGGCTTAAAGCACATACCTTACGACTACAACTGATGATCACTTTTAAAAGTTTTATATCCAAGCGCAGGCAGAGACGCGACCGGGTCATGGGCCAATGATCCGGAAGGTCCGGCCAATGTATTTTGGTGGGCCCTTCCAAGACATCTCTTCAAACGGTTGTATCCAAGCGCAAGCAGAGACGCGACCGGGTCATGTACCAATGATCCGGAAGGTCCGGCCAATGTGTTTTGGTGAGCCCTTGCAAGACATCTTGGAGTGGAAGGTGCATGTCCATATTGCACTGGAATGTCTATAATACAGCAGGAAATCGATTAAACCAGACAATAGCCATCTTAACCCCCACCCCCCTTTTTCAAATCCATCTTTTCATTTCTGCTTTTCTCTTCTATCTATCCCCATCTATATCCCTTCTTCTCTGTATATGCCTCTTATTTATTTATTTATTATTTACTTATTTTACAGTAAATAATAAATGATAGCAATAACATCGATGGGGAGATATACAATGTGTCTGTATGTATGTGTGTATATATATATATATATATATATATATATATATATATATATATATATATATATATATATATATATATATATATATATATATATATATATATATATATATATATATATATATATATATACACTCACCTAAAGGATTATTAGGAACACCTGTTAAATTTCTCATTAATGCAATTATTTAATCAACCAATCACATGGCAGTTGCTTCAATGCATTTAGGGGTGTGGTCCTGGTCAAGACAATCTCCTGAACTCCAAACTGAATGTCAGAATGGGAAAGAAAGGTGATTTAAGCAATTTTGAGCGTGGCATGGTTGTTGGTGCCAGACGGGCCGGTCTGAGTATTTCACAATCTGCTCAGTTGCTGGGATTTTCACGCACAACCATTTCTAGGGTTTACAAAGAATGGTGTGAAAAGGGAAAAACATCCAGTATGCGGCAGTCCTGTGGGCGAAAATGCCTTGTTGATGCTAGAGGTCAGAGGAGAATGGGCCGAAAATTGGACAGTTGAAGACTGGAAAAATGTTGCCTGGTCTGATGAGTCTCGATTTCTGTTGAGACATTCAGATGGTAGAGTCAGAATTTGGCGTAAACAGAATGAGAACATGGATCCATCATGCCTTGTTACCACTGTGCAGGCTGGTGGTGGTGGTGTAATGGTGTGGGGGATGTTTTCTTGGCACACTTTAGGCCCCTTAGTGCCAATTGGGCATTGTTTAAATGCTACGGCCTACCTGAGCATTGTTTCTGACCATGTCCATCCCTTTATGACCACCATGTACCAATCCTCTGATGGCTACTTCCAGCAGGATAATGCACCATGTCACAAAGCTCGAATCATTTCAAATTGGTTTCTTGAACATGACAATGAGTTCACTGTACTAAAATGGCCCCCACAGTCACCAGATCTCAACCCAATAGAGCATCTTTGGGATGTGGTGGAACGGGAGCTTCGTGCCCTGGATGTGCATCCCACAAATCTCCATCAAATGCAAGATGCTATCATATCAATATGGGCCAACATTTCTAAAGAATGCTTTCAGCACCTTGTTGAATCAATGCCACGTAGAATTAAGGCAGTTCTGAAGGCGAAAGGGGGTCAAACACAGTATTAGTATGGTGTTCCTAATAATCCTTTAGGTGAGTGTATATATATATGTTTGTGTGTGTATGTGTGTGTGTGTGCGTGTGCGTGTAGAGATATGTATGTTCATCCATATTGCTTTTTGTTTCCTCTCGTATTATGCATTCCTTTCTTGTTTGTCGTCAACAAGCTTATTTGTCTGATACTTGCTTTTTCAACATCTATATTTGTCTAAATTAGTTTTTTGCTGTTGTTTTATTTATGTACTTATCTGTATTGCATTGTTTGCTTAATAATAATTTTTTTCATCTAATGGATGAACTCATGCCTCATTTGGACTTATTTATTTAACTATGCACCGTCAATCGTTTGCAGTTTTATGAATACCGACATTTTTGGTACTGTTGCTACAGTTACCGCTATGGTTCGTTAGAATGTGGTTGTGACTTCAGTGTTTGATCACACAGCTGAATGAACATATTCAAGCAGCTACAATTAATCTCCTGAAGGAACAAAACATTTCAGGATTCACACTTGCATCAATTGCTGCTGAAAAAATCCCAAGAAGTGACTGTGAACACAGCCATAGTAAACACCTACACTACATAAAATGTATATTTTTTCTTAAATAGTACTGTGGCGAGCAGGATGAGGCCGAGGGCCGTGAGAGAGCGGCACGAGGCCGGTGGCGGGATTACTGATGAGCGACACCTGCGCGACGCACCGGTCTTGTAGGCTATCTCTCACGGAGGAGCGGAAGCATAAAGGAGGAGCGACGACAGTGAAGAGCGAGAGAGGACAGGCCTGGACTTATGTTGTGGTTTTTATGTTTTATTACTTTTACTTTCGTTTTGTTTTATCATTAAAATGTATTTGAATGTTCGCCGGTTCCCGCCTCCTTCTTCCCATAACATCTGAACTGCGTTACAAGTACCTTTAGGTAAACGTTCAGATTAGCTGTGATTAGTTTGTTATTATTTATTGGCAAATTAACCAAAGGATTGATCGACTATTCAGAAAATAAACAATTGATTAACCGGAAAAAATTATTGTAAGTTCCAGCCCTATCTGCTTTTGCTCCTCCACTTAATCAACACAGCATAACCCAGGAGCTGATATATCAATCGATTATGTATTTAGCTCCCTGCAAACACACACACACTCACACCTTTAATATATAGTTTATTGCTGCATGCTTTTACTCTAAATAAGCTTGTTAAATGCTGTGAACTTTTTTTTTTTTTTATATGATCTTTTTTATCACTAATTATGTCTGTTTAAATAGCATTGCAGAAACTCATCTCATTATTTGCATTGATTTACACCAACTTATTTTGGTGCTATTATTTTTAGAAGGAGCAGTAAACAGCCTTGAAGGATCGCTGAGTGAAAGGCTTTCATATAGCGTTTGAAGTAAATTATTTGTCTCTAAAATTCAAGACACTTCTGTAGTAACCTTTCAGACAAAATTGATTTTGCTAATTTATCTGTTTATGCTGTTCTAAATGAATCATTTTCCAGATCTAATTAAAGACTATGCGTTTTTTTTTAAATAAATGTTTTGATGGCCTCGGTAAACTTCTGTGCTTTCTAAGAGCTACAAGGAAAGGTTCCGTTTATATTTTCACTTGAGCTTGCTTCGGCACGGCACTCGTGCTGTTCTCCGTTCTCGGCACCGAAAGCCAAACGTGCTGAACCGTGCTGGTAGAATGTATAGGGCCTACTGATGTCGCCACTCAGGATTGGTCGCTTGTCTGTTGCCTTGCTACCAATTTCTCTGTATCTGGCTAAGCGCACTATTTGAGCGAAGTTAACCGCAAGTTAATAATAAAATTAAAATAAATATCTGATCATCCTCCATAACACGATCACTATTTACATCTCATATCGTCTGTAAACGCTTGCATTGCCAAGTCATCAACTGACGCATTTGTATTACATTTCAAAGAGTTCTGTTATCCGCTCCACAGTAGAAAATGAAACCATATCCATACCGGCTGGACTGGATCAGCACGGAATGGAACGGTGAAGCAATAAGAACGGTAATGCCTGAAGGTGGAGATTTTTATAGTGGGACTGTCAGTTTTTTGGCAACTGATTCTCTCTTGAACTGCATTTACAGTATTTTTGTGTACGTCCAGCCTCCATAAAGTGAGTCTATTAAAACGTCTTAATGTTGAGATCTTTTTGTGTTATGTAATTTATTAACAACACTAAGCTGGCCCATAGACCTGCGAAAGTTGGTTTTGCAAGCGAGTTCTCAGTTTAATTGATGTTTTGGATTTAGCTGAGCAGTCCCAGAGTTTACGAGTGTCCCTTTTTTAAGCGTGCCGCTGAGTAATATGTCCTTTTGCTTTATTCACTGGTGTAGAACGGATAGCATCTTTCATCACCACACCACCTGTTCTGAGAAGTGATTTCTTTTGCTCTCTTTCTCTCACACACACAAACTGTTGATGATGATGATGTCTGATGATGACTTTTGCCTGAGAGTTTTAATAGTTGACAGTTTTTAAAATTTTTATTTTATTAGTACTATTGAATATTATTGTAAGTAATAATTATAATTTTGTCATTTCACCCGAATGTCAATATTTGTTATATTTAGTCAGATTTTAGGTCATTTTATTTTTATTTTGTGTCTCTGAAAAGCAGTGATCTGTAACACTCTATTGTGTTGAATATCAAACGTTTTGGGTCTATTTATTTAATAAGGCATTTTGTGGACACATGTTTTTAGATTTGTGGAGTCAAAAATATTGTTATTTAATTTAAGTTTTTTCGAAGTGAAAAGGTAAGATTGGCCTAGAGCAGTGGTTCTCAATTCCAGTCCTCGTGACCCACTGCTCTGCACATTTTGTATGTCTCTCTTATCTGACACACTCAGTTCAGTTCATGGAGTCTCTCCTAATGAGCTGATGATCTGGTTCAGGTGTGTTAAATAAGGGAGACATACAAAATGTGCAGAGCAGTGGGTCACGAGGACTGGAATTGAGAACCACTGGCCTAGAGGGACCCGAGTGACAAGTTGTTGCTAGTGTTACTATTATTATTTTTTTAATACTTCATATAATTCATTGGGTTGTTATTCAAAATTTCCAAGAGCTATACATTTCAGACATTTTATTTACTTATTATAAAAACTATTGGCTAATTGAGTGAAATCATTCCATTTCGATTCATAGTGTTGCTATTATAACATATCTTTATCTAAAAAATATATTTTTAATCTAATATCTAAGAGTATATTCATAGGCCATGGCTGCATCCGAAATCTCATACTTCCATACTATATAGTTGGCGAAAAACTGTATGTGACAAAAGGAGTATGTCTGAATTCACAGTACTCGGAAAAGTACTCGGATGACTTACTAATTCCGGCGTGATTTTGAGGTGTTCATACGATAAATGCTTTACTGTCCCATGAGGCCACAGGAGAGGATTTATGAATGACAGTGAAGTGACTCAACTGACGCTGGTGGTCACATGATAATGACAACATGGCGAATGTAGTATGTCTGGATTATATTCATCTACACACACACACACACTATATCACTCTTATTAAAAATAAGTACTTACTCAAGAGAGTATGCGATTTTGGACGCAGCCCCTGTGTATGTCACGGTTACATTAGTTTCTTTGTGTTTTAGTTTGGCTTTCTAGGGACACTGATTATGCTATGCACCTGTTTCGAGTTCCGTTGATTAGCCTCCTTGTGTTTTTAAGCCCTTATTTCCCTTGGTTCTGTTTTCAGTATCATTTGTGTTATACATGGTTGTGTATCTTTACTCCTTGTTATTCTCCTTCATGTTTCCTAGTTGGATTTTGACTGAAGACTTTATTTGTTGTACTCCATTCGTCATGCACTCATTGCAACCACCCCCACTTTTTGTGTCAGTTGTTATTGTATTGTTTTGTTTGGATGCTTTTTTAAATTATTAAACCTGTTTTTAATTCACCACAGTAAGATCTTGTTTTGTGTTTTTGCCATTTATTTGTAATGTTCTGGATGTGCTCTTGTGGTCTTCTAGTCAACTTTGTGAAAATGCAGTGGTTAATGCTGAAGTCTCCCTGTTATGTTAGAACATTGGGGTAATAATGGAGTTTGTGTCATTGTGTCCTGCTTTTGAACAAGAGGACGATGACCCTTTTTTTAATTGGCTCCCTGTTCAAGACATGGAGAACCCATCTCTAAGTGAGATAGAGAGGAAGAGAGAAACACAGAAGCTTTGTTTTACATTCAGGGTACGTCTCTGGGCAGTTCATATCACAGACAGTTAAATGAGCAACTGTGTCCAGGACTGTAGATTCTGCAACGCTGTCACGTGGACTCAGTCAACAGTGTGTCAACCAAACCCTCTCTTATTTATTAGGACATAAGTGTTCCAAGCCTTTCTAGGAAGTGTGCTCCCCATGGCCTTCATGAGTAATACTCACACCCCAGCCCCCGGATCGCTGTACAACAGGCCAGTGGATTGAGACAAACAGAATCATGAAAAGAAACTATAGACGAAATGATTTTACCATCTCCTAGCAACTGTCTAGATGCCTTTGTAGAGGATCAAATGATGAGGTTTCATAACTCCTAACCCTATGCAGAACCAATTAAACATATCTTTTGAAAGGTTGTGGTCGATGACCTTTAATGCAAAGATCAAGCATCCTGCAGTCCATTCATCACAATGTACGTCATCTTGTGAAGATGCATTTATAAAAAATCTTAACTAATGTATGGTTATAATGAAATTCTGAAGCAATATAGGTCTAGTACAGTCTTTGTTGTTGTGATTTTAAGTCCTCTGCTATTTAAATGAATGATCTCATTCCTCAGTAATATTTTTCTGAATATATCATGATAGAGCTTCACATTTATTTAGCTTAGCAAGATATTGCTTATATCAGACTGCAGTTCTTGTAGATGGGTTGTATTCAAGATCTTGCTGATTGCATCATGATATGGCTGTACACTGTAAAAAAATAAATCCGTAAAATAGAAAAAGTACTGGCAGCTTATTGCCCAGACATAATCCAGTAATTTTACGGACATTTCCGTTAAACACAACGCAATGAAGTTCAAAGTTTAAAATACAGGTACAGTAAAACACCTGTAAAAAATAAATACGAAAAATTTCGGAAATTCAGTACAGTACATTGTGCCCTGTTTTTACGGATTTTTTTAGAGTGTAGATTTGTTACACAACATCATGCTGTTTTACTTAAGATGCAGCTCTAAATTCAAGAACAAGCCTTGTATTGTTATTTATTATTTTTCAACCCAATAACTTCATTACAAATGAAGGAACAGGGGAACATCAAACTGTTGATTGTTAGAGCTCCATTGATTCCCTGCACACCTCCTTCCCCCGTGTCTCACCCAGTGAGTCGGCAGCTTGTGTATGCCTTTAGATATATAATTACACTCTTCAAGCAAATCCAATTTGTTTCTCAAAAGACTTCTCTCAGCTCTTTCTTTCTACACAACTGCTTTATTTCTGCGACCGTATCCTCAAGAGACTGAATTTTCTTTTCAGTTTGTAGCTACAGCTGTGATAATTGAATTACAATGGTATTCTGAAACTAATCTCTGAAAGAGTTTGGAGAAATTGAGCTATTGTGTCTGGTGTGTTTGCTGGTGGAAATTAATTAAATATGTTCAGGTTATCCAAATACAAAATATTCAAATTCAGTTCATCCTGATGTATAGTATTAGCTAAAGTTAATTCATCAGCTTATAGCAGTGTGAAGTGACATTTACCATTACCTGGACTTGCGTTCTCCACCGCGCTCTGTTAATATAGCAAGCATGCTTTAGTCTTGCTCTTAAACTGTCAGATTTATTAATATAACTCTTCTACAGAAATAACAGCTGCTGGAAATTATTGTGAATACTTACCGAAAGCCTACGGAAGCACTGCTAATGCCACTTAATCTAGCGCTACTCGATCACCTGTAGGGTAAAATGACCTGTTATCATGGAGCTGCTCAAGAAGTCCTCACAGTTTCCTTCAACTTTCTCTTACTTCAACTTTCTCTTCTCTTAGTTTCTTTGTTCAAATTTGTATTTTTATAGCACTAACACATGCTTCATAACACTTTGTCTCTGTTGGCTGAGGAAATATTAATTCATCCATTCACTAATTCATTTTCTAAATGTTAATGGTCTTGAGTCATGGAAGAAAATGTGGTGTTCCCTTTCAGTAGTTCGACGTTCGACGTAGTCGACTGATTGGGATCACGCTTAGGGAGCCTGCCATCTTCAAGTATTGATAAAACGAGCCAATGCACATTGCCGTGCGAGATTTGCATCTCACGCTCCGCCCCGCTGTGAGGGTATGAACACGGAAGCAGATGCATGCACCACTTGTCAATCGCTTCGGAGTCAATCGATCTTCATGTCGATGTCTCTGAAGAGTGTTGATATATTCAACGAGCGAGTGTGTCGGTGCTTCTTCCAGAAGTCTCTCCTGGTGCTT
Source organism: Scardinius erythrophthalmus (assembly GCF_964197995.2). Lineage (NCBI taxonomy): Eukaryota > Metazoa > Chordata > Actinopteri > Cypriniformes > Leuciscidae > Scardinius > Scardinius erythrophthalmus. Next base: position 15,919,004 of record NC_138239.1, on the reverse strand, counting down.
GTGTTTCTACAGCGCGAGTGCAGCGGTGGTCGCAAGCCTTCTGAGCTCTCAACTGCTGTTGTAACAGCATTCCTTTTTGTGTTTGTTTGTCTGACGGTCGGTTGAGGGTGAAGAAAGTGACTGCTTCACTGGTACAGGCTGCACCGTTCCTTGCACCATTGCTGCAATCATTCCCCTGTGTGCTCCGGCACTGGTGAGAGTCCAAACTTCCTGAAAGAGCAACACGGGTGCGTTTGCATCTTGAAAAAAGATGTCATTCCACCTGTGCGTTCCTGGATGTGGTCGTTCACTGTCCCCCTCTGACGGTCACTGTAGTTGTATCACATGTTTGGGCTTAAGCAGCTTTTGTGGATAGTTAATGTTCTCATTGCGGGAACATGACTATTGCGGTGTTAAGACGATTTTGACTCTTTGCCTGGCATGACTACGATTCTGGATTTTCCAATAAAATTCCCCACAGCGGGGCGGAGCTGCAAATCTCGTATGCCAATGTGCATTGGCTCGTTTTTATCAATATTCGAAGATGACAGGCTCCCTAAGCGTGATCCCAATCAGTCGACACGTCGACTACGTCTCCGTTCCCTCCTTCAGGGAACGAGGGTTACATACGTAACCGAGACGTTCTTTTATTATAAATTGTATATAATGCTAGTAGTTATATCATAATATAAAAATTGAAAAACATATTATACTTATAAAAGTATTGTTATTGTTAATTTTATTATTATTATTATACATATATTATAGATATTTTTTATGTTTTTTCATGTTTTCATTGTCCTTTTTCCATGTATTTAAATGCTAATATACATCAAGATGACCTGCAGGCATTTGGAATGAGACTAATAACAATTTAAATGCAATAAATAAATAAATAAATGATACTAGCTTACTAAGATTATTGCCAGTTATGCTGAAAGGGTTTTCATTAGTGTATTTAGTCCAGCTTCTTTGCTCAAGTGCTCAAATGATTAGAATTTCTTCTTGGTTATTGTTCTGAGAGCACATGAGGCTGGTGTGGGGCATGTAGTCTGTTTTGAAGGGAGTGCTTTGATGGTAAGTTGTCATGGAAACAGCTTGTAGTATACCACAGTTCACAGAGGGGGAGTTATGATCAAGTATACCAAGTACAAAATAATATGATGTTTGATCATTCTTGATGTCTGATTAGCTTTCCTGTGTTGCAATATAACCCTGAAAACTGGACTGTGTGGTTGTCTGAATAAATGTTAAGATAGACTTGATGTCATACATGGAAGAAAGGACAGGCAATATCAATTTATAAGTTTGATAATATCTGATGATATGTTTGATAATTATTGTTAACAAACAAAAATTATCATACAGTGCAGATATGTGACAGGAAATTTAAAAAGTTGTGATTAAATAAGATAAACAGAAAAGGAAACTGTGAGATATATATCATTCTTTTTGCTTAACCATGTGTCCGAATTTCAAAAACATCACTTTTTGACAACAATGGTCGTCAGCCCAAAAATGTTTCACAGCTTTGTTGGGCAGCAGGAAAAATCATTTAATTGTTGATAATTAGGATTGCAAAATAACTTAGCTACTTTAAAAATAAAATAAAAACCTGTAAATATCAACTTTTAAGACAGAAGAGAAAAATATATTTTAAAATATATTTTTGTTGTTGATGCCAAACACATCCAAACAAACTTCAGTATTTTATTTATTTCAATATTTCAATATTCATGTCACTATGCTAGTAAAATTAGACAGAAGTCTACAGCAAAGGTTGTGTGACATGCCCTCATACTTAAAAAATGTGAACAAACTAACACAGGATAAAAGAAAATATAACCCAGAATATTATAAATATGGATTCGCTAATCAGTTGTACTCCTGTTGTTTTTGTTTGTGCTTTTAGGAAATCTTCAATTTTCATTGTCAGCCTTTGTCAAGTAGATAATGGTAATATCAGTACATCTCCATTTTTTTTAAAAGAAATTTTTGTTTATTTTACTTTATTTTTATGATAATTTTGGTCTGGTCTGGCCACTGCAAAAATGTAATATCTTAAAAACTAGCTTATACAAAAAGTCGGTTTCAGATTTGTTTGCAGGGGAGACAAAGCTGCTGTCAGCAACCTGAAATCTAAAGATGGGCTAAACATTGTCTGCTCCACTGTTTTGCTTCCTTACGTTGACAGGTTCTTGAAGGTATTCTGTTTCTTCTGCTTTTTTTTTTTTTTCAAGCAGTGAATAAAAGACGAAAGGGAAAGTGTAGAAGATGCAGACAAGTTAAGCTCGTCACAACATTTTGACTGCCTCAGTGTCATGCTATGAAAATTTAATTACAGCTCGAAGTGAAGACCATAAATGTGCACAGTTAGGTTGAAGTATTCGTGCTTTTATGACTGGTCTATATAGCTCTAATCAGACCTCATTTTCTAGACCTTCATTCTCACATTTTGACCCTTTCAGAAGACATTTCTAGTGTCCTTTCTGCGAGTAGATGGTTCGAAAGCTCAATGATGGATGATTAAGCCATCAAAAAGCCATTTCACTAGACTGAGCACAACGTTACATGACATCCGTGATGCCATGGTTTTTAACCACCGTCTTTTGCTTTTTCTCATGCTCTGCCTGTTTCAGATGTGCGGGGGATGCGTGGATTCCTGGACCAGGCGTCTCGGATGGGTTTGGATGTGTCTCTACAGCAGGTTGACCGGAATGTGACAAAGGTCTTTTCTACCCTGTTCAGCACGATGAGGATGGAGGAGCTGAACCGTTACCGGGACACGCTCAGACGGGCCATCCTGCTGCTCAGTCCTCGCACTGCCCAGGTCTTCATACACCAGGTAGGAGCCATTGTGAAAGCAGTTCGGAAGTGATGTGGTGGGAAGATGCAATGATGCTGTTATGCGGCAATGTCTATTTATTTGAAATAGTATAATATGTATTAGGCTATAGAATATATACATCATAATATACATCAATTTTATACACAAAACAATATACATATGTTAATAATAATGTAATATTATAATAAATTATTATATTAAAATAATGCCCTTTTCACAAGATGTAAAATAAGTCTTTGATGTCCCCAGAGTGTGTATGTGAAGTTTTAGCTCAAAATACCCCACAGATATTTTTATATAGCATGCTAATATTGTAATTTTTTGAGGGTGAGCAAAAACGCACCATTTTGTGTCTGTCCCTTTAAATGCAAATGAGCTGCTGCTCCCCTCACAGAGGGCGGAGCTTCAACAGCTTGTACTCACACAGACAAGTACTGAAAATTTCTAAAACTTTTAGCCTTTTATGTTCAAATCGGATTCAGACAATGATGGAGAGTCTCAAGAAGAAGTGACAACATGTGGAAGCAACAGGACATTTCTGAATGGTTAGTTGATGAATTTATGTAGCTTATGTGTAGTTATCTTCTTATCATTGACTAGCATATTCTGTCTTGATAATCTATAAATCGTTGTCCCGGGGGCGGTTTTTGTAAATTTTAGGGTTGGTGATGTCACTAAACCTGAAGGAATGTCTTGTAGTCCCTACCAGCCGTTTGTTGTAGTCCTTAAAAAGTGAATTCTTTAAAAGCAAATGTCTCCCTTTGCTTTGAACTTTGAGCATTGTAACTTTGCAGATGTTGTTTATGCTCAAACAGCAACATTACACACTAACTGAAGTTAGAAAAGTGAAATCATAATCAACCACCCCTTTAATGTTCTATTATAATTAACCAGTAGAAGTCTGAAGACGTCTACAGAAAGTCCTGATTTAGATTAAGATTTAGTTTGAATAGGCTGTATGTGTTTGTGTGGTCTATGGCATTGTGTTGTTTGTTGTCCGCTAATAAGTCATTTTTGAATTAAGCTTTTGCTGGAGAGGCACATGGACTGTTGTGCAAAATGGGTTGGAAAATAACTAAAGTGGCTCATCCTGTGCATTGCATTCTGTTTAGCTGTAATCTCAGCAAAATTATCTGAACACTTTACGATTGAAGGAGGAGAGAATCATGTTTAAATTAGTGGGCACTGTTTGGGAATGCAACGATTGCGATCAAATTTAGAAGGTTGTTGGTTTGAATCCTGATATAGGGATGTGTGAGGGATTACTACTGAGTGCCAGGAGGCTGTTTATATCTAAATCCCGCACTCTGCTGTGGTCACTGCCGTAGGGCCCTCAAAAAAGAGACCTAACCAAATGACTCTTCCAGCTATTACAGTCACAGGTTACACTTTATTTCCATAGTCCACTTAAGATATAACTTTGCAACTACATGTCAACTACAGTAACTCTCATTAGAGTACTAGTAAAATAATTATTGACATGTACTTGCGAAGATACTTGTAGTCAGTAGAATGTCTCTTAAAGGGGTGGTTGATTATGATTTCACTTTTCTAACTTTAGTTAGTGTGTAATATTGCTGTTTGAGCATAAACAACATCTGCAAAGTTACAATGCTCAAAGTTCAAAGCAAAGGGAGATATTTGCTTTTAAAGAAATTCCTTGTTAAGGACTACAACAAACGGCTGGTAGAGACTACACAACATTCCTCCCGGGTTAGTGACATCACCAACCCTTGAATTTACATAAACCCCGCCCCCGGAACACAATTTATAGATTATCAAGACAGAATATGCTAATCAATGACTAGAATATAACTACACATAAGCTACATAAATTCATCAACTAACCATTCAGAAATGTCCTGTCACTTCTTCTTGAGTCTCTCCATCATTGTCTGACTCGGTTAAAACATAAAAGGCTAAACGTTTTTGAAATGTTCAGTGCATGTCTGTGTGAGGTAAAAGGACACGATCTCTTAAAACTCTGCTCTTTGTGCCGCGAGCAGCAGCTCATTTGCATTTAAAGCAACAGATATAAAACAGGGCGGTTTTGCTCACCCTCAAAAAGTGACCATTTTAACATGATATATAAAAATATCTGTGGGGTATTTTGAGCTAAAACTTCACATACACATGCTGGGGACATCAGAGACTTACTTTATACAGTATCTTGTGAAAAGGGCATTATACCACCCCTTTAAGGGAGCATCAAAATAAAGTGTTAGCAGATATTAAGCAGACAGTCTACTAATACTCTAATAAGAGTTAGTGGACATGTAGTTGCAAGTTACTTGTAGTTAGTAGAATGTCTAAAGTGGACCCTTGAAATAAAGTGTTAACCAGTCCCAAATGTCTGGAGCCTTTACAGGACAACTTTACTGATCTATATACACTTATTTATTTAAATGTCTTAATGTAAATGTGATATGAGGGTTGAAAACTGCTAATTTTATCAGACAGCCACCTTGTGAAAGTGAGAATTGCATACATCCACATACATAAATACATAACTAATTTATATTTATGAAAAAGCGAGCACTCCAGTGTCCCTGAGAACATTTTTAAATACAGTGCTATGCATAAGTTTAGACACCTATGCTAAAGTTGACTGAAAAGAGGAATAAAAAATCATCTTTTGGAAATTGAACTTAATGCCTTAATTAAAAAAATGAGGAAAAATCCAACCTTTAAGGACACCAATTTTCTTTGTGAATGAATAATGTATCGTAAATAAATAAATGTTCTTCCTTAAAATACAGGGTGCATAAGTCTGGACACCCCTATGTTAAATTCCCATAGAGGCAGGCAGATTTTTATTTTTAAAGACCAGTTACTTCATGAATCCAGGATACTATGCATCCTGATAAAGTTCCCTTGGGCTTTGGAATTAAAATAGCCCCACATAATCACATAGCCTTCACCATACCTAGAGATTGGCATGGTTTTATTTCAGTTAGCCTAATAGCTGGTTTGATTTGCATTGAGAGATGATCTTATGGAAAGTACTCCATGCCAATCTCTAGGTATGGTGAAGGCTATGTGATGATGTGGGGCTATTTTAATGTATGTTAATTATTATAATTGCTGTATTATTATACATAATCTTTGATCAAACCATATTTTTGCAGCATATCTATTGCAGAATTTAAAATAAATATTATTTATTCATAATTTGAGCTGCTTGCGAATCATAAAGTGCAGTGCTGATTAATTTTACACCTCTCACAAATCCTTGCTTTCCAACTCAGCTAATTAGAAATGTGTACTGAGAGTGTGTCTTTTCTGAGCATTTGTGTATTTGGCTTTGGGTTTGCAATGCATAGCTATACTTTGGGAACAGAATTGTACCCCGAAGTTTAATAAAACTGATTAAAATCTCGCTTAGGGACATCTGAGTACATCTGTGTGTGTTATTAGATCAAATAGTATTACATTATTTAAAATGAAACATTCTGTTTAGCAGAAAGTAAGTAATCTTAAAGTGCGCATAAAGTTATGTAGTAGGTCCACTACCGTTTAAAAATTTGGGACCATTACGATTTTTTTTGAAAGAAATAAAAAAAATTTGTCAGCAAGGATGCATGACATTAAAGACTTTTACATTTGTTAGAAAACTTACTAAAGGATCATGTAACACTGAAGACTGGAGTAATAATGCTGAAAATTCAGCTTTGCCATCACAGTAATAAATTACATTTTAAAACATACTAAAATATTTCACAGTATTACAGTTTCTACTGTATTAGATATATGAATGCAGCCTTGGTGTGCATAAGAGACTTCTTTCCAAAACAAATCTTACCAACCCCAAACTTATGAACAGTACTGTATAAGTAGATTTTTATGAATACAATAGCAATAGCATTGTGGTCATCACAATTTGAAAGTATCTTAAATCATCAGCTAAATCAGGTTTTGCTTTAAATCTACTGGTATCAACAGGTTTGTGTGAGGGTTAATGTTGTGTTGGTGGAACCAACATGTGTGTGCTGAGATTGAACCTGGGGCCAGTTTGAACAACATGGTTCTTCCACTGGTTAGCAGTGTGACAGCTGAGAGATAGAGTTCTTTAGAGCAGAAAAACATCCTGGGAGTTCTCTGCAATAGTTTAAAAAGTCTAAATTGAACTCTGAGTAGTCGAGGGAATGAGTTTACCATGCCATCTTTCTCCTGCTCTAGCCCCGTGGGCAGTAATTCACTCTTATCTGAATAACCTTGTCTGTTTGAGGAAGTCTTTTATATGTGTGTATTTCCATGGTGATTTGCTGCTCTGAGACACGGTCAGATAAACAGCTGGGTTCAGAGAGCTGCTATCAGTGTTTTAGGGAGGTTCTCCATGCTCTGATTCTTCCATGGCTCTCTATGCGATTCACACAGCCATAACCACCGCTGTGCATTAGGCCGAGCGTGTCGGCCTGTCAGGACTTGCAGAGAGAGGTGGAAAATAGCCAAGGACACAAGGTACATCCATCCAGTACATATAGTCTGTCATTTAATATCTGTCCACTCGTGCATGTGGACACAATCAAGGTACTGAGCCCAAGTACAAACTATCCAACAATAACCGGATAAAAAATATAGCAAGAGATGCGTCTGATCTCCAAAAATCCATTCATTCCAGAGAGCCACAAGCCCATTAGCCAGATGACTCTGGCTCAATCTGAAGTCACCCTGTTGTGGTAGACAGTGTAAGCTGCTAAATATGTTTTTAGATCTCCAAGTCTAACAAACACATTATTGTAGCATTAATTTTGTTTCTAGTAATTAAAAATGTTTTATTTACAACAATTACAACAGTTATTGTTTAAATAAACTGACTTGTTTTTAGGGCGTTAGTAAAGCTTGGTGGAGGTTATCACTGTAATGAGATGGTACCTAGATGAAAAATGCAGAAAAATATGTAGCTGTTTGAGAGTTTCATCCGAAACAAATGCTTCCAGTGGCCCCAAGGGGTCACGCACACGTCGGTCTTATATTATATATATATATATATATATATATATATATATATATATATATATATATATATATATATATACTGTATATATATATATTTATTTATTTTGTGCTGCTGAACAGGGTCTAAACTGCATTATATACCTGCATCATATGTTTTTGCCAAGGTGAGCAATTCAAAGAGTGCTGGCTGATTTTTAGCTTGTGTTGCTAATAAGCTCGTAGTGATTTTGACACCCTTGTATCGTTGCATATGAGTTTTGCACAGAAAAACACTTGTCACATTTATTATAACTCATTTTGATAAGTCAACTATTGTAGAGTTGTGTTGGGATGTCTGTCTTAATGAAATCATTATCTTTACTACCAGACATAAAGATAATTGTGGACAGCACAATTAGACACCTAGCATATCATTTTGTTCTCATTATGATATGAGTGCTTTACCCTCCCCTGTCTGCAACACATGAACAGATACACATAATGTGTACACCTACCCTCTTCATATCCGTCAAAAGCACCCCTAATGAGACTTCATAGATAATTACCCAGATCCAGTTGTATTTTAAAGATTTAATTATTAAAACACCAATGAACACTCCCAACATGCTGATTAAAAAAAAGGAGGTTGGAGTAAGACCTATTAAATGCTCACAGAATGCCAATGAGTCTCAGGCTCATCAATTGTTTTAGGCTCCAAGTCATTGTTTTTGTCAGGAGTATTAGGGGACTCCTGGGATGGGAGCTTTTGATTTTATTATTTTGTTTATCTAAACATGCAAATTCTTCTGCATCAAGTGGTAAGGAAGTCTCAGCAGAAATAATATTCGCAAACTAAATTTCATACTTTGTTGATGCCATAATGAGGCCGGAAATAAAATCGCTTAAATGAAAGTAATATTCCCCTAAACTCATATTTTCATAATTTCTCTCCCAGTGTGTGTGGGTGTGTGTTTTATTAATGAAAACATACACAAACCAACAGTGAGATGAAATTTCAGCTCACAGTTTACTGGACCTTGACTAGATTCAGCATGGGTATTCAGGAAACCTAATGATATTTTTCGTTGTTGATTTTTTATTTATTTTTTTCTTCAGTACAAGATGACATCTGTGGTGATTTAATTCTGCATTCTGCTGCAACACTATTCAAATACAAGAGTGCATCATTCCAATTTCATAGACAAGGCTTTGCATAACATAGCTTGGCAGTTTGTTTATAAGCAGTGACATTTCCGAATTGTTTAAAATCAAGCAGGTAATATGTTTGAAAGTGTTGTATCATATGAATCTATATTTTGCAGCTCTGCATGGTTTGATATTGCTAGTAGTGATTATAGCTGCCATGACAGTTCAGCCACCCATACCCTGAAATGTCCTTGTCCTGATGATTGCATCCATCTAAACCCTGACAGATGCCTTGTATATTCAGCTAAACGCTTTGGGATTTCACAGACAACACTGTAAATATTTGGTCTTTACTGTGACCTTTTCAAAAATGCTAGGACTAGGAATGGGAAACATAAGGAATTTAACAATTATAGTTCTGATTCAGATTTCACTTAACGTTTAGGTTAACGATTCCATTAACAATTCTTTTAGATCTTGGTGCCAATTAATAAATACATGTACTTAACAATTTAAATCCAAAACAAATGTACTAAACACAAACACTACTTTTTGGTAACATATTTTAGTTGTTTTTATTTAAAAGCTGAATTTATTACTACATAATTCTGTTTTCAGTGTGTCTTTAATTACACGTTGTTAAACGAACAAAAAAACAGTCAGAAAAAGTGATGAATTGCTCCAACCAAACTTTTCACACAGCGAGTGCATCATATTACTTTTAGAACTCTTCTGCTGTTAATGCCAGTAGGACAGTTCGTTAGAGATTTATAGTACATGTTTTTTTTATTTTAAAAATCTTAATTTTTTTTATAGAATTAATTTTTTTGTGTGAAAACAGTCTACTAATAACAGTCATTTGATCAGTCTACACTGATCGTGCTGTGTCTGTTGTTGCATACGACCAGTGCAGGCATCACATTTGGAATATGTGTTTGTCCTGCACACAATAGAGAAGGGTTACAGGCTGCAGTTCGATTCCACCCACCGAAATGGGGTGGTGTGGACTGCAGTCGACCCAGTGCAGGGTTGGGTATTGGAACAGGAAGTAAACTCCCTACTGGTAAAGGAGGCCATAAAGCGCGTTCCTCCGCCGGACAGGGAGTCCGGGTTCTGCAGCCGCTCCTTCATAGTTCCCAAGAAGGAATGGAGGGTTGCACCAATTTTAGATCTAAGGCATTTTAATCGGTCTCTGAGGAGATTCAGGTTCAAGATGCTCACTATTCCCTTCATCGTGAGTCAGATCAAATCTGAGAATTGGTTTGTCATGATAGATCTAAGGGACACATACTTTCACATGTCCATCCTTCCATCTCACAGGAAGTTCCTGAGGTTCGCTTTCGGGGGTAAAGCGTTCTAATATGAATGCAGCTCTAGCTCCGCTGAGGCTTCAGGGTATCAGGGTGCTAAATTATATTGACGACTGGCTTATTATGGCCCTGTCACAAGAGCTGGCAGTTCGGCATCTAGATGTCATCCTTGCCCACATCCAGAGCCTGGGGTTGAGACTCAACACGGAAAAAAGCGTGTTGGCACCAGCCCAGAGAACCAAGTTCCTGGGAATGGTGTGGGACTCGGTCACGATGCAGGCACAATTGTCTCCTGCACGGATCGTCCTGGATCACCACGGTGACCAGTATAAAGCTAGGCCAAGCCATCACTGTAAAACATTTTCAAAGAGTGTTAGGGCTCATTGCAGCAGCGTCCAATGTCATTCCATTCGGCCTGCTGCACATGAGGGCCCTGAAATGGTGGTTGAAAACCAAGGGTTTTTCCCCGAGGGGGAACCCATTCCGCATGATCAGGGTTACGCGCAGATGTCTTCGTTTCCAATCTATGTGGAAAAAAGCTTGGTTTCTGTACCAAGGTTTCGTGCTGAGAGTGTCATGTCGCCGGAAAGCCGCTTCGACAGACGCCTCCCTCACGGGCTGGGGCGCAGTCATGGATAGCAGGACTCTTAGGACCTCAGGGGTCACCACGCAGACAATGTGTCGGTGGTCTCCTACTTGATTCATCAGGGGGTTCTGAGATTGCGCCCTCTATCCAGATTGGCGCATCAGATCCTCTCTCAATATTCACCCTTCACCAGACCTGTGGAAACTTTGGGCCTGGCCCCTGAGGGGGTTCAGTACCTAGAGGCTGCCCTGTTGGCTGGAGTGGTTGAGACCATACTTAGTTCCAGAGCTCCTTCCATGAGGAGATTGTACGGCCTAAAGTGGAATGTGTTTCCACTTGGTGTAGAGAGTGTGAGGTGGACCCAGTTAACTGCCTGGTTGGCTTCAGTGCTGGAGCTCCAAGATCGCCTCTCGGCTGGTCCTACCCCGTCCACACTCAAGGTGTATGTGGCTGCCATTGCGGCTTTCCACGCTCCTCTGGGTGATGGGCCTCTGGGGAGACATCAGCTGGTCGTACGTTTCCTCCGTGGGGCTCGGAGGATGAGACCAGCGGCTCGTACCAGAGTTCCCACATGGGACCTGGCAGTGGTTCTCGAAGGGCTGGTCGAGGCCCCCTTCGAACCTGTGGAGTCGGCTGAGGCCAAGAACCTTCCCATAAGGTAGCTTTTTTATTAGCCATTACTTCTCTGAGGAGATTAGGAGATCTTCAGGTGCTCTCTATATCTCATGGGTGCCTGGAGTTTTCTCCAGGCGACATTAAGGCTATCTTGCATCCCAGGCCGGGCTATGTGCCTAAAGTGCCATTTAATGTGGCACGGCCTACAGTTCTGCAGGCTTTTTATCCTCCACCTCACGTGACGGCGGATGAAGAAAGACTTAATTTGCTCTGCACTGTCAGAGCTCTCAAGATTTATGTCCAGAGGTCTTCTTCATGGCGGAAGTCAGTAACTGGGTCGTTCAGGCTATCTCTATGGCCTATCAGGTGCGCAGCTTGCCTTCACCTTTGGCCGTGAGGGCTCATTCAACCAGAGGCATGGCGTCCTCTAGAACCCTCCTTTCAGGGGCCCCGATCCAAGAACTGTGCGATGCAGCAGGATGGGCCACCCCTCATACTTTTATAAGATTCTATAGCCTGCACATTCCTTCTATGCCAGGCACTCTAGTGCTTTCGTCCTAAGTGTGCCTCTGGGCAGCTCCACACTGGGACAGGCAGGGCTCGTTGTGGCATAGTGGGTAGTCGTTCCCCAAAGTGTCATAGTAGACGCAGTTCGAGTTCCCTCGAAAGGGAACGTCTCGGGTTACAACTGTAACCCTTGTTCCGAGACACTGCGTCCCTCCGCCACGCCTTCCCCTGCCTGGGAGCGACTTGCTTCATCGCAGAAGCTTGTGTGCCGTCACGTTACGTCATGGCGCAGCACCAGTCAGGATTGGATTAGTTTCATTCATACTTCAGATGCGTTACGCTAAGGGCATTCCCCAAAGTGCAGTAAAAAAAAAAGATTGATTAATCGATTGAAAAAATAATTGTAAGTTGTCTGTCTGCTTTTGCTCCTCCACTTTATCAACACAGCATAAACCCGGAGCTGATACATCAATAGATTATGTATTTAGCTCATATACCCTGCAAACACAAACACACACACACACAAACACACACACACTACCTGCATTCCAGAGCCTCTGACCCCCCACCGCAGCAACAAATTAAGCCTGTCAGTGTGTTATCCATCACTGTCCGTATCCTCATTCATATTTGAAAAATACTCCTTTACTTTCTGTTTCTCTACATCTTTTCTACCTCTACTTGACTTCTCGTCAAATCTGATGTAGGATATTCTTGATCCCTTTTTCTGTCTGTCTTTTTTTTTCTGTTTCTCCTTGCATTTTTTTAATCAATCCTCCACCTTGCCCTTGATTTCTCTCAAGCCCCAATAAGAACATCAAAGACAGAGTTCCTTGTCTATTCTCTGTTTCCTGTGGTTAGGTGATAGTTCTAAAGTGTGACTGTGAAACACCTGACCCGAAGGCTGCCTCACACACTCAAGAAGCTTTCAAAATCACTTTGAAAACTCTGCTGCTCTCAGCATCACCGCTAAAGCACTGACAGCACTCTGGTGTGCTTAGCATTACTGTTAACCTATACGGATATGGGTCTACTGAATGCTGCTCTGAACGTTCACACTGAATTTCTCGGCCTATTCTAGGTTTTACATGATGTCTGTGCACAGAACGCCTGAATGATTAAGGAAGGACGTGATTACGGTACAGATTTCCACTCTGTTGTGTCAGAAGCTCTTGTTAGAAGAATCTAAAGGGAACGTCTTTGATGTGGTGCACGAGCGAGTCAGCAAATCTTAAGGTGCTGAGTCACAGCTAGGTCAAGTTAAATCATAAACATGATAAAAAGTCTTTAAAAGGCTCTCAACCTCTCAGGAAGCTCTTTCTGAACTCATAGAATATGTCTTAGAATACACCTCTTAAGGCAATCACATACCCAATTAATCAAATGCCTGAGGACAGGGTTCACACTCTTCATTACAAAACTGTCTCATGTGACTGTTTTCATTCAAACTGTCAATCAACAGCACTGTAACCACTAACTAACTTACAGCCCGAGTTTGAATTGTTTTACACCTTTTTCTGAGTTGAAAAAATTGTTATGGAAAGTGGCAGGATGTTAGATTAAAATCAGCAAAGGTTACATCTGGCAGCTCGTCGACGTGATGGATGATTATTACTTATGTTAGTGCTTAACGTCAGGGGGCATTTAAGAGCCCTTCAGAAATAAATTGTTTCCCGAGAATCCATTTCAGTAAATTACAGTGAAACTCAGTGGAATCCTGTAATTTTTCTTTTTATTTAGAAGCATAATCTAAAAGTATGAGCGCAATTTTCTTTTTTTTTATTACTTTAGCTCTTAATAAATTGTTATTAATCAATTCAGTCATGAATATCATAGTTCATAGGATTAAATTTGCAACTAGCCATCAGTGTGTTTATTTGTAGCCTGATTTAGCATGATATAACAGCTAGGGATTTAATACTGACTATTTCAGACATGCTAAATCAGGCAGTATTATAACTGATTTACAGGTTGATTGTTTGTTAACTGCGGGGAGCTACTACTTCATCTTGAAATGTTTACTTAGTGTTTGTCATTATATAAATGAATTATGTTTTCTCAAAACTCATTGGGTCTCATTTATTTGGTCTCATTTATAAATGCATGTATACGAATATTATATATTTGTGCATAACACTTTGTGAGCAAACAATCAGCTCTTGAAAATCATTGTGTTGGATACAGTAGAAATGAGCCTTAATAAAGAACTGAGTGACTTTGACAAGGGCCTTATTGTTATGGCTAGGCTCATCGATGCATGAGGGCAGCGAAGGCTATCCCATCTGGCCTAAGCCAACAGAAAGTCTTTATTTTAATGATGGTTATAGGAGAAATGTATCAAAACGCACAGTGGATCTCACTCTGCTGTGTATGGGGCTGCGTAGCTGCAGACCTGCCTATGATGACCCCTGTCCACCATTGGAGCAGTGGAAGAAGGTCGCCTGCTTTGATGATTCCCGTTTTCTTTTACATCACATAGATGACCATGTACGTGTGCGCTAGAGGTGTAATGGTTCAATGGTTTGGTTTTTATCATGGTTTTAGGGTAACGGTTTCAGTATGGTTGGGTATGTGCTACAGTATATTCAGGGAAAAAAGGACTACTGTCAAATTAAAATAAAGAAAATAAGAACAAATAATAAAACTAAAAACAACAGCACAACTACAGTAAATACAATAAAGCAAAAATACAAACAAAATAAACAGTGCTTTTCAGGTTTTTCAGGTATCTTACAATAGTTCTCAGGAACAGAAATAATCAAATGTAAAACAACGTTGCTTATAATCTTTACTGTATAAATGAAATAAAGATTAATCGTTATTAAAGTTATAAAAGCTATTCAGCCAAGAGCAGTGAGTGATTTCCTTGTCTTTTTTGATTAACATTAAAAACACATACAGACAACAGGAAGGCTGCTGTCACTTTAAGACTAATGCACGTATCCAAAATACTGTAACTGATACACGTGTTGTCTTTCTCAGTTGTTTGCGTTCACTTAAGACATAACTACCATGTTTGCTAGCTCGGAAACTCGTCAAGATGGGTATGTTCACATAAGCTTTGTGTAAATTTGTCCATTCAAGCACAAGATTTGAAAGATGTCTGAGATGCTGCTTTCCATGTGCGCGCTTCGGATGAGTGCACACACCAATCTTCTCACGGCCCCGCGTGTCTTTTGTGTCTTCTTGCACTTGAATGTTTAAATCGGCAAGGCTTAAATTAGTTTTAGTTTTACACAGTAAGCAAGCTGTTCAGGTCTCACCTGTGCTCCCACGCTATCAACACCCGGGTGATGTCATTTTAGAACATATGACACTTGCATTGAGCAAAATTTAGGAGAAGGCAGAATTTGTATCCATCAACAGAAACACACATTAGCCTTACTTTGGCTAATGTCTGTTTTGCACGTTATTTTCAACAAACCATATTATAGATGCTTATGCGTTGTCAGATTTGAGATGAACAGCGGTGCAAGTGCGTGCGAGGTGGAGATCTCTTCTGAATCCTTTTAAGGAGACAAATGTGAGAGTGGTAGAGTTTTTGTCTCATGAGACAAGCAGGAGACACACAAGCAAAAGTTTCCATTTGATGATAACCTTATTTTTGCCTAGTAGAAACATTTGAGATGTTAAAGAGATTTCCTCTGGGATGTTGTTTGGACACCAATGTTCTTCAAAATATATTATTTTGTGTTCCAAAGAATAAAAAGAAGGTCAAACAGGTTTGGAGCAACATGAAAGTGAGCAACAGCGTTTTAATTTTTTGGTGATCTATCCCTTCAGATAAGAACACTTATGCAATTATTAGTAAATAAGACCCTTTGTTCTGGTTCATACAACACGGGTGTCACTGTGCAACTCATGCGATCAACAACCCTAGTGAAAAGCTGATCCATAAAAGCTGTCATTCCTCTTTAGTATAATTTTGCTCGATTGAGAGAGAGGGGGGCTTTTTAATTCACTCAGTGAGAACTGGCAGCACATTGTTGGTCCACTTCTGGTAAATCTCATTTGTGTCTCTGGTGTGGGATGGTTTGAAACCTCTAGACCTGTGGTCTGACATGAATTGATTAGACATGAGGGATGTGTATCATTTCCTAGACTGTCCTATTGCTCTATTCTTTGCCTCTTTCATTCTTCTGTATGTGCCTCTCTTTTGTACCACCATGGCTGAAGGAACACACTGACAGACATAATGGGAGCAATCAGAAAACTATTTTACACTGACCTCTAAACTTGACCATGTACACAAAGAAATAGAAAAACTTGTATTTCTCCTTCAATCTGCTTCTCAGAACAAATATGATATATTTTGTGAGATGTCAACATTGATTTTCATTTGAATAATGGTAACAGCAGGAAGATGTTTTCTGTGAAATCCAACAAACTATACATTCACAAAACTATCATATTAATGTTTCAGTTTATATGAAGATGTGTGTTTGCTATGCTATACAAGTACACATATTTAGATATCTGTTCCTTTGCTTTAAGCAATATGTAGATTTATATGTTAAGAGAGAGAGTGATATAATTAGTCTATGTCTAAAGTCATTACCACAGAGATTCAGCCACTAAGGTCTTGATGTGTTTCCGAGTGAGATGAGATGTAGAATTCCAGTCAAGATCAGCTTCCCTGGAGCTGGACAGCTAAGAGATCTGAAGTGCTTTGGTATGTAAATGTGGCATTTTCCATCAAATGCTATCCTGGAAAATAATCAGAATAAATATTTTACCAAGGATTTTTGACAAAGGCAGCTGTCGGATCAATATGTACATGAATTCATTCTGAAGCAAATTGCTGTAATTTGTAAGCTAATATTACTGTGTGCTTGCTTATGTGAAGTAGTGTTAGACATTCTGCTTGCTAGTTGCTGGTTACTCAATTAAATCAATTTCATTCCAGTTCACTTTGATTTTATTTGCAAGATACAAGAACAAGAATATAATTTGCACAGGAAGAAATGTTGTAATCAGACTGAATGCAAGAGCGGGTGAAGGCAGGCATGAACGTGAACATAGGATGAAGAAAGGTAGTGTTTATGGTGGGAAGGGAGTGGATTGACAGGACTAATTAATCTGCGGTGAACCTGAAGGTGCTCTGGAGCAGAAACGAGGTGGAATAAAAAGCATCATTAGCGAAGAATTGAATTGGCACACGCTGAGGGCAGTGCAGAGAGAGATACCTTTAACTGCAGACTTATAGCCAGGTCTAGCATGAGGGCAGGACGTGGGTCGTAGTCTCTGCTATTCCACAGCAAGCCATCCAAAACAATGAGCGAGCAGCAACACAGAAGGCCCAGTCTACTGTAGACTATATAATGGGTGTGGCCTATGGCCTCTGTTCTTCGATTAATGCATGGCACATGCAGAAACGAAGGGTCTGAATCCTAAACAGGTAGTTCTGGAAGAGATGGGGAGCACAATCACAAAATGATTTACAAGTCACTGTAGAACTGGATACACTGAAATTTTTTCTCTAATTATGACCGCCGCTAGCGTAGCTAGCGAAAGCGGTCATATAGGGATTGTCAAAGTTGTTTTTTTTTTTTTTTTTCGTCACCTTACTGAATTTTTCGTCAACGATACCAGGGACACCGAAGCACCGGGGAACATGAAATTTGGTGGGCATGTAGCCCCACTAGACTTCTAAGGAAAAATTTCGTTTGGTCCCCGGGGGCCACTCCCCCCCCGCGCTGGGCCCCCCCAAACCCAAAAAAATGCAGTTTTTCCTAAATAACTACCTGAACCGTGGCACCGAGGATGAATAAATTTTTATGGTATGTTGGTCTACTAGACTCCTACGGAAAAATTTAGTTTGGTCCCCGGGGGCCACTTCCCCCCCCCGCGCTGGGGCCCCCGTAAATTTTTCGTCAACGATACCAGGGACACCGAAGCACCGGGGAACATGAAATTTGGTGGGCATGTAGCCCCACTAGACTTCTAAAGAAAAATTTCGTTTGGTCCCCGGGGGCCACTCCCCCCCCGCGCTGGGCCCCCCCAAACCCAAAAAAATGCAGTTTTTCCTAAATAACTACCTGAACCGTGGCACCGAGGATGAAGAAATTTTTATGGTATGTTGGTCTACTAGACTTTTACGGAAAAATTTCGTTTGGTCCCTGGGGGCCACTTCCCCCCCCGCGCTGGGGCCCCCGTAAATTTTTCGTCAACGATACCAGGGACACCGAAGCACCGGGGAACATGAAATTTGGTGGGCATGTAGCCCCACTAGACTTCTAAGGAAAAATTTCGTTTGGTCCCCGGGGGCCACTCCCCCCCCGCGCTGGCCCCCCCCAAACCCCAAAAAATGCAGTTTTTCCTAAATAACTAACTGAACCGTGGCACCGAGGATGAAGAAATTTTTATGGTATGTTGGTCTACTAGACTTTTACGGAAAAATTTCGTTTGGTCCCCGGGGGCCACTTCCCCCCCCCGCGCTGGGGCCCCCGTAAATTTTTCGTCAACGATACCAGGGACACCGAAAGCACCGGGGAACATGAAATTTGGTGGGCATGTAGCCCCACTAGACTTCTAAGGAAAAATTTCGTTTGGTCCCCGGGGGCCACTCCCCCCCCGCGCTGGGCCCCCCCAAACCCAAAAAAATGCAGTTTTTCCTAAATAACTACCTGAACCGTGGCACCGAGGATGTAGAAATTTTTATGGTATGTTGGTCTATTAGACTTTTACGGAAAAATTTTGTTTGGTCCCCGAGGGCCACTTTCCCCCCCGCGCTGGGGCCCCCGTAAATTTTTTGTCAACGATACCAGGGACACCGAAACACCGGGGAACATGAAATTTGGTCGGCATGTAGCCCCACTACACTTCTACGGAAAAATTTTGTTTGGTCCCCGGGGGCCACTCCCCCCCCGCGCTGGGCCCCCCCAAACCCAAAAAAATGCAGTTTTTCCTAAATAACTACCTGAACCGTGGCACCGAGGATGAAGACATTTTTATGGTATGTTGGTCTACTAGACTTTTACGGAAAAATTTCGTTTGGTCCCCGGGGGCCACTTCCCCCCCTGCGCTGGGGCCCCCGTAAATTTTTCGTCAACGATACCAGGGACACCGAAACACCGGGGAACATGAAATTTGGTGGGCATGTAGCCCCACTAGACTTCTAAGGAAAAATTTCATTTGGTCCCCAGGGGCCACTATCCCCCCCCCCCCCAAACCCAAAAATGCAGTTTTTCCTAAATAACTACCTGAACCGTGGCACTGAGGATGAAGAAATTTTTATGGTATGTTGCTCTTAAGGGCCCACATCAACCTAGCCCATAATCACTCATTTGTGATTTGCGCCCCTCCCATAAAAAATGAAAATGCAATATTATTCTGCTTTAATCGCCCCTATCTTCAGTGGAGATGTTCAGAACTGCACCATATTTCATGTGTATGATTAACTTGACATCCTCTGGGGGTATCCTCTGCTAAGTTTCGTAGAATTTCATCCATGGGGGGGTATAAAATAAATTCATTTATGTGCACATTTAGTGACTGTACACTCATCGGCCTGTAGATGGTGCTGTTGAGCGAAGGGTTGCTGGTTTAGGATGATACTGTCACACACACACACATGCAGGAATACAAACAAACACAAGCATGCACACACACTGACATCCACACGCACAGACACACACCCATACACACACATACAAATCCACATGCACAGACACACACACACAAACACACACGCGCACACATGTACGCACACATACATACACGCACAGACACACACATACAAAGACACACACATACACATACACACACACATACACACACACACACACACACACACACACACACACACACACACACACAGACAGACATGCACATACTACTACTTTTTTTAGGTATATACATAAACATGCAATACAGCCAAATTACTCAACGTCATTTATTTTTGTGGAAAGCCAGTGCAGGCCTGAGCGGCGGTCATATTTTGTAACGCGATACGGTACATCTAGTTTAACATGATATGTCAGCATTTTTAGCATTTTTTATCCAAAATGACATTAATACATTTTAAGGTACACATTTTTTTTCAAGTGTGTTTGTTCCCTGGGAACTGAACCCATGACCTTGGCATTGTTAGTGCCATCAGATGAGCAAGGACATCAGATGTAGAAACGTGTAGTAAACAGCATCCTGGAGACCTTTCGAAAGACCTTGTTTTTTCTATAGAGAGTTCATATAAGAAAATCTTAGATATTTTGATGTGCTGTAGGTAAAAGAATGTTTCTTTTGCTGTGACTCAACAAAAGATGTGGATTATAAATTACACCAAGGTCTTTGAAGCCTCAGGTTCACTGCTAAATTTCCATTTTGTTCTGGTAAAACTTTAGCTTTATGTAAGTTTATAGGTGAAATGTATCAATTTGTTCATAATTTTTTTTATGAATGGCAAATGAAGACATGGTTTGCCGTGCAATTAAAATACTTGTCTACATCCCATTACTCTTATTCAGTAAAAGCTAACACATACCAAACCAAGAAGGATTATCTAATTGAGTATTTCAATGTCCATCTGAACACTGACATTTCTTTTCAATACCAGCTTCTTTACAATTGTTTCTAATTATAGTAATAATTGAAGCCAACATCAGCATTGGTGTGATATAATTTTCGTTGAAACCATAGCAAAACTGCTAAACCTGCAGGAGATGTTTTTGAATAACATCAAGAAGAGTTCTCTTGTGTGCTGTTCGTAAGAACTTTTTGTTTTCTTGGCACTAAAAGGAAACCAGTGTATGTTACTTATTTTGAGTGGCACAATACAATCACTTCCAGCCAGAAATTTGAAGAGTTAAGGTCCTTGTACAGTCCGAAATTCTCGTCTGAAATGTTCGCACGTTAAAAAATAAATACAACCTCACGTTGTGTCAATCACGTTTACACACTGCCTCTGAAACTTTCGTCCGTCATAAAAAAATTCGGATCTGGTTCCATTTTCTACGTGTTTCGCAGCCGTACCAAGCATGTTGAAAGGTGTTTTGACAATTCAGAGTCACCAAATGACGAATACGAAAAAACGCATACGAAAATTTCGGACCTTTACTGAAGGGGAGGTTCCTGTGCTCTAGGATGCTTATAAGAAATCATAGCACTTTTTTATTGTTCAGACCATGGTTAGACTATTAATTTAATAAAACATTTTGTTATTTGTAAGTTGAGTTCTTAAGACCTTTAAATATTTTATACTTAAATACTGTAAATCAATATCGTATGCTTTTTATGCCCATTTAAGGTTGTTTAAGGTGGCCATGCTTAAATAGAGTAAACAAAACCATACAAAATCAAAGAAAAGTTTTTACTTCATCCCCAAAGCACATTTTCAGACAAAGGATGCTGTACTCATGCAAGCTCTAAAAATCAATGTCAAGAACAAGAACATTCAGCAAGTCTTACCAAAAAGAAAGAGTATCCATTGTAGTCAGCTTGTCTACGTCGAAAGTGAGCTGCTCACGTGTAGGTGCTTTAGCCCAGCAAATCTGATCAAAGCAACCATTTTCCTTTAAAGTAACTGAATATTAACTTCCATATGGTTGAAAGTCAAATGAAATCTTGGTACATGCACATTGCATCTAAAGGATGCTGAGAATTATCTGAGAATAATTTGTTGTTCTATTGTGATGTAACAGCTCTGTACAGGTCAGTTCCCCCTTACAATCATATGACAGATTCCAACATAGCTGTGTTTAATGGAGAAAGAAAACGAGTGAATGTTCAATTCTCATTTCTTTGTGAATATCCACAATGACACATCCTCTCTCTCTTATTCTTTTTTCCCTCTCTCTCACTCTCCCCCTCTATTCAA
Organism: Scardinius erythrophthalmus; assembly: GCF_964197995.2. Classification (NCBI taxonomy): domain Eukaryota; kingdom Metazoa; phylum Chordata; class Actinopteri; order Cypriniformes; family Leuciscidae; genus Scardinius; species Scardinius erythrophthalmus. Next base: position 15,897,261 of record NC_138239.1, on the reverse strand, counting down.
AGACATGTAATTGCATCATTTTTCAGGACTTTGGCCCTGTCTGGGAGGTGGATTCGCCTCATATATCAAACTAATGGAGGCAGGAGTGATTGGAAAATACAGGCTTTGATCATGGTGTTGTCTTCTTTTTACCATCACTCTCCAACATGCCATGTATGTAAACACACATAATCAACTTCATTTAGCATTGATGTGTGTCATTTACATGTCATTTAATGGCTGAGCCAAGGTTGTTTAGTAACTTTCCAGTGGATGACACTTTCCAATCCGAAATCATTTACAGTAATTGAATGGACTAAGTGGCAACCTCATGGGGAAAACAGGCTCAGTAGGTCTCTAGCTTCAGTCCTCAGTAATACAGTGAACCTGTAACAGTGCCGATTCTTACAGTAGCTGTCAGGAGTGGTTGATTTTGAAGTTTGTGATGCTAAGCAGAGTTCGAGGCTGTTCACACAAACATCAGTTCTTTGAGGTCTTATTTTGCATTTATACTAGGTCTTATTTTGCATTTATCCAAAATGCATTTTTATATTCTAAATGGATTTTCTTGCTCCTTGATGTATGTTTTGTTGTATACTTTGGCATTTGAAGGTTTAAGGGCAATATATTTTCTATGTAAAAAATATATTTCCTTAAGCTGTGCTGTTTACAACATATAGCATGCTTAGCGTATATTTGAAATATATTTTTGCTGGAAAGAATATATATATTTCCCATCATATGTGTCTGTATATAGACAAACAAAGGCCCCAAACTTTACCACATATACACCAACAAAGGCCTCTTTAACAATAAGGCTTGAAAGGTTCTGTCTAGACAAACAGCAAAAAAACAAACAAAAAAAAAACCGCTTTTAAAGCTTAAATTGCTATTGTTTCAAATTATATGGCTCAGGCTGTGGTTTAGGGGGTGTTTATTGATTGAGAAACAGGTGATTTAATTAGTTATCACAGCAGGTTGGCAGGCAGGTAAGTTAATGGATCATTTTAACCCAACTTTCATAGAAAATCAAGACCTGTCAATCCTCTCAAACACACCAGCACATGACATCCTAAATAATCTATTTATTATTATTATTTTTTTTAATATCCACAAGAGTGTGAAGGGACATATTGTGGTGTTTCTTTGATTATATTTAGCTTGAAGTCCCCTGAAACTGTTACAGTCATATGAAAACTTTAAAAATTTGGACAAACTGCGAAACAACAATAGTTTTATTTAATTTTTTTATTGGAAACATAATTTAAATAGTCTTTCAAATTCTAAATGAGATATGTTTGAGTTTCAGTGGTTGAGTTTGAGATTCAACATTCATTTCTAACTGATGTGAAGTGTTTGCATGAATATCTATCCAACCCACTGGGAGAATGTGTCAGTGTGACTTGCAATTACAATAATAAAGAGCTTTCTTTATTCATCACGACAGCTGGCTCCAATTTTTCAAGCCACAAATTGGTCAGTCAAGAGTATCTATTTAAGCAATTTTTGAAACCACTGTTTTTATTTTGTTTTTATTCTCCTCTCTGAAGTCTGTTATTACCTTCAAGCTAAGGAGATAGAGCAAGCTAGTGAAATTATACAGAGAACTATTCCCGAATCTACAAATTAGCTTCACATACCCGCTGTCTATTTAGATTTTGCGATGGTACTCAGAGGTTTAGAGTTCACCGTCTACTTCGTGCATTTTAATGTCTTGTTCAGAACTAACGCTCAATACATTTTCTGGGTGAGCAAAGATCATTTGAGGAAAATTGTGATGTGGATACTCTGTTCTACATTATCTTACTGTTGGGAAAATGTGATTTTATTATTGTACTGATTCAATTTAGTGTTTATAGTGTATTGCTCACTATGATTATTAATAGATGATCCAAGTATTAGTATTATTTCAAAGGCAAAAACAATGTGTTGCCATGGTCCTTGGTCCCTGTAACCCTAAGGAGACTGAATAAACACATTATTTTTAAGGCATTGCAATAAGAATACTAGATACAACTATTGCAACATAAAAGTTCTGTGCAGCTTAAAGTTTTTCACAGTTTAAACTTATTTAGTTCTGGTCATTTTAAAGCAATGATTAAAACATTTTATTTTTTAAAGAGAGTGAGTTGGCACTCTGTTAATGGGTGTAATCAACCACACTTATTTTGATATTTATCTTCAGAATATGTAATTTTCTACTCTATTCTAATATTGAAAGGCCATGATTACTGATATAACCTAAACCAGATAATCAAAAATCTGTAATCTACTGTTACAGTCTTCTAAAGGGCGTTTATGTAATATTTTTAGCAGGCAGCCAAGGCTATTGATACATTAGCTCCAATAGCTAATACATTAGATACATTAGCTCTGATCCGTTTCAGTCTGACGCAGTTATCATTTTTACGTCCTGCGCCATGTTGTTTAAATAGCAAATGCATTTGCGCCCATTTGTACGCCCATGGTCTAAAACCAAGGTGTGTTCTGGTGCATTGTTGGCGCGTTGCTATTTAGAGGCAACAGAAATAGACTGCAAAAATTTAATGAGCGTGTTAGTAATGTGCGCCTATAGGCGGGTCCACAACGCACATACATTCTGCTTATTTAACACACAGGGACGCAGAGCAGCACACAAACATGCCAAATATTTAAAATAAAAGGATTACAATGTAAAAGATTATTATTGTGTACATAAAGATATGGTGGAATACGGCTTGTCCCGTAGATGGTCTGCCTGTGCACTTTTACCTTGCGCACGAGCAGTTCCATTTGCGTTTTGGATACGCGTTTGGTCTTTCCACTTTCAAATTCCGTCATGTAAATAGCGAATCTGCCTTGGCGCGACCGCAGCTGGCATTTGAAGGGAATGGGAGATGAGACTCTGATTGTTTGAACTCACGTAAATCCCAAAACACACCCATTACTCATTATGAGAATAGGGACAACCTTTTTAGACCATGCGCCTGGCACGCCGACCATTTTTCCCGTCGTTAAATTAGCAAAAGTGAATTTGGACATGCCCTAAGTGAACTTGCGCCGTGCGCTTTAGACCATGATCGTTAGATCGTTAAAATAGGGCCCTCAGATGTGATCCTCAGTGGGTCTAGTAGAGAGTGGCTTAAAATATTGCTCCTCTCTTTCTGACTTTGAGTGTAAGAAAACACATAAATATATAATATAATTCTTTCACATTTTGATGTATGACGAGCACTGGCAATCTTGTCACCCCCATAACTCTCTCATGGCATTATGAGGCATTATAGTTGTAGTTAAAGGCACACTATGTAACTTTTGGCCCTCTAGCAGTTAAAAATATTTTGCATGCATTTTGCTGAAGAACATTTTTTTATTTGTGCTTTATTGTGTTTTTTTTGTGTGTGTGTATTAAACTAAAAGTAAAAGTAAAGTTAGTGTATTGCCTGAATAACTTGGTCGATTGACTGACAATCATTTATTTTGTATACAAAAAAGTAAAGACTATCTAAGGTCTCACGGTCCCACCCCTTGCTAATGTGACAAATGATTTAGTCCATCTGCACGCATTTTGTTTATGTTAGTTAGTTGAGCATAGTGGAGTGCAAACTTCTGCTGTAGAAATGTCTTTCTCAAAGAAAGCCAAATTAGACCACCAAAAAAGAAAGGAAAGACAGGAGAAGGAAAGAAAACAAAATGAGGGGAAACAATTGGTAACTGACTTCTTTTCAAAGAAAGGTGAGCACAAACTAGAACACGAAATCTATAGTGCTAAACTGCTTGAATATCTCTGCGATCGTTAGTGCTAAAAATGAACTGAGACAACCCACTGAGCAGAACATACACTTTCAGATGATAATTTGGTTGTACATGTAATCTGAGGTAAGGCTAAATAAATAAACTGTACACTAACAATGCTGTTTGCATACAACACACCATTATAATAGCCTAATTTGAAACTGTTTAATTTTAAATTAATAGGCTATAATATCTAAAATTAGCTTGTTGAGGAACATGGGGGCCCATCAGGACTGCCTATGCATAGGGCCCGGGATCTTGTGCTACGCCCCAGTTAACAGACACTGCACTTCCTTGAAAATAAATTCCAGCACAGCACTACAACAACCCACAATAAAATAACCCTTCACAATGCTTTACACTGGACTCTGAATTGCAACATACTTTAGTTTTGCTTTACCACCACCATGGTGCCATGTACTAGAAGACTACTCAGAAAACTACATGTAGAAGAGAATATCAGCTGGGCCCGAATGAAGATAAAACTTTCCAAATCACGTAGCATCTCTTTTGTCAAGGGAGTGCTAAGTGACATCAAGTTCTTCATCGGAAATGACCCTATCCCAACAGTATCTGAGCAACATTATCTCAACTACCTGGAAGATTTAAGTCCTGGTGTTTGCAGTTTAGCCTTCTACCACTGGTGCTACGGCCCCTTACAGTTTATGAAGTTCCAATCTCGACAGTGGAGAAACTAGATAGAGAAATCACAGGTTATATCAGGAAATGGCTCAGAGTTCCACAGTGTCTTACCAACATAGGCCTCTACGGAAATTCTGTCCTCAAATTGCCCTTCACTAGTCTCACATAAGAGTTCAAGTCTGCTAAAGTAAGACTTCAGATGACTCTGAACGAATCACGAGACATAGTGCTGGGCAACAATGCACCAGTCTTGGCAGATAGCCACAAATGGAGGCTAGCCAGTGCAGTGGAGGAGGCGATAGCAGCAATCAAACATGTGGACATCGTGGAGCATGTTCAGCAAGGGAGAGGAGGCCTTGAATTAACAATGAGACATCCAGAGGGGAACAAAGACATAGCACCAGAGCGGAGAAAGATGGTGGTAGAGGAAACATGTTGACAGGAGGATGCAGCAAGGTGGGCCAAGGCAGTCTCCTTTGGTAAACTGGGACAGTGGACACGGTGGGATAGGGTGGAGAAGAGGTGGATCAATGTCCATGAAGGGGCAAAAGTAACCAGGAACAGGCCTACATCACTGGAGGATGACCAGCTTCGGATAGCCTGCGACTGGAAGATGCTGGTGGATATTAGTCGGCAGCTTGGTTTTCTATCAGAGATCACAACCGCTACCCTCAGGCCTAATATAGTTCTGCGTGGAGCGGAGCGGGGTGTTCCTGGGACGCCAGGTATCACCATTGAGCCCTCTGGAGATGTTATGAGCTCATCAACGAAACATCAGTGAAAGTGGGTGCCCACCTGATGACCCCGAAGACAAACCTACCCTCCCATATTTTTGACATACCTGTCTCCCATAACTCCTATCCTAATCCTATCCTGCAACATCAAAGTACCTGCAAATGTCAAGATCATGGATTTAATTGGTACGTGCTTGCACATAATGGATGTTTACATCTTGTCATGTGTTTTAAAAACTATGGCAATTTATCTGTTCAATAAAATACCTAACTCACCTGTTGAGTAATAAAAATTATATCTCTGCATCTCTTTTACAATATTTCAAATCCCTCTGTTGTTGTCATCTCCGAAAAGCGAAGCCAATGTTGATTCTCGTTTTATTACGCGCTCTGTGGCTGTCACCTTTAAAATGAATGATTCCCCTGGAGGTTCGAGATGTAGCGTGCTCCATGTCAAACTTTCTCTCTCCTTATGACAAAAAACCTGTGCCACTCTCACACCATACACACATCAAAGTAGCCGGAGCAACTTACGCGCAAGCAAACATCGCATACCACAAGAAGTTAAAAATATTAGTATTTTTCTTATATGCACTTATCGTTTATTGTTTGGCTTCAGAAGACGTGATTCATCCATTGCAATCCGTGTGGATTACAGTCACGATCCCTGTGTGTGGCAGCCATTCAGTGGTATGGACTCAAAGAGATCTAAAAAATCTTTGTGTTTATCTGAATAAAGAAAGTCATATACATCAGGGATGGCATTCCCGCTTCTACCTGTAACTTTCACATTTTGTCCAACGGGTAGAGATCTATGCAAATTTCCTGTTCGTTTCCTATAAGACTCTGTCTTGCTCTGGTGCCTGGTTTCCATTTCCCTCACATGCAAAATGCTTCAGACCTCACCTTGTTGCATTTGTCACAGTAGGCAAAAGGAATCTACTTTCCCTCACTGATCCTACAATCGAACAACATTGAGAAAATCCAACCCTATGCCGGTAAACCATAAAGGAATAACACAAATAACATTCTGTACCTTAAAAAAACTTTATTTTGTCATTAGATATCTATAATTTGTAGGATTAATTTCTTTCTCACGTTTCTTGCACACACATAAATATCTTCCCTCGGTCATCCACAATCAGCAGTTCAAAACTTTGTTGCATCGGCCCTGCAGATTTTGTGGTAGTCCTGCGGGAGTGGAGACCTCCAATAAAAAAAAATAAAAAAATGTATTGCTTGAGTGCTGCTGTAATGTAGGGTGTTTTATGAAACACTTCCCCTTGAGTATCCAACAGCTGTGAACTGACTGATGCCTGAGTTGCTAATATAATTATATGTACAATAACAATTGCATTAAAAAAACATAACAATGTCCAGAAATCTGTTTCAATAGTACATTGAGTTTAATTTATCGACACAAAAGTCATGTTTAACGTGATAATTTCATCCTTACATCTGCTATATAATACAATATTGTTAGTCCTGAGATTCTTAAGTTCTACCAGAAAGACTCGGGAGGCAAAATAACGTAACAGAGCATAAATTTATTAACAGCCCAGCAAGCATTTATAAAGTTCTTTGGCGTCAGTAGCTCGCAATCCGAGGGTAATGGAATCTGCATTTCCTGCCTGAAGACGAAAGCAGGGGCGCAGCCGACCCCCTGGGAGGTATGGACAGGGACCATCCTGGTGATGGTGGGGAGGATGGAGGTAATTGATGGCGTCAGCATCTGTGAACTCAGACTTGTGTAAGTACCGATCTTTTATAATGCAAGTATTAGAACACGATTGGTTGTGAAGGTAATAAGTGACGACACAATTGAGTCTTACTGGCAGAACTTACGCTAAAGCTTACATTTCAGTGAATAAATGCATAGATGCTTGGAATGCTTGTGTGCCTTAATGGTCTGGTAAAACTTTTGTTAAGATTGTCAGAGGTTCTGGGTTCTAATCTGCCCTGGTATAGTAATTTTTTTTTTTCTCATTAAAACCAAATGTGTTCATCAGTGATTGTATATCAAGAGCATGGACACGTTTGTGTGCATTTTGTTTTGTGATTTCATCATAAGGAATACATGTCTCCACAATGGCGTTAAGTGATAGATTGAAGCGCTGTCTGTGTGAAGACCAAGAAAGCGCCAAGAAATAATAATAATTGTAGTATTTCATCAAAGCCTTTCTCTGCCTCTGAAACAATTTTTCTTTTCAGTTAATGTCACTATGTCTTTTTACTTTTCTACAACTTCCCTTTAACATCCAGGCTCCATTCTGATTTGAATTTTATCCCCTAATGGACACAATACATATTTATATTATAGAAGTAAAATGGTTTGCAAATGCTATAGATCAACCAGGGGGGCATGACCCACTAAGGGGCCTTAGCAAACTTCCAGGGGCCTCAGGATGACTGAAAATGATTAAAAGTATATATTTTATTAATAAATAATTTTGTAATAATAATAATACAATTGATATGAATATCATTAATAAATTAAATAATCTAACTTAATTAAAATGTTATAAATAAATATAGGTTTCCAGTTTCTTTATTATTATTTTTATTTTATTTTTAAGATAGAACTTCATTTTAGCAGAAATTCTGGCAGAAAAATCTTCCCTTATGAAGGAGAACCTTTGAAAAATGTTTTGTGCAATGGTGGGCCTTTGAGTCAAAAAGGTTGAGAACCACTGCTTTAGAAATGACTTGGCAGAAAAGTGGAAGGAAAAATAGGGGAAATTAGTTCAGCACATGAACCAGGCCGGTTTTGAGTCTTCTGTGCGACTGCGCCAACAACATATGTCTGTTTATTAATTTAAAGCATGTCCTATCAAAGTATATCACTTTATGTACATTTTGTGTGTGTGTGTGTGTGTGTGTGTGTGTGTGTGTGTGTGTGTGTGTGTGTGTGCGTGCGTGCGTGCGTGCGTGCGTGCGTGCGTGCGCGCGTGTGTGTGTGTGTGTGTGTGTGTGTGTGTGTGTGTGTGTGTATTGTTAAGCCAGAAATACAAAGTCAGATGGTTAATGACATTACATAAGAATAAAAAAGTATTTGCCTCTTTTAACACTGGATTTGCAATACATTCATGGAGGTTGAGTTGGTTTGTTCCAGCTTGTATACATTCAACGCCATAATATCAGGGCAGTGCATGTGCTACTGTATGGATATTCAGTAAAGGAGGGATGCTAAGTGTCTTTGTCATGGCAACAGGTATCAGAGTGAGTTAATGCAAGCTTGTGTGTGATAAAATATCCAATGAAGGGGAAATGTTTGGCCCTCTTAATAGAAGGATGTTTTGTGCTAGATTCATGGATCTAATTCACGTCTGACCGTGAGGTCGAGCACCCAGTATCTTATGCATGTTCATGTATGCAAATGTTGATATCCAGGGGCAAAAAAGAAGCCAAACATGTCAACACATTACAAGGTAATAAAAATAAACAAATAAAGAAATATATATCATCACTGTTCCCTGAGGATGTCTGTTTTTCTTTGTGAAGCATTGAATACATTGATCTCACATTCTTAATTCATGTGTTAGATGGATAGTAAGCCCTATTTATTGCTCATTTTCAGTCTCATGAATACCTGTTGCTTCCTTGAGCAGAGCAGCCCCTGTCTAAAGTCTTCCATCTTAAATTAAACACTTTTTCTGGGAGACAAGCCTAGATCAGAGTTACCATAGCAACATGTTATCAAATTTAACAAGGTTCAGCTTAGAATTAGACAAAGCTGAAACAACATTGTGAATGTGAGTACCTTAAAGGGATAGTTCACCCAAAAATTAAAATTAGCCCATGCTTTACTCACCCTGAAGCCATCCTAGGTGTATATGACATTCTTCTTTCAGATAAATACAATCAAAGTTAAATTAAAACATGTCCTGGCTCTTCCAAGCTTTATAATGGCAGTGAATGGCGAATCACGAAAACACCATTTCAGACTAAGAAAATGAAGAGTATCGCTCAAACAATTCAATTATTCACATGGATATCCTTCGACGTCAACAAACTTGGTTAACTATTGGATAACTATCATATTTTCACCGGAGCGTCCTGCGTCCTACGTCATACGTCATACACTGGAACGCCAGTCTCTCGTGAGAATTAAAATAGCCCCACATCATCACATTGCCTTCACCATACCTAGAGATTGGCATGGAGTACTTTCCATAAGATCATCTCTCAATGCAAATCAAACCAGCTATTAGGCTAACTGAAATAAAACCATGCCAATCTCTAGGTATGGTGAAGGCTATGTGATGATGTGGGGCTATTTTAATTCCAAAGGCCAAGGGAACTTTATCAGGATGCATAGTATCCTGGATCCATGAAGTAACTGGCCTTTAAAAATAAAAATCTGCCTGCCTCTATGGGAATTTAACACAGGGGTGTCCAAACTTATGCACCCTGTATTTTAAGGAAGAACATTTATTTATTTATGATACATTATTCATTCACAAAGAAAATTGGTGTCCTTAAAGGTTGGATTTTTCCTAATTTTTTTAATTAAGGCATTAAGTTCAATTTCCAAAAGATGATTTTTTATTCCTCTTTTTAGTCAACTTTAGCATGGGTGTCTAAACTTATGCATAGCACTGTATATATTATATATATTTTATCCATATGATTAAAGTCAGTGAGGTTCAGTGCTGTTTGTACGCCATTGGCATTCATTGTTTGGACAAAACCAATAGAAAGATTCTTCAAATTATCATCTTTTGTGTTCTACTAGTCAATTGTGCAGCTACAGTATGTAGTTTTGCGCATCCCTAGGGGAGAATTGATTTCCAAAATGAGTTGTCCTGTTGTTTTTCATAATGGTCGACAGTTTATAGATGACTCATTTAAAGTGGATCCCTGTCTGTTTTGCTGTTGTTTATGCTGGTGTGGATTGACAGCAATCAGTAGGTGTTTGATTCAAGAGTCTGAACTCAATCCTGGACTATCAAAGACTTCCTGCTCTCCCACAAATCTAAGTGTCAGGGAATCAATTCTCGTTGGCTTTCAGCTGATTGTTTGTTGCACATATTGATGGGTAGACATAGAGAGGGGAAAGAGGGAGGGAGGGAGAGAGAGAGAGAGAGAGAGAGAGAGAGAGAGAGAGAGAGAGAGAGAGAGAGAGAGAGAGAGAGAGAGAGAGAGAGAGAGAGAGAGACTGTTTAGGACTGTTCAGAAGAGATCATTCACACTGTTAGAGTGTGTGACAGACTTGAAATAGTACAGAACAAAATTATAGATAAGTGTAGATCCCAAATGTGTAAGGGCAAGATGCCCAGTCGGACTGTTTATAACCTAGTTAGTGCTTTAAGACTGCGCCCGGTTCAATCCACTTGATCAAAACCATTTAGCAGTCTTTTGTTGTTACGTCTATTTCCACATTTCACCCATAACAGGGTTATTTCCATTTCTCTTATCTGTCCTCCCATCTCTCCTCCACCTGCTTAAACAGCTCTTGACAGTTAAGCACAAGCGGCGTATCATTTCTCTGCAGATTTCTGTTTATTTGTTTTCTCTGGCAGTGATATTTCATGCCATGACACATAGTAACCGCATGTGGTTCCTACTTTCATTGAATCTTCCTTCCCTGAGGAATAAAAACATTTTCTTTCAAAAACAAACATTATTCAAATGTTTGCCTTTAATGGAACACCCTGTAGTCATTAAAAAGAGACCCAAATTAGACAATGTTCTTATTTTAATTCTATTGTGTACATTTATAGTATCTTCGTGTTTTGTTTATTGCCTAGTTTAATTTAAAAGTGAAACTGTGGCTATTAGTATGGAAAGCAATTTACTTGGTCTGTCAGTAATGGAAAAGCCTTGCTGCACTTTCTCTGTGTTTGTCTCCAAGGATTATTGGGGGTTTGCCAGTGAACTTTGTTTTTGTCAGAATGCTGTCATGCGTATGAAATGGAAGTAGATATATAAACAAACCCACAGGGAGATATGTGTGAGCAGGCTACACAGCAAGTGGCTCCTATTCAAGTGTTGTTGACAGACCTAATGAATATTGACACCCGTAGTGTTTTGCTTTGTTTCTTACCATGCATCTCTGAGGTGAACATGACCGGTGCAAGCATTCCTCCTGGCCGAAAATTGGCAAATGTGTTTTTGTGAGTAGCGAATATTGATTTGATTTCAGTTGTCCAATCTTTTCAGGCATTATTGTGAAGACAAATGTTTTTGAGTCATGGGGCAGTTGCGGGGGAACTGATGTTAATGCATTCACCTTGCTCTCACAGCTATAAAGAAGATGTGTTTGTTCGCATTTCTTTCCAGTAAACCAATGAAGGGGCCAATCAGAGCTCAGTATAGCTCCCCATTGACCAATCACTGAGAGTCTCCCTATGTGAAGCAATTTATCATCCCAAATGATTCTAAGTTACGTCCCTAGCACTCTTGTTTCAACTCATACACGTTTTTGTCTGGTTTTGCTGGTTGAGAAATAATGGGGAAAAAAATCTTCTCATTTTGCGTCCCTGGATTGGTCAAGCTAAACCTTTCTTTTGAGATGAAGCATGTCTCAAGTGGAGCATCTTTCTCCTGTGTAAGGCTGTTGACCCTGAGTGAATGTGAATTTAGACATCAAATTTTCATTAGAAATATTCCTCCTCGGATTGACCATGAGATTTTCTTCTCTGGAAATCCACAGGTTTTCCCATGACAATTTAATTCGGCGCTTGTTTTTGTATATCTGAAAAGTGAGAAATGATCTTAGCAGAGCATCTTTCAAGGGCACAGCCTAGTCTTTTTCACAAGCTGTTTATTTCTCAACTTCAGCAACTTAATTATGAAACAGCTGAGGGAGAACAACGCCGGTGCAACTGTCATGTTTAGGTTTATATTTGTCCTTTTTAGAGTTTGTTCAGATTTTTAGCAGCACATAATATTTGCACTTTCTTGCAAGCTGCAGTTGTATAAAAGTAAAGCCAAAGCAAAGGACAACAAAGGTGAAACATTTTTTCTTTAAGAAACAGGTAGGTTATGTGATGAGAATCAGGAGAGAAACACTGCAGATAGCAGACTGGATTTCATTTCAAAGTGTACATCCACTTCAGCTGATGCATTTATTCCTTTATGTTTCTTCTGCCAGAGAGAATTGAATTATGGAGGTGTTTTGAAATGTTTTGTTATTGCCATCTGAGAGCAATATATATATACATGCTTCCACTCACCAAGAACATGTTTACTTTTCCTGTACCACAGATCTTTACTCTCTCACTCACACACACACACACACATCTACATTTTGATGTGGTCAGCTCAAACCTCAGCTCAGTCCTCAAGGCATTGGTGTGCCAGGATCGCTCACCTGTGCAGCAGATTCATATTATTGAGTCAAACAGGTACAGAGTAGCATGCTGGGAATGCTGGAGTCAAATCTGTTCCTGTATACTACATGAGTGAAAACAACTGTACAAAAAGTCTACAGACAACAGATTAGAAGGAAACCCTGTCAGTTATGACAGAATATTTAATATTTTGTTCAATATTTGTGCATTTATAAGATGCATAGATGCAGTTTTGGCAATCAAACCCATGACCTTGGCAACACTTTGTTAGCTGAGCTACATGAATTGTTAATTGTTAATAGCTGTGTTTTTCTTTATCATGGCCATGCATCCATTCAGTAGAATTTTTTATATATATATATATATATATATATATATATATATATATATATATATATATATATATATATATTAAGAGGACTCATGTGTTATGCATGTGTGATGAGATGATAGAAGGAAAATCACAGCTCAGAAAGTACTGCAGCTGGTCTCATTCAAGGTTCACCACAGCTGGAGCCGGGACACTGCAATCAGTGCTCAAGAACCGAAAGAAACACAACTGCTTTCAACTAACAATTTCCAGAGGTGTCAAAAGTATTCACATTCATTACTCAGGTAGAAGTATAGATACTAGGGTTTAAAAAGACTTTTGTAGAAGTTGAAGTATCAATTCAAGCTTTTTACTCAAGTAAAAGTGTAAAAGTAGTGGTTTCAAAACTACTTAAAGTATAGTAATATACTACTTAAAGTAAAAGTAATATAAGGAAAAAAATGCCATTAAGGACTAAAGCTTAGGCCGCGCCACAGGGGCCTTTAGTGCACTACCCCACCTCCTCAAAAAAACATTTTTCCGAAGACCATAACGACTATAATGTTATATTAAAATGTTAATGTTTAAAAATTTGGGATGCACTAGGTTACCCGTTTCAGCCGCATATATGCCCATTGAAAATGAATGCATTTTAGTACAATGCAAATACATTAAAGAACCATTATGTACTACTGAGCATTAACGTGTTTCATGGAGCAGAAGATATGATGACTAGTTGCCTATAAGTATTGTAATGGTGCAAAAAATCAAACTTCAGAGGGGTATTATCAATAACCTTTATTGGAATGTAAATGTACATCCAAGCTTAGCTGCAGGAATCTGTAAAAGCAACGGACAAGAAAATTGGTGTACCCAGGGCAGGCTTAGTAACAATTACCCTTGTATGGTTGTCTATATACAATAAACATTAGTGCTGTCAAAATGAATGATTAATCCAAGTGATTAATCAAAAAATAAAAAATAAAAATAACTCATAATCCTGATTGATACCTTCCTGGTATATACTATGCTCAATTCTATAGCATAGCATTCTACGACCCCAACACTGGCTATGTCCTTGCTGGAGTGTGACGTGATTTGTGTCATGTGCAGGTGCGATGGATTGCGTACAAACCAATAGGGTGTCGGAATGGTATGTGTTTATACTTCTCATCCAACCACAATCAAATATCCGGATGGCGCGATTTATCTGGATAGTTTTTTTTTGTTGTTTTTTTTTTATTGACAATGACAAGCCAGAATGAAAACAAGCCGAAATGAAATGGAGTAACGGGGATATTTTTTAAAATGTAAGGAGTAGAAAGTACAAATAATTGTGTGAAAATGTAAGGAGTAGAAGTAAAAAGTCGGCTGAAAAATAATTACTCCAGTAAAGTATAGATACCCAAAATTTCTACTTAAGTAAGGTAACAAAGTATTTGTACTTCGTTACTTGACACCTTTGACCATTTCACAATATATTGCCATATATTGGTCATGATTTATCACTCTTGTGACAACTTGTGACCTCTTAAAAGCTACATAGTCCTATTCATTTTAGTTTGCTGACAACATAAATTGACTAAGAGAGACTGTTTAGTTGAGTTGGTCAGTAATAATGTTGGACTACACTGTAAAAACTAAAGGAGCCTCAAATATCCTGTCGGATACTCAAGGAACTTAAAAATGTAATTTAAGTGCCTCAAAGCTCTTTCTCCTATAGTAGGGTTACTGGAGGAGCATTGACAATATTTGAGGTTCTTGCTGGAACTTATGGGATCCTTTAAGCACTTTGTATTTAGTTTAGAGGTTCTGGAGTCACCTTTTCATTACCACGAGACCTCGAAGTGCTTTGGGGGAAAATAGAGGAACCTGAATGCGATAGAAGGGTTATTGGAAGATCTTTTAACATTTAAGTGGTTCCTGGAAGATCTCTTATGTTAAAGCCAGCATCTGGAGGAACCCAGTGGTTCAGTGAGGCCAGAATGATATTATTATTATCCTATTATTACTTAAGTTTGATTCAGTATACATACACAGGTGAAAAATACGTATAGGCTACTATTAAAAATGTACTTGAGTGTGTTTTTAGTAGGCCTTCAATACAAATATAACCTACTTTAATGCATTTTAATACATTTAACAGTAGCCTACGTCTTTTTCACCTGGGTAGCTTACATTTATTTATATAGGCCTATTTTATTGATTAATTTAAACCTTAAACAACAACACTAAATAATAATAATATTAATAAAAAAATCATTAATTATTATTGAATAAATAATAGTAATAAAATAATATTTTTTACTTCTTCATAAATTATTATTTGAAGAAGAAGAACCATGAGGATAAAGGTTTTATTCAGTCACGAAACTGCTGCTATTCCTCTGCTGTCGTCACTTCAGTGATGCTCGCGCTGCTCGCGCGCAACAAAGCTCAGCTGATCTACGTCATCGAGTTTGAAAGTAACGGCTCTCCTCATCAGCGCCTGCCGCATCTTCCGCCGTTTGTTCGGCTCTCCGTTACAAGGTTTGTAAACTCGCCAACGAAATATAAATACTCACTATATATTCAAACACACACATATATAAACTAAATGTATTATACATTACTACGTTTTCAATTGTTTATTGCTATGGTTTATTGAACAGTATCTGGTATGAAGGTTTTAGCCGCGATGCAAACTACGTTGATCTAATGAACAAATTGAAATTATTGACTTATTGTCTTAGATTGATTTAAAGTTAGTCATTCAATTCAACATATTCTGCACAAATGTGTCTTCAAATTGCTGATATAACTTACAGCCTAACTAATTTAGCTGATTCCTGCTGTCGTCATTGGCGTTTGTTATGAATAACAAAAGCAGGTTAATATAGTTTGGTCTGTTTTTGTTTAGCCTAACTTTACTTACTACAGGTGCCCTCATTCTCTCAGATATCATTTTGAATCCATTTAGTGGTCAATAAATACTATGTTGTGAATAATCAGCTTTGTTATTTTGTTTCCCCAGAACAACCAGTAACTTACAATGTTTCAGTGGCAACATTGAATTACAGTAAGTACCTGCACCACATGCAAGTACTTTATTACTATGAACTCTGTGTGCAATTGTATTGTTTGACTGTGTACTTGTGTTTTTTAATCAGTTATTCTCTGAAAATCGTCTTCCCTCATGCTCTCAAATCTCATTCATGTTACATTCATGTAATAACACTGGTTTGGAGCCAATAATGCTATGCATTTTTTATAGGCTATAGTACCTTAATCATATGCATTTGAATATAAGACATTTGAACCCTGAATTATAACTTTGGTCTTTTTCGACAAAAAAAGGAAAAAGCTATTAAATGGCTTCATAAGACTTACAACACAACCCATAACACATGAGTTGTGAATTCATTGATTATTTTTAGGATCTTTTCTGGGACATTTTTGGAGCTTAACCATTTTTATATAAATTGTTGCATTGAATTGAACTAGACAAGTGTACATAAGAATGGTTTCATGAATGATTTACACAATTTTTTTCTGCTTGTGTTTCATGCAGTGAAATTGAATGGTGTCAGGGGTTGCATTATGCCTGAGATCTGCTTTTGGGTTCCACAGACAGAAAGTCAAACAGGTTTGGAACGTCACAAGGCTGAGGAAATTATTTAAATTTCACAACAATCACTTTAATAACCTTACTAACAGTAAATTTTGTATTTTGCAGGGATCTCGGTAAGCTGAAATACAAGTTTGAAGAAGAATAAAAATCCTCCTGTAGACCTGAAAATCATTGAAGTGCCTGGACCATCCACCAGAAAAGAGGAAAAACAAACGGAAAATGAAGCTGATGCACCTTTTCACTTTTCTAACTCGTTAAGTACCTCACATGTCCCTTGTGAAGATTTTATAATTGATTGCATTTTATGTTGCAGTGAGTAAAGGTGCGTCACATTTGTGAATTTCATGAAATTACACAGGCAAAAAGGTCCATTGACCATTGTCAGCAGTGTAGCAATGTAATGTATGAAGCACCACACAAAATTGCTGATCGTGTGGATTCTTATTGAAATGACTGAATTCACCAGTGAACACTCACAGAACAACAGATCATTTTACTGCACCTTAACTCTGTTCAAATGGAAAATGTTTTCTGCTTGTTGTGACATAAGGAATACTGTTTCCGGGTCAAAGCCTCTACTCTACTTCCTTTATCTTGTTTCTAGATATTGAGAATATACTCAACCATTTATGGGAACTGTTGATTCAAGTCACATTTAAGCTTTTCAAAAGCCATAGTGTACATTACAGTCTCCAGTCTCACGGCATCCCAGACTTCAACATTTTATGATTCAAAATAGCAGAATAACTAACCATCTGAGATTTCGGAATAGAGATAAAGGTTAGGATCATAATTTTCAGGAATATTACAGAACAATGAGTGCATATTAGCACTGTTTGTTGTTTGTTTTTGGCATCTGAGAGAGCTTTTGGACTTGGAAACAGTTGCGTCAGACTTAAGCGAACTGAAACACGTTTTAAAATTAAGTGAAGATGGACATTTTTAATTAGTCAATTTTAATTTTTTACATTGATTTATTACATGGAACATGTGTTTTCTATGCATTTTGTTGAGATGTCTTTTCTTGTGTAGCCTATTGTATACACATGGTTGATTATCCATGTTACTTATGTATTATACAATTTGTTTTGTGTGTATTCATTGATATTAATCTATTACTAGCTTTTTTTCCCCAAGTGCATTGAAGTGTATGTATTAAAATGGATCTAAAATATGTAATAAACAATTCTTATTTTGTATTTGGTTCAGTTTGTTTATTATAATAGAAGTTTATGGTAACCGTAGTAACAACATGAAATTAATTTAATACAAATAATAAAAAAAAAAAAAAAAATTTGGTTCCTGGAGGCACCCACAGTGGTTCCACACAGTGCTTCATATAAGAGTTCTTCAGGAAACCTGTGTGGTTCCTCAGAGAACCGGCCCTTTTTAAAGGGTGCCTAGAGGATCTACAGACGGTTCCGCCGGTGTGGCGAAGTGAAGAACCCCAAAAGGTTCCTCCAGGCACCTTTAATTTTTACAGTGTAGATTAATACTGTTAATATTAACAAGCCCTTATTAACATATATATTCATATAAATACATATATATATATATATATATATATATATATATATACAGTATATATATACAGTATATTAACAAAGAGTGTTATTGATCAATTCTACACATTTTTAATAGGTGATGAAATACAAATGACATAAAAGAAATAACAGCTGTACTGTTTTTTTGTGTCTTTTTACATTACATGAATTCCCTTTATCATATACACACCAAGCTGATTTGCTGAAATTGGTTCGTCTGCATTCCATCTGAGAAAATTTTAACTGTTAATGGAGTGGGATGCATTTTACACTTTCCGTAATGTAATCTACCAAGAGCAAATAAAAAATAACAGTTTACAGCACAGCTTCAAAACACTTCTCGCTGTAGTGAAGGAGTAAATTGTCTGTCAAATAATAGAATAATTTGTTAATATTAACACATTAAAATGGTCTGGTACACTAGCAGTTATTAAGTTTTGATTGTTTTTTCTTAAGTGATGCTGTTTCTGATTTCATTTTTGTTTGTTAACATGCTGCTTAATGAAGCTACTGTACATAAAAAACACAATTGTATTATTCAAAAGCTGCTGTGGAACCATGTGTAAACCTGCTTTTTCTAGCCTAGTTTGCCTCACTTTTTTATTTCATTTGTCATTAAAGTTGGATCATGTGCTACTGTATGTTCTCTATGTGATTGCTGTAGAAGATGTCAGTACAAAAAAGGCATAAAGGTTCTTTGAAGGTTGAGATGAAGAAAGAAGGGATCAAAAGGGATCTTCTTCCTGAAATCAAGAGTTTCAGTTGAGTAAGCCAGGGAGACTCACTTTTCCTGGAACATGATTGCAATCATGGATACTCTTGTTGATCTGATCTATCAGATCAGATCAACAAGTAGAAGAATCCAGAGCAATTCAGTAGAAGAATCCAGATCAATATTTTCAAGTTAAAAAAAAATAAATAAAAAAAACCCCAAGACACTCTTCATTGTTTTGAAGCGTCCATGCAAGAGGCATTCTAGCCCCTAGCTGTTTTTTTAATATTTTCCAGCATCCGATATGCACTTAGAAATGTAGCTTGAGCAGGAAAATTACTTTTTTTTTTTTTTGCTGTCTGTGTCTGACATAGAAATACACTCCCACTATCTTGTTCTGTGTAGAATACACATATATTGAACTCAGTCAGGATGTTTGATAAGGAACATTTTTGATCAGTCTCCTGCAATGTGGTCTTATCGTCTCATTACTGCCTGCAGTTAGTCCAATATATTCCCTAACCATGAAAGCCAGACTGTACCTCTGGAGGTGTTCCTATCTTCACTGTGTCCACTGTCAAGATTCACACCAAGATATCCAACAATCGCTATTCCATTTCTTTGACAGGTTGTGACTGCATTGCATTTCTACCCACAGGACTGCATTTATGTACCATGTGGAATTCTGTACCATGTACTGTCACTGTAACATAAAGTTATAGTTCACCCCAAAATTGAAAATTCTCAAAAAATTAAAATGATTTACTCATCCTAATTTTGTTCTAAACCTGTACTACATTCTTTTTTTCTGTGGAACAAAAAATAATGTATTCTGAGATCTTTCTTTCTTTCTTTTCTTTTTTTTCTTTATTTTTCTCGTCCATACATTGAAAGTCAATGGTAACCTAAACTTTTTGAATGAGTTAGCAGCATTCTTAAAAATATTATATTTTCCACAGATATAAATGCATGCAGGGCAGTTAAATACTGGCAGAATCGTTCCAAACCCATAAGACTTTTGTTTATCTTCAGAACAGAAATGAAGACATTTTTGATGTACTCTGAGAGTTTTCTGTCCCTCCATTGACAGCTACCCAACTACCACTTTCAAGCCCCAGAAAAGTAAAGACATCTTTAAAGTAATTAATCTGACTGTAGTGGTTTACCTTAATTTTATGAAGAGATGTGAGTGCTTTGTGCAAACAAATCTTTTTTTCTTTTTTTTTTTCTTTTTTACATTTCTTTTTTATTTACAAAATATTAATTTCCAACACGTTCATGTAACAACGTCTGCTCTCATGTCAACATAACACACAGGCCTCTTTTTGCTCTCGAAAACGCACGTTGGAGATTCATATTTTGTAAATAAAGTGGTAAATTATGTTATTTTTTCGCAAACAAAGCACTCACGTTTCTTCATAAAATTGAGGTTAAACCACTGGCGTCACATAGATTACTTTTATGATGTCTTTACAACCTTTCTGGGCCTTGAAAGTGTTAGTTGCGTAGATTGTCAGTGGAGGGACAGAAAGCTCTCAGATTTCATCAAAAAGATCTTCATTTGTATTCTGAAGAGGAACGGGAGTCTTACAGGTTTGGAACGACGTGAGAGTGAGTAATTAATGACTGAATTTTCATTTTTGGGTGAACTACTTTGTAACTACTACTTTGTAATGTAAATCGTTTCCATCAACCCCATTTTGTGCCAAAAAATTGTGACTGACAGACACCCTCATCAAGTGCAGTGTGGTTTACACTGCATTAATTAGACACTTAAAATATGCACTAATTACTTTTGAGTTTATTTTAATTAATTAATTATTAGGACTATTATGTCTGCACATATGTGAGATTCGAACTTTTGACAGCTTTTTTCCCATAGATTTAAAACATTAAAAGTAAAGTTTGCTTTTTAGATGGTTACAGGAAGCAGGCATTCTAATTTATGAGAAGTGCACAGAATGTGTTCTGAAAAGTTGAAATAAAGCACATAGCAATGTTTCTTTGAATGTTTGAAAGTAAAACATTTTTTTAAAGAGTGTCCTTGGTTCTCTTTGCGTCATGCTTGAGCTTCTAATTTTGGTATGCAGACAAAAAGGATAGCTGTTTATTTCCATCTTAGTAATTTTTTTACATTCTTTTGTCTTTTTGTTTTCTGCAGGCAGTGGAAACAAATCTAGCATCCAAAGATAGTCACTGGGTGTACGCCAATGAGGTAAGAACATAACTCATTCATATCTATTTTTTAAAAGAGACATCAACCTCAAAGCTGTTTGCAATCAGATTCAGAAAACAGCCCAAATTCAGTCTGCTGTCGTCATATCCAATTTCAACTTCCAGTGTTTGATATATGGCACATCTCTCATTCAGTATGTAATATGCTGTCACCATGCTAGAGCAAAGCTGACAGTGGATTATTGCACTGGCACAACTCAGAGCCACAGTTTTGCTCTCCTTATTCGTCTCTCTCCCTCACTCTGTTGACTGAGAGTTGGATGGAAGTAAGACCTCATTAGAGTCTGGCCCTATAAGCCAATAAGAGCTGAGCGCGAAGAGTCTGGCCCAATAAGAGCGGAGTGCAGTGGATGGCATGAAAACTCTGATTCTGTTTGATGTGTTGACACCAACATCAACATTCTACATAATAAAATGAAAAAGAATCAGACAGTGTCTTTATACAGAGTGAGTGAGAGAGAGAGAAAGAAAACTTTGCTTTTAGTTTGGTTCTCTGGGAGTATCTGACAATATGACAGTCATACTTGAGGGTTTTTTTTTTTACAGCACACTACAAGCTTATCCAAAAGCACTGTCTATCTCTCTGTATCCCTCTACACTACTGACCAAACAAAAATGTGATTTCAAAAGCATTCACATGGAGTAGGAGTCATCTCTTTCCAGAAGAACATGGATGTGGGTATTTGATTTCATTCTGACACATTTCATAAAATGGCAGTTGTTGTATTTTAGGGTTGTTCACCCAAAACACCCTCTTCAATACATTGAAAGTGGATGGGGGCTAAGAGCTGTTAAGCACCAAAAAGGACAAAATGCACCATACAAGCATAGTAAAATTAGGACTAGGATGATATGTTTCTAGTCTTCTGAACCCATATGATTCCTCGGTGTACGAAAGTCATAATTCATAGCTTTGAAAATCATGTGCTCAGCATTCACTTACATCATACATACAGGTTTGGAACAACATGAGAGTGACCAAATGATGTTTAATTTTTGGTGAACTTTTCCTATGAAGAAAAGTCACCAAGGAACATGGCTTGTGAAATGTATAGCTTAAATAAGATAGCCTGTAATTCAGGGGTTTTCCCACATTCCTTTTCAGGCCATGTAGTGCATCTCTCTCTCTCTCTCTCTCTCTCTCTCTCTCTCTCTCTCTCTCTCTCTCTCTCTCTCTCTCTCTCTCTCTCTCTCTCTCTCTCTCTCTCTCTCTCTCTCTCTCTCTCTCTCTCTCTCTCTCTCTCTCTCTCTCTCTCTCTGTACTGTATATGTCCTTGAATCAGACTGACTAAACTTTATGAGACATTAAATCATAGGAGCTGCCCACTTAACGGGGCAGTGTCACGCTCCACTTCAATCTGTGAAAGCATGCACAAGATATTGTTATTTTTAGATTTATATTTGTTTTTTAAAGTAAATTTTCTCACTATGAGTGCACTTCTCTGTTAATTCTTCTAGACCTCACTGATAACAGTAATACTTTTACCACCAAGTTACAGTACAGTATGCACACTTAGATTGTAACTAGAAAGGAAATGTAAATGTACGTAAATCATTTACCACTCTTTTAGTGTACCTGGGTTTTTTTTTTTTTTTTTTTTTTTAAATATGCATCTTCAATCCTATTTTCAGCTTGTTTCAATAAACAAATTAAAGCACAGTCACATTAAACCTAGAAATGATAAACTAAAGCAATTCATGATTCATTACCTTAAGGGTTGAACTAGAGAGGTTTAGATGTTCACTGAGTCACATCGCTGTGATGCTTCTGTTTTGTCTCTTATCCCGAATTGAAGTAATTTAAGTAATTTGCTTGTGCCTCAACACAAAGCAGAAATGAAGGTCAACACAACAACTATGAGCACAAATGAAGCCTCTACGGTTGTCGTTCATCAAGGTCATGACTCATGGTGGATCATCTGGTGTAAGTTCATTCATTTTAACCTGGATTTGGTTTATCAGTGTTTGAAAGTCAAGTTTCATACAAATGATGCCAAATAATTTGTTTTTTTAATGGAAATAATTTAAATGAAATATTGAGGGGGGAAATATTAACTCTGTTTTCCCTGTGATGTCATTGTGACATCGTTTCATTAAGCCAAGCTCAGGCACAGATAAGCTATATTCAGGGGATCTGACCTTTATTAGATGTCAGAACGTTCTCTTACCGTCACAAACGCTTGAAGTTTAATTAAATTACATATTTCATGCTGCATGTTCAGGGATTCAAACATCTGTGGTGATTTAATTACAGACAGTGACATCAGAAGACCTGACTCTTCTGATGTCACCTTGATCAGTAAAAAGTTTTATTGTCACGAATAAAGGAATAATTAATACCTACACTTGGGACTAGATCATTTATATTTTACGCCACTTTTGAACGATACAACAATTTTTAATGAGAACAAGTTAGAGACATTCTCATAAGGAAAATAAATACATAGGACTAAATAATGTTCAGCGTCATAGCAAAGTTTTTTTTTTTTTTTTTATCAATCAACATTTATTTCTTTAGCACATTTAAAAACAACACAAGTTGACCAAAGAGCTTTACACTCTCAAAAATACACAATTGACAATTTCACACATCACTATTCAGACTCCAAACGCCTGAGGGCAATTGTAAGCAACAGAGTAGAGATGCGTTTTCAACAAAGATTTAAAACATTCAAACGAGTCACAAGATCTAATGTGCAGGTGTGGCGCTGCCAGTAAGCACAATCTCCTTTAGTTTTCAACCGTGATTTAGGAACATTAAGGAGGAAACTCTGCGATGATCTTAGGGGTCAAGCAGCACAGTGATGTTGTAACAGACTTAAAATATACTCTAGAGCAATACCATGTAAACCTTTAAAAACCATTAACAAAATCTTGTATTGCACTCTAAAATCAACAGGAAGCCAGTGCAGAGAAGCCAGCACGGGAGAGATACTAGAACATTTCCCCGTGCCAGTCAGAAGTCTGGCCGCAGCATTTTCCACCAACTGCAACCGAGAAAGCAAGACAGTTCCAGATATAAAGAATTGCAACAATCCAGGCTGGATTAAATAAAAGCATGAATCACAGTCTCCATATCTTTAAAAGTCAAGAAGTTCTACAATTTAGCAATGCCCCTCAGTTGGAAAAAACTACATTTAACCACGCCATTGATTTGTTTATCAAATTTCAGCTCCGAGTCAAAAATCACCCCAAGGTTCCTTGCTTGAGTGTTGACATTGGTGGCTAAAGGGCCAAGGTGAAGTGCAAGCTTTTTGGCTAACTTCAAAGATCACCACTTCAGACTCATTTAGCTGCAGAAAACTAGTTGCCATCCACACCTTTATTTCATCCAGGCAATCAATCAGATATGTAAGTTTGGAGTCATCATCACATTTCAGAGGTAGATACAGCTGGGTGTCATCTGCGTAACAGTGAAGCACCACATTGTTTTTTTGACAGATTAATCCCAGTAGGAGCATATATAAGGAAAACCAGACAGGGCCAAGACATTAACCTTGATGAACCCCTGACCTGATGACAGGATGAGAGGATGAATTAGTGGTCCCTAGTTCCACAGCAAAGGTTCTTCCATGTAAATAGGATGAGAACCACATTGAACATCATAACAGATAACATAACAGATCGTAACAGATCGATAACATAACAGATCGCTTTCTAGCCCTAGATAGCCAAAGACTGTCACACAGCCACAGCCTAACACACATGGTGGGTCTCGAGAGAAGAAATGTGCTTAAAATCAACACAGACAATTAATGTTCCCTCTAATTTTTATCTTGCTGAACAAAACCTCTCTCAAAAAGTCATGCAGAACAGTTTGATTCTACTGTATGGTCCTATAATAATATGAAAGCAAATTGACCATTTTTTTTTATTTTAAAATATCCATTATTTCAAGCCTATATTCTTTAAAAAAAAAAAGATAAATTTTTTTCACGTCTCTGCGTTTACATTGTCTCTACTATTGAGCTCTTTTGTACCGCAATCATCAAAGTATTCCAACAGCAACTGATCATTTTGTTTCTGTGAAACCTGTAAATTGCATTCACCGATTCTAACTCAATAGAAACAATAACTTTGTAGCGGTTGACTCAAACACTGCAATTATTTCTTAATCACTAAAATACAATTAAATAGCTTTCCTAAGACATTTTGCTTCTGCCTTCTGCATACATATATTTATGAAATATAGCTATTTATTTTTTCTGCCTTGGTGTGACATCAGATATGCAAGGCCGTGAGAACGTTGCGGAGAAAACTTCAGATCTTTCACTAATTTATAGACTTTAAAACTGGAGAACATTTATTATACCTCAGGTACTGTATAGCTGATATTCAAGAAATAGTTCTGTTTCAGTTTGTAGCTTATAGTGTATTGCAGATCTTTAGAAGTGTTTTGACTTAGCGTATTCTCAGAGGGACCAATCCGTCATTCCTGTCATTATTTTTCCTTCATATGTTGTACTTTATATTCCTGAAAGTAGTTAAGAGAATAGGATTAATTCTTAACTCCCTGAGGCTTTAGCTATTCCAGTGTAATTTTATGAATTGCACTCAAAGACTATATGAACTAAACTATAAGTTTTAAGGTCTTTATTTTCTTCCTTTTATTTCTTGGTAAGTCAGAGGCACTTTTGACTTTGATTGATATGTTTTGATGCTAATACATTATGAAATATGTATCGTGAAAAGTGAGTGAGTTGAATATTAAGCGTAGCGTCAGTTCTGCCAGGCCACGTTAGTCAAGCTCACATTAGCTGTCACTCAGTTGATCCAAGTCTACCTATAGGAATACGACACCTATCACTGTATACATATATAAGCTCCTTCAGTATTATCAGCAGCTATTGCGTTTCTCAGGAGATAATTACCCTCCTCCATCCCCAGCTCCTCCTCTCGTGCACTCAGTATTTGGCATTCTGATTCCCCTTGAATCAGAATAAATTCTCGAATTATGTTGTACTTTAAAATCTTGAATCAATGATATCTGCAAGACATTTATGTTGGTTCTGTTCTGTTTACCCTAAGGGGGGTAAACTCTCCCTGCTCTTATCCATGCTAGGCTGCATGGATGCACAGGGAGTTCTTGCCCAGAACAGAGCCATACCGCCAATCCTAACTGCTAATTGTCAATCGTATTTGACGATAGTGGTCCTGACAGAAACCCAGTTCTGCTACTCTGACCAGCAAGAGATTGATGCATGTGTCAAAAAATTGTCAAGCATTTATTTCAGCATGTCCTTGTTCTTTACTTTGGCTGTATTTTCATCCCTTATTTCAGCAGACATATATTTATGAAATTAAACTGATATTTTATGTATTGCTTTCTGATATATATTTAAAGGGACCATCAAAATAATAAAAAAAAATAAAGCAGTCTAAGTTTTTAGGCACTTGTAGGTCAGCTAAAAACCAGCTTGGTTTAAACTTCTTTTTTCAGCAGGGATGTTTTATGCTTTTGGACCAAAGCAATGTTCTCTGTTTGCTGGGACAGTCCTCAGTGCAGCCAGGGGTTTAATATGTATGTTTGGTGGCTTTTTTTTTTTTTTTTTTTGCCAGTAGATTTTAATATGCCTGTCTTCACACTACACCATTGTAAAACTGTGTGTGTGTCTGTCTCTCTCTCTCTATCTGAGTGTAGGAGGTTAGTGACACAGAGATCATGGAGCTTGTCCACAGCGCTCTGGGCCGGATGACAGTGATCCGACAGATCTTCCCCCTGTGGAGGGACTCCAACATCCGCTGCATGAGGAACAATCACCGGATCTCCTCGTTGCTTTGCGACCCACAGGAAGGGTACCTGCAATCTCTAGAGGTGCGTATCTTTTCAAGAGTGCAGTGAATTCATATTTATTCATCAGAAAGAGGTCTATAGGTCAAGGTCAAATTAGGTCATCTTCAATGTAGTCTCAGCCACAGATAGCGTATTTTTGTAGTATAATCTATTTCAGATAAATCCGCAACCTAAACAGGACATAAAAACAAAACAAATACCGCAGCTGGCCTCTTCAGACAGTCTCTTTTTATAAGAGTTGACCAGAAGTTCTGGCTCCAAGGCTATCCTCAGCAAAGCTTCTTTCTTTTTTTTCATTGAGCTGCTGAAAGCAGCATGATTTACAAGAAATTTCAAATCTGTGGCCTTTTCCAAAAGGTTATATTGTATTCATAGTGCATTTAAGATACTTGGCAGCTGCTTTCTTCCAGAAAAGGAGTTCAGTGCATTGATTTACTCCAGTAGCTCAAGTCTGAATTTATCTATAATTGTCTTTTCATTACAGCTTTGCATTTGTAGTTTAGAAGTATCTGTAATGCTGCATAATGACGGCAGTAACTGTCATGTTTGTTTTCTTAGTTGTATCCTTTAATTTATCTAGAATCTTAATTCAAAACAAGGTTATGCATGACTGATCCATATTAGCCGCCTGTGACCTGATGATTTTACCCGTTAACAAATATCATCTTGTTAAGTCACAGACGGTACGCTGTAATTGTGAAAACATTCCCCTCCCATTTACGCAACATTAAAACACTGTATCTGTTTCTGGCTTAAACAGTATGAAAACATTGTTTGGGTCTTAGAATCCATTTTCCCTCTTTTAGAGCAGATGGCAAATCCATGTGTCTGTTCTCTGGGGCTCAGTGTCTCAATAATTCATGAAGAAAGAGGGTTACATACAAGCTAATGCCGAAGCAGCACCACAAAAGGACAAATAAGTCCTTTACAGAAAAGAGGAGGAGATATGCAAGATGTTAGGAGCCGCTGGGATGCCTCTCGCCCCTCGATTGGTGCTAACGATACAGTGCAGGTTGAAAAGAGTAAGAGATTGAATCTTTGCTGTGGCAGAATGGCTGTTTTAATTAACTCGAGAGGTTGCAGTCAGCATTGTGATTCCCTCGGGCCACGGGTCTCCATGCGCCATGCTGACAGTTCACGCAACGCTGAATAAAAGCTCTGTGGGTGCCATGCTTTTATCCATCTAATTGATGTCTTAATTTGAACTTCATTCATTCAGATTTAAAGCTGGAGTCCTTGAAATTGTTACATTCTCAAAATGTTTACATCTAGATGTTTAACACATTGACTGGCTGCATTCGATCATATAGTGTCCTTTGTTTTGTTATGGATGGTTGGGTTTTTTGCATTGGCAGTGCATAGATGGTTGGAGAAGGAGTTGACAATAGGCAGCAAAGGTGACAAGATATTAGGACAAAACACTAATGATTTCTACAAGTAAATACATAGTATTTATAGTGTGGGGATTAAATTTAGAGTTGGGATGCCATTCCAATTCAAACTGGTAAAAACAATTTAAGGAAAATAAATGATTTATATCTTGTTTCAACTCAAATGCCTCAAATAAGCGTATACACATAAATGTAGCATGTTCTTGTTCTGTGGTTACACAATTCCCCAGGCTTCACCAAACTAGCTTTCCTTCTGCAATTTCCACTTCTGAATATGTTGCCTTTCCACCTTATTTTTTAACGTAAGATAAGACAAGGTAATTTGTAAATTTATGTCTGGCTTCTGGTGTCATCTGCTTCTAGTTATTTTTAGCCGTACAAAACAGCTTGTTATGCTGCTTGATATTGCAAACTTGTATTTCTTACCTTTGTATTTTAAAGAGGTCCTATTATGCTTTTTCACTTTTTCAACTTTAGATAGTGTGTAATGTTGCTGTTTGAGCGTCAAAAAGATCTGCAAGGTTACAAAGCTTAAAGTCCACTCCAAAGGTATATCTGCTCTTCAACAGAAAACACTTTTCAAGAACTACAACAAACGGCTCATTGGGACTAGAATGCACTTCTTCCGGATCTTGTGAAGTCACATTGCCACTCATTTAAATAATCCCCGCCCACAATTATATGCAAAAAAAGGGGGTGAGACCTGGTTGAGCTGTACTAGAGAAGACGAAGAAGAAGACCTGCTTTAGTAGCGTGTTGTTGCCATGTCGATGAGACACTGTTTTTTCCACCCCGGTTTCAAAACCCCTTTGTCTGGCTTTCCTAAAGTGGACGAACTTAGAAAACAGTGGTTAAAATTTATTTTTAACACTGTTCCTGAACATTATAACCCCACCGTTTATCTGTGTGCTGCATATTTTAAGGAGAGTAGCTTCCAGAACCTAAGAGAATGCAATGCCGGCTACTATGGGTTGCCAACTTCTGGAAAGGAAAATAAGGGACAATCGTGGTTCTTTATAAGGAACAGAATAAGGGACACTCAAAATATGTGTACTGCACCACACAGTGTATGTCGTTTCAGTGTCTGCAGGTAAGCATGTGTATAAAAGGTGTATAAAATGTTCTCAGGCACTTTTGGGTCATTCCCTGTGAAATCAACCGTATGGTTCAATGGTTCAAACTATATGGTTCAATTTCATAGATATAATGTGGCTCCATGTTCAAATAGTTGAATTTTACCCATTTTCTAGCTACAACAACAGATATTACAAATCATCAACCTCTATTCAAAATGATGTTTTTTTTTGTTTTTTTGTTTTTGTCAGGAAGATGCCATAGATGGCATAAAATTTAAAAGCATGATAACTGAATGTCTTTGAAATTTCGACCAATAAAGCATTTTTTGTTTTTAAACAATGACACTTAAAATTTGAAAATGATGTTGCAACCATGTATGAATAAATGAAAATGCATAGGCCTATTTCTCAATTAAAGAGAACTTGGATTAGTATGGGTTGCTTTTGGTGCTTGAGACTTGGTTATTTTGTGTTTCAATAATGAGGTCCAAGAATACGCTACAAGGTACTTAAATGTAAAATGTTTTTCTCAATTTAACAACATTAACTTACAACAGTGAAAGACAACTCACTGATCACGTCTTCCCTCAGGGAGATTGCGTGTTTTCTTGTGTGGTTGAATGTTGGACTCATGAGCAATAATCATGTTTGCATTCGCCCAAACTGATTTGCCAAAATCAAAACGCGGACAGTGGAAGGGATTTGCTGTTAGCGCGACTCCCGCTCGCTGTGAAGCGGGAGCGACCAGCCGGCATTGGATTCTGCTGGGTCTTAAAGCCTTCTGTGAACGTCTACAGATGGTGGTCAACCAGAATGAGACTTTTACCGCCGCCGTTCCCGCGGCGGCAAAATTGGGATGTGTATTTGCTGCCTTTTACCGCTGAGTGGCGCTGTAATCACAGACTTTGAAAAGTGTCAGTTTATTCTCTTTATGACGTAATCTGCCGCGGCAGTAATCTGAGCTGAGGTCGCAGATAAATTCAAGATAAATATTGTGGTTAAACGAATTCAAATTCATTAAATTCAAACAAAGTAGACACACGTTAACATTGTGTGCCCAGTTTTTCTATAATTTAGAAAGGCTATGTCAATAGGTTACTTGTCATTTTCTTCGTGTTATTTTAATGTGTTTGTAGATTTATTAACTGAAACATAACAGTGAAATAAATTAAAATAATTTACCGTGAAATTAAAACATTTTCAGGACTTGCAGCTCCTAACCGATGTAGTCGGTTTAATCATTCTTTGTTATATTCAGAACTAAATATAGCCTTACATGTTACAAACTTTTAAAACAGAGAAAATAGTAGACGTTGGCGATTCAGACGGTAGCTCTGTGGTCAAAGCATTAACAATAGCCTCTCGGAGCTTCAAAACGATCTGAGATCGAATCTCAGTGTAGCCGACAGTGTTGTTGATGCTTAAATATGTATCTGTTTATTAAAGTCAATCATCTTGTTTAATTATCAATTGTACATTACAACATAAATTTGCTACATTCCCGCTGCAAAGACGACACATCTGATGAAGGAAGACTGTCAGTCGATCGCACCAGAAAATGAAGATGATGAAGCTCGTCTTTAATCTGCTAAATTATTTTTTTGTGTTTGTGTGAATCATTCACGAGATTGAGATGACTGACAGTATACCCGGCCATATCAACGGAAGACATTTTTCAAAACAGATCGAACAAATCAGAAAAATACTTTCAATACAGTATTGCTTTCAATTAAAAAATAAACAATGAAAATGTAAAATAAAAATAAAATTAATTAAGTTTGAAAACCCATCGCACATTTTAAGATATGAATAAAGTGTCGGGACAGTTTATTTATTTAAACAGGGTTGCATCGATAGAGTTTATTCCCTTTGTGATGCAAAATAAGAAACACAGAATCTTAGGCCTATTCTTGCAACATTTTAAATTTCTATTGTCAAAGAAATTGCAGCTAAATTAAAAAATTAAAACGGTACAAAACGGAAAAAGTTCAAAGCAACATAAATTAAGAACAGGCGTTTTTCTTTGCCTCTCTCGCGCTGGATATTTTTTTAGTAGGCTAAGTTTGGTCTCCCTCACTGCGCGCGGTGGGTCTTTCTCGAAATTAAGCATTTCAGCGTAAAAAAACACCATATGATAATACTGTATATGTCGCTGTGTGTCATCCACACAAATCACGAAAGAAAAAACTGTAACAAATAGCTTTTGTTCCTTCAAAGATACAACATGCCTTGCTGAATTCACCTTACAATAAAACGAGGTGGGTCGCCAATAAAAGAGCTCTGTATCTGCTAAATTTAAATTGTTTGTGGAAAACCTATACAATCAATAAAACTACAATATATAATTTAATAAGATATAGGGCCTACTGTACATAGGCTATGGACTTTTGGAGATTTTGAGATTAATCCTTAAAAGAATTTTGCCTTTGCCTCATCAGGCTGGCTCCGACACTCTCCATATGAAAGACGGAACATTAACACCTCTGTCCTGCACCCCCACGATAAAGCAAAGTATTGCCTTCTCCAAACCCCCCACAGGCTAGCTGAGTTTGCAAAACAAAACAAAGAGTTTGCCACTCGTCGTGCCAAACAAATTATAAACTTCAATATTTAATTCAAAGCAATCTCAAAACGCTTTGTGACATTTTGAAAAGCCGTGGATGCATTACTGCCACTGGAACCATGAACGCAAATACTGGTTCTGATTTTATTGTTTGTCGTTTAAACGTCATATATATGAATTATTATAGGCTACAGAAGTAAAGTCATTGTATAATATTTGTTCCTTAGTGTAAAATGGAAATGCATGGCGATTTTATTTTGTAAATAGGCAAAAAAAATGTTTTAGAAGACAAATCTCTCTGCATCAACAATAGACTATAAAATGCATTAATAGGCTAATATAAAAACACCAGTAGTCCAAGTTAGTTCGGGATTCGAACCCGTGTCATCTAAATGATCGTATACGATATAACGTAAGTTCAACCACTCGGCCACTATAATTCACTCGTTGCGATACGGCCTAACGTTCCAGTGTGTGTTCGCTCACACGAGCGAGAAGCGCTCTTCATTCAAATGAACGCGCCGCCGCATTTGTTGAACACTAATTCAACATGCCAGAATAAAACCTGGCTTTAGAACAATGCATAGCGCCACTCGTCGTGGTGTGCCAAAAAATGTACAATAATTTAGTTTAATTTATTTCAGTGTTAATGTTTGAGTTAAAAAATCCTCTACAAATTAAATTAACCCAAAGTCGGCTATAAGAGTCCTTTAGGCTACGTAAAAAAGTAAAGGGCTTACAGTCTTAACATTTAGGCTACTTTGCTTAAATTCGATACATTTATTTTCAGTAGGGCCTAATACATTTGTAGGGATGTAATTTCAGTATGCTTTACCAACGCTATGTATTCAATTAAAGTTCCAAGAGGTCTGGTCTCTATATTTCCTTCTCAGCTGACACTAATATGCAAGTGCACAGCAAAAATCACAACTTGTGCTTGCTGCGAACGCAAGTTATTTAAGGTGTCTCAACTGTACACAGTCTACAGTGTGAATTCGTTACAAGGTTTCATTTAATTACATTAACGTGCAGCAATTTGTACAAATAGAGTCTATAGGCCTACTATACTGTTGTAGACATTAAATAATCTCATTTAGTATCATATTTGTTAAAATATTATAATGTTGTTTTTTCAATCTATGTTGAATATGAAAAGTGAACAGCATGAGTAAGATAAGATGCATTATATCGAGAGATGGATATGGAGTGGGTCAGACATGATTTTGACCACTTCATTAAGTTTTGTTTAGTAGAAACCTTTTTTTAAAGTGAATTTCGTTTTCTATAAATTGTATCTTAATTTTAAAAATTTTTTCATCACCCAATTGTCTGGATTCAATAAGTAAGAGAAGCAAACAGACACTAATCATAGAGGCGCCCGTGAGGTCACTTGCATTGCACGTCAGCTGGAGCGCATCTCATCCTAACTTAACGAAACTCAGCGTATGCCTCACACAGACATGATAAATACATCAAATACACAAAGCTTGAAATGTCTTCAAACGAAATAATTCAAAACGAAAAAGAAAAAGGCTACTCTCTGATTATGTCTTTGTGCATTTCTCTCTAGGTGCGTTCACTACAAATATGGCGATCGTCAACTTCATCTTTGCAGTCGACACTGTCAGAAAACACTAGTTCATTGATAAAAATCATATGAAGACAAGGCATATATTAAGTTATTTTAGCTGTTATGAGAAAAATAAATCTAACAAAACCTAAAATCTAAATCTAATAAATAAATAAAAAAAATATTAACGCCAATTCAACATGCCAGAATAAAACCTGATTTTTGAACAATGCGTAACGCCACTCGGCCTGGTGTGCCAAAACACTACATTTTAAACTTCAATGTTTAATTCAAAACAATCTCAAAACGCGTTGTGAATTTTTTTTAAAGCCT
Organism: Scardinius erythrophthalmus; assembly: GCF_964197995.2. Taxonomy (NCBI): domain Eukaryota; kingdom Metazoa; phylum Chordata; class Actinopteri; order Cypriniformes; family Leuciscidae; genus Scardinius; species Scardinius erythrophthalmus. The sequence continues at coordinate 15,863,699 of NC_138239.1, read as the reverse complement.
AGCCTATATACATTAAGGGCATTGAAACCAGGATCTTAACTAAAACGTGTTCCGCGTAATCTCTCAAAAATTATGCCACACTACTCCATGTAATTTTTTTTTTTTAAGGACTGCTTTTGAAATCACTATAAATTACTGTGCAATTGTATCGCTCACGAGAGCTCTTCGTTTATCTAATTCCTCAATAGAATAGTAAAAATATTCAGCGTCATTGCTCCTAACATCGTCTCTATTTTTAACTTTTGATTCTATTTTTTTAGCTGTAAAATTGATTCTATCTTTGGTTCTATTCTGTTGTAGCCTAATAGGCCTATTTATATATATGAAAAATATGCCTATTATTTAACCCACTTACATTTTAAAATACGGCAATTGCTGCTGTTTTGCACAATGTCCCTTTGCGCCACCTGGCGGTCATTTCGGGAACGACTTTGAAATGCGGCTGGTTTATTTTTGCCGCGGTAATTTCGCCGCGGCAGCTGGCGCGGCGGTAATAGGCATTCTGGTTGACCACCATCTGTATGTTTGCAAATCAAACAATGATTTGTATCAAAGGTATAATTAATTCTCAATTTAGAGCGTATGCCTTAGTATACAGTTCCAATAATTTATGTTGTTGCTACTATGTAAACAAAGAGCAAAGCTGTTTGGCTTCGCTAGCCTGCTAGCTAACATTACAGTATTGATGTAGTGTTTAGCTACGGAGGTCTCGCTATTGTAGGCTCTCGCTTTTGTAGGACTGTTCACCAATCCTTAGGATCTTACCACTCTGAAATGTCCTGTAAATTCCATGCTTGCAAAGGTTCTGCATGATCCTCTTGTTCGTAAGCATTCTCAGTGTCTCGAACTGGTATGGCAAAATCAACGCTATTGTAAATTTTTACACCTTAGCAGATGAAACTCGTGGTTATGGTAAGGGGCGTGACATTTCCAGAACATTTTCTAAGCAGTTCGCCAATCATAACACACTGGGCCAGGTAACCAATCAGAGCACTTTTCATGTTTCGGAGGAGGGGCTTAATCGAAACAGGAACTAAACAGAGCATTTGAGACACTGGGAAGAGAGATGCTGCAATAATGTAAAATATTTGAAATATAATTAGTTTTTGAACAATCAAGCATGGTCATTTATTCTAGTACACCCCAGAAACAAAATCAAGACTTAAAAGGGCATAATAGGACCCCTTTAATACATTGTCATAATTATAAACATTGGTTTGTAGCGCAAGTAGTTTTACCGTTGTGTTGTTCTTCTAGTTTTATCTATAGTAGCTAATGAATTGGAATTATATATATATATATATATATATATATATATATATATATATATATATATATATATATATATATATATATATATATATTAAAATAGAAACCCATTACTTCAAATTCTGATAAGATTTCACAATATTATTGTTTTTACATTATTTTTAAACAAAGAAATGCAGACTTGGTGAGTGTAAGACACTCAAAAACAACATTAAAAAAAAAGTATCTTTAATGGTTGTGTATTTAATGAAAAATAAAATAAAAATGAAATAAAATTTTAATTTGACATCATTTTCCTGCACCTACAGAGTGTTTAGTCAGATGACATTTATGGAGCATGTGAATAATTCAAAAGTAAGCCCATGATAAAATGGTCAGATTTAAAATCATGACTTTCTTGTGCCAGCACCATCTGAGCAACTGACATTGATATGAATGTGAATGCAAACAGATAGCTATCTTATAGACCTCTTTGATAGTCACTTTTCAATGCATTGGATGCATTGTGGTATCATCAATTCTCAGTGAGAAACATGCTGGTTTTAAAACAAGTCATTCAACATTGTTAGGAATCATGCAATCATCACACAGAAGCACACAGAGAAGTTAAGTCACAGATTCATGTTATTTGTTTCTTAGTAACTGTGTGAGTCTTCACTCTACAGTACATCAGTAGTAAGCTGTTAAAACAGATAACATGTTTTGTCTCACTTGTGGGCCTTGACTCATAATTCCACAGTTTCACAGGGCTTTCGAAGCCTTAAATCTATGTCAAGGATATGTCTGACTAATCGGACAGCTGGCAGGGCGTTCTGAAGTCTCTTCAACACTTCTTAGGACATGATGAAGAGCATCAGCGATCAAAAGCATGTGACTTTATGTCACGGGAACATTAGCAGTTTCTGCATTCACGTAACTCTTACATGAGCAAACAACTCTTACCTTGATTGCAAACCCATACGAACATGAACATGAGTAGGGTTGTGGACAGGGTTGCCAACTTCAGCAGAGCAAATAAGGATCACTCTCCATTACTTTATACCACATATGGCACTTAAGATTTTAGTAAACCATTCGTGGCAAGTTGACTGTGTAGTAAACTGAAATTAAACACAGTCACAGCTGTACGCCTGCAGCTATATGCGTGTATACAGTTATGCTTGACTGAATTAAGTGCAAAAAATGCATTTGAAATGCAATCACTTTGATTTTGGTTTACTGGCATATGACTTCATTGCATCTGTTGCCATTATTCCGTACCATTACATGTATATCTGTTTAGCCTCTGCCTAGGCAAATTATAACACTTAGAGAATATAACAACCATAAGAGACTCTACATAAATATCTCAAAATGAACATAGTGAAAATTTTAACTACTTTGTATTTACACAATATTTTACACAAATTAACATTTAACATAAAAAAGTCAGTTTTAGCCAGATTCACAAAACAAAATTTGAAATGCGAAATTGTATTTCCTAGCCTGGCAAGCCAGACCTACATCAAGATGTTGGGTCTGGCAACTCACCATAGACACGGCTCAATCCGAGGGGCGGGATAAACGGCTGTCTTTCAAATTCCCTCTGCACGCAATAGGACAGCGCTTCACCCAACCAGAGCGTTTTCCCAACAGCGGAGCTAACGTTAGTTGATAGATTCAACTTTTGCCATATCTGGCCAGCAAAACTACAAACACATCTTCCTTTTTTAAGAATTACTTAAGTGCCGTTCTATGCTCTTTTCTCAAAGAAAAACTTAACTCCAAGTCCTCCAGAGTCGCGGCCAAAGCCGATTCGAAAGACTGTTCTCCAGCAGCAGCCGTCATTCTTTGTTTTCAAGTAGCAGGTAACCGTCACAACTCTGTCGTCATTATGTTAAGCCCGCCCCGCCTACTCTATACACGACGTGATTGGCCTGACCCAATTTAGGTTTTTGCAGCTCGAAAGTCAATGGAGAGTTGCTAGACTGCCCTGGCTGCAAAATACATTTTGCTGCCGCTAGGGTGCGTCTAGATTTCTAGGCTATGTATTTCCCTTTCAAAAGGGAAATCACGCTGCGTCCCCTAGGGGTCGCTATGGGGGAATGCCTTTGGCATGACCGGTGTCTTAAGTGGGAATCTAAACACGACAATGAACTTGACATTGGCAGGCAGCAGCCTACAGGTGAGACAGAGAGTGCACCTGTGCCAAACATCATCCGTTTATTGTCTTCAGGAGACTGTTTGTTTGAACGTGCGATCTGAACAGGCAAGTTTATTATGGCCAGCTCGAGCACTGCGAGTATTAGAATGTGTATTCATCCGTGTTAGCGTTTTCTCAGTCGAGCAGGAGGAGGCTGATGAGGACGACAATGTTTCTGAGCGCTCTCAGCCCGCCTGCCCCGCATATGCAAGCTGTTGGACGTTATGTCTCGCGCCGTGGAGAATTTAGATCTGCCATGGAAACGCAAGAAGCACATGCCCTAGAGCTTGGCTAGGCGATAAAATAGTATTCTAGGTTGTTAGGCTCTCTGGGAGCCTCCTTGGACGCTGGCTTGGATATGAACGTAGTTAGGCTTCCTCTCTTAGAGTCATCCTGTTGAGGCCTCCATTCTTGAGAAGCTTCAGTCTATGATCACTGCGGGTGTTCACCATAGGAATGAGGATTCTTTTGAGTCCTTTGACTTAGCTCAGCCAATAGGGCACTCATCTCTTCAGCATGTCGGTGTGGGTATACCATCCCCCCTAGTGACCCCTAGGGGACGCAGCGCGAGTTCCCTTTCGAAAGGGAACGTCTCAGGTAACTATGGTTCTCTGAGAATAGGGAACGAGATGCTGCGTCCCTTTGCCATGTTTCCCATAGTTTTGCCTTTGCCATTCCCCCATAGCGACCCCCAGAGAAAGCAGCGTCTCGTTTCCTATTCTGAGGGAACCATGGTTACAGGAGTAACCTGAGATATTTTCAATCACAGATGGCGATATAAAAGCAAAAGTTCTTTGAAGTTAGCATTGAAAAGGGAATTGCGATTTCCTGCTGTGACATTCTTGAACGAGAAATGTTTTTAGGACAGGGCTTGTAAAATTACATTTTTTATACCTTCCAGCTTCACTCACTTGCACTCTTTCCTCTCTCAATCACGCCGTCATTCCCTCTATCTATGCATTGATCTGCTCATAAGTGTGTTGTTTTGTCAGGATCACATGTCTGAGGGGACATTGAGTTTGGCCGTGCAGCCCCCATACTCTCGTCTCCTTGACGATAACAGCGCTGTCGTTGAGGGTGTCTTTTCTCTCTCCAGGTGTCTCTCAGCACGACAGAGTCATGGCAAATCTCCTGCAGCCCTCTTTATTTTCCTCTTGCTCTCTATCTCAAACAGAGTCAACAGACACATTCACACACTCAATCTGTCTTTCACAAAGTTAGAGACCAATTTTAGTATGTGGTTTGGTGTTTAGCCCTATTCAGCTACATTTTTAGATGTTTTTAGACTAAGGCCGCCTACACACTGGAGAAACTGACTGAACATTTGACAGATAGCAATGCACAAGTGGTTTTGAGGGTGTGAAAACAGCCGAGTCTGAACTGGATTTAGTACAACAGGAAATTACAACAGGACCTTTCATTGGTCAATGGATGATTGTACTTTTGGTTGCATGATGAAGAACTTCACTTTCACAATACCTTTATAACGCACCATTCCTATTGGAGTCAATGAATTTGCATTGTTCTCTGACATTAACTCTATCGTGTAGGCAGCCTTGTTAGGGACTGAGTGCATTGACATACAATAAAACACTGATAACTATCATTATAAAAGCCATGCTTACATGATATTTTGAAATTACTAAACAGATATCCACACAAGACATACGCACATTGAATAAGCTGTAATGTAAAAAAAATATATATTTTAAAAATATGTGTGCCGATTTGATTGTGCTTAAACCATTTATCATCTTTACCCGATAAATGAATACAGCTTAAAGGGAAGTTTCGCCACAAAATATAACCTCTGTTATCATTTACTCATCCTTATGTTGTTCTAAGCCTGTATGACTATACTTCTATCTTTTATAGAACTCAGAAGGAGAAAATGTAAAAGCTTAATATTTATTGGATTGGTTTTGATGAAAACAACCTGAAATTTAAGCAATTGCATTGTAAAATTGCTGTCTTTACTGTTGTTTTCATTTGTACCATCCAGCGATTCACACTCCAGTCCAGGTGGTGGCGTAAATTCACTTTTTTTAAGTTGGTGTGCCATTAAAACACCAGAAGTAGTAGTAATGGGAAGACTTTTCCGCAAACTGGTTCTTTCCGACAGTTTGTTTAAATGAACCGGTTAAACGCAGTTTACGTAATCATGCAATAATATTGTTAAAGCATCCAATAATGATGTGAATCGCAGATGTTTTACATCTATTGTGAAAATCAACTCACCTTTTTACATAAACCATGAAAAAAACTTTAATTTCAGCCCCTGATTAAAGTCAACTGCTCAGTTTACACTTACTTGTATCAGCATCTCATCCGTCCTTCGCGGACATGTCCGAGTCTGAACTGGTTCCTCGGTTCAGCGTACTGGTAACTCAAGAGCTGTTGTAAACATTGAACTGCTATCAGTATACTGCTGTTGACTTGAGAACTACTGCCATCGGATCACTGTTATATTTTTAATACGTTTTATTTGTTAAACTTTATGCTTTTCAGCAAAAGACATCAGAAACATAAATTTTGCCCCCTTTATGAAACTCTTGCCAGACAGTTCTCAGCATGTTGGACATACTGTGTCTGTACTGTTCTCAGTTCAGTGTATAGTTGGACTAACTGGAACGCTGAATGAGTTGGCAAAAATAGGATCATATACTCCTGATTATTGTGACTGTCAGACATGTAAGTGAGTTTTGATTGAATAACTTGTAGATCTGTACTGGCTCAAGCCGCAAACTGTCTCAGACGGTTCAGTCCGATTTAGTAAACTGATTGAACCAGTTCACTAAAAAGAACCAGTTCAAACGAACGATTCATTTGTGAACTGGACATCACTATGAAGAAGCAGGTTAACATGTCCACGGCTTACTGGACTTGAGGGTGAAGAAAGTCATACAAGAGGGTGAGTGAATGATGACAGAATTTTCATTTTTAGGAGAACTATTCCTTTAAGATCTACATGACGTTATGTATTTTCAGGTTAGTAACTGTAACTTTTGTGAGATGCGCATGTAAAAAAAAAATAATACAAATATGTTCACACATTTGTTTGGTCTGTGTGTTTCTAGGTGTCTAGTCTGTACCTGTACGACAGTGTGCTGATGTTGGCCAATGCCTTCTACCGGAAGTTAGAGGACAGGAAGTGGCATAGCATGGCCAGTCTGAACTGCATGAGGAAGTCAACCAAGCCCTGGAACGGAGGCTGGTCCATGCTGGACACCATCCAAAAGGTCAAAAGTCACCTTACAATTAATCTCAATTACACTTAATTTGATCTGGTTCAGTTCTCTTCAGTTCAGCCTAGTAAAGTTCAATAGTGTTTAATAAAACTGGTCTGGTTTGAATGATGAATTTCTTTCTGAACAGAAGTCTTATTTGTCGTTCTCTTCAGGGACGGATTTCTGGGCTCACTGGTTTAATGGACTTCCGAAGCAATGGAGCGAACCCTCATGTCCAGTTTGAGGTCCTGGGGACCAGTTACAGTGAGACGTTTGGAAAAGATGTAAAGCGGGTGAGTGCAAATCTTGTGAATGGGTGAGTGGAAGTTATAAATAATGAATGACTTAAGTTCAGATTATTTTAACAGCACTATTTGGCATGTTATGGGGAAACTCTGCTAGTAATGCAGTGATTTTCCAAAGCTTTCTCATCTTGGTTGTCATCTTATTCAGAAAATGGCAATATATGTGTTTTATACTAGTGCTTGGGAAATTTAAGGCATAAAATAAGTACCCCCAAATAGCACAGCAGTTAAAACGACATATAACCAACACTCGCACATTATATGGTATGCTGGATGCTGTCCTTTATTTTTAAACCCTCCTCTGGAGACCTGTTTCAGAGGTGTGATTCTACAGATAGCTAGATAGACATGCATAGGATTTTGCACCATTTTTGGCAGAAATGTATGCTGTAAGATGTTGTTGTTGCTATTCCCACTGACTTATTTATTAGCTGTATATTTGACCCTTTTCTTTTATTTATTTATTCCATACAATCTGTTCAGAAATGCACAAAAATATTTATTACTCTTGCTCAGCTAATCTGTTGGACATGCATTGTAATTCTTTATTCTATCTATCTATTTATTTATTTATTTATTTATTTATTTATTTATTTAATAGAACTGACTGTTCTGTTTTCACTGTTTCATGGCAACAAAGTGGTCTAATATACCTGGAGCAAGCTATTCACTTAATTGCAGTTGCTCATTTATTTATTTATAGAGATGCTGATATCTTTGTTTTGTGGTGTTTGATGGTGATGTATTTAGATAAAGCACCCCGTCTCCACCACCATATAAATTGGTCACTGTTAAAACATACATCCACTACAAAATAACTTATAACTTAATTTATTTATTTATTATTTGATATATATTTGTATATTATTTGTGATATAGGCCTACTGTATGTATATTGAAAGGACAAATTTGTTTTGTAGAGTATCCTCACAAGCACAGTCAAATTAGTTAAAAGTAGTTTAGTTAACTAACGAAACCTTATTGTAAAGTGTTACCGAAGTTTTAAATGAACGTAAAGAGAAAATGTGTGTCAGATCCGCATCATGTGCGTCAATTCTTAAAGTGACGGCAGCCTAATAAACCTGCTGCTGTTTGTCATTAAGGATAATCAAAGAACAAAAGAAAAAGAGAAAATCACTCACTGCTCTTGACTGGATTACATTTGTAGCTTTAATACGGATTAATCATTTTAATTTATAATTTATGCAGTGAAGACTGTGAAGTGTTTGATAACTTTATTAAATTTCTGTATACATGTATCCTACCTGTTAGACCTACATAAAAATCTTAAAACACTATTTACAAGGTAACATGGGTCAAAAACAACGAAAACGATAACTTTTTGTGCATTTTAACTAGTAAAAATCCGAACTGATCTGACTGGGCCTGTAGGGAAAAAATTGAGCCCTGATATATTGAAGGGCATAGGTAAATATGACATTTATTACAATGGATGAGAAGGTTGTTTTAAGTTCACTTAAATTGTATTTTTTAAAAATCTTATAAATGTTACAATTGATAGCTTTCAATTATACTATATGCCATTAAACAAATATTTAAAATATAGGCGACTGTCTTTGTGTTGTTTCTATATTAATTTGGAGATTTGTTGTGAAATTAATACAATATAACAAATATATAAAATAAATGTTGATGTTTGGTGTTAATAATTAATAATTAATTGAATAATTAATATATTATAATAATTATATGAAGAATTATATAATTATATATATATAATTATAATTATTATAAATATATATTATAATAAAATAAAATAATTAATAATTAATTTATTAATTGTTAATCAATTGACAGCACTAATATTAATTGTGAATGCTTATTATGACCGCCGCTAGCGTAGCTAGCGAAAGCGGTCATATAGGGATTGTCAAAGTTTTTTTTTTTTTTTTTCCCGTCACCTTACTGAATTTTTCGTCAACGATACCAGGGACACCGAAGCACCGGGGAACATGAAATTTGGTGGGCATGTAGCCCCGGGGGCCACTTCCCCCCCCCGCGCTGGGGCCCCCTTAAATTTTTCGTCAACGATACCAGGGACACCGAAACACCGGGGAACATGAAATTTGGTGGGCATGTAGCCCCACTAGACTTCTAAGGAAAAATTTCGTTTGGTCCCCGGGGGCCACTCCCCCCCCGCGCTGGGCCCCCCCAAACCCAAAAAAATGCAGTTTTTCCTAAATAACTACCTGAACCGTGGCACCGAGGATGAAGAAATTTTTATGGTATGTTGGTCTACTAGACTTTTACGGAAAAATTTCGTTTGGTCCCCGGGGGCCACTCCCCCCCCCCCCGCGCTGGGCCCCCCCAAACCCAAAAAAATGCAGTTTTTCCTAAATAACTACCTGAACCGTGGCACCGAGGATGAAGAAATTTGTATGGTATGTTGGTCTACTAGACTTTTACGGAAAAATTTCGTTTGGTCCCTGGGGGCCACTTCCTCCCCCGCGCTGGGGCCCCCTTAAATTTTTCGTCAACGATACCAGGTACACCGAAACACCGGGGAACATGAAATTTGGTGGGCATGTAGCCCCACTAGACTTCTAAGGAAAAATTTCGTTTGGTCCCCGGGGGCCACTCCCCCCCCGCGCTGGGCCCCCCCAAACCCAAAAAAATGCAGTTTTTCCTAAATAACTACCTGAACCGTGGCACCGAGGATGAAGAAATTTTTATGGTATGTTGGTCTACTAGACTTTTACGGAAAAAATTCGTTTGGTCCACGGGGGCCACTTCCCCCCCCGCGCTGGGGCCCCCTTAAATTTTTCGTCAACGATACCAGGGACACCGAAACACCGGGGAACATGAAATTTGGTGGGCATGTAGCCCCACTAGACTTCTAAAGAAAAATTTCGTTTGGTCCCCGGGGGCCACTCCCCCCCCGCGCTGGGCCCCCCCAAACCCAAAAAAATGCAGTTTTTCCTAAATAACTACCTGAACCGTGGCACCGAGGATGAAGAAATTTTTATGGTATGTTGGTCTACTAGACTTTTACGGAAAAATTTCGTTTGGTCCCCGGGGGCCACTTCCTCCCCCGCGCTGGGGCCCCCTTAAATTTTTCGTCAACGATACCAGGGACACCGAAACACCGGGGAACATGAAATTTGGTGGGCATGTAGCCCCACTAGACTTCTAAGGAAAAATTTCGTTTGGTCCCCGGGGGCCACTCCCCCCCGCGCTGGGCCCCCCCCAAACCCAAAAAAATGCAGTTTTTCCTAAATAACTACCTGAACCGTGGCACCGAGGATGAAGAAATTTTTATGGTATGTTGGTCTACTAGACTTTTACGGAAAAAATTCGTTTGGTCCCCGGGGGCCACTTCCCCCCCCCCCCGCGCTGGGGCCCCCTTAAATTTTTCGTCAACGATACCAGGGACACCGAAACACCGGGGAACATGAAATTTGGTGGGCATGTAGCCCCACTAGACTTCTAAGGAAAAATTTTGTTTGGTCCTCGGGGGCCACTCCCCCCCCGCGCTGGGCCCCCCCAAACCCAAAAAAATGCAGTTTTTCCTAAATAACTACCTGAACCGTGGCACCGAGGATGAAGAAATTTTTATGGTATGTTGGTCTACTAGACTTTTACGGAAAAATTTCGTTTGGTCCCCGGGGGCCACTTCCCCCCCCGCGCTGGGGCCCCCTTAAATTTTTCGTCAACGATACCAGGGACACCGAAACACCGGGGAACATGAAATTTGGTGGGCATGTAGCCCCACTAGACTTCTAAGGAAAAATTTCGTTTGGTCCCCGGGGGCCACTCCCCCCCGGCGCTGGGCCCCCCCAAACCCAAAAAAATGCAGTTTTTCCTAAATAACTACCTGAACCGTGGCACCGAGGATGAAGAAATTTTTATGGTATGTTGGTCTACTAGACTTTTACGGAAAAATTTCGTTTGGTCCCCGGGGGCCACTTACCCCCCCCCCCCCCCCCCCCCGCGCTGGGGCCCCCGTAAATTTTTCGTCAACGATACCAGGGACACCGAAACACCGGGGAACATGAAATTTGGTGGGCATGTAGCCCCACTAGACTTCTACGGAAAAATTTCGTTTGGTCCCCGGGGGCCACTCCCCCCCGCGCTGGGCCCCCCCAAAACAAAAAAAATGCAGTTTTTCCTAAATAACTACCTGAACCGTGGCACCGAGGATGAAGAAATTTTTATGGTATGTTGGTCTACTAGACTTTTACGGAAAAATTTCGTTTGGTCCCCGGGGGCCACTTCCCCCCCCGCGCTGGGGCCCCCGTAAATTTTTCGTCAACGATACCAGGGACACCGAAGCACCGGGGAACATGAAATTTGGTGGGCATGTAGCCCCACTACACTTCTACGGAAAAATTTCGTTTGGTCCCCGGGGGCCACCCCCCCCCCCCCGCGCTGGGCCCCCCCAAACCCCAAAAAATGCAGTTTTTCCTAAATAACTACCTGAACCGTGGCACCGAGGATGAAGAAATTTTTATGGTATGTTGGTCTACTAGACTTTTACGGAAAAATTTCGTTTGGTCCCCGGGGGCCACTCCCCCCCCCCCCTGCGCTGGGGCCCCCGTAAATTTTTCGTCAACGATACCAGGGACACCGAAGCACCGGGGAACATGAAATTTGGTGGGCATGTAGCCCCACTACACTTCTACGGAAAATTTTCGTTTGGTCCCCGGGGGCCACTCCCCCCCCCCGCGCTGGGCCCCCCCAAACCCCAAAAAATGCAGTTTTTCCTAAATAACTACCTGAACCGTGGCACCGAGGATGAAGAAATTTTTATGGTATGTTGGTCTACTAGACTTTTACGGAAAAATTTCGTTTGGTCCCCGGGGGCCACTTCCCCCCCCCCTGCGCTGGGGCCCCCGTAAATTTTTCGTCAACGATACCAGGGACACCGAAACACCGGGGAACATGAAATTTGGTGGGCATGTAGCCCCACTAGACTTCTACAGAAAAATTTCGTTTGGTCCTCGGGGGCCACTCCCCCCCCCCCCCGCGCTGGGCCCCCCCAAACCCAAAAAAATGCAGTTTTTCCTAAATAACTACCTGAACCGTGGCACCGAGGATGAAGAAATTTTTATGGTATGTTGGTCCATCAACCTAGCCCATAATCACTCATTTGTGATTTGCGCCCCTCCCATAAAAAAATGAAAATGCAATATTATTCTGCTTTAATCGCCCCTATCTTCAGTGGAGATGTTCAGAACTGCACCATATTTCATGTGTATGATTAACTTGACATCCTCTGGGGGTATCCTCTGCTAAGTTTTGTAGAATTTCATCCATGGGGGGGTATAAAATAAATTCATTTATGTGCACATTTAGTACACTCATCGGCCTGTAGATGGTGCTGTTGAGCGAAGGGTTGCTGGTTTAGGATGATACTGTCACACACACACATGCAGGAATACAAACAAACGCAAGCATGCACACACACTGACATCCACACGCACAGACACACACCCATACACACACATACAAATCCACATGCACAGACACACACACACAAACACACACGCGCACACATGTACGCACACATACATACACGCACAGACACACACACACACACACAGACACACACATACACAAACACACACACATACACACACACACACACACACACACACACACAGACAGACATGCACATATTATTACTTTTTTTAGGTATATACATAAACACGCAATACAGCCAAATTACTCCACGTCATTTATTTTTGTGGAAAGCCAGTGCAGGCCTGAGCGGCGGTCATATTTTGTACCGCGATGCGGTACATCTAGTTTGTTATGGCATCTATCAAATGGGGATAAGGTAGTCCACCAAAACCCTGACCATATTCATTTCAAGATGAAAGAAAAAATACCAATACAAATTCTTTCTTAGAGAGGTCAAACATGTCTGGGAAAGAACAGAGACAACTGAAACTGAAAATATATGAGAGGAGAAGCTAAGTGGACTGAACGCGAGATGAGCGAGACAGATGGACAGAGAATAAGAGCGACAGAATGATGGGTCCTGCTGTGTTTTGGAACTGAAGACACCGATATGGAACATGGCCAAGATACTTTTACACAAACACAGACAAATAGCTCAGAGTTCATTAAATCTCATAATAACACACAAACATCAACACACACAATCAAAATGTACCCATCAGAGCTGATGAATCTGTCGCTTTCCTCTCTCTCTGTCTCTAGTTCTCTTTCATCTCTCTATCTGATGCACAAGCACTCATACGCACATGCTCGCTGGGCAGAGGAAGTGCTTTACAACATGGCCGTGGTCATTAGCAAGGCTGCCGGGTCTATCACACACCAAACAATCTCAATGTTGTTGCCTGAATATTAGTAAGTGTGTGAGTTGAACTCGACCATTCCCTCTGGCAAGAAACACAGAGAGCTAATGACTTCACACACACACACACACACACACACACACACACACACACACACACACACACACACATTAAAATGATGTCTCCTCCTCAAGGCTCTCTGAAGCCGTATCAACTCAGAACTCTGCACATCACACGATACACTTCCTGCTGTTTAATCTTTCCACTCTCTCCTCTCCATGCCTCTATTTATTTAGTTAGTTAGTTAGTTAGTTAGTTAGTTTACAGTATATTTACAGTATTTGTATTGTGTCTGTCTATATATAAATGTCCAGTATACTTGACATCAAATTTTCACTTGAAATTGTTTAAAGTAAAAAACAACAACAACGAATTTGTTGAAAAACAAAAATAATAAAATTCTGATATTTTAAACAGTAACACTGTATAATTACTGATGTTAATTGAGAAATAGTATGAGATCATTAAAAAAACAGTGCTGGCATTTCTGATTTCCAAGCAGACCAAATAATAATAATAATAATAATAATAATAACAATCAGTATAAACTGAGTTGTGGGTTATTTAAAGAAATTAAATAATTAAAGGATTAAAAGGGATTTAAGGGAAAAAAGAAGAAATTAGAATGGTAAAAGAAGTTCCAGATCTAATTATTGTGGATTATTGTGAAGTAATCCATTTAAACTCTTTGCAAATAATATTTAACTCTTGTTTGTATGTCTAATATGTCAAACATGTAAAAAACTTTTCTTGTTTTCGCATTCAGTTATGAATGACATAATTTAAATGATAGCATATTTTCGATTCAAAATGGTTTTTATCACTGTATGTTACTGTTTACTGTCGTTAAACATCCATCGTAAAACAGTTCATATTATATCTTATCACGCATGCACTCTTTCACTGTAAAAACTAAAAGCGTTGTGTTGGAATTCACACTCATCTTTAGTGAACGTTAAAGGGGTCATCAGATGTAAAATTCACTTTTATATGGTGTTTGCATATAAATGTGTCTTTGCAGTGTGTGGACACAACCACCATACAAAAAAAAATCCATTCACTCCTTTTTTTAATCCTCAAAAAGCCTAAACACTCTCAATAATCAAGCCGTTTGGATTTTCTGAGCATGCCTATGGTGGTTACAGCCCTGCTTTATAGAGCAAGGAAATGTGTCTACTAGTATACTGGATGTTTGGAATGAGGAGGTTATTTTTCAGCCAGGTGTCGAGAGGAATCTACCTCCATAATGAAGATGGAGATGCTATTCTCTCTCTCTCTCTCTCTCTCTCTCTCTCTCTCTCTCTCTCTCTCTCTCTCTCTCTCTCTCTCTCTCTCTCTCTCTCTCTCTCTCTCTCTCTCTCTCATTCTCTCTCATTCTCTCTCATTCTCACCAATTCCATCTGTCATTCCCCATCTCCCCCGCTCACTTTCTTTTAATCTTCTCTTTTCATTAAATTGTCTCATACGGTGTAATCCAGAATGGGAAACCTAGCATTTTATACAAGATGAGTCTGCTCCCAGTCCCGCCCAGAGCAGATCAGCCCAACACCTCCATGTGAGGAGCAGGTGATGAGAAGAGAAACCTCTTAATGGTTGACAAACTTGACAAGCCACTGAATTAATACATCTAAATTAATAGTTTAGTGGTGTCATATTGGCAGTAATGTGAGATAGATTAGTTCAGTTCTGATGCATTATTCAGATTGACAGTGAGAGACACCTGTGAGCAGGTCATTTTAGTGAACTAGATTAATTCAACAACTTAACAATCTTAAAGGACAAGTTCGGTATTTTACTCTTAAAGCCCTGTTTACAGATCGTTTCTGATGAAATAGAATGGTTAAGATTAAAATTTGGACACATGCTGCTGTCCCGAGAATTTTAGGTTTCTTTCACTTTCCCCCCACCTACAGAATGGCTGCATAGGTGCACTGGATCAATCCTTCCTAAAACGCATTAAACTTTCGTTTACAAAGACGTGAAACTCACTGAGTTGTCAGGGGTGTTCACTGATATGCTCACACAAAAATCGCTGCAAAAGATGCTTTCCAGCAGGTTTTATCGTAGTTTTTGTCCAACTCCATTGACTTGTATTGGATGTCCATTGACTTGTATTGGATATGCGGTGAGGTACGGTATTACTCCGCCACCAACTGGGCTGGAGTGTCTATTATTCAAGCTCTCAACGGAAGAATGTACGGGTGTGAGTCGTTTGGAAAAATAGGTCCACAGTTTTACAACGAATGGTAAAACCTGTTGGAAAGCATCTTTTGCAGCGATTTTTGTGTGAGCATATCAGTGGACACCCCTGACCACTCGGTGAGTTTCACGTCTTTGTAAACGAATGTTTAATGCGTTTTTAGGAAGGATTGTTCCAGTGCACCTACTGTATGCAGCAATTCTGTAGGTGGGGGGGAAAGCGAAAGAAACCTAAAATTCTCGGGACAGCAGCATGTGTCCAAATTTTAATCTTAACTGTTCTACAGTATTTCATCAGAAACGATCTGTAAACAGTGCTTTAAGTGTAAAATACCGAACTTGTCCTTTAATAAACAAGAAACTGAAGGGAGTAAGAGAAGGGAAGGCCAAACAAATAGCAAGTCAGACTAGGCAGGCACTGTCACTTTGTCCTGCACATGCTGCTAAAAGATAAGGCCAAAGTAAAAGCAACACACTTGATCTCACACCTGATCTTTGTGAGTGACATCAGGGTAAAATTGGGTCTCTCGAGGAACACGGGTATTGTGTTTGAATCTGGCCGAGCCAACCGTGGGTGACCTCTGCACAATTACCTGAGCAGTTCCCATGGCAATGGGTTGACCAGGGGTTGCAGGTGAATCTGGGAGGGAGGGAGGGAGGGAGGGAGGGAGGGGGGAGGGGGAGGGGGGGTCTCTGAGGACGCTCATACTTTATTGTGAGAAAAAGCAAAACCTGAAATTCTCTTTATTTTTCTAACATGTGCAAATATGCAGTATAATCATTATTCTTCTCACTTTTCAAACTGTCTGCTCAATGTCCTTCCTGGCAGTGTTTTTTTTTTTTTTTTATCTATTACTGTCAGAAATACTGCTCCACAATACCATATTTAAAAGCTTGCGATATACTGTTCTGTTATACAGATAATCAGGTCTGTATAAGTGATATAGTAACATAATTTTAGTTCTTTATATCTATATTGACAAAAAGCTGCTGATTCAGTTTCAGTTTAAATATGTCATAGTAAATAGTGAAGAATAGTAAGATTTTTTATATTTTAAACTATATATATATATATATATATATATATATATATATATATATATATATATATATATATATATATATATATATATATATATATATATATATGTGTGTGTAAGATACATATATATTCTTAGGTATATATATATATATATACATCATAATCTGTTCAAATTGGCTCAGTGAGTTGTATAAAAAAAGCATCACATTTGTGACAGATGTCTTTTTTTGTGTGTGAGTATTTTGATAGTGTGAAAGTGTGATAATGCAGAGAAGAGGTGAATTTATCACTCATGAGAGTCTCATTTGATTTGATGAATAGTAATGAGTTTCTCTCACAGACTCAATAAAGAGGCCAAAAGACATCCCGCTCTCTCTCTTTCACTTACCAATCACAGAAACAGTAGCTTGCAGAATCATAAAAAGTCAATTGCTTCACAATACGAAAAGAAATGTCAGCTTCATCTTTGCACCTTAAGAACACCTCTCTCTTTTTCTCTCTCTCCCTCTCCACTGCTCTGCACGACCCTGTCTCTCATACTGTTTCTTACGGTATTGTTTGTGTGCAATCCTCTCTCTCTGGCTCTTTGTTCCTCTGCCTCTTTTCCCTATGTGCTCTCAAGTAGAGACATCAGCTATCCAAGTTACAAACAATAAAAGCTGTGAACTCCTGCCGCAAAGACCTTTAGTCTTGACAAAATGTTCATGTCTTCACAGGCGAGATTCTTGTTGACTTGTAGCACTAATATCAGGAACAAGAGATGAAAAGAACGAGAGGCTAGAAAACGGCACAAACCAGCTGAGCGTCTGCCAGTACAAAGAGGCTGACACAACACTCAGCAAAGGCAAAATGCAGTCAGAGATGTATTATGTAAATGCGGAAAAAAGGATTACTGAAGCCCTGACTTCCGATTGGCATCTGTAAACAGGAAGCTTCATTCATATTGGTGAATCACTACTATAGGAGGGCTTTTGTAACTGTTAATGGGCTTTCTGTCAAAGTAAATAGTGGGTACTATGACACTACTCATCTATTTTGATTATTTGCTGCTCTAATTAAATTAATAGTTAACTTAATAATGACAGTTATTTTGTTTTCTCACCTTCGTGTCATTCCTATATTAGCCAAAATTCTACAAAATTTCTCACATCATGTCATGCAGGTTTTAAACAACATGAGAGTGAGTAATAAAGACAGAAACTTTATTTTGGGGGTAACTGTTCCATTAAGAGAGACATGACACTGAATTTGATTCTACACACACTTGCAGCTCTTTTGTGCTGTTGGATAGATCTGGCTTTCATGTGTTCACTGACAGAACATCTCCAGTGGACAAGCCACATTGCTCTCTCATTTCTGTCAACACCCACCTACATGATTAACTATTTAGAAGCACAGGCAAAAACTAAAAGAGAAAATTTTGTGGGAAACCTACGAAATGAAGAAAAAACACTGTCAGCTTCACCTGGGAAAACAGAGCAGACAGAGAAGATGGAGGAATTCTTTCAGCTTACTGAAGTGTGTATGGCAGAAGAGATCTAATACTTACAGCTCTCAGAAGGCAGCTGAACAACTATGATTCAACTTCAGTCCAAAGTAAGACTACAACTTACTCAATTCACAAATCAATCTAAACATAGTCTGGCAAAATAACTTCAATTTAAAAAAAAAAAAAACAATTAAAACTGTCATAACCCTATGCCTTGGAGCCAAATTGGCAGAGTTGGGGCCAGTGAGCCCAGACACACGATTGCGAATATGACATTGTTTTTTCACAACAGTTCAATAGACAAGAAGTTAACATTAAGTGACTTACATTTTAGACACAATATTACCAATTACTATTTTTGCTCCATCAATAAGAAAGAGATCCAAAGTTGAACCACTGTTGCATGTATTATAGCAGTGTCATTCCTGAAAGTGTTTGAACGAATCCCCTAATGATTCAATGACTCAGTGACATTTTTCAATGAATCGCTTGAGTGAGTGATTCAATGGCTCACTCGTAAAGATATTCGCTTGGTTTGTTCCTGAATAAATAAAGCGTTTTGTGTAAATGATTCAAATTAACCTCTCATAAAGACACTTGGTCATATCACGACCTATGGGTGTAACCTGCAGTAAGAGACACTGAAAAATCCCCACTGCTAATGCACTAAACAGCTAAAATTATTTAATAAAATAAGCACTGCGTGCTTTCAAAATCCTAGCATGTTATCATATCTTTGTTTTTCTTTCTTTCTTTCTTTCTTTTTTTTTTTTGATTTGATCATATTAAATAGTTATATCTTGCTCATAAAGTTTTCTGAACTGAATCCTTTCACGGATGAGGTAGGTGCTATTATTGTGAGAGGGATTGTGTATTGGGCGCTACAGTGAAGACAAATGACACGTGTCATTAGGGCAGATGCTAAAGCCTCTGTCATCCTGTCACTCACAGAGAGGGGGGTTTGGGGGGTCAAATGCTGGCCAGACAAGAGCCAAGGATGATTTCAGAGTCAGAGATTCTTCTTTTCAAGATGTTGATGCAGTGGCCTGCCCAATCCGTCACAGCGGAACGGATCTGGTGGGATATTGGGATTATGATGAATGGCTCAAAATATGATGAAGATAGATACATCACGGCTTTCATCTTGAAGTGAGGCACTGTGTTTTTCAGAAGCGCTGTCATTGCTTGTGGAGGGAGAATATAAGCAGTTTCCAGTTTCCACACTCAGGCCCTGTTATACCTGGTATTAAGATGCGTTTCTGTCGATCAGATCACATGTGGACAGCGCTATATACAGGTGTAAACGGTGTCTAAAATATTTTGAGCCTGTCCACTTTCAACCACTTGCAGAGGTAGTCGAAAAAGCTTTCGACCGGATTGCTTTCGTGGTGTTGATGCTCATGTGGTTGAATGCGTTTGAAAGCGTCAGCCACATAAGACCACCTACTCTCCGCCTACTGACATAATGCATAAACATAATGGGAAGTGCGATAGCCAGACGAGATTTAAGTTTGGTTTAAAGACGAAAATCATACAAAGCACAATGTTCTCTCACCACACCTGATTTCTAACATGCACTCACAGCGTTCAGAGTGGTCTTCCAGCTATCAGAGCAGAAATGAAAGCTGCTGCTCTCTGTATGTAAATTGCACAAGCCTATTTCATCCATTAGATTGAAAGATCTGAAAAAGCCCATATATCTACACGACCATAGACCCTCCCCTTGAAGAAATCTGGAGAGATAATACCTACAAAGCTGTAAATAGTGTTAGTTTGTGGATTAATATAGAGATACTGAAATAGAATTCTTACAGAAATGTATGATAAAAAGATTGTTGTACATGTTCTGTATTGTTGTGCCTATTCAGTAATTAACTTATAGTAAGTGGATTTCATTAAGAGAGGTGAAATGAAAGTTCGAATGAGACATAAGAAACTACAAATTTGACTTGCTTTACAGCAAGCATTATAATAGTCATTATTTTGTTTTTCTTCGTTTCTGATGTCGCAATACATCATACTTTCATAAAATCATGCAACATACTCTACCTTGTCTGTGGACATCGTTAATTCCAAAGCCGGTGCTGGATAAACAGCGAGTGTGCGTGCGACAGTAGGCTGCGGGTGGCGAAATTATTTACGATAGCGGTAATGGACAATTCTGTTTCCAACCTGTAGGGCGATCGAAGAGGAAAAGTTCTTTAGTGTTGCTTTAAAGTAGGATGATGTGCATTTCAGCAACAAAAACCTAAAACTAATCTTACCTAAAACTTTACCACTATTATTTTAAGCATTTGTTAATCCTTCAGGAAGATTACAGCACATTTACATTTCAAATTAAGATTTTTATTGTGTTCTATGATGATTTAGCAGTAGCATCCACAGTTCAGCTTCAAAGCCTTCTGAAATTAAGAATCATTGTTCCTTTTAGTATTGTTTTCAGCTTTAGAGTGATTTCTGTGCTGATATTGGATCTAATCAACAGCCTGTTAAAAGCATATCAACAAAGAGCAGATATGTATGTGTGCGCTTGGGTCTGTGTTCCATATTAGTTTTAAAAGAGAAGTGGAAAATGTGACAGCTGTTGCCTAGGCGACCACCTCTCACACTTATATGACCATTTTCACCTGGAGGCATGACAAAAGCACAAATAGCCAAACCCCTGTGACGAATCCTGAAAGAGCTGCTCAGTGGTGAGGGGTCTATCATAGACAAATAAGTGTTTGGGGACAATAACTCATGTAAGGTCATCCCTGGCTTTCAGCAACTGTCCAGTTTTTTCTCTCTATCTCCCTTTTCTTTGCAATCATTTCTGCCATCTGAAACTTGATCAAAGCTCAATCACAATCTCTCGCTGTCTTCCAGCTGGCGACGTGGGACTCGGACCGTGGGCTGAACGGCAGTCTGAGAGAGAACCGGGCCGAGCATGGCATGCAGGGAGTTACTCTGAAAGTGGTGACCTTACTGGTGCGTATTCCAATGCATCTGATTCAGCTCCCTGTAGGTCCAGTCAATGCCTTGCTGATGTCAGGTTACTATATACAATCACTGTAAAATAAAAAGAATGACATAATTTTTATTCAGTAAGTAGGACTATTTCCTGGAATAAGATTCCTTTCAAGCAGTAATTTTCCCTCCACCTAAAATGAATAATTAATGAAAGAATGTTATTTAAGGCACTAAGCCCATTCCTAAGCTTACATCTGATTGTTAGATAGGAATGTAATTCCAGGGCCGGCGAGTATCATGAAAGAAAACACTTCTCTTTTTTTTTTTTTTCTGAGTTGCCATCACAGGCTGCATGAAATAACATACACCAGGACCAGAGTAGTCCAATTCATGAACAGAAATAAATATTTTATGTCATGATATATGATGAGACAAAAAGACAAAAACCACACAACACAACTGTGTGAAAGAAAACACGTCTTTTTTCCCGGACTTGCCATCAGGCTGCATGCAATAACATACACCAGGACCAGAGTAGTCCAATTTATGAACAGAAAGAAATATTTTTATTGAGAAAATAATATTTTTATGATATATGATGAGACAAAAAGACAAAAAACAGACATATATTTCTTTCAGAAATATCATGAAAGAAAACAAGTATTTTTTTCCGGAGTTGCCATCACAGGCTGCATGCAATAACATACACCAGGACCAGAGTAGTCCAATTCATGAACAAACGACTTTTAAATTGGTTATTTTTAGAGAATTAAAAACATATACGGCAGCAAAAGTAGTTCCATTCATAAACGCATGATTCTTATGATCTGAATATTTTAATGAAACTTTCTATACTTTTATGAAAGATTATATCACAGTATACTTGAGTTTATAATTTTATAATTTTTTATACATTGTTATAATTACAAGAAATGCAATTTTAAAATATGCCCAAATGTATGAAAAAAAAATAAAAAATCTAATAAAATGCAATCGAAATCTGAATTGATTCGAGTTGAGAACTCAAATCAGGAAATGTATTGCTGTAAGATATCATGGATCACAATCACATAAAAAAATTTATGGCTGTCATAAACAGTATATGTTTCAACACAGTTGTGCTGTGTGGTTTTTGTCTTTTTGTCTCATCAGACATCAGTACTTTAGTCATGCAGAGAAGGTTTTTGCCAGGGATTCCTTTGGGGTTTGATCTTTATATATTCTCCAGTCTATCACTGTTGTGCTTTCCCTAAATACAATTATAGTTCACTAGCCTGAGCCTCAAATATTTCATCCATCTGCATTTGAGTGCACAAGGCCAGTTTCACAAACAGTGAGTCTTTTTTGGTGGCGATATGCCTTACTGCAAATTGTCCAGGTGAATTTCTGTCTGATGAGGCATTGCACGCTTCCCTTGCCATGATGTAATAGGTCAGCTGAAACACTTCATTTAGATTAACCTGAGACCAAAGGGTCCCATCTGTCACTGGTAAAAGTGTCACGTCAGCCTATGCTTTGAATGTGACAGAGAGCCAATCTGACCACAAGTCACGACCTGAACAGACGGATTCACTACAGAAATAAGGTTCGCAATCAATATTAAATCTTTATTTGTAGAAATACTGTATGTCCAAACCTATTAGTCAGACTGTTCTCTGGCCCCCCCTTCAAATGAATAAATGATAAGATTCAATCTAAATCTGTCTGACACTAACGTCAAATAATGCCAGGTCAGCTTTTAGACCTGTCCATTACTGTCAAGATGCTGTGATAGTGATATGTGAATTGTGAGCAAATTAGACTCAGAAATGCCATTGTTTGAAAACCTCTACAAATTAATCCTCTTGTATATACTGAGAATAAGATCAAACACAAAGTGAGACACAGTTAAAAAATTTGGGGTTAGTATGATTTTTAAAAAAAAGTCACTTTTGATCAATTTAATGAATTCTTGCTGAATAAAAGTATATATATAGTGCTATGCATAAGTTTAGACACCCATGCTAAATTTGACTAAAAAGAGGAATAAAAAAAATCATCTTTTGGAAATTGAACTTAATGCCTTAATTTAAAAAAAATAGGAAAAATCCAACCTTTAAGGACACCGATTTTCTTTGTGAATGAATAATTCCCTTGGCCTTTGGAATTAAAATAGCCCCACATAATCACATAGCCTTCACCATACCTAGAGATTGGCATGGAGTACTTTCCATAAGATCATCTCTCAATGCAAATCAAACCAGCTATTAGGCTAACTGAAATAAAACCATGCCAATCTCTAGGTATGGTGAAGGCTATGTGATTATGTGGGGCTATTTTAATTCCAAAGCCCAAGGGAACTTTATCAGGATGCATAGTATCCTGGATTCATGAAGTAACTGGTCTTTAAAAATAAAAATCTGCCTGCCTCTATGGGAATTTAACATAGGGGTGTCCAAACTTACGCACCCTGTATTTTAAGGAAGAACATTTATTTATTTACGATACATTATTCATTCACAAAGAAAATTGGTGTCCTTAAAGGTTGGATTTTTCCTAATTTTTTTAATTAAGGCATTAAGTTCAAATTCCAAAAGATGATTTTTTATTCCTCTTTTTAGTCAACTTTAGCATGGGTGTCTAAACTTATGCATAGCACTGTATATATATATATATATATATATATATATATATATATATATATATATATATATATATATATATATATATCAGCAAGAATTCATTAAATTGATCAAAAGTGACAGTAAAGACATTTGTAATTCTACAAAAGATTTATATTTAAAATAATGCTGTTCTTTTGAACTTTCTATGCACCAAAGACTCTTGAAGAAAATATTAAGCAGCACAACATAATAACGAGAACCACCAAATCAGCATATTTGAATGATTTCTGGATGATCATTTGACACTGAAGACTGAAGTGATGCTTAAAAATACAGCTTTGCATTACAGGAATAAAATCATATTAAAATAGAAAACAATTCTAAAACTAAGGCTTGATCAAATAAATACAGCCTTGGTGAGCATACAAGACTTACAAAAAAAAAAAATATATATATATATCTTACCAACCCCAAACTTTGAACAGTAGTGATTGTGAATACAGTACAAGCATATGTGTCCTCTCATATCTGCTTAATTGTGTTCTGAATCAGATTACCAAAGTGTCAAATAAAAAAATAAGTTTTCTCTGTTTTCTTCAGGAGGAGCCCTTCATAATGGTGGCAGAAAACATTCTAGGTCAGCCCAAAAGATATAAGGGATTTTCCATAGATGTTCTGGATGCCCTGGCCAAAATTCTGGGCTTTAAGTATGAAATGTATCAGGTGGCTGATGGGAAATATGGATCTCCTCAGGCCAACGGGTCTTGGAACGGAATGATTGGAGAGCTAATTGGAAAGGTGAGATTCACATACATAAAGACTGTTTCAAGTTATAGTCATATATAGTGTTTGTTTGTTTTTTTAAATGCACAACTGCATATTTATATTAGTCAGCGCTAATAGTTGTGAAGGCATTGCACTTTATTTATATTTACTTTCTTGTAATTTATACAGCCAGATTTATGTTATTGTCATCTCATCTCAGACAAATTTAACATACTCTCAATGCATTATTTTTTAGAGGGCAGATGTGGCTATTTCAGCCATCACCATCACTCCGGAACGAGAGAATGTGGTGGACTTCAGTAAACGCTATCTGGATTATTCTGTGGGAATCCTGATGACTAAAACAGAAGAGAGACTCAATATCTTCTCCTTGCTGGCACCGTTTGACCTGGCAGTGTGGGCCTGCATTGCTGCTGCCATTCCTGTGGTTGGTGTCATGGTCTTTCTGCTCCGACGCGTCCAGTCTGTCCGCTCCCAGAATCCTCCTGGGCCCCACCAGCCTACTTCTGTCACAACGTCCTTCCAAAGTGCCATCTGGATCGTCTACGGAGCCTTTGTACAGCAAGGTGAGATGGGTCATTTCACATGAACATGAGGGATGAGGTATTGCTGAATAGTCACCTTACCTGGATTTTTCAATCAGTTGCTGACATTCTCGTCTTGACATTCTCGAATACAGCTTGTGCAGCGACTTAATATATTTATTTAAAGAAAAATATATTTTCAGCAGAATATATAATTCTTCAAATGTTTAAGTACAACTTACAGCACCAGAAACAATCCCTAGAGTCACACATTTTGACTGTTTGACAAAATATATTATTCCATAGGAATTCTGCAACTCACTTTTGAAAGCTGTATACGTCTAAAGGTGCCAATTGTGTTTGGTTGAGGTTTCAAAAAATGGCTGCACTTTTCTATTCCGGATACTCTGGGTATCTTGTCAACACCAGCCTGACTCTAAGTTGTCTCTGCACTTTCAGATGTAGCAACTCAGGCTGAGATGCAAGCAACTGACTACAGCTGTTAAATGACATTTAATTTTTTTTTTCAACATCTGTTTTGCCAATTTCTGATTATAATCCCTGGACCCATAATTTAATAATGAAACGCACATGGCGAGTGATTATGAAAATAGGCTTGCATTTGTCTCACCTTCTTAAATAAACATTTACTGCCACTCATGAAGGACAGCCATAAATTATAATGCGCTACAGTGTCCAAATTGTGTCAGCACTCTTAGAGGGTCCCCAACTAGAGAACTGCACTCCCAAGGGACTACCACGGGACCTAACGGAACAGAGTGTGGCGCGGCACAAGATTTGATGAGCGAAATTGAAATATCTATAAACAAATAAATTGTTATTTATCTATTGCACAAAAGCAACAAGGGAGCGTTCTTTGTAGTTTGTGCCATGCAGTACGCATGCACAAACGCATGAACGCTTGAACGCATGCAGTAGCTTATGCTTGCTTTTCTGTTCAAATGAACAGTGGATTGTGAATCTAGATTCTTAAATTGCAAATAATTTATCGGAAGCGTTTATGCTGGGATGTGTGGATTGTGGCTAGGCGACAAATAATTTAAAACTATTTCATGGAAATTTCATGGATATACTGAAAAAAATCTATGTATATATGTTTCCCTGTGGACTTTTGCGGGTAGTGGGAGAGTGGGAGAAGGTAACATAATTTTGCAAGAACAGGCGGGACAGAATCCTGCTGATACATACCAGAGGGAAAAAAAGGGGAAAATATTATACAGGTTCGGAATGGCAAAAGGGTGAGAAAATGATGATATAATTGTCATTTTTGTGTGAATTGTTCCTTTATGAAGGGTGCTCACTTTCTATTTTCATATTGTTGTGCACCATCAGTTCTTTTAAACTTTATATTTGTTAAAGAATCCTGAATAAAATGATCATGGTTTCCTCAAAAATATTAGGCAGCAAAGCGGTTTTCAACATTGATAATAAAAATGTAAAAAAAAGTTTGAGCACCAAACTGCATATTAGAATGATTTCTGCCTTGGTGAGCATGATAAAATTTCAAAAACATGAAAAAAATCGTACAGACCCCTAACTTTTAAATTTGGGCATTAAATTTTTCCCTAAATATCTGCTGGTATGTTGTGAATGCAGCTCATCATTAATGAAAGAAGATTTGTAATTTTATTGTGAAATCCGCAAACTGAACTTGCATGTTGATTTGGTTGTACTTGTTTAGAAATTTCCAAATGAAAGTGGTTTAAAGATACACATTTTATGTCTGGGCATTTAAAAACACAATCACTTCTTTTCTTGGGAGACTTTCTTTTTCCAGTGTACTCTCTGCCCTGTAATGAGTATAGATGCCCACTTAACCCTTGACCTTTCCAATTACATACTCCGTGGATATCCTTTTAGGCCTAAAAGAACATCTCAGATCTCAGATAATTTGGCCGAGACCGAGACCAAAAAGAAAACTTATTGCCCCTAACAAGCTCAATTGAACTTGATAGCTCCAGATCTTTTCCCTTCCCGTTTTATTCTCACCATCTCTGTGTCAGTGATGACATTTCCAAAGCTGTGTGTGCTGGAGAGGAATATTGTGTTGACATTTCAGCACAGGCTTATAAGGTGTTGAGCTTTTCTGAGAAAACGGGTTATAGGAGAATGAATCTTATTACATGGCTGCAGTGTTGTGTCACTGCCAAAAAGTGCCAGAAAATAATGAAAGGCTGAAATGAGATAAAATCACAGAGGGGTCCAGTGAAATAGACAAGGGGTCAAGGTTTAGCCTGAACCTGTTAGGATCTGCTTCCTCTCCATAAGCATGTTTCTACATTGACTCAATGTATTTTGGCTATTCGTTGTGTCTTTTTGCATATAGTTGAAATGGTGAAAACAATGATTCAACCTGTAGAATGTTTTTTCTCTTGTTTCTTGTGTTTGCAGGTGGCGAATCCCTCATGAGTTCATTGGCTCTCAGGATTGCAATGGGAAGCTGGTGGCTATTCACCCTTATTGTCTGTTCATCCTACACAGCCAACCTGGCAGCCTACCTCACCGTGTCCCGCATGGATAACGCTATTCGGTAAGCTAACTAGTCCAGCTCTGCATCTCAGTGCCAGAACTCCACATATCTGCAGATGCTTGTCCATATGCAGGCTTGATAACTCCCGCTCATCACGCTGTTGACCACATGGTGTGTCATAGAGCTTTATTAGACCTGTCACATCTCTAAACGTAGCTCCCGGTTAGGATATCACGTCACTGGATTGCCTTCATTAGCATCAGATTAGATCAGATCAGACTGCTCATTTTTACTAGTTGACTAGTCATCCAGAAAATTAGTCGATTAGTGTGTCGGTCAGTGTTTACCTTATGTAAATGACTCACTATGCACTGTGCCGTTTCAGCAAAGTTCAACGCTAGGTTGAGTTAGGGGAGAAAATGTCTGCTTGTTGATGTGGGATAGAGAAAATGGTTGTGCGTGTGTATATTCATTGCAAGGTTCACACAGCTTGTGTTGAGAAAAACTGTCAAAAAAAAAGAAAAGCTATGTCCCTTTCACTTATAGTTGTGTCAGCCTTTTGGCGACTTCATTCGTTTCAGGTATTGAAAAAATGGATGATGGGTGAATGAGTCTTATTACATGGCTGCAGTGCTGAGTCACTGCCAAAAAGAAATAGCAAGGAACATAACAGAGGATGAAATGAGATAAAATCACTGTGGGGTTCAGTGATACAGACAAGGGACCAAGTTTTATCTGGTTGGCATGAGCAATTTAGCCAAATGCTGTTCTGAAAATGGTATGTTCCTCTATCCATGGCCAACACTAGACATCATATACTTGCAGACTTTGTAAATGGTTACAAATACAGAGGTACAACTGGTCATCATACGCTAAACAACTGCGGATCACACACTACCAGACATTCAAGTTATTCCGAACAAACTAGCTCACACAGAAACATGCACCTCGTTCCTAGGAGATGCATGATGAATGAAAACGTACTCGGTTACTAGCATAACCTCGGTTCCCTGGGAGATAAGGGAACGAGTATTGCGTAGCTATACACTATGGGAAAACTCGAGAATATTGAAGCCTTTATTTTAAAACGCAGTGCAGCTGCACAGCAAGCACAGTGCAGGCTGTCTAAGCGCGCTAATTGGCTGGGCTGCGGCAACTGCATGAGCCTATAGCGAAGCAGCGAGGACACGCAAACCTATCAGGATCTACTATCCATCGTGATAATCTCTGCTTCGTGACCGGAGACACTTTGGTGCAGTCACCAAAGCATACAAAGAGCTGTTCCGACTGCCTGAACGGGGCAGAACGCTCTAAATAGACTCTGAGAGCCCTGACAGGGCAGAGTAGATTTAAGTCTCTATTGTCTTCCGACGGGGGAAGAGCCCATAGTGAAATAACCTGTGCTCTGAACGAGACGAGTCGAGAGCACCTTGGGTACATAACCATGCCTCAGTTTAAGGACGACTCTGGAGTCGTTGGGCCCAAACTCATGGCAGGAAGCGTTCATGGAGAGTGCTTGTAAATCGCCTGCTCGCTTGACCGATGCTAGGGCTAGCAGGAGTACGGTCTTGAGCGAAAGTGGCTTTAAGTCAGCCGACTGAAGCGGCTTGAAATGGGGGTCCCTTTAGAGCCCTGAGGACCGTAGATAGGTCCCCATGCATGAGCCGGGACTTGGGGTTTCAGCCAGTGCTGAAGGGGGCGCATACACAGTAGGCCTAGGTGGAGTACTGACAATGCCCTTTGAAACGTTCGAGGGGCATGAGGGAGCCCGCTTTGAATGAAGCAGCTAGCTGTTGAATCGAGAGAGCACGGCCTGGCGTGAGCCAAGCTCTTATCTGAACAGAGTCGATAACTGTTCCCAGGTACGTTATACGCTGGCTGGGGGACAGTACACTCTTGGAGAAGTTTATCCTGAGCCTAATGCGTTCTAGATGGCGGAGGAGCCAGGTTTTGTGAGTCTGTGACTCTGCCTCTTACTGGGCCAGAATGAGCCAGTCGTCGAGGTAGTTCAGAATGCGCATTTCCAGCTGTCTCGGGGGGGAGAGCCGCATCCATGCATTTACTGTGTATTGATAGGCCCGCCCCTCGAAGGCAAATCTCAAGAATGGCCTGTGATGGGGGGCTATTTGGATGTGAAAGTAAGCATCTTTCAGATCCACTGAGAAAAAACAATCCCTCGGGCGAATTTGCACAAGGATTTGTTTGGTCGTAAGCATCCTGAACGGCTGTTCCATGAGGGCCTTGTTCGGAGATCTAAAATAGGTCTGAGGCCGCCATCCTTTTTTGGAAAGAGGAAATAATGGCTGTAAAAGCCTGACTCGCTCAGTGATCGGGGAACTGTCTCGACAGCCCCTTTAGCTTATCGATGTCTCGACCACAGCCTGAAAGCGCGGGGTCTGCTAGCGAATTGGAGCGAATAACTTCGTTTATTGTGCTCAATACCCATTTTGACACGTTGGGGATGGCATCCTAAGTGACTAGGGGTTGAATGAAGTCTGGGGGCAGGCCGCCGTGTATCGGGGTGTTTGGAAGAGGAAATTTGCTGTTCTTGTGCTTTATGTGGGTCGCTGTTACAGCTTGAATAACTTGAATGTCGCACAAACAGCGTTTGTTTGCAGGGGTACGTAAATTTAAACGGGGCTATTTTCAGGGGCCCTGGCGCTTTGGACAGGGGAAGCGCTTGGCTGGTTTCAGTCGCTGGGCGGGGCTGAGAGACCGGTGACGCTGGTTTGACTGGCTGTTGGGTCGGCGCGTTCTTGGGGCGACCTGAAGCCGAGCTGGAGCGCTTGGGAAGGAAGTGTCCCATGGCCTGCGAAGATTTCTGTGCTTCAGTGAAGCACTCAGCAAAACCCTTTACTGATGGGCCGAAGCGACCAAAGGTGGAAACCAGGGAGTCCAGGAAAGCAGTTCTGTCTGCGTCCTTAATCTCTGTGAGGTTAAGCCACAGGTGGCGCTCTAACACCATCAGGCTGGCCATGCTCCGTCCAATGGCCTGGGCGGTGGTCTTGGTGGCACGCACTGCCAGGTCGGTGTCCTCCACCGGTGTCCATATCCTCCACCGATCCGCCGAGCGAGATGAGGCCTGCCGCTTCGAGGGAGGGGCGCTGGTTCGTCTTCGTGAAGAGAACCGGTTACTCGTTCTCTGGAGTTAGTGAGGCACGCAGGGACGGACTTGGTGTGAGATAGCTCGCCTCCGAGCGCTCATTTATCCTCTGACCCCGTCGTTTCTTCCTCCGAGGCTGGAGGAGGGCTGGAATCAGGAGGGCGCGAGGGGCGGGGTCGCTCTCTGACGTAAAGAGAGCTAGCCGCGAGCGCAAAGCAGAGAACGGCATGTTTTCGCAGTGAGAACAGCCGCCCTGACGCGCTTTGGTGTGTGCGAGGCGGGAAGCGCCCTGATAGGTTTGCGCGTCCTCGCTACTTCGCTATAGGCTCGTGCAGTTGCCACAGCCCAGCCAATCAGCGTGCTTAGACAGCCTGCATTGTGCTTGCTGTGCAGCTGCACTGCATTTTAAAATAAAGGCTTCAATATTCTCGATAAAAGGAGTTTTCCCATAGCGTATAGCTATGCAATACAAGTGAACCATTCTCGAAAGGGAACAATATTTGTTCTGAAATCAGCTCAAAATATCAAACATGTTTGACATCCTGTGGACGGAATCATAGTCCGAAGCCCATGATACAATGTGAGATTTTCTGTGAAATCTCTACTCAAATCTGCAGACTGGCTCTGACTTTTGGCAACTAGCGTTGAATCGGTCAGACTGTAAACATTTAGGCAAAAGTTGTTTAGTGCATTACAGCTATAATATTTTTGGGGCTGTGATCCATGAAAATTTAGGCTTGTATGTGAATATGCTCATCTCAGGTGCCTGCAGTGTGGTTTACTTAATACATGCTTTTTGAATACAAGGCTCTCTAGTTTCATTTTATATTTACCTTTGCATAATGAGAGTTATGTTGTCATCAACAATTTATGCATTTGAAAGGGGAAATGACTAGTTGATACTGACGCAGTTTGGCAGTTGGGGCAAAACAGTGAACTTCTGTTTTTGAGGTGTTTAGGAAGTAGGTCTAAAATTGAAAGAGGTAATACTGTGAGTCTGCTATACATCCTATTTCTTCAAATTAAATCTGAAATCTCAGCATGCCGGCTGTCTCTTAGAGATCACGTTGGCCCTTCACTTCCCAGCAGGGAGCTCACAGTTCCTGACATTCTCCATAAATTCCACGAAAGGTCGCCTCATATTAAAATCCTTTCTTTTATTTTTTTATTACATTTTTTCTCTTTCTGTAGATGCCAGAACCTTTTTCTTCTCCTTTCATGTCTTTTGCAGGTTTTGTCAATGCTGGCTACTCTCAATTCAGATAATTATAATGCACTTGTTATAAACACACAGGTCTTTTTTATTTATTTATACTATATAGAAAAAAAAGCAACAAAAAAATATAATATAAAATAAAAAATATATATATACATACACACACAAACAATCTGTCACAAAAGAGCTGGAGTGATTCCATTCGTTCCCTCGCTACAGAAGGATAATTGCGTTGTCAGAGCAGAAATAAATGCTCTTTCTGCTTTAAAACCTCCCTCTTATTTGACTGTGAGAGTTGTCTTATATGAACTGGTAATGCCCTATACCTGATGTGCAAATAGTTTTCTCCTGCCTCTGTAAATGTTATCTGCCTGCTCATTGAATTCAGCCCTCTCAGCCCAGCTGAAAATCCAAGGTGGGAGAAGCTTAATGCATTCTGTCCCTCTGAATTCTGAATTCATACTCCTGGCGGACCTGTTAGTTCAAAACCGTTTGCCCAAAGGTTCTGCTTTGGAGCATTAATGGAGAGTTTGCTGCCGTCACATTTCTCATTCAAGCTCTTGTGAGTGTGTGTGAGGCTCTGGGGGATTATTGTGTCTCTCAGTGGCAGCATCCACAGCTGCTATGGTTGTGCTAATCACCTTGTTTGTAACTGTTATTAAAATCAGACAGCCCTGCTGGTGCATGATACGCTATCGTTAGCACGCTGGGAGTCCACTGGGAGTCTTTCATATCTCTAACCAGCCTTAGATGTAAAATGGGATTCAAGCTTGACAAATGTTGTGTTCAGTCCTGAGGTCCCCAAATGCTAGGCTTCACTCTGTCAGTGGGCTGTGATTGACTGGTGGAATGGCTGCTGATTGGCCAGTTATGAGACTATTTGAGTCACTTGACTCTGCTGTGTTGAATCTATTTGCTATAAAACAGATCATTGAATATGTCGTTTTGTGTAGAAAATGTAGGTCTGCTATTTTGCAGTGTGTTTGTAAATTGTTTGTAAACTATTTTGTGAGCATGTAGTCACCCTTTTAATTTGCATGATTAATAATGCAGTTAAATTGGAATTTTTGGGGGCTTCAAAACATAAGCCTGTCTGAGTGGAGTTTAATACAGTTTTTCCATGCTTTGTTGGATGTAGGGCATCTAGAACATCCTCATACACAACAAAAACAAGATAATGGATCTAATAAAATTATTTTCCCCATTACAGCTAATAATAGCTTTTTAGAGCACCTATATTGATATGTCCTGCAGAGGCCTGCTGGAAGAAACTCAGAGGCATGGAGTTTGTATTTACCTGCTTGGTTCCCTTTGGAAATTTCATTACATTTTAGGACTGTCAGTCAATTCAACATTTTACATAATATGCTAATTAATTAATCAGATACATATCAATATCTGTTTAGACAAAATCATTTTTAAAACACTACATGTATTATTTATACATGTGGTTATTTTTAAGATATTTGTTTATTATTTATATTGTACACATATCAATATCAAATAAAAGTTTATTCAATTGATTGAAGATTAAAAAAAAAAATCTCCCATTGCATAAACGTGTCAGATGGACATCTCTGATCATCTTTTTTGGACATCTGGCTATGTTTTTTTCAGCATCTCACACCATGAGCACATTTTTACACCAGTGTGTCAAGTTAAAAACACACATCTGGAGACCCCTGTGTTCATTCTGTTGTTTTCATTTGCACTCTGGCTAGCTGTTTTTGAGTGCAAGACCACATCTTGTGTTAACAGCTTATTACTCATTCTTTGCTGCCTGCTCTCACCAAGTGTGGTGTGAAGTGTGTTGTATATAGTAGCACATGGATCATGAGTCATAATTGCATGTGTGGTTTTTACCACATTATTTTTTCTATTTTTAGAAGTAATTCTTTCAAGTTTCGTTCAGGTCATTTGTTCATTACCTGGACTTCTTTTTAGAACATCCACAAACCATATTAGCACAATGGAGACTGTGACCTCATACTGTGCATACATGCCATCTCGACTATTTTCACAGTAGGCAGACCATACATTTAAATCTGCTTGAGCAAGAACTAGTGGAAAACAGGAACTTAAACTGAAATAGAAATGGATTACAGAAACTGAGGCAATTCGCCTTTGGCTAAGCCACACCCTAGAATGAAGATTGACTAATCACAGCGCAGCCAAGAACGAGCTCCGACAGAGGTCCGACTCTTTTTCACAGCGCTCCATTGACTTTAACGCAGGCGTCTCATATTTTTGGTCTCGGCAGGCTATTACCGTCGTAGTTTTATCAAAAATATGGTTTAACGTTGTGCTTGGGGCATTTGTAACACAGATACGCGTTTCCCAGAGAGGTTGGAGGGGGGTGTCCGTTTTTTTCCCCTTCCCAAAACCGAAGTCAAATCCTGACAAGTGTCGTCTTTGGATTAAACTGTGTGTGTGGACGTCCTCACAGTCAGCTAAACCCTTCAAGGATCAACAAGCACACTTTTGTGTGCTCTAAGGTAAATTTTGCTTTTAACCTTACTGTGAAGTTATACTAGTTAGACAGTTTTAGGTTATGATTTCGGTTCTCTACCCTAATTAATGAAGAATCAAGGTGCTAGCAAGCAAGCTTAGCGATAGTTTAGTTATCACGTAAGTTAAGTCAGGATTGTATGTTTTGACTAGCGGCTGGATGTTAGCTAACTTTGTTATTCAAGATACAAACACATAACGTTAACGTTATCCTATCTTGAATAACAAAGTATCTTGAATAACAAAGTTAGCTAAAACAAACAGCATAAAACTGTCTAACTAGTATAACTTCACTGTAAGGTTAAAAGCAAAATTTACCTTAGAGCACACAAAAGTGTGCTTGTTGATCCTTGAAGGGTTTAGCTGACTGTGAGGACGTCCACACACACAGTTTAATCCAAAGACGACACTTGTCAGGATTGTGAAAAATCGCTGTGAAAAAGAGTCGGACCTCTGTCGGAGCTCGTTCTTGGCTGCGCTGTGATTGGTCAATCTACATTTTAGGGTGTGGCTTAGCCAAAGGCGAATTGAGTAAACCAGTTATGAAAATAATGATGGCACCAAGGTGGTTTATTTAAACAACTTTGTTAAATATAGTGATTAATAATGTTGATCAGTCCATGTTTTAGTCAACTTAACCCCAAAATGTGAATCAAGAGCAAACAGTATCTCATCTCGGTATAATGATGGTCCGAGACCAAACTTGGCTCAATGATACAGACACAAGCATGGCATGACACAAGCACATTGTTTTTAAATAAAAAAATAAATAAAAAAAAACAGAAATTAAACATAATTTCTAAAGACTTGATGTAACAGACACTTCTGTTAAAAGTTTGAGGTTGGTTAGATTTTTAAAAAAAAATTTAAAAGAAGTATCTTCTGCTGACCAATACTGCATTTATTTGTTAAAAAATGTCTTTAATGTCACTTTTGATCAGTTTAATGTGTCCCAAAGGCAATAAAAAAAAAAAAAAGCTTTGTCACAGCTTTCCCAAAGAAATATCAATTTCAGAACTGCTATATTTTTCATTACAAAAGCTGCTCAGCTGGGTTTGGAGTCTATATGACTATATCATAAATAACGAGATGACTCAATGCGTAACATATTTCCGTAGTTGTTTTTTTTCTCCCCTCCAGATGTGGCAGTACCACTATAATTAAACTGATTAATTGTTCTGATTTATCTTCTCAAGATTAACAATCCGACTCATTGAATCTGCAAGAAAATTGTATGAGTCCTGTTAAATAGGCTTGTCAAGGGTGATGGAAGATGCTTATCTCAACATGAAATCGCTCCCCACTAAAACCAGAAGGAGAAGCAACACAGTGTCATTACGCAAGAGGGAAGAGCAGCCGGCTGCCCTAAAAACATCACACATGGACTGCATGACATCGGAAGTTGCAGATGGAAGGCAGCAGCTGTGAACTGCAAACTCATTTAGAACTGTATTTTGTCATGGGGTATTATTTTCCTCCAAATAATTCAAATAATTAATGAATATATCATGTTTATGCATTCATTCATTACGTGTGACAGTTTAAGTGTTGTGGCTTGTCTGCTTTTACATTAGGGATTGGATTTTTGCATGAGCTCTTTCATTGTTGTAATCTGGAGCAAAGAGCATTGTTGCATATGTAAACCAGCCAAAGATCTTCATGCTGTAGATGGGTACATAGAGGGCCAGTTCAAGCGGTAATGGTAGTGTTAGTTAGGGGTCTTTCATTAACCCCCATATTACCCAATTGAAATGCAGCTATGCAATAGCTCGACCTCACACCTCTGTGATTCATGAGCGCATTTGAGAGAAATAGTATCATAGGTGAAGGACATGTCAACCGGGTTATAATCCACTTACTTAAATGTTTTTGGAGGGGTTTTCAGAGAATTTTAGCATATTTTGAATGTATTCAGTAGACATACTTCAGATATATTGTAAAACTTCCTTAAACTAGACAATGATGCAATCAAAAAATCATCAAAAAGTATCTTTGTGTGTACAATATTACTTCCATGTTATTCAGTTGACTGCAAAGCACCATATGATATGCTCAAATGTTTGGTTCCAAGGAAAGTGTGATTTTAATTGTTTGATGCTCCTTTCACACTGTTTCGGCAGGTTGTGAAATGTACCATTAACAGCTTTTTATGTTGTTGTTTGAGTATATTATAGACCTCCAGATTGTTTAAACACTAAAATCATCCGGCACCATGTGAACACAGTGGCAATTTATCAAGCACATTAATAAATATTGTAAATATTTAAATTTGTATCCTTCTAAAATTGTATTCTTCTACATTTTATTATATCTGGTTTTATTTTTAATTTAATGCATTTTGAGGAACATGTGCTTGTTATATATTTTATAACTTTCTTCTCATTCAGAACATTTCAAGACCTTTCCAAGCAGACAGAACTGAGCTACGGAACGGTGAGAGAGTCTGCTGTGTTCGAGTATTTCAGGGTGAAGGGCACGAACCCCCTGGAGCAAGACAGCACTTTCTCTGAGCTGTGGAGAACTATCAATAAAAATCAGGGACAGGACAACTCTGTGATCTCTCCTGCTGAAGGCATCCGCAAGGTATCAGACACACATCAGTCTCATGTTACTTACAGATGATGTAAAGATTCCACATATGTTGCCTAATTTGCCTAGTTTTCAAACTTTATGATGCCAACAACCCCTAAATATCAAGGCATCTATGTATTTTCATATGCACAGACCCAATAGAAAGACATTTATAATGTTGCAAAAGATTTAGATTTCAAATAATTTATGTTCTTTTAAACTTTATGTATGTAAAAAATATGTATCACGGTTTCCACAAAAATATTAAGCAGCACATGGTTTCACTAAATGTT
Organism: Scardinius erythrophthalmus; assembly: GCF_964197995.2. Taxonomy (NCBI): domain Eukaryota; kingdom Metazoa; phylum Chordata; class Actinopteri; order Cypriniformes; family Leuciscidae; genus Scardinius; species Scardinius erythrophthalmus. The sequence goes on along the minus strand of NC_138239.1, from coordinate 15,826,598 downwards.
TTCATTGATAAAAGGAAGAAATGTTTATTGAGCACCAAATCAGCATATTAGAATGATTTCTGAAGGATCATGTGACTCTGAAGACTGGAGTAATGATGCTGAAAAGGAGTAAACTACATTTTAATATTCAAATAGACAGCAGTTCTAATAATATTTCACAATATAACTGTGTTCACTCTATTTTTGATCAAATAAACCAGCCTTGGCAAACATGAAACAATGCTTCTTTCAAAAACATTTAGAAAATCTTACTGACCCCAAACTTTTGAACTGTATTGTATATTGTTTGTGGAAAAAAGTCTGATATTATAAAGATAACTTTATAAAGATGCTTTTAAAGACATAAAATAAAACAAATATATTTATATGCAAATTTGGTTTTCTTACTGTCAGAAAAATAGGTCTGCCATACTTAACAGTAGATTTAATAATTTGAGAAATTTGAAATTAATCAGTTCAACTAACCAGGTAAAAATTGCATGTCTGCATATATGTTCAGTTATTGTATATATCTGCATAAACAGGACCAGCTCGATCCTTTCAAATCAGCACCAGCCCTGTTAGACAGAGTGGAGTGCTGTCCGTGGTGCTGAATTTAGCTGTGTAGTGATTGGTAAGAGCTGTCAGTGGTGCTGAAGTTTTGTGCTGGCACAAGCTTTTCTGTGCACTACCATGTGCCTGATGCTGGCTGGTTATCGGTGGCTCTTTGTAATCCAAAGCATGTATCACAGAGCACAGAAAGAGCAATCAGTAAAATGCAGTCTGTTTAGGTTCGTAACAGGATGATTCTGGCATCTCGCATCCAAGTATGACAGAAAACATGAGGAAACAGCTTTAGACTATCAAGATAAATATTCATGGCTCAGATACTGTAATATCCCTCCATATTGTGTGAGCCATAAAAATTACAATTCATATGCTGCTGAATCCATTCATGTATTTATGCTTGTTTGGTAAAACTTTCAAAGTCACTTTGTATATAAACTGTGGCTTATGCCAAGATAATCTTTAAGAAACTTGAAATCCACATCAAACCCTTTGATAAAACTTCACAAAATTGCAGCTATTAAATTTCACAGCTCATCTTATTGTTACAGATAGCAAATATCCATTGGCATGCTTTTTACTGGAGACATAACCAAAACCATGAATCTTTTTCATAACTGGCTATTAAGCTAACCATTCAGCAGGCTCAGAACTGATTTAGTAAGTAGAATAATGAAAAGCGATAAGACACAGAGAAATAGAGGCCTGTATGTCTGCAACCCAGCACTTTGGATGGTGTTGAATAATGCTATTGTCAGGCCATCCATGCTGAAGTATTTAACTGCCAGTAATTGCCCAAAAGATTCACATATACAGTACAAGTGTTTCTTCAACTATGGCCACTTTTGTCCCTGTGGACTAAAAACATAATTCTCTAACAGCTATACATTTCACCTTCACTAGTTTAATGTGTTTGTTAACAATGTCCAGGAGTAAATACACATGTATCACATTAGACATTTTTTATATAAAAATACTTTATATATATCCCCACCCCCACCCCAACCCTAAAAAAACATGAACATTTTATGTGGTGGAAATGAGGCCAAAATCAAGGGACAGATTAGCTGAAATTTTTAGCAGCCATTACTCCAGTCTTCAGTGTCACATGATCCTGCAGAAATCATTTCAATTTGATTTGGTGCTCAAGAAAACATTTTCATTAGTACTAATTAAAAAAAATAGTATGCCATCTTTAAAGCAAGATGGATTCTGATTGGCTGTCAATGTTTTTATCATGCATCAGCTGGTAAAAAAAAAAAATGTTTCGAAAGGGATTCCAACAATATTGTTTTCCTTGCCTTTATCGTTTTCATTAACATCCTTGGTGTGAACAGGCTTTTATTCGGCAAGGATTCATTCAATTGATTAAAAATGAATGTAAAGACTTTTCATGTTACAAAAGATTTCTGTTTTAAATAAATGCTGTTCTTTTTTTTTCTTCTTTTTTTTTAACTTTTTATTCATCAGAACCCTGGAAAAAATGTGTCATGGTTTGTATCATGGTGGGGGTCGGGGAGGGGTGTTGGAGTTCAAAGAGAGTTTTAATGTGACCATATAATGAATGTACCATTTAAATCTCATATAAACCCGATAAGCAACTGGTTTAGTTATTCCTACTGCATGTCTATGTCCATTTATCCTGTCTTTTAGAGGTCATTGTCTTTGTTTAACTGATGCACATTCTCCAAACCGGAAACTTGTATACCTTTGATTTGTTATTTAATCAATGCTTTAATAGGTTGAGAGTGTGAAAATCCTACTAATAGATGTACACTTGAAAGCCAAACAGTAAATATCATTTCAGGCAGTGACAGGTATTTGTAGTACTTTACAAAGGTATAGGGAAAATTTCATATTTATATGGAAGAGCCAGGGGACGATAGCTTCTTTGTCATTTCTTCTTTGATATCCATTTTTTTCTGTGTACTTGTCATATGAAAGTTGTCATAACTGTGTGGCTGCGATAGAGCCTGAGTTTAAAAGAGACAGAAAGGAAAGCGGACGCTTGTGCTGCTTTATTTAGTGTGGTGGGGGAAAGCCATTTTCCATAGAGAGAGAGAGAGAGAGAGAGAGTTAATCTCTTGAAAAAGAAAGCGGGGGTGGCTAGTTTCCAGAGAAGAAACAAGTTCAAAGCCATCTCATGACTTTCAGTGAAAAATAAACATCTTTCATTTTGAATGATGTCTGTGACCTGTCTGACAAGAACTGAGCGACTAAAAGAAGCAGCTCTCCATCTCAGGAAAACCTTAGGCTGTGTTTACGTTACTATTATCAAAACCACAAGTATTTATGGCATGATGTTCTGCCATAAATGGGCAAATGAAACACTGTACCATGCGTGTGTTTGGTTTCTCAGGTGAAGCGGGATCCATACGCTTTCCTGTGGGACTTGGCGGTGTTAGAGTATGCAGCTCTGACAGATGATGATTGTACGCTGGTGGTCACAGGAAACAGCATGAGCAGCAAAGGATATGGCCTGGCTCTGCAGCACGGCAGCCCCTACAGAGATCTCTTCTCGCAGAAGTGAGCGCTTGCTTTCAGTGTATATGTGCAATAAGATCACAAAGAACGATACAAGTCGTTAAACTAGCTGAAGGATAGACACCATCGTTTCAATCATTGCAAGTCAATATCAAGCTCCAAAGCTTCGCAAACATCACAGTGCCTGACTGTGATGGATTGTTTCCCCTTTTTCTTTCATCATCTGTCCTTTCTCTCATTTACATTACATTTATTTCCTTGGCAGACGCAGTCTTGCCGGAGAACCGATGAATCGTGTTGATTCACCAGTTACTGCTCTTCGTTGCATTTATCTTCATTCCCACCCATCCTTTCTTCTCTCCACTGGCTTTAAAGCACCTCACCCTGCAGCCCTTCGTTTGTTTGACTATCATTTGCATTCATATTTTCAGCTCGTACCGACACTCTGCTCACATACTAATTAGCTTTAGGGAGGTAAGCTCGTCGGCAATTAATAATGCACATATCAGGAACATCAAGGCCTTGAAATGCATTTCCATGAAGGATCCTCTACAATCACCTGCCGGTCTGTTATGGGGAATTAGAATCAAGCACATTTTAAATTAATACCCAGGACGATTGCAGTTGAACAGACTTTATTTTTCAACCTTTGACATTTTCCTTTCTATGAATAGTTATTGTCCTTTTGCTCTGGATTCTTTACAAATACTTTCTCTTTCTGAACGTCTCCTGCATTTAAATGAATAACTAGGAAGAAAACGTGTCAATGAATAAAGATAAAGCTAATTTATAAGATTGTAATAGAAGTATTTTTTTCAGGGTTTTGTTAACACTATCTGAGGACCTTGTATCTCTGCCTTTTATATGAAGAGACAATTGTTGTCTGAAACTAGATGTACTATGTTTCCATCAATTGTTGCTTTGTCATTTTTTTCTTGACCACTGAATGCAAAATTTGCCTCATTATCCCCTTTCAGTCATATGTATACTTTTCAGAGCTTCATTTTCTTTAAAGTGTCCAGCAAAGCAATATATAAGGCAAAATTAAAGCAATGACAGATTCATGCCACGATTCTCATAACAAGATACTTTCCTCTTCTCTTCAGGATCCTTGACCTGCAGGAGAAAGGAGACCTTGACATTCTAAAGCAGAAGTGGTGGCCTCGGAAAGGTCGCTGTGACCTGGACAAGCACGCGGAGCCTCAGCCGGAGGGTCGTGCCCTGAGACTGCACAGCTTCGCTGGGGTCTTCTGTATCCTAGCAGCGGGGCTGCTGCTGGCCTGCCTGGTGGCCGCTCTGGAGTCTTGGTGGAACGGGCCACGCTGCCAACGGGCACAGCCAAAAGAGGTGACCCCACAGCCGGCCAAACTACGGCCAACCCCTGCCCACCGCGCCCAGGACTGTACAGCCACTGCCACACTCTACTTTATGGATCCAGACGCCACTGATGCAAGCCCTGATTTAGTCGAGCTCCAGTACACCCAGCTATAGGTGTGATCATCAAGAACTTACTGCCTCCCATTTGCTGAAGTGTTGCCAAAGAGATGGCAAGAGGGAAGGGTGAAGGGGGAGGGAGTCGCTCAAAAAAGCACAAAATACCTAAGAAAAAAAAAAAACAGATTAAATCATTTATTATTTACAGGGATAGTTCATCCAAATATGAAAACTCAGTCAACATTTACTCACTCTAATGTCATTCCAAACCCGTATGAATTACTTTCTTCCATGGAACACAAAAGAATTTTTAAAGTGTTAACATTTATTTTTAATTTTTAACGTGTTTTTAAAAAGTTGCTAGCCACCAACTTGTCGTTTTTGATAAAATTGCATGGCCCCCAGAATAATTTGTTGTATGAATATCTGAACATGAAATATAACAAAAGAAAGACCAGACCCTCTGCTGGTCTTATTATTTTTCATCAATACATTTTGAGCAAAAAGCTGAGAAAATCGTTTTTTTTGTCAAAGCCTGGATCCGATTCAGAACGATGATTAAAACATAGATAGCGTAGATTGAATCCATCAACACCTTCACAACAAAGCTTCACAGTCCTATACAACTTCCTGGGTCGACATTTCATTCTTTAACATTAGGCAGTTTTGATTTAAATGCTGTTTAATGTTGATGATCGCATGATGAAGAGTTAAATGCATGTTGTTGATTTTTTTTTTTTTTACGATTCATCTGTACATATGTTATTTTTTAAGTTTGACTTCATAATGTTTAATCAAAATATGTCAGACTTCTCTCTGGTGACATATGCTGGACTTTTCCAAACATTTTGGCTCACGCTCACATTAATCAGCCTTTACAATTAGTAAATTTTAGTGCATTTTTAAGTGCAACGCTCACACAAGTCTTTAAGATGAAGACCCAACTCTCTGTATGTTCTACAAGCCCCCCCTCCCCCCCTTCCATTACACACATTTTATTGGACTGCCCCTCTTTTAATGCAAGTAGACAACATTTGTATGCTGTAAGTTCCCTTAAGGAGTTAGTAAGATTTTTCTTTTTGTTTGGTTTTAATTTTTTTATTGTATTTATACAACTTGCCATGAAGATAGCCTCAGGTGTTGACAGGGCATTAGAAAATCTATACTACTACAACTACATCTACATCTCAAAAGCCAGTTGTCTCTATTGTAAAAGTCAACGGGACTTAAAACTTTCGACCTTCATGGACTACATTAAAATAGCGTGAAATTAATCCATACGATTCAACCACAAATATCATACTGTTTTGGTCACAAGATGTGCAAAAATAATAATAAATAATAATAATTTCACGCTATTTGTCCATGTCCATTTTGGAGCTTTGAATTTTGGGGTCCCGGTGACTTTATAATGGATTAAACTATAAAACATCCTTCAAAATATTTTCTTTTGTGTTCCACACAAATCATACGAGCTTGGAACCACAGAAAATGATCACTGAAAAAGTGTATATTATAGCTTTTGTATTCAAATCCATTAGCTCTTTGTTATGGGCAACTACTTATTTAGTTGTATTATTTAAAATGATGTTTCCAAGTAACGTTTTGCATACAAACATCCCCAATTTGCAATATCAGTCAATTATATGTCTTCTGCTGCTTCAGCTAGGTTGATAGGCAAAGGTTGTTCCTGGATCCCTAAACTAAAGTGTGTGCAATGAGAAAGCCAGTGACTGATTGACTTTTGTTCAAGTGTTCTGCAGTTACTCTTCCGTCCTTGTCTCCTCTCCTTCTCTCCTTTCCCTTTGGTGATATCTTGAGTTGAGGCAAGCACGTTGGCGAGAGCAACAGCTCATAAACCACATATTATAGCTCAGGAATGTTGATTATCAATAACATAATATTAAATTTTGCAGACATTGTTGAATAATAGCGATCAGACTTCTGTATTATGACTACCATTTGTCAACTGCTTGAAATTTGACTGGGTTTGAATTAGTACCACATAAAGAGATAAAAACGTTTACTGGCTTTCAGACTATATTGCTTTCACCGACTTCTTGTTCTCGCTTGAAGGTGTTCAGTCTGCCATATGCCTGTACAATTTGAGTGTTTCTTTTATGTATGGTTTTGTTTTTAGTTATGATATACACTGGAAGAAGGGAGTGATTGGAGCTCTGGCAAGCAATAAGAACCACACAATAACCAACTTTACACATTTTACGTTTTATATCCTTCTCTGTGTCTTCTTATTGCAATTATATGCCAATGTCCAGGTAGTCACAGGTTCTCATTGGTCTCATACAGGACACTAAGGGCTGCACTCTGGAGATGGCATCTGGCTCATTGGCATATAATGAAATTGCAACTGCTGCAGGATGCGCACGGGACGTTTGGCCAGAGAGAGAAAGAGACTGGGAAGACACGCAGGCTTTTTACACAGGTCAGCCGAGACCTGAGCAGGGATACCTGTCAGTGGGGTGAACAGGGCTTGAGAATATGAAGTCATTTAGAGGAAGGACATGCGTTCTCCTGGAGCGGGTTAGGACTCTAGATAAATCAGATTACATATGTGGAAGTGGGTGGTGAGGTAATTATGACTCACTCATGCATAGAGAACTAACTGATGACAGACACCCAGGCATAGTCAGAGAGATTAATTCATCCATATTGTGTGGATTAATAAGTACTTTCTGTTTAGAGACTGATTATTTTATTCATGGAATCTCTTTGCCAAAGCAGCACTAACAGGAATCCCACTGTGTGCGCCTCTCCATTTCGCTCGGCATTCTCATCAAATTCATCATCTGTTTGTCATCCATCAGATCACCCATTCAGTGGCCACACCGATGTCCCAAAATATTGCAATCTGGAATCCAAAAAGAGATTGGCCTCCAGTTGTGTTGTTTGTCACAGCTGTAAGTGCCCCAAATTGAGCGTATTTTAATGGCAAATTAATGCATTTTTAATTAGAGGCACATTCAGACTTTCTAGTACAGCTTCATGAGCTCTACAGTAATTATCTCTTCATTGATCTTATGACTCAGAAACAGTCTCATAATGTGACACCTCTAATTACCCATAAATGGTACAAAACTGTAGACTATACAGCTGATCCGCTGGCATCGACCCCGAAGACCTCTGTAATTGAGTTAAAGAGCTGATTCACCCAAAAGTGAAAATTCGATTACTCTGTCATGTCGTTCTAAACCAGTATGAATTTCTTTCTTAGAAACTTTTAGAACCTGTTTTTGTCCATGTAATAAAAAGCCGATGGGGTCCAAAAGAACATTTTGGACCCCGATGAACTACGTTTGTGTTCCAAAGAAGGAGGAAAGTGATACAGGTTTGGAATGACAAGAGGGTGAGTGAATGATGACAATTTTCATTTTGGAGCGAACAGTCCCATTGAAATGGACAGGATGCATTACTGAGCTGACTTGTACTAAACAGAGAAGAAGAACAGTGATTAACAGAGAGTAGTCCTGGATGTAACGGTTATCAGCGTTTACTGAAAGCTTCATAGTATCGAGTCCACCCTCCTCACTCTCTTACGGGGGATGCGTGGCAGGAGAATTAAATGACTATCAGAACTGTGTGGAAAAAATGTAAGCAGTTAGCAGCCTGTTAATGTTGGCTTGATTCTTTCATTAAGTGGCACGCCACGGCATCACTGGCGCGTGACCGAAGCTATTTCACGGCAGTGCGTATCAAAGAATGAAGAAATACCTTTTTCATGGCTCCTCCGAAATAAGCCCCAAACATTGAAGCGCCAGGGCTTGTGTTTGCAATTCAATTTATGGCCCATGTTTCCCAGCACATACTCTCATTTGCATCATTGATTTTTTATAACTTTTCAGATATGAAGCTGTTTTAGCATTCAAACCTTTTGCTTGCTGGAGCGGGTGGGAGACGAGATGGATTTGATTTGATTTTTATGAGATTATTCCGTGCTGTCAGTAGTACGTTTTGTAATTGGTATCATTAATCAGAGCTGATGTGATTGTTGGAGCCCTTGGAAAACACCTTCTGCTATTTTCTGAAAGATTGCATGCACTTCCATGTTCCTTTCATTCACGTCTGTTTTTGCTTCAGTGTCCGTTAAATTTTTGCTCGTCGTGTCTCATTTTCTTTCCGCCTTCCACCCCACAAATCAATTCCCACCTTTTCATCTTTCCTTCACCTTGGACTCTGTCTCAGTCGCCCTGTTTCTTTGTCATTCCCAGGACAAAGAAATGGATCTGGAGCAGGTTCACCAGCGTTTGAGTGGGCTGATGGAGGACGACCTGGCGCACAAGCAGCTGCCAGGTCAGTCTCTGGAGATCTCTGCCCTGGACATGGGCAGCATGCGTCCACAGCAGAGCTCCCAGGAAGCCATGAGAGATTTCCCCCGTGGGGGCCTGTCCGTGACTTCGTTCCTCCAAGAGGGTCCTGGGGTCGGCCGCGTGCCCGGACGGAGCCTCCCCCTCCCTCTCAGCAGTTCCACTCTGCCGCCCTCCATGCGCTGCAAACACCGGGCGCCCAACGGAGGCCTTTTCCGCCAGAGCCCCGTAAAGACACCTATGCCCATCTCTTACCAGGCAGTGCCCGGGGGACCCATCCCAGAAGCCATTGATCCAAGCCATGGGACCTCTATTTGAGCCAACCCTTTCAGAGCATTCTAAAGACTGCCAACCAGCCAATCACAAAAACTAAGTTTGGACCAGGTCTGGTTGCATTTATACAATTACATACATACAAACAGATATGGAGATCTCTCTTTTTTTCCAGTACAGATATATATGACTGTGAGACGCTGAATTTCCTTGCCTGTACATATTTGTATATAATGAGAGACAGCAGTGAAGTCAAAGTGTATTTTGAATATTCATGATTTTTTGAAGTTGAGTTTAAAAGACGTAATTACATAAAATACAGACTGTTTGAATGGCTTTGTAAATTTTGTTCTAAAATAAAATTGAGAATTCCTTGTGGATGTTTTCTAAGTGCCATGTTTAAAGTTTTTTTTAATTAGTTAAAGTGGAAAAGACAGGTTGAAAACAACTGAAAGAAAAACAATCTGTGAAACTTCTGATCTCGTAACTTTTTGTTTAATATAAAAGAAGCTTTAAAGAGAAATGAATCAGCGAAACTGCATGTTTGTGGAGGCACCGTCCGCGTGACGTAGAATCTCTTCATACTCTTAGAGTATGTACTGTATAGAGACTGAAGCTGTCTTAGCCTTTGACAGCCATGTGTACAATATCATCTGTAGACTACAGTGTACTCGACGCTCGCCTTTATAACAGAGACGTTCTGCAAGGGAGACATATGTACATTATATGTACCTGAAATTCTGCATACTCATTTGTAATGGCTACATTCGAGTCTTTTTAAAGTGTACTCTAAATACACAACTGAGAGAGAAATATGAACATATCAATATCAACTATGTTGCTTCTCTTTAGTAGAAAATTTTAAAAATATACAAATCTTTCTTTATTCTCTTCCTGAAACCAGTATGGTAATGATCTTAACATGTTGAAGGAAAATCACAGTGGTGTTTAGAGATTCTTTTGGTTAAAACCACTTTTGGTATGATTCTCTCTTAAAATCGAATAAGGTTCAGTTCAACTAACATTGAAATACAAAGTTCTGGCATGAAACTCTAGATGGTGCAGGCTAATAGGTCCTTTTACTCACTTGTTCATAATCACATCGTTATCTATAGGGCGCAGCTGATTGGTTCCTGCCGTATCAGTAGCCAATGAGCTCGCTGCTCAACCTTGAACCTTCAAATACTTGGGTAGCATTTGCCTTAGCAGTGCAGCGCACATTCAGAAACCCTTCACCTTCCCCAGCTCCACCTGTATTGATCTGCTACGGGTAATTCATGTTTGCTATATTGTACAGCAGCAGCATGTCTTACTTGCCCACAGCAGCATGTTGTGTATGTATTGGCAGTAGCAAGTCCTGTACTTGCTCTGAAGCAGCAGCAGCGTAGCAGATCTATACCGCCAAGACCAAACGTACAACATTGTCATACCCATTACCATGCCAATCACTCCAAGAGTTGTCATGCGAGATCTACATTTATTAATAAATGTTCGTTTATACATACAGTAGATGATTAATTAATATTTGATCATAATACATTAGCTTAATGTTTGCATTAGCATTTTTTAATGTTAAAAATGTATTGCTGTACTGTTCAAAAGTATAAGGTCAGTAAGATTTTTTTTATTATCGAAAGAAATAAAAACTTATTCATAAAAATACATTTATAATGTTAAAAAAGATTACTGTTTCAAAATAATTGCAGTTATTAACTTTATATTCATCAAAGAATCCTGATTTTTAAAAATGTATAGTTTCAACAAAAACATTAAAGGGATAGTTCACCCAAAAATGAAAATTCTGTCATCATTTACTCTCCCTCAAGTTGTTCCAAACCTGTATGATTTCCTTTCTTCTGCTAAACACAAAATAAGATATTTTAAAGAAGGTTGGTAATTAAACAGTTGCTGGTCCCCATTGACATCCATAGTATTTTTTTTTCCTACTATGGAAGTCAATGGGGTCCATCAGTCGTTTGGTTACCGACTTTCTTCAAAATATCTTCTTTTGTGTTCAGCAGAAGAAAGAAAGTCATACAGGTTTGGGACAACTTGAGGGAGAGTAAATGATGACAGAATTTTCATTTTTGGGTGAACTATTCCTTTAAGCAACAATGTTGAAAACATTGACAGCAAATGTCTAATTGTTTCTTTATCAGCTTTTCCATCGCAGGAATAAATTCCATATAAAAACATATTAAAATACAAAATAGTTATTTTAATTTGTAATAACATTTCACTTTTTTTCTTTTTTTTCTTTTTTGGGGGGGGGGGGGGGGGGATCAATTAAATGCAGCCTTGGTGAGAAATAAGTGACTTCTTTCGGAAACATTTAAACATCTTACAGACGCCAAACTCTTAAACGTAAGTGTATGTAGAAATTAACATTAACCTGAGATATTATTTCATGATACCCAATGCCTTATCAATAAAGAATGATATTTTTGTACCACAGAGTGCAGTTCTTAGCTATATCCTGTATATTTAGGGCATAGTCATAAAAGATGAAGTGTTTTTTTGAGGTGTTTAGCAGTGCCCCCAGGCTTCATCTCAGATACTCATAATGATCAACAACTGACATTCCCCTGCAGAGCAAATCAATGAAAGCATTAATTATACAGTTTGTTTTCAGATAAACTCTACATGACTATTGATTTTTAGAATCCCCTAGGTGTGTGCTTACTAGTCAAAACCAAGTGTTGCTTCTTATTTCCACTAATGAACATAACCAATCAGCAGCTCTGAACACATCAGCAGTCTTTTTTTTTTTTTTTAACAAACTGGTTTGTACTCCTCTCTTTGTCACCAAAACGAACTATCAGATCACCGCAGGGTTTACATTCACACTTGTGCAGGTCTCTCAGTATGTTGCAGGGATGACACTTGACTATTTTACACCCCATTCTCCAAAGTCAAGCGAAATAAAAAGGTCACGGTAGTGCCCATAGTCCCTGAGGCTACATGAACACACCGGATTTGGAGTACTGAGTTGTTTGTCAGGTGAACAGACTGGCAGTGCCCTCTCCGTCCCTCCTGCCTGATGTGTCAATAAGATCTAGGGCACCATGTGGATGCCATGACTGACCCTGCAAGGGCAAGAGACATTAAAAACATGTTGTGTCAAACGTTACACACTTCAACACACACACACTAACACTATAAAGCAGCTCTCTAAATTCTTCCTATCTCTATAGGAAGATTTTTTTTTAAGACTATAAAGATTTATACATGCTGTATTGTTTAGCTTGTGGTTTCACTGACATATTTGTCCATGTCTGTGTGATCTCAGGCTTTTAAATCATAAGAGGATGTATTCAAGCACCCATGAAATACTAAAAGCTCTGAACAAAATGCAGACAACATTTTTATGCTATGCATAATTTGTGAGAAGATGCCGTTTTACAGCCTGTTTCTGAAGTGTTTGGCTGACTTCTAGCTTAATATGATTGAAAATTTTTAAACCTGTCATATTTACATTTGATCGCAAGGCCTCATTTGGTAGGCATTGCTAAAAGCATGCTTGTATTGCAGCTCACTGCAGATCAATATATTGATGTGAGCAACAGGTGTGAACTCTCAACCAACTCAGACTCAATTAAACATATTCAATATGACTTATCATAGAAATTAAACTAATGAAATACGGAACATCTTAAGTGTGACTAATTTTCAAATTCTGTCTTTATATATATATCTTATATCTTATGTATAAATATATAACACACACACACACACCATAGTTTTAAATATAAATGTATATAAATACACGCACGCACACACATAAAGCCATCATTTGTAAATTAGCCACACTTAAGATGTTCCTTATGTCGTTAGTTTAATTTCTATGATAATGTATGTAATATTGAATATGTTAAATTGAGTCTTACAACATACAAATGGTGGTTAATTTCTATCAGTGTGAGGAAGGTTAAAAATCTTCAGTATGTATGGATGGACTAATAAACAGGAACAAAAAGACAAGCGCAACTTCGCAAGGCGTCTGTTTTGAATGCAAATGTTAATCATATCTATCTCGACTGAATTATGAAAGCTCTGAGTCCAAGGCTCAACAGTGAATAGAAGGTAATTGTAATCCTTCAGATTGAGAATGCCTTTGCATCATTGACGCATTCATAAATAGACTGCAAATGTTTTATTAATATCTCATTTTCTGAAGAAATGATTGGCAAATCTTTGTCTGAGAAAAAAAAAGAGGTAATTTTATAAGCAGTGTGGCTCTGATATGCAAAACACTGAGTCCTAATTATAGCAGCAAAGTATGAACACAACACAGCGGTTAAAGACGATACTGATCCTTTTGAGTCTCGTTAAAATGAAGCTATTAGTCATATAAATGAGTGCAAGACAAGCTGCAGAAATGGGGGGAAAAAAACACCGAGCTCCCCTCACACAAATCATTCAAGATTCAGTAGCGGTAGATGCCGGCAGACATCAAAACCAAGACAAAAGGATAAAAGAAACCCTAAATCAGTAAACAAGTCAGGATGAAAAATATTTTACACCTGATTTTGGCGAACCTCAGACTTCCACCCGTGACACAGCGGGCTTCAGTCGTGCAGACGGCAAATGACAAGCCCCTCGCCTTATCTACTGTAGCACACAAACTAGCACCCTAACCTTGAGAAGTCATTTTGCTAGATCAATATTTGCCAGGGAGAGAGATTGAGAGGCAGGCGGAATACTGTGGCTTAGAAGAGATGGAGGGAATATCAATGCCCACAGGTGAGAGGTGGAGAAAGCAAGAAATATAGCGGCTGTCAGATCACATTTTTTTAAAACTCCATCAAGTCTCAAGTGCTGCTGGAAAATCTTGCAAGTGTGTGTTTTGTAAACTTTTTGGAGGCATTATTTAAAGCATTTGCACTGGTCAGCATGCACTGATACACATCCCATGGACAGAATACATAATACAGAAGTGTTAGTTATTTAATGAATGTTTAGAACAAACCATGTGGAGGAAAAAAAGGCCTAGAGACTTGTGAAGTTTCTCAGCTTGTTTTTTTTTTTTTTTTTTGTCCAATACAACCATTCTTCACTAACCCAGAGAAGGACATTTCAATCTGGACAGAGACTAAGTGATCGTGTAAGTATATATCAAAGGTTGGTGTGAACAGCCTTTTAAAACACTAGCTATAATTGCGTGTTAAATGTCTAACGGAATCATACAAAAATAAAAAAAAAAAGTCATTTTACTCCCCTTCTGTTATTAACTGTTGGCATATGACAACCAATCAGAGCAGCGTAAACGGCATCTCTATGACAACGCTTTCTGGTCCTAGCTTAGTGATGTTGACATATCTCAGGTAGCTCATTTGTTCTGCCAAGTGTCATTAGCAAAATAAATGTTGGAAAAGCTACGTCCAATGGCCTCATCAAATTGTAGAAATGGAAGGTTGACCATGAAACCTGTGTATTTGAATATGACTGGATGGAAATAATGCATTTATTCTCCCCAACGGAAGGACCAAACCTTATGACTAAAATGAGACGCTGGTGGTTGTTAAAAGTGGTAAAGCGTCAATATGAATGGAAGCAGAGAGGAATTACCAACAGAACACGGCATGGAGGTAATAAAATAAAACAGAAAACCCAGAATCATTTCTAGCCATATAAAGCCGTATTATGGTCGCGTGGAGTCTGTGGACCTTGAGCTTGGGGTCATTCCCATGTTCCCAGGGTCCTACGTGGGAACAGACTGAAAGTAGAGCAGTCATCTTGATTGAAATGTCACAAAAGTTATATAGGATTCAGATAATGAGATCAGGTGTTACACATGAGGAAACGAGATAACATTTTTTTTTAGATTAAAGGAATTTAGGGTACCAGAGATTAACTGGAAGACAGAGAAGAGACCATAATATCCAGATTTAGGTTCGGGCACGCAGCTACATTAACAGCTACACTGCACAGAATAGGAAAACATGGATGAAGGAGGACGAGATGATGATCTGTCCCAAACATTATGATGAAAGTTTCTAACTTTAAAACAAAACATATCATGAGTTAAATATTACAGTATGAAAAGCAATTCCAAAGATGTATGTTTTTCAGTTTTATTACAATACTTAAAAGCGAGAGTAAGAGAAGAGTTCACAATTTAACAAAGAATTACCAGTAAGGATGTGAAACATTTAAAGGCATTGTTACCTTCCTAGCTCTGTATGCTGCTTTCGGAAGCAGCATTTTCCATCCCGCCAAAAGAACATACTTTTTTAACTGTAGCAAAGTAAGTGTAACTAGACTGACCAAAACCGGTTTTAAACAACCTTCTTGCTTTAAATCAAAGTTTGTAATGTTTGGTTACTTGGCTTATAATGCTTAAACAAAAAATGTATGGCAAAATATGTACAGAACCAAGGCACTCTATTACACGGCTCTCTGGAAAACTCAATTCTGATTGGTCGGTCTCGCCGATATGATCATACCAAGTAAAGACCTCAGGGGACTTTAGTATTAATATTCCTGTATTACTGTTACTGTAATAATTGCAATTGCTGCTGCTGCTGCTGCGAAAAAAAAAAAAAAAAACAGAACAATCCCTTTTTTGTGTGTTTTGGGATTAAAATACAGCTCTCAATGCAACTTCCCTTCTTGAGATCTTGATTTAGCTAAATAAAAAGAGCACTCCACTGCATCGCACTGCTCTCAGAAACACCCAGGATGAGTCAAACGAATGAGACACGTCTTTCCTGCTGTGGCTCACGGGCCATGAGCACGCAGACAGCACAGTTAGCCTGTACCTGTGCTGAGCCGGATTAGACGTATGATAAACAGTCACTCCCCATTTAATAAATAATCCATGAGAAACACTGCTTTGAGTGAGAGCAATGAAACTTTTATGCTCTGAATTGTGAAAGCCTTCGGAAAAACAAGACAGTGCCAGACACCTGCAGAATTTCAAATCTCTCTCTCTATCTGTCTCACCCCATCACATCACCATGCTGAAAACATGTGATTAACATTTAAAATAAAACCCATTTGTCTTTTGCACTTTGCAAAGATAAATTAAAAATCTCTTACCAGAAAAGTTTTAGAGTATAATTTGCCATGACTGTATTGCTTCCTCCGCTAACATAATGTATTCAGTGCTGTTTTTGGTCTTCTCGTCATTCTGGAGTTGACTGAATAACAAACACATCCCACTATATATGTCAGTCGATCCTTATAACAGTGCATTTAGAGATGCAATAGATCTTTTTAGTTTGTAGACCTAAAACCAAGAACAGAATTTGCATCTAATAAATAATTATCATACCACACAGGGTGAGAGTTTGTGTCCTTAAAGGGATAGTTCACCCAAAAATGAAAATCCTGTCATCATTTACTCACCCTGAAGTTGTTCTAAACCTGCATGAAGTTATCACTTCTGCTGAACACAAAAGAAGATATTTTGAAGAATGTTGGTAACCAAACAGTTTCTGGTCCCCATTGACTTCTGTATTATTATTATTTTCTACTGTGGAAGTCAATGGGGACCAGCAACCATTTGGTTACCAACATTCTTCAAAATATATTTCTTTATGTTCAGCAGAAGAAAGAATATTATGCAGGTTTAGAACAACTGGAGTGTGAGTAAAGGATGACAGGATTTTAACTTTTGGGTGAACTATCCCTTTCATTTTCAATACTTAAAGTACTTTTTCTAAACTCACAACAACACACTAACATCCCACAGTTGGCCAAATAGTTTATTTTCTGGCCAAAACCACATTTCAAAAAATAAAAATAAATACAAACTCTACATTTCAAAATGCTAAAACCCTTTTTCTATATACTGTATTCTAACTCTATCAAAACACAGCAAACCCGACTTAAAATTGAGTAATTCTGTCAAAACACTAGCACTAGTTTTCTATCCAACATAGAAGCACAATGCACAATGCACAATGACTGTCAAAATACTAACAGTTGATTGCATTATGAAAACTGCATTACTTGTCACGTTTCAGTTCTACCTGCAGACAATATGAAATCCATTGTTTTTATAATTCACGTTTACTGTAAGCCATTCTACATTTTTGGTTGAGTGTTGAATGTGTGCATTCTTGGCAACGTGCTATCTAAAAGTGAATGAGGCATTACTTTATAAAATGTACAGTAGAAAAAAAAACGTCCTCCTCTACTCTACCTCTTCTTCTCCCTTGTCCTGCATTCAACTACTCCTTTCCTCCTTCAACTATTCCTCTCCCTCGCCCAAACATTTTTTTTCTCTCTGGCATCCACATTACAGTTTTTCTTGATTACTTAAACACATTTCTTGAAATTATGCCTCCTTTTCTCAAAACTCTAAACACAAAATAACTTCTCACCCAATTTCCCATACTTCCTATTTTCAGGTCGAAATGAAGCTCTCCACTCAAAACCATTCAATCTTGCTGAAAAACCGAACGTTGGCCTTGCACACTTGTGAGATCAATTCAAAACCTTTCAAAAACCTCCTTTTGGCAATCAGGTATCATTTTACTGCTCAATGTATATTATAGTATACAACATAAATAGAGGGGTGCAGATACAGTGAAATTCAACAGTAAGCTTTAAGAAAAGTTTATTTTCATTACAATACTGTAAAGAGATCTTGCAGTATGAAAAGCACTAGAAAAGAAAAGTTGAAATACCAAAGAATTGAATATGAACTTGGAATAGCAATACAATACAGTATAGCCTACTGTCAATTACAGTACAGTAAAAATAAAGAAATAAATGAAGCATCCTCGGCCAAACTGCAATGCAGTACTGATAATGACTATATTTTGCCATACTAAAGCAGTTTCTTAGTCTTCTGACAACACTTTCTCTCCCTCCCCAAGGCAGTCGTCTCTCAGTTCTGCAAAAATATGAAATGTCAGAAGTACTTGCTACAAATCAGTCTGACAATTACAAGTTTGAGGGTGTATAAGATGGTCTACAGTATATGCTGTACATAGAACAGTGAAAGTTCTGTTCTGTAGTGAAATGAGCCTTTAAACCAACTTCCCTCATGTTCATTCCATGCATAAGAACATGGTCACCTATAGTGCTTTGTATTTCATCAGGAAAAAATATCCTTTGATCCCGTCCCCTTTATTTTTCTTTTCCTCTCCTCTTCCTCTTACCCATCACTATAGGATTCATTTTCCAAAGCACATAATCATCCGTGGCCCTATTTATATTATCCTGAGATTCTGATTGGTGTCATCTGTTTTGCTACTTTTCAATTAGCTTTTTTCAATTGCTAACTAGCATTGTTCAATAAGCCACATTTTCAAAACTCTTCATACAGTCTGCAATGCCAATTATGAATCTTGACCAAACAGTTAATATCACCTCCAAGACTCACTCAGACCAAAAATACACTTAATATACTGTATGTCTCAAAATAAGCTTGTTTCACCGTAAAACTGGCAACAATTCTCATTTAGAAAACACACATTTCATTCATAAAACACTGACCTAAAAAACACTAACAACAGGGAGCATTACATAAATGTTGAACTTTTATTTTTTTATTTCACATAAATATTCATTATATGATAAGAATAAGATCTTTTCATTTTTACTGACTGTATTACAGCATAAAGGTGAATGAGAAATGCAGCAATTTTTTTTTTCTGTCTTTACATTGAAATTGACATGCAAAAAAATAAAAAGTTGAAACAACAACAAAATCCTGAAGCAATAATAATTACAAATCAATCACAACCAAAAAAAAAAAAAAAACATTTTGGAAACAGCTGTGTCAGGAGGCCTTTCTGTCTGGAGTTTTTATGTTCTCTCCGTGTTTACATTGGTTTACCACACAATCCAAAGACATACAGGACAGGTGAATTGGAGACTGGAAGTTTGCCCGTAGATTTGTCTCATCCTGTGATGGAGCGGCCATCTGTCCAGGGTGTTTCCTGCCTACGACCTGAGATGCTGGGAAAGACTCCAGCCTCCTTATAACCCTACAGGACAAGCGGTTTGGAAAATGTGTGGGATGGATGGATGGATGAATGTACAGTACCGTGAGGGTTCTCTCCGCCACTCTTCTTTCCACACCAATGTGTCTTCCTTGATCTATGTTTCCAAACAAAATCAATCTGAAGCCATCCCGATTTTTTCCAAAAGATAACTGAAAAAAGAAAAGAAAAAAATATATAAAATACTACTGTAATAGAGACTAAAAATAGGACACCTGGGTTGGCTTTCAGCTGAAATTGCAAATATCAATTATTTCAATATAATTACTGCAGAAATGCACTGAGTTCGCCATCATTCTGATTTGAATGTGATTTTATCAGTTTTAAAATCAGTGTGATAGCATTTGAAAAATATAGTGTTTTGCAGATGGTGAAGAATGAATGACAAAAGTGTTCATGGATTTTGGGAAACGTGCTCATTTACAGTTTTTCTCAATGTTTTTTACAGTCTATGGTTGGGATGTACACTGTGTACATTGTTTTTGTGGGAAAAATAAAATGTATTTGTTACCGTGTATTTGTGTGTTCCGAGTATAAAAATAATTTAATTTTCAAATATTTTACAGCACACTTATATATGTACTGTCTGTAGTGAGTGTAACACTGAGCCAAAAAAAAAGGCCTAAGTCATTATGATGAATGGAGAAGTGTTTTGCATTCATCATAGTGTTTTACATTGAGCACATCAGTGGTCAACTGGTTCTTATAAATGTCTATTCATATGATGGTTTACGTGTGTCATTTGAAAACAAAATACCATTTTGAGAAGAAATAACATTGTTTTGAATGTAAAGTTTCATTTTGCAGGAGAATTGAGGGGTTTTGCCCATTGTGTGAGTTTTTTTTTTATTTGTGTGTAGAATTCTGAGAATATGAGGCACGCTTTCAGAAAATGTGTGTAAACAATCGAGAAAAACTGTAATGCATTTTGTGTGAAAGCAATGAAACATGATTCACAGTTTGGTCCGTATAAACCATATAAACTGTTTCACTGAATGTGTGAAGAGTTTTGAAAATGTAGCCTCAGTATTGACAATGTTTGTTAGCAATTGAAAAAAAACTGTAATGTTTACGCATGGATAAATGTGTGCTATTTGAGTTCACAGTGTGACACCTCAGGTAATTCTATTAAGTGTTTGTGTTTTCTGGATGAGAACATGGTTAAACCTGGGCAAAATAAGGACATTTTTGTGTAGAGTTTTGCAGAAAACATTGAGAATATTGGAACAGGTGTGAAAACAGGTTTAATGTGTTAAATGTTTTGAGAAATGTGTCTTGGTTTCTAGAACTGAATGAATGGTTTGGGAAATTGGGCCAACTGAACCAGTTATAGTGTGTTAGCAATCGAGAGAAACTGAAACAAATTCAAAGAGTCCATTTTTTACTGTGTATGTCCAAGAAATGGAAAGAACTTTTTCTCAATATTTCACTGATCTGTTACCTAAAAATGCTTATCAGTTGTTTCAATATTCTTAATATATATCTTTTTTCAGTACTTTTGAGCTGCTGTTGTTGCAGAAGTAGAGGCTTTATACTCTATTTAAGGTTCGGGACATGCTGTTTAAACATTTGTAAATAAGGCCAGAAAGGTCCATGATTTTAGTATTGGGTAAGCATGTGTGGAAAGAAGCATTTTAGAAACGTGTTAATTGACAGTATATATTGTGTGAAAACAACATGAATTGTGTTAATGGTATGGTCACAACAGACAGATGTTGTGTTATTGTGTTTAGAGTTTTGAAAATGTGATTACAGATTGGACCAAAAGAAGTTAACAATTAAAAAAAACGAATCAAATAACTGTTTACTAGCAAAACAGCTATTTTTTATTTATTTTTTGCAACTTAATAAAAAAAAAAGTGAATATGTAATTATATTGAAATATTATTGATATTCAAAAATATTTTTTTTTTACATGTACTGGAATGAAGTAAAAATACTTTTTACCATATTCTGGGATAATTTCAGTAAAGATTTATCCAAACAGATCGTCCAAGGAGAAAACATTAAAAACAAGCAAACAATCAGATAGAAACAGAAGCTTAAAGATAGGACAGTAATGTTTCTAAGGTTTTCTAATGTTTATAAAGCAAAGGGTCATCTGGCATCATTAGTCATTGTGTAACATCAAACAGCGTCCAAAGGAAACCTGGTGCGAAGGTGTTAAAGGTAATATTTGGCCCTGATAGTAGTGCAGTTACAAAAATCAGTCATTCTGACTCTTCAGTGCTCCTTGTTTACTCTTGGATCTGTCTGTAGTCAAACATTAAAGGCATACTTGAATAAAGCTTTACCCTCCATGACCCTTTGATACTGAATTCCGACTCATTAGTTCCTATGCGAGGATGTCTGCCTCTGTCTGTGAGATTAAAAGCACCACAGCTGTCGTGATGGGCTCTTCAGTCTCTGAACTGGGGCTTCTGATTGCTCCATCTTCACTTATCACTCTCAGATCACTTCCACTAATTAAGTGACCCAGTCTTTCTTTTCATTTATGTACATAAAAAAAAACTATCTATCTATCTATCTATCTATCTATCTATCTATCTATCTATCTATCTATCTATCTATCTATCTATCTATCTATCTATCTATCTATCTATCTATCTATCTATCTATCTATCTATCTATCTATCTATCTATCTATCTACACTCTCAGAAAAAAAGGTACAAAAGCTGTCACTGGGACAGTACCCTTCAAAAGGGTTCTAATATGTACCATTTAGGTACTAATATGTACACGTTTGGTACCAATATGTACCTTTGAGGGACTTAAATGCACTCTTTAGGTACAAAGGTGTACCTTTTGAAAAGGTACCGCCACAGTGACAGCTTTTGTACCTTTTTTTCTGAGAGTGTATCTATCTATCTATCTATCTATCTATCTATCTGGGTAGTTAAGTTTAGGTATTGGTAGGAATAGGATTAAGGGATGTAGAATAAGGTCATGCAGAATAAGTCATTAATATGTGCTTTATAAGTAATAAACAGCCAATATCCAGTAATATGCATGCTAATAAGCAACTAGTTAATAGTGATAATTGGACCTTAAACTAAAGTGTTACATATATTGTTAATCATTGTTCATTTATGTCACATCTCTCTATCTGTCCTGTATGTAGTGTGAAGGCATTGATGTCTTTGTATCTGACACATACTCCAGCGGGCTCGGGGGGGTATTCAACACAGAGAGTACTGGCACAGCCTCTCTCACACACACACACACACACACACACATGCTGTCATACGTCCCCTGAAAGTTGCATCAGCACCTCGTTGGCACGCAAGAGCTGGCAACAAAGCAGAAGTAAGACATTGTGATGTAGAATAAGCCCTGCTGTCCCCTAAAACTCAAAACTGTGAATCTTCTTAAAGGGCTCTGTGCCTCTGAACAGTCACCACATCCAGAATTTGTTTCTTTTTTTTTTACCTCTCCCTAGAATACAGATGAAAGATGTAACTCAGAGCAAAATGAAAGAGTGATTTCTTCCTCATTAAAAAGGTTTTACATATAAATAAATTAATAGTACTTTTGGAAAATATGTATATAAAAAAATAAAATGCATTATGTGCACTCATGTCAGAACCTTTTGTTTGTGCCATGCCATTTGCTTACTCTATACTAAAAGGCATGTTCATTTATGTGACTGACAAATGTTTTGGAACTGAAGAAGATCTAATTTATTGTGAATTGTGAAAAAAACATAGTAGAATGAATTGAATGAAGTGTTCTTGTGCGAGTTTTCAGTGCAATACAAGTGTAACTGTATAATACCAGCCTCAGCCAGCACAGTTCACTGCCCATCTAATGCATTTTACATACAAAACTGGAAACTATGTTGTCAATCTGATGAAATATTAATTGGATTTGCCAACGTTGTCCTTGTCCAGGAGAGAGAAATTGTTTGATGCACTTATATGAAGCATATATTGCACCGTATTAACACGTTTTCTGCACTGCAAGAGCAAATTCACTTTGCATTCCCTGCCATGGGATGAGGACTTTGGCTAGAATTGATATGGTAAGGTCATCGTTACTGTTCATATCACTAAACTTAGGAGACGTCCAAAACAAAAATAGCAAACTTTCCCCGCCACTGACGAGTTATCTCGTCTTTAATAAGAAACCGCTTCGCTGTCATTGACGAGTTTTTACGGCTTCCGTGTTATCACTGTTGTAAGGTAGGGGACACAGGCAAAGAAGAAGCAGAAACGAGCGATCTCATGCAAATTAAAAATAATGCGATCATCACCAATAAACAACCAAGCGGGAAGGAAGTCGACCGGAAGTTGAAGCCGGCCGCGTGCCACCATCTTGTAGCAGAACTTCACTTGCGTTAGCATTCCATTGACTCCCATTCATTTTGGCGTCACTTTGACAGCAAATAACTTTACATCTGAGGCGTTTGAAGACTCCATTTGTCCATTATTTATTTCTAAAGAAACACGAAATGTATAAAATGCTCCATTACCTTGTAGCTTACGTTATGGCCCCGTAGAAGCAGTTTTTGTAAAAATAGGCTAACAATTGCGTCATGACCACGCGACTCTCTGTCGCACAGTAGAGAGATTACCGTATGGATGGGAGGAGAAGCTCGCGGGCAATCCTGGAGACGTGGAGGCAAAATGACAAAATAATGAATCAGAATACCTAGCAAAAGTTTCTCCTGCTCCAAGCTCATGGACACCTCCTACTCACACTCTCCGTCTCTGCAAGTTTCAGAAGGGAATGATTCAGATTTCTTATGCCACAGCCACTAGAAGACAAACGGGTTGCTCATGTCACATCTACGTCGTCAAGCTCTGTTTGAGTCGGTTTGAGTCTGCGCATCAGGAACGGAAGTCCTAAAAAATCGCTAAAAATGGGCTTCACTTGTCTCAATTGAGTTCCAATGAGATGGCTCTGTCCACTTCTTATACTGTCTATGTAAACAACATATAAATCAAAACGGCCTAATGTTACCGGTGTTGATGGACTCAGTCTAACGTTACTCCATCTATGTTCTCTCATCATTATGAATCTGATCCAGACGTAGTCTTCGACAAAAATGCGATTTTCTCAGCTTTTTGCTCAAAATGTTGCTTTAAAAACTTTCAAGTGTTGACAAAAAAAATATTTGAAGCTAGAATAAAGTCTTTCTTTTGATATATTGCATGTTCAGATATTCATACAACAAAATATTCTGGGGGCCATGACATTTTTTGTGAAAATTACCAAAAACGCTGGCGGTGGCTAGCAAACTTTTTGTTTTGTTTTTTAAACGAAAGAGTTACCTCTTTCCCCGTGGTAACTCAGATTGGTCCAATCTGTAAAATAACGTGATCATCAACATTAAACAGCATATAAATCAAGCTACAGTATCTGACTGTCCAATCATTAGGGGTGTTGATAGACTGTTGATAGATCTACTCCATCTATGTTTTGATCATTGTTCTAAATCCGCCCTGGACGTAGTCTTTGACCAAAAAAAAACGATTTTCTCAGCTTTTTGCTCAAAATGTTGTATTTTAATTAAACTTACACACATTCAAGTGTTGATAAAAAAATAATGCATGAAGAAGACACATTTATTCATGTTTTAGAATAAAACTGTTTTTTATATTAAAAGCAGAGGGTCTGTTCTTTCTTTTGACATATTGCATGTTTTGATATTCATACAACAAAATATTCAGGGGGCCATGAATTTTTGTGAAAATGGTCAAAAATGCAACATTTTTTAAAACCTTGGGCGGCGAAAGAGTTAAAATAACACAATAAGGGCACAACATTCCATGCTGTTTTTTTTTTCTTTTCAGTTTCAGATAAATTCACCACTAAATAGCACATGAACAAATTAAACTTTGTTTAATCACTTGTTGGTCAAATGTTATCATCCTGACCAAGCATGCAGATCTCCACCAATATAATCAAATGTCTGTCTGCAAATGACGAGCGAGATCAAGATGAGCATTTCACTGTCTCCTTTTTATTTTCAGTGGTGATATAAATTGTGTGTGACTAATAGGCAGTAATGTAATCAGAATATTGAATTAAACACAAATTAATCTAATAAAGCTCCTAAGGAGAATGGAAACGTAATCCCACAAGCACGGCGGTGAGTATTACTGTATGTTCTGTGTTATCATTCATCTTGTCCATGTTTGTGTCAGATATCAGTGAATCTCATCCTAATAGACTTTTACATTTTTAAATCTGTGATCATTATGGTTTTCTCAGAGCAGAGTCACTCTCAGATGAAGAGAGGGATCATATTACTGTATTTTGACAGTAAATGTCAGTTCGTGTGCGAGTGGGTTTGAGTGAGGAGCATGAGGAGTCGCACTCAGCCCCTCATTTCTGGTCCGCGGTATCATTCAGTGTTGTGACGTTTTCTGTTCTCAGAAAGCTTTTATGGGCCAGACTACACAGCTGTAGTTTGGCCTATAAAAGCTCTGTGAGAATAAACAACTGTCGCAATGTTGAAAGGCTCTGAGATGTGGCCACGCATCAGGACAACGCAAGTTACTTTGTTTTTCCATTTATTGACCGACTCCTCTCCTGTCCCCATTTTGAGAGAAACCGGTAAAGAGATGCAAAGGCGTTGTGTGCGGTGTAAACATGGTGGTTATTGTGGTTCTGGACTAAATGGGAGCATGCATTTACTCTTCTCATTTGCACAGTATTAGATTCAGTATTCCTCAAAATGAATAAAAACAGTGAAATGCAAACTCGGAATATTACGCAAACATGTAATTACATGTTAAATGTTAATGTTAATGTTAAATTACACAAATATACATTATGCATTTAATCACACTTTATTAATGTATCCCCATCTTCTCTCAAGAGATGAGAACTCTTGGGCAACCAACACAGCTTTTTTTCTTTTTTGATTAAGCAAACAATACAATACAGATAAGTACATAAAGAAAACAACAGTAAAAAACAAATATAGACAAATGTTGAAAAAACAAGTATCAGACAAATAAGCTTGTTGACGACGAACAAGGAAAGAATGCATAATACGAGAGGAAACAAATGAGCAAACAAATAAACAAACATATAAACAACATAAAACAGAAAGCAATATGGATGAACACACACACACACACACACATACATATATATTTATATATATATATGTATGTGTGTGTGTGTGTGTGTGTGTGTGTGTGTGTGTGTGTGTGTGTGTGTGTGTGTGTGTGTGTGTGTGTGTGTGTGTGTGTGTGTGTGTGTGTGTGTGTGTGTGTGTGTGTGTGTGTGTGTGTAGAGATATGCATGTTCATCCATATTGCTTTCTGCTTTCTGTTTTATGTATAATGTATGATGTTATTGTATGATGTATGATGTTATTGTTATCATTTATTATTTACTGTAAAATAAATAAATAATAAATAAATAAGAGGCATATACAGAGAAGAAGGGATGTAGATGGGGATAGATAGAAGAGAAAAGCAGAAAAGAAAAGATGGAATTGAAAAAGGGGGTGAGGGTTAACTAACACACACACACACACACACACACATACACACACACACACACACACACATATATATATACACACATACATACAGACACATTGTATATCTCCCCATCGATGTTATTGCTATCATTTATTATTTACTGTAAAATAAATAAATAATAAATAAATAAATAAGAGGCATATACAGAGAAGAAGGGATATAGATGGGGATAGATAGAAGAGAAAAGCAGAAATGAAAAGATGGATTTGAAAAAGGGGGGTGGGGGTTAAGATGGCTATTGTCTGGTTTAATCGATTTCCTTCTGTATTATAGACATTCCAGTGCAATATGGACATGCACCTTCCACTCCAAGATGTCTTGCAAGGGCTCACCAAAACACATTGGCCGGACCTTCCGGATCATTGGTACATGACCCGGTCACGTCTCTGCTTGCGCTTGGATACAACCGTTTGAAGAGATGTCTTGGAAGGGCCCACCAAAATACATTGGCCGGACCTTCCGGATCATTGGCGCATGACCCGGTCGCGTCTCTGCCTGCGCTTGGATATAAAACTTTTAAAAGTGACCATCAGTTGTAGTCGTAAGGTATGTGCTTTAAGCCAGGTATCATATATTATCCAGTCCTTCTTGGTCTACAGACCCGTTGGCCATGTAGTCCTGTCATGACCTTGTCAGGGAGAAGGGGGGGGCAGGAGACCAAGGAAGGGTGAGAAAAAGAAGAATAGAAGGATGAAGAAAGGAAAAGAAAATTGAAAAAAAAAAATATAAACATGTAATTATGATAGTGATATAGTTGTGGTAGTGGCATCAATGATGAGTTTGTAGAAAAGAAAGGGGAGGAAAAAAAATAATGGTACTTTTATGCTAGATATATGTGTAGTTCGTGCCTTTAAAGCCCTTCACGAATATCATAGCAACAGTTAAAGGTAATTCAAAGTAATTGCGGAATACATACATTTACATATATATATATTTACACCTACAAACATACACACCCATACATACATATATAGACACTCACACACACACACACCAACATACACCTTCATATAGTTATATATACCCATATACCTAATAATAGAATATTAATAACAATAATAATAATAACATTTCCTAGGCATATACGTACATGCACATACATAATATACTAATAAGTAAAATGCAAAACAATACTGCAAATATATCAGGGGCCCTATCTTGCACCCAGCGCAATTGACTTTGTACACCAACGCATGTATCATTCCTATTTTGCACCCGCGCAAAGCGCGCTTTTCCCTCCACAGAAGCACGTTGCTAAACTAGGGAATGAACTTGCGCTCCCTGGGCGGTTCAGCGCAAAAAAGGAGGCGTGTTCCGGCGCAAACGTTCCCTCATGCTATTTTGCAGGTTTAGAAAACAATTGCGCCACTAACCAGGAAAAAATTGTTTAAAGTCAGTGGCGCGTTGCGCATGTTATTCATATGCTATTTTAAGGGCGCATGCTTGGCAATAATCAATGTAGCGTGTGCACAACGTGCATACACTTTGATTCTCTCATCTACACAGAAGCAGCAGTTTTCATTTTTGCAAATCATACATTATTACGATAGATAGATAGATAGATAGATAGATAGATAGATAGATAGATAGATAGATAGATAGATAGATAGATAGATAGATAGATAGATAGATAGATAGATAGATAGATAGATAGATAGATAGATAGATAGATAATTTATTATAAAAGCATACATCTAGCTTACACATTTACCCAAATTATCATACGCCTTTTTAACCGAAGTTAATTTGGGTGGGTTTCTCCATCCCCAATGTCCCTGACGAGAGCGTTGCTCTCCTTGGCTGTGAACCGCTCCTGGTGCGCGCCTGGCAAATCCGCCGTTATAATAGGAACCCGCTTTAGAACAAGCGCGCCTGCTCTTAAAGGGAATGTGAGATGACGCTCTGATTGGTTTATTTCACGTTACGCCCAAACCACACCTATGAATAATGAAGCTACTTCAGACCAACCCATTTTAGATTTGCGCCTGGCGCAAGAATCAATTATCCCGCCGGGAAAATAGCAACAGCTCCAAGACCCGCCCACAAAGTTACTTGCGCTTTGCGCTTTGACACTTGCGTTTCAGATCGTTAAAATAGGGCCCCAGATGTCTTTATCCTTTACATTTCCTGATATATTAATTCAGGTTATAATTATATTCGGAGGGTATTCAATAATATTGATACATGCATGATATGCGTGTTTTACTTAATATAGGTAATTGGTGAGACATTAATTAACTTCTCTTACTTACTTACTGCCCATTATGCCTCTGGCATGTAGGGCAGCAACGTAGGTCCTCCACTGGGCTGTTTTCTGGACATCTCCCCATGTCAGGCTCATAGATTTAATTTCTTCCTCTACTGTGCGATGCCAGGTGGTCTTGGGTCATCCTCTCTTTCTTCTACCTTTGGGTGTCCAATGAAGGGCTACTCTTGGGATGCTGTCTTGAACTCTTCTCAAAACATGCCCAATCCAGTTCCAGCGCCGCTTTGTTACAATGCTATCCATGCTGTCTTGTTGACATCTTGTTAATGGATCCTCATTTGATATCTTGCTGGGCAGAAAAATCCAACAGATTCTTCTCAGACTCCTTGTGTGGGAGAATGACAGCAAGTGACATATGCCAACTGTCAGTCTTCCACACAAGGAGTCTGAGAAGAATCTGTTGGATTTTTCTGCCAGAAGAATCTGTTGGTTCTATACTGCTGAGACTTCCATATGTTTTGCATTCTGAATGCATTTCTGGCTTTGTTGATTCTGTTTTTAATGTCATTGTGTGCACCCCCATCATATCTTACAGTACTCCCAAGATAGGTGAACTCATTTGTTGTTAGTAGAGCTTCTCCATTCACATGTATTGGTAATGGATCTGAGATGTTTAGCGCAATCACTTCAGATTTCCCTTGCTCCCCTTTCCTAGCTGCCTCTTCTGCTTGACTTGCAAGATCTTCTAGATATGCCCGCTTGTCTGCTCTGGCTTTCCTTCGCACGGCTTTGTTTGTTTCTTGGTACTGTTTCCTGTATTTTTCCTTAAGCCATTCAGACTTTGTCGCATTTACTTTCTTCTTTAAGGCCCTTCTATTTTCTACAGTTTGCCATGTGTCATCACTTAACTATTCCTTCTTTTCCTTGTCATTGTATCCAAGACAGGCTTCACTGGTCTTCACATAAGCTGCTTTTGTCTGTTCCCACATAGTGTTGATATCTGATTTTGGCTCTGTATGATCCAACATATCTGCGAATGCCTGAAATCTGTTCTTTAGTTGTAGCACAAAATAACCTCTGACCTTGGTGTTATGTAGCTTTCCGACATCGAATTGCTTTCTGACTGTCTTTCTGCTCCCTGTCCCAACATCAGCTCCTCGTTTGACCTTGACATCAAGTAAAGAGCATCTCCAGGTGCCATTTATAATGAGATGATCTATTTGATTTTGATCCTTTCCATTTGGAGAGTACCATGTTAGCTTATGAATGGCCTTGTGTTGGAACAGGGTTCCCCCTATGACGAGGTCATGCATGGTCCTCCCCATTCTCATTCATGACACTGCAACCTTCCCTTCCGATCGCTTTGTCATGTTCTGTGTTGCTGTTTCCCACCTTGGCATTAGGTCCCCCATTACTATCCTCATGTCGTGTCTGGGTGTAGTTTCCAATACAGCCTGCAGTTGTTCGTAGAATTTATCCTTCAAGGTGTCATCGCTGTCATTTGTTGGAGCATAGCACTGGATGAGGGTTGTGTTGATTTGCTTCCCCTTCAGCCAAATCTTCATGAGCCTACTGTTGACAGGTTTCCACTCAATCAAGCTCTTCTCTACTCCTTTCTTCAGAATGATGGCTACTCCTTCCCTATGTTGGTGGTCATCTCTTCCTGAGTACAGCACTGTTTCCCCTGTGCTTGTTGTGAGTCTCCCTGATCTTGTCCATCTGCTTTCACTTACTCCTAGTATATCTATGTTGTATCTTTTCACCTCTGATGTCACTTGTGCTAATTTGCCTGTATCGTACATTGTTCTTACATTCCAAAATCCTATCCTAGTCTTAAGTTTGGCGTTCAGGATTTCCAGCTTCCTGCCACTGGCTTCCTTTCAGCTTTCACCAATGGCATTCATCCTAGCATCTGACGATAGCCCTGGAAGTGTCAATACCTTCTGTTGCTGCTTCCGTAACGTGCTTGTTTTTTTTACAAGACAGATTTGTTAGCCCTGTGCTAAACCCCCAACCTGGAGGACCAGTGGATTGCTCTTTGTCTGGCCTCTACCCGTTGACCCAGTGGCGGAACTAGAGTTTTATACATGGGGTGGCCAGGGGGTGGCCACTGCTACTTGCGGGGGTACACAGTACACACACACACACACACACACACACACACACACACACACACACAGACAGACAGACAGACAGACAGACAGACAGACAGTGGAAAATCTTATGGAAGGAATTGGGTCACTCTGTTTGTGTCTATAAGTGTTGAACATCTTTCTAATTATAATTATTTAATTTATAATTATTTTTTTGTGTTCATTTTTTGGTGAACTATCCTTTTAATCTGGCAAAATCTTCTCAACTTAAAATCCTGAATTGGGTATGTGATTGACTGCCTGTGTCTGGTAGATGCTCTGACCTGTTCCTGGTCCTGAAGTCTGACCACACCGACTCTGACTAGCCAGTGGTGATGCAAGGGCTGGGGTCTGATCGGCCAGTTAGTCCAGTCATTTTAAGCCAAAATGGGGGTCAACCTTGAACAAATTGCAACAGAATCAAACTCAACTGATTTTGTATACTCAATATGTCTTAAGTAAGGAAAAACAAGTCCCGAAGAATCCCATTAGGGGAAAGTTTCGAAAAAGACCCAAATATATCCTATTCATACGCCTATTCATTCTTTCTCTTATATGAATAGGGTAAAAATTGTAACCTTTAGATATCACCATGAAAATTACTGAGTTGATTACTTACATCAAGACAAACAAAAAATGTATTACAAGTTTTTTTTAAATTGTTTGTTAACATGGACAAATTGTGCATAATCTAATTATGTATGTGCTATAATTTGCATAAATACCACAACAGATTTAAACATTGGGTATAGCCGGGTGAAAATGTCTTGTTGAATCTTGTTGACATATAACTGTAAAATACCTAATGTTAATGTCTGAATGAACCCATTTAGGCTACCCATGAGCATTAATACATAGAGGCAGGAAGAAGTACTTTAGAAACCAGCCTTTATTCATTTTTAAGAGATTGGGTTTGGGCCTGGGTCTGTGTGACTGTTTCTGGGGGACGAGTCTGAGGGAAGAACAGGAGACAATGGTAAGGAGAATGCAGAAGACATTAGTAGGTAAAATAAAAAGTGAATCCCCAGAAACAGTTTTCAAAACTTTCCCCTAATGGGATTCTTCTGGACCTTTTTTTCCTTACTCAGGACATATTGAGGATACAAAATTATTTGAGTTTGCTTCTGCTGCAATTTGTTAAACCTTTTTTTCATAAAATGACTGGACTATGTTTGTGCTTATTACAAATATTTTTATCTTAACTCTTTCCAGTATAAAAAAAGAGGTGTTTTTGGTAATTTTCACAATTTCATGGCACTCCAGAATATTTTGTTGTATGAATATCTGAACATACCAAAAGAAAGAACAGACCCTGTTCTTAAAAAAAAAAAAGAAAGTTTTATTCTAGCTTTGTGCGTCTTTTTTTATCAAAAAATCGCATTTTTATCAAAGACTACATCTAGATCAGATTTAATGATGATCAAAACACAGCAGATCGAGTCCATCAACACCCTACACCCATAAAGCTTCATAGTCCTATAGTGATCGCATTATGATATCGCTTGTTTCTGCTCTTCTTTGCCTGCGTTTTGATCTCATATCCTCACATTAGAGCTAGAACATTTGTATAGCCTACTGTAACGTACACACGGCAAGGTAGCCTACTGTATGCGTGTATTAGGCCGAATGTATTCGGAGCAAACCCCCCGATGCTAAACCTTAAAAACTTACTTCAAATATGATGTTTTCTTATTCGGTGAAGTTCAGTATCTTGCAACTAGGCTATCTCTCGTCCTCTGCTCGTCCGTTTGAAAACTGCGCGCGCGACGCGCTGCCGGCGAACGTAATTTTTTTTTTTTTTTTAATCAGCATCAGCAACTGCCAGTAGCAAATAAAATTTGCACCCCGGACCCCCCTCTGGCTCCGCCACTGCGTTGACCTGTCCAGCATGGGGGGCCCTACCATGATTTAAATCTCCCGCTGGTATAGTTCTAGGGGTCACTGAGACACCCAAGCTCCCCGAACACTACCAGGTTGCAATCCAACGGGGAGAATTCACCTCTCAGGGCACAATAATGTTTAGGAATTCTGTAATGGTGCCAAATATTTGTTTAAATTTAGTTATTTTGTGTTTGAGGCTAGCCGTCTGTTTTTCTTTGATAATATGGTCTATTAATAGCTGTTGCCATTGTGTAATAATGATTTTCCCCCCCTTTTTTTCCCCCAATTGATCCAAATTATTTTCTTGGTGATAACTAGAGACAGAAGTAAGGATGATGTATGTTCCAGTGGAGGGTTTATTTGTAATATGTCTCCTAGAAGACATACAGTAATGACGGGTTTGCCGGGATTTTACGTTTAAGGTAAACAGATAATTTTCCTGTAATTTCTTTCCAAAATTTGGTAACTGGGGGGCAAGACCAGATGGCATGAAAGTAATCATCTTGAGTATTGAGATTGCAATGGTCGCGTTTGTTTGATTCTGATAATCCCACAGTTTCTTTTCGAACATAGGGGGATTCTGATTTCAGTACTGTAGCATCGAATTGCTTTCTGGCTGTCAGTATTGATTTCAGAACTGAAATCCTAGAATGCCCCCATGTTTGAAAAGAAACTGTGGGATTATCAGAATCAGACCCCCCAATGAGGATTTAAAAAGTTAATTTAGTATATTGTTTGTAGACTAGGGTAGGCATGAATAATACAGTAGGTTATACACTATATCAAGTCAATCCCTGAATATTTATTTTATTTCAAATAAATTTAAATAATCAGCTAATGTTCATTAATACTCATTTAGAATATAGCCAGTCTGTCCAATAATCTGTCCAATATTAAATCATTCCCTTTTTGTTTTCTATTAAAAAAAATAATAACAGCACATGGATCTATGCAAAGTCGCATCAAAAACCACAAATGCCTTTACTCTAATGCTAATAAATTTGTCCCAATCAGCTGCTGGGTCATTAGTAGAACGAATTAACTGCACATGAAGTTTCTTTGTCTCTGTTATTCACTCGTATAAACAGTATCACGAGTTCACACTTTCTTATAAGTAAATGGGTTATGCGTATTTGGCGTGCTGTCCAGGGGGAGGGTTCCTAGCTTGGAATTTTGGCCCAAACCCAGAGTAATCCCCCAGGTGTGATAATAATATTTAGGACTAGAAGTGAGGAGATGGGGCGGTGGAGGCATGCTGATAAACCGCCAAAGAACAGAGGCAAGTCTGCTGTATATATTCCTCTTATCGTTATTTGAGTTGTAATAATTTTAATTCCTTCTATGTAAGCACTTTGAATTACCATTGTGTATGAAATGTGCTATATAAAGAAACTTGCCTTGCCTTGATTGGCTGAATGCGCTCCTCTCGTGTTAATCAGGTTAATTATCTGATCGTGCTCCTCCCGCAGAAATGCAAACGCATTTCCTGATCCTGAGTTTATGGAACGCGTGCACATGAAAGTGTGAAATCAGTAGCAAACAGCCAATCACATAGGCTTACATGCTTACATAGGCTGCATCCAAAATTGTCAACTCTCTTGAGTAAGTACTTATTTTGAATAACGATCACTAAAAAAGTATGTTCTATATAGTATGGCTGGATCCCAAATGGCACACTTCATGTGGACTAAAGGTCTCCTTACCTTAAATTGTGCGTGCTTGCCAAGTGTACGAGTCCGTAAGGTGTCCCATTCGGCATTTCAGCGCTCAGAAGTGTGCTCGCGAGCGCTGCCTTTGTTTCCTCGATGCAGACTTCGGCGATGCCCGCACTTTCGCACCCTCCACATGAGTTACTTACCCAGGAATCATTGCGAACGCCCAATCAGATAAATGAGAGGAGGAGTTTCGTGGCTGTTTGACTTTCGGTGGCATGATGTCATCAAGCCTGTCCCAAAATACACTCTCGCTTGCCCTTGTGGACTCGAGGCCAGCGCCCACTTCCTGACGTCACCAAGTGTGAACTCGAAGAAGGTCCACAAGGCTGGAGTGTGCCATTTGGGATCGCTGGAAGGTCATCCAAGGACTTTTTGCCTACTCTTTTAGGAGTATTGTGAATTCAGACATACTTCTTTTGTCACTTACTGTTTTTCACCTAGGGTACTATACAGCATGGAAGTATGTGATTTCAGATGCAGTCATAGAGAAAGTGCGATTCACTTCACATAAGAGAATCAGTGAGATTAAATTGAAGAATATGAAGTACATTAATCCACTGATATAGCAAGATATTTTCTTCTTTCTTTGTAAATGCAAGTGAAAGTTGTGAAGTACTGTATTTTCTGGACTATAAGTCGCTCCAGAATATAAGTCGCATCAGTCAAAAAATGCGTCATGAAAAAAAAAAACTTATATAAGTCGCACTGGACTATTTATTTAGAAATTTATTTCACAAAATCCAAAACCAAGAACAGACATTTAATCTGGAAAGTAAAGTTATTCAACAATAGCACACAGAACAACAGGTTGAATAGGTGCCCGGTATGTTAACGTAACACATTAACAGTTATTCAGCTACACAACAGCATAAAGAACATACCTGGGAGGCTGAATAGACTAAATTAACATAAGCCAGCGACTCAAACAAGCAAGTTACCGGTAAGCAAGTTCACTGAATTTGAATCCATTGAATTCTGTTTCCTCTGTGTCACATAGAGCGCCCTCTCGCGGCTGTAGACGGTAATGTTTTCTCTTGGTTCATATCAGTCAGTATTAAAGGTATAGCGGAGGATTTTTTACTTCCGGGTGGATCACCTATACTATTGGTCCTCCTAATTGTCAATCATTCTGGTGAATCAATCAAACTTTTCAAAAAGTGGAGAGGGCGGGTCTTATCTAAAATTCGGAAAGATCCTCCACTATACCTTTAATTAAATTTTATATATAAGTCACACCTGACTATAAGTCGCAGGACCAGCCAAACTATGAAAAAAATTGCGACTTATAGTCCGGAAAATACGGTAAATTTTTATAGTTGATAATATATAAATATATATAAAGTGTTTTGCTTTTGGATTTTATTATAAAATGAATATTATGACAAATTTTAACAATTTTATTGTACTTAAGTATGAAGTATAGCAAAAGAAGAAAAAGTCACAAAGTCTCGAAGGTCCTCTAAAAAGCTTATTTACTTTAATTAAATTGTAAATTTTAAAAATAT
This sequence comes from Scardinius erythrophthalmus, assembly GCF_964197995.2. Lineage (NCBI taxonomy): Eukaryota > Metazoa > Chordata > Actinopteri > Cypriniformes > Leuciscidae > Scardinius > Scardinius erythrophthalmus. The sequence continues at coordinate 15,790,638 of NC_138239.1, read as the reverse complement.
ATAATTTTCAAATGAAATTAGCATGATCGTTTTCTTAAGTATGCCTTCATGGGTGTGAAGTGCTAAAGCCCTCCTAAAATAGGCCTTGTGTGTTATGCCCCTAAAAAAAAGAAGAAAAAAAAAAAACTACAAATGGTTTGTCATTTGTAGCTCAAAAACTAACAGAAAATACTTACAATAAATTAAACCACTTTGCCACTTTAACATCCAAGACATTTAACATTAAAGTCATCTCTTAAGACACCCATTAAGCCACAAATGCTTTAAATTAAAGTAAAAGTAAATGGCAATCATGCATCATCTTTAAACAAAAATAGAATACTGCATATACAGTATGCAGACAATTCATATTTGCCTTATACATTTTATACAATAATTAAAAACACTTAAAACCATCAAACATAAATGGATTACAATATAAAAGGCTTAAACAAATCTCACATAGTTCAATAATTCAATTAAGATCAAACTCACTATAATCATCATAAATCACAATCCGTATCTTAACAATTCAGTTCTATGATGCTCATTAATTAACTGGTCTTTTCATCTGCTATGGACTAGGTCCACGTGGCCGCCATTTTGTATTTCGGATCAGCGAGTGTGCGCTTAGACACTTCCGGTTTCGCATTACGCCCAGTGTAGGGAGCCGGAGAAAGCCGAAATTGATCTTTTATAGTTGTTTATAGAATCAATTATCACTTAAAATACTACTAAGATCCATATTACTATCACACGAGCCAATGGCAATTAAATGCACGGATGCATAGTCAGATTAATGAATGAAATAACTGTTCACGAACAGAAGATTGTATTTGACTCATATACGCATATGCAATGACAGTTATGCCTACTGTAAATATAGAGTAACAACTATGATTTGAGTTGTTTGCATAAAATGCACCGTGAACATTCACACGTTTGTCCTGTAATAGGCTACAATCACTGTCTATGGCTACAATTCGCTCCGTGCACGGCGACCGTTCGAACTTGAGTGTGTGGGCCAGTACTTCCAGTGAAAACTAACGGTGATCTGACAGCGAAAGACAACAGCGACCGAGTTCCATTACCACAGAGATATTTTTTTCACAATGAGTATTCAAGAGGTGACTTGCCTTTCAGACAGTGACAGCACTTCATCGTTGTGTGCCGTTTTGTACCATTTCGTCACGTTACAACAGAGAAGTCAGCTTTCATGCATTCCCGTTGACGCTGCGGTAAGTGGATAGGCTACAGAAGATCCGGAGGGATAACTTCAACTCGACCAAATTTTTAAATGCATATAATTTTCAGTGTATTTCACCTGTGCGTTTATATGCTTTCTATTAGGCGCATTTATTTTGTGCAAGTGAGATGAGTAAAGATCTGTTTCATAAATAATAATAATAATATGTCTGGTGTTTATAAGCAACACATACAGTGTAAAATATACACAAACTTACCTATATTAAATTGTTTGTGGTAGGCTACCTACAGTAAAAAAAATAATTAAATGTAAAATATGTGATGATAATATTGATCGAGCTAAAATAAGTAAAAATGCATGCAGAATTGAGAAAATAGTATTTATGGATATAAATTGTAGCCTGTCACAGGGCAAACATGTGAATGTTCGCGGTGCATTTTATGCAAACAACTCTAATCGTAGTTGTAACTCTATATTTACAGTAGGCATAACTGTCATTGCGTATGCGTATATGAGTCAAATACAATCTTCTGTTCGTGAACAGTTATTTCATTCATTAATCTGACTATGCATCCGTTAATTTAATTGCCATTGGCTCGTGTGATAGTAATATGGATCTTAGTAGTATTTTAAGTGATAATTGATTATATAAACAACTTTAAAAGATAATTTTTGGCTTTCTCCGGCTCCCTGCACCGGGCGTAATGCGAAAGCGGAAGTGTCTAAGCGCACACTCGCTGATCCGAAATACAAAATGGCGGCCACGTGCACCTAGTCTATTGCAAAGCCTTGAAAAACACCACACATCTTCTCCTGCTTATAGCACATGGTACCACAAAGAGGAAGCTGAAAAAGATTTCAATTTATAGTGTCTTGACTCATGGGGTTTGTAGTTCAACTAATTTGTTCAACTAAACAGCTTTAAATCCTGCTTACAGAAACAGATGTCTCACAAGCCTCCTTTTCATTTAATGTGGGTTGTACTAGTCCTTAGTTCCAGTGAATGAAATCCTCCCTTCAGATGGTGTTCAGTGAAACACAAAATCACCTCTAAGTTGGGAGCCCAATAAAACAGTGGGCATGGCAATGTGCTCTGCAGACCTTGTAAGAGTAATTGGTTTCTTTGTACAGGGTGAATGCTCCGTAAACACTAAAAAGCCTCTCTTTACTATCACAGGAAGTGAACAAATCAGCCAGTGGTTTCCTAAACAGAGACTTTGAGATATACATGGAAATCTTGACTATTTCACAGGATAGACTTAACCAGCTTCTGTTAAACTAGGCTCCATAGGATCATGACTTTTTGACCGCATGTACTCTAAATCCATTTTCTTTTGTCTTTTCCCCCATTTCATATTTTTAAATGAAAGAATAAAATGAAAGAATATGTTGAAAGAATTTTTTTAAATGAAAGAATAAAATGAAAGAATATGTTGTTAACTACCATTCAAAAGTCTCTTGCTCAAGGCTGCGTTTATTTAATGAAAAACATGATACAGTAATATTATTAAAGGGCACCTATTATGACCCTTTTCACAAGATGTAAAATAAGTCTCTGATGTCCCCAGAGTGTGTATGTGAAGTTTTAGCTCAAAATACCCAACAGATATTTTTTTACAGCATGTTTAAATTGTCATTTTTTGAGGCTCAGAGTGTGTCTTAGTGTGTATCCCTTTAAATGCAAATGAACTGCTGCTGCCGGCCCAAAAGGCGGAGCCTCACGAGCTCCGCTCAGAGCCAGGACAATCTCATGTGATGATATCAGAACTGAAACTCTCAGTTGCGGTGTTCATTCCGACTTGGAGTCGGACAATAATGCCTACAGAGCCAGAAAATATATACTGTATGGAGACTGAACAGGTATAGTTTAGCTTAATTATGGTTATAACTTATTTGTCATCTGCTTTTATCCACTATTAATACAAGCCGTAGCAGACCTCGTCCGAATGATGACCAAAATATACTGATGAGTTCAATTAAGTTTATTGTACATGACACAAAAGATGAAGCATTAGTTTTACTCCAGAAAATCACTGTAAGAGCAGCTAAATAAACACAGTATGATGTGAGCATTTAAGTCTTATCCAAAACTCTCTCTCTCCCTTTCATTAGCATGGAACATACACAGCGAAGTACACAAAACACTCGTTATAACTAACAGTAAACAAATATATACACAACTTTTCAGTCTGTGCTTAATAAACTGGTACACTGTAAATCCGTAAAACTATCTGTCATAAAGTGCGCGCTCTCACTTTCATTTCTGCCGTGGTCAGTAACATTAGGCCTGTCGCTCCGGAGACCGTAAGCTGGATCACAAACAGTACAGATACATCTTTGAGTAACAACGAGAGTAAATGAAGAAGACTGCTATGTTCATTCTTACATCCAACAACTAAACACCTCAATCGCTTAGGAGACATTCTTGTCTACAGCTGCTCAAGTTTCGAAACAATGGAGGACTGTGTCCCACTCCCTCAGGGTGGGTCTATGCTCAAACTGCAGTGTCAATCAACAGTTGTGGGAGGGGCCTGCTCAATTCTACGTCACATTGCATAGAATCTTAGAACAGCTTGTTCTGAGACAGTGCTTATGATTTATTGAGATTGTAAAAAAACCACTGGGTGGATTTTTATCATTCTAGGGTGGTTTTGCTCACACACTGCCAACACACATTTATGTTCAAACACCATGTAAAAGTGAATTTTGCATAATAGGTGCCCTTTAACATTGAAATATTATTACAATTTAAAACACCTGGTTTCTGTTTTAATATATAATAAAATAGTTATTTATTCATGTAATGGCATGGATTTTCAGCATCATTACTCAGGTCTCCAGTGTCACATGATCCTTTAGAAATCATTATAATATACTGATTTGCTGCTCAAGAAACATTTCTTATTATTATTTTCAATGTTGAAAACAGTTGCGCTATGTTTTTTGTTGTGGAAACCATGCTAATTTTTCAGTATTCTTTAATGAATAGAAAGTTTTAAAAGAACAGCATTTATTTGAAATCGAAAATGTGTAGCATTGTAAATGTCTTTAGTGTCACCTTTAATTAATTTAATGTATCCTTGATGAAGTATTAATTTCTTTTAAAAAGTCTTAATTTTTCTGAGATTATAAAAGACAAAAGTTATGTCTTCTTCACATATATTAAATATTTAAAACAACAATTATAATAATAATCTAAGTATTGATCTTTTTGGGAGTAAAAATGTGGATCTGTCATCAGGCTTCTGACATTCTCCAGAAATGCTTAAAGAAAAAAATGACCTTTTAATTTTCCTTTCATGTCTTGTGATTCTACATAAAGAAGCAATGTGACATGCTAATCTCCCTAAAGCACCCTGCCATTAAGGTGAGGCCTGGTACAGAAAATGGAGACAAATGACAAGTTTCATAGAGCTAAAAATTGAGTTTCTCATAAGCAGCTCCACCTCTAAGCCACCCTCTTCCTAAGATCATTTCCATGCTAATCAATGGCACAAACTGATTGGCTGGTGGAGAGTGACAGCTGAGCATGTCCTTGAGGACAGATTTGCATAGAGGGATTTAGGCAGAGGTAATTGATAGAAATGATGCCTCAATAAGCAGTTAATGGTGTGATGCTGGTGTGCTTACCCCCTCAGAGAGATGGAGGGCGATGGAGAGCGCACCTGTTAATCTACTGACAGATAGATAGCTGCAAATCTATGGAGGATGCTAACACACAGGGTTCTAAATTAACACCCGCCAACCCGCCAAATGCGGGTTAAAATTCATTTTGGCGGGTGTTAATAAAAACTTACTAGCCAGTTTGGCCGGTGATGCATGAGGCGCTACATGCAGGGATGTAGTGGAGGCTAAACGCACGTAAACGCCGTTAACGCACCTCCCAAAATTCGGAAATAGCATTAACCCACCTCCTAAGTGTGTTTATCCACCTCTAAATTTCACGCTTTTCAAGTGCGTGATCGCCGATCGGTACATGATTCGAGCATTTGGGCCGTTAACGACAGAGCAGAACATTGAGTAGAGAGCGCAGCGCGCCGACACACACACACACACACACACACGGAAGAGAACGGCGCGGAAAAGACGCTCGTGAAGTTACTAGCTGCGAGAGAAACCTGATCGCCGAACACGGAGGCGAGACGGAACATTTTTGGTTTTATTTTTTTATTTTTTGCAAAATCGTCTGTTAAGGCCATTGCACACTGACTCCGAAATTCGCATCCGAAATTTTCGCACGTTAAAAAAAAATTCGACCTCACGTTATGTCAATCACGCTTGCACACTGACCTACGAAACTTTCGTCCGTAAAAAAAAAATCGGATTGGGTTCGATTTTCTGCGTTTTTCGCATCCACAGACAGTGTTTTGAGAGGTTTTTTGAAAATTCAGAGCCACCGTATCGAACGACAAAATCCAGAATGAGGTCTGACAAGTTGATACACTTCGTCTCGCAGCACAAGTAGCCTACTGTATGAAAAATAAAATGCGGATTACAAAGACACTGAATAAAATATAACCTGTACACAGCTGTTCTGTCTGGCCAGCGCTTCTGCCGGTCGCGCGTGTGTGTGTTTGTGTGTGTGTCCGTCAATAGACATACTTCTTCCAGTCTCTGTTCAGGATCGACTGGTTCACGGAAATTGGTGGTCTTCTTTTTAATATGTGGCTCCAGTATCGCTAGCAAAGCATCAAACTGTTCTACTGACATTCTGAGGTAAATTTTGAATCGCTCGGGCCTCGGGATAATTTCGCAACTCCTTGATAAGGAGGTGAAACTCTCCTTCCTCTCGGCGCAATCTCAGTATTGGATGGACCCAATATTTCCTCTTTCTTTTTTTCTTTTTAAAAAAGAAAGAGTGCAACAAATTCATCCTCACTGCTTGACGAATCTTTTTGTTTTTTTTTGCGTTTTTTTCCGCAAAGGTTTAATAAATACGCATCGGACTCAGTGTGCAAGGTTTCTGTGCGTGACGAATTTTAAGGCTGACGAACACGAAAAAACGCATACGAAAATTTCGGACTCAGTGTGCATGGCCTTTAATGTCGGCAGCCATTACACTTGTGGAAACTACAGTGCAACTTATATTGTCTTTCTTCTGTTAATTACAGAAACTTTTTTCTGAGTTTTCTTTAGCCTAAAGTTTGCGAGAAACCATGGAAACGAATGGACACAGAAAACACAAGAAATAAGACGAACGGAGTTGGCTAGTAAAGTATTAAACGAAATGCGGCAGTGGAACTTGGGACAGACTTCTGGGGGCGAGAAGAGGAACGAGGCAGGGGATGAGGAGGGTATCGACAGAGAAAATGCCAAATGGCTGACGGGTCGTGAATGGCTAGTGTTTGATCACAATAATGTCATCATGTATTGTCAGGATTGCCACATGTAGCCTACTCAAAAAAAAAAAAAAAAAAAAAAAAAATTTGGCTAGTGGATATTCTGATTGGCTGGTAACTTTAGAAAGTTACCAGCCACATTGGCTGGTGATCAAAAAAGTTAATTTAGAACCCTGCTAACACATAGTTCTTTCCAGGTACAGTCTCATGAGGGATGTGCTCAGACCTCTGCACCATGAACTAATCCAGCCAAGGCCACTTAATGGGACTTTTAATGACTATGCTTCAAGGTCACCCTCTATACCTGCTCCTGCACTTGGCCTTTTCGCTCCCCTTGACTTGAATTTATGCTCATGTACTCTATTTCCTTTGTTATATAACTGAAGGCCGGACACGACCCCTGTCATTGATTGAGTTGGCAGGAAGGAAGTTAAGAATTGTTTTTCAAGTTAGCCCTCCTATGTTTTAAATTAACATGAATATTAAAATGAAAAAAAAAAAAAAAAAAAAAAGTAAGCCAGGTGCCGCTTAATAAGACTGGAGCTAGAGTTTGTATGTGCTGTACAGTAGCACCTTTCAAATGTCTAATGCATTTAATTTTTACAATACCCACTGTTAAAAAGTTTAGGGTCAGTATGTGTTTTAAAGAAATTCTTAATATATTCAGCAAGGATGCATTCAATTAACCAAAATTGTTTCGTGATTACCAAATTAGCATATTAGAATGATTTCTAAAGGATCATGTGATGCTGAATACTGGAATATTGCCATCCGAATAAATATACATTAAATACACAATACATAATACATAAATTACATTTCTATAATGACAACTCTCGGAAGATTTTTAGCATGGTAATGTGTCACACTACAGTACAGTCATGTTCTGTTTTTGCTGAGTTTCTGTATTTAGTTCCTTTTGTGACTGCCTGAGTTCATTGTTTCCTTGGTTACTCATTAGTTAATCATTTTGTCCAGCTGTTCCTGTTTAGTACCCTCATTTACCTTCTGTTCATTCTTTTGTCTGTTTGGTCTTAAAGGGGTGGTAAAACACCTTTTTTCGAAGGCTTGATTGTGTTTGTGGGGTGCACTGTAACATGTGTTCATGCTTCGTTTTTAAAAATTCGCATTATTTTTCACATATTTAACCATTATTCTACACTGCTCTGTCCCTCCTTGTAAAAACGGTCGGATGATTTCCGGGTTCTATGAAGCCCCCCCTTCAAAATACGCAATGGGCTCAGATTGGTTAGCTGGCCCAGTGTGTTGTGATACGCTGTCGCTAACCGCCAAGTGCACGTTGTTCGGAAAGGTCACGCCCCTTATCTTTACCGGTAGTTTGTGCTTCAGTAAACAACGGCGTCAATATTGCCATACCAGTTTGAGCCCGAATCAGACCCAGAGAATGTCAGTGGAGAGGATCGAGCAGAACCTGTTCTAGAACGGCTGTTAAAGGACGTTTCAGAAAGGTATGTTTTTTAAGACTGCAGATCGCTATATGACACTGTTACTTTTGTATATTTAGAACGATTGTAGCTAAATATCTGTCGCCTGAACTATTAATCCAATACGAACACTAAACATTGGCTTTACAACAGTAGCCAAATCAAACAGTAGATAAACAAGCATGTACAGTAGATAATACATAAAAGCTATAATCAAAGAAGAATTTACACTGATCACATAAACGACAACAACCACGAACATTCCAAGTTCGCTGCGCTGGTGATATTAAACAAGTTTTATATGTGTTTGTCGGATAAGTATGAATTAACGTTAGCATTTAACAAACTGGTTTGTGGATCCAAACAGCGTTGTCCTTTGTTTTCTTCCTTGCTACAACGTACAATTAACAATATGAACTATTACAGGAAAACACAACGACGAAAACTAAATCATACTTACAGGTTGTGGCCCGTAACAGTTTCTGTTTTTAAAGTTGGAACTGCTCCATCTTTCAGGACTAGCCGTTGTGCGAATCCTTCATCGGAGGAGGGGTTTATGTAAATATTGGGCTTAGTGATGTCAGCAAGCCCGCAGGAATGTCGTGTAGTCCCTACCGACCCTTTTTTGTAGTTCTTAGAAATTGATTTCTTTAAAAGGAAATATCTCCCTTTGCTTTAAACTTTGAAAGTTGTAACTTTGCAGATGTTGTTTATGCTCAAACAGCAACATTACACACTAACTGAAGTTAGATAAGTGAAATCGTGTTTTACCACCCCTTTAAGTAAGGAGTTGTGTACTCCAGTGTTTATCATTAAAGACTGTTTGTATGGTTTGTTCATGTTGTTTATCCTCTACAACACGGGATATAATGGATATTATGACAATGTAAATATCATCAGGTTCTGTTAAGGACCCATCAGCCTGCACTAACTATAGTTTCATGACAGAACTTGGTATTTTTACGTCACAATATTGCTATTTTTACAGTATTTTTGATCGGATAAATGCAGTGTTGGTGAGCCTAAAAGATTATTTAAAAAATCGTACTGATCCCCAAACTTTTGAACAGTAGTGTAAGTACTGCTACTTTATTACCATGGTAAAGGTTTCAGCACTGTAAACAGCCATAAAGAGAAACTATTGTATTAAATAAGCAATATATGTTCAGTCTTTATGCAAGTAGATGTCTTTTCTAAATGCAATAAAAGTGGCTGTCTAATACTTCTAATAATTCTATACAATTTTGGCTCATATTCACCTAGTAAATCACACTTCAGTTTATGAACTTACAAAATTGTCAATTTTCCCATTCCGTGTATGCCATCCAAATAATTTAGCATTTTGTGCGGTTCTAATAATATTCCGTTTTTATTATATTTTGATTTTGAAGACATTTTTGTTACTTTTCTATGATAAGTTTGGCACCATGTAGGGTTGCCACTTGATGTCCAAAATATATTGTGGGTAAAAACTAACACCACAATCTAAATGTACACCAGCACAAAGCCCCAATTTTATAATCTTGCCTATAAGGGTTGCACAAAAAAGTGCAGGAAAAAAATTAAACCTTTGAATCAAAAAGGTTATATTTGAATATTTACCACCCATACAGTAATTAAACACCTGTAAGACAAATGAGACATGGTTCGGTAACTTTTGATTCTTGGAAAATATTAAACAAGTTTTGACATATTAGAATAGAACTGTAATCTCTGTGGTAACATACGCTCTTAATCCTGCCTCTCGAATAGATTTTTTTACTTCCACTGTGAAAACTGAGCTCATGAAAGCAAGAAAACTCTTCAGGGAATCCTACACACAGTCACTACATATAACACAGATGGCTGCGGAAATCTCTCTGGATCTGTCAAGGCCAGGGAGGTTCTGAAATAGGTTGTTTCGGAGGGAAAAGTGCCTACATTGCTGTGGTAGTACTATCAAAACAGGGTTCTAGAACAGAGCTCTTGGCTGTCTCTCTCCTGAAATTTCCTAACAGCTGACAATGTCTATGTGAATGTGTGTGCTTCTGTCTGTACGTCACATTAGATTACAGAGTATTTGTTTTTCCCTGCACCACAAAAGACATTTTGCAATACAGGAAAGGGCAAGGAAGTCATAAAATACATCTACAGCCACACGTCTCGTGTTTACAATGAATAGCTTTTTTTTTCCAAATCTTCTATGGCAAAAATATAATTCAACTGAGGTGATGTTAGACATTAACTGCATGTTAGACAATAACATTTGCAGAACAAGCCTCCAATTTCAGCATTTGCTTATGGGTGCTGATAGAGAAAGGGTCAGGTTTGCTTAAAAAAAAAGACATAACAGGCAGAAAGTGGTTTCAGAGAGTGTGGCACACATCAACAGAAATTATATGTTATTCATACAAAAGTTGGAGACATTTCAAATGTGTCAGTGTTCCCTATTTTCAGTAGATTACAGGTTACCGTGCCAACCGTAATTGCAGAAGCCACATCACTGGACACCCAGGAAATAGCTGTGTGTTTAAATAGATGAGGACAGAATCACCAAAGCAGAGGATGGGAATGTTGCTTTGTTGTTTGAGGGGGATTTGTGCAGTACTACTACTTCTCAGCCTTGGTGTTTCATTTGAAATTCTCAACTTTAAATTGTATACAAAAATGAAAATTCTGTCATTATTCACTCACCCTCATAAAAGTACAATAGGCAATAGACTTTAATTTGTCTGTCGTGAATGCTGAGAATGCTGATTATATGATTGCTGATTCATTTCGCCGTTGATAGTGTTGACATAAAAACACATAAATCCGAGTCTGAGGACGTGAACAGCTCCAGGTAGAACGTCACGGGTTGCCTCTCATAATTCAGTTGTGCCACGGCGTGAACTCAGCATATAAGCTCAATGTTTTGGTTCAGGAGGGACTGTAAATGTGGCTGCTGTTTGTTTTCGGCACTCAGTGACTATCTGTCTACAACTCTGCATAGCCTTTACGGAACACGCTGATGACGTGTGATATCTGCGCGAGCAGGTGCGCGGAGGTTTGGAAATACATATGTTGACAGGCAGGTGGGACATCGGACCGAGTGCAATGATTGGACAAACATTTTTAGTCCCAAGACTTCCACAGAAGATGCACTATATGTACTATATATGTTTTAATATTTAGACCACTCCTATTATTGATTGATATCAGGATGTGAAGAGTGTTTCAACCAGTATTACAAAAAGTGTTTATATAAAAATAAATTGCCTAGCCTATCTTTAACTCTTTTGAACTTTGAAAATTAAAGTCATGTTGGCTGTGTCTGGTCTTTATGTCTCCTGTCAAAGTTTTTTTTAACTCTCTAAGCTCTTTGAACCATTCAGAGCTCTGATTGTTTATTAAGGGCACGACTGTACTTGAAATTAAATATTTTTCAACAAGGGAATTTGCTTAAACTAAGATCAAAGTACAGAGAAGGAAAATGCACAACACAAAAAATGAAATCCTTCTAAGGCCATCACCACAAAAGGGAATTTCATTTTCAAAGTGAAACCTCCCAGAGACTCAAACTTAATTACTCAATTAATCATGTACATTCTCTGAGCCACCCATTGTAGTATGATTATAATAAGCTGCACTAATTAGAGGAACTCCATGTGATGTTGGCTCAAACAGTGTTAAGGCAAATCCAGGAACTAAATGATTCCAATGTCGCCAAAACATTAAAGCCAAGGCATTGTTTTCATACCTGGTCACAGACTACTCAAAACTGAACTATAAAATGTGGCCTGTAACAATATTCATGGAATAATTTTTTTTTTTTTTTATGGCAATATCTGCTCCCTCTCTCACTGTTAATTTAGATGTTGAGAGTTTCTGATAAATGTTTAACAGTTATTTTCCCCTCTTTCTAAATTGCAATTTAGGCTTTATCATGCCAGCTTGTTACTTTTAATCAAAATTATAACAAATAGAATTGTTTTATATTTAAAGATATGGGGTTAAGCAATTAATTACTACTCGCAGCCACACGTACTGTAGCTTTTTATAATTAAACTTTCAAAACAGGCTGCTTCTTTTGGCTGCTTCTGTGTGGCGGTGAATGGTTTGAGAACTTGATGAAGATATGCTCTTGTCATTATTCACATGACTTATAAGATTTTTTTTTAAATCAACTGAACCTATTTAAGTTCTGACAACGAGGCAAAGTGATAATGACAAGTTCAAAACACACACACACACACACACACACACACACACACACACCTGTTGTGGAGCCTGTCACTACCCATACACAAAAGAAATATATTTGAAATATATTTTCAGTATTTTGGAATATAAGCAAATATTTGAAATTGGCCCAATAAATATATTTCACACTTAACATCATATATTTTTAAAGTGTCAAAATATATGTGGCATATATTCCAAATACATTGAAATATATTCTGAAATATAACAAAAATATATGATGTTAAGTGTGAAATATATTTATTGGGCCAATTTCAAATATTTGCATATATTCCAAAATATATACTGAAAATATTTTTCAAATATATTTCTTTTGTGTATGGGCTTTTTGTTATTTTAGTTTCTGTAGAAATTAAAAGTGACGGTTCATTCCATTTGATTCAGCACTTTCCCTGTTTCAGCTGCTCAATCATATCTCAGCATTTCTGCATCCTCAGAAGCTCTATATATGCACTTTTTCTTAAGCACAATGTTAGGCACAATTAGGCACAATGTCTTGTTGCCCCATCCCCCCCCCCCCCCCCCCCCCCCTTGTAGGCAGGCCAAATGTAGTTTGTCCAAGGACATTCTGCATGAACAGTTTTACTGACTTAAAATGAACTTTTTATTGCACTATGCTGGAGTAAAGTTCACAAATGATCAGCATTTGCCATAGGACTTTGTAAAATTATGTTGGGTGGACCGCTGTTCCTCTAGGGGGGTTGAGGGGGCATGCTCCCCCGCAAGAAAATTTTGTACATTTTAAGGTTAAATGCATCAATATGGCGCACTTTGAGAGCTCAAAATTAAGGGCTTCAACCGGCTTCAGCCATGATGAGTCTCAGTCTACATTACATTATCACTGGTGTTTTAGAATGCCAAACAATTATTATAATAATATAATAATGATTTATATAATTATTCCTATGACTTGTAATATCCAAATAGCCTATTTTAAAACAAATGTAGCCTACTGTATAAATGAAAATGAATATTTCATAAGTATATTTTACATTACACTATAGTATAGGAAAATTACAATACTTTTGCCCTAATTTCTTCACTTGCAAGAAATAAACCCTTGAGCTTTTATTTTAGAGAAAACACCAGATCACCATGCTGATCGCGTGAGCGAAGTGCTCACTACTCTTTAAATCACGCAGCACAAACAGATTGCCTATAGGCTACTTAATTAAAGTCTTTTTCTGTTTTATAAAGGCACAAAGTCATATCACAGTTTTGATTTTAGTTTGTTGGCAAAATATAACGCTAGAGGCATTTATGTTAGGCTTATAAGTTTTACATATCATGTGTTGGCAAAAGAGAGAAGAGCGTGTTCGGCAAAAGGCCTGTTCACTCGCTTGGGCCCAATAATGCCAATTGGATAATCCGGCCTGGGGTGCCCCCCTATTGGCTGGTGCCCCAGGACACTCGTCCAAACCCGTCTATGGATAATCCAGTCTTGACCATAGCAACAGGAATATCAGCAGCTGTTTTTTCCTTGCTTTATCTGTCTCACCCGCCATTCAGCAAACATTAAGCTTTTCTTCACACTAAATGTCCTGAAAAGTTTTTCAACAAATGTATTATACTCAGGGCTTTGTTGTCATTGTATTCTTGCACCTTGTTTCTTGTTGCATTCTTATGCAAAACTGATTTTTTCAAGGGAATTAGAAAAAGGCAGAGCAGCGCAGCAGGTAGAAGCCACAAGCTTGCAGATCAAGTGAGTGCTACACTATCAGATACAGCTGCACCATCAAGATCTCACACTGCGTGTCTGGAACAATATGATAAAGACCAATTGGAGAGGGGAATCTGTAGACAGGAAATATGAAACAAGATGAGATTGAAACCAAATAGATCTACCTTTGGTGTGTAACCGAATAGTTTATCAAATGATTGGATACACATCACAATAATCACCAGCATTTGTGGAAACAGAGAGGTACTAACAACTGAAATGGAAAACCTTTCATGTTTTTTTAAGTGATCTTTTAAATCTATTATTATTATTTCATAGGATACTGATGTTGTATAGGTGCACTTGTAGGCTACTCCCAGTTGATGAATTTCACAGGTCATGAATAATAAATGACGATGTGCAAAATGTAAGTAAAACGGGTCACTTTCTACTCCATATAAAACCTTGTTTAGTGACAAGAATGGTTCACTACAAGAGCAGCTAAGCAGTCTACTCCCTCTCATCAAACTTGTATTTTACAACCATAGATCCTGTGTAAGATCTTACCTTCATGCATGTGGAAATATAAACTGGAAGACAGAACAAAATGAGCTGAAAAAGGGGCAGGGATAAATAAGGTCTATACAATATGTCTGTGATTCAATCACGGACCTAAAATATAGTTTTTTATTTTATTTATTTTTTAAGGAATAGACAGATAGGTCATACCATGTCTTGCCCATATTAACTCTGGAAAATGACAACAACATTTTGAAAAGCTGTTAAAGCATTTATTTCAACAACACTTTTTGACATTTTTAAACATTTGCCTTTAGCACTTATGTTGTCATGGATCAGCCAGGCTCCACCACCACACAATCACAGAGATCGCTGTCACCTGAGTACTAATCATCCGCACCTGCACGTCATCTGATCATCAGCACAGTTAGCACAAAAGCACTCACCTCACACAGTCACATTGTCTGGTCTTGTTTGAGTAAGGACTCACTTCCCTGTTACTTTTACTTTCACTTTCCTACGATTGACGTTTAGTGTGATCGTCTACTGTCCTGTTTCTCCAAAGTCTCCATGAGTCCTGTCATCACTCAGCTACTTACCTCTCTCTGTTCCTCTGTGTGTGCTCCAGCGATCTCTCACCACAGCATCCACGATCTCCTTCATCATCTGCAAAAGAACTACAGACTGTCAGTATATCTCACCATCATTATTCAAATATATTCTCCATTATCATCACCCACTAGTGCTCACCGCTACTTGTTTCAATAAACCTGTTTTTTATCAGTATCGTTTAAAAATAAGTATTCTAAGAGTGAAATTGTTTAGCAGTTTCAAAGCTTGCATTATAACTCATCTCCATGGCGTAGGATTATTAAATCAGAGCACATAAAAACCGAAGGTCCTTTCCTGTTGAGGTTTCAAAGAACCCATTATACACTAATTCAAACACACTCTTAGAAAGAATGTGTCAAAAATGACACAACCTGTGTTAAATTTTAACACATCTGTGGGTGAGCTCCAGGACTACTAGATTTGTGTTAATTTCAACTCATTCACTGTGTTAATGAGTTTAACACACTAAATGTGTCAGAAAGGTTAACATAAAAGATGTGTAAACATGTGTAAAATATGTGTAAAAGATGTGTAAACATGTGTAACATTACCACATTATGTGCTATCCTTGGCTACACACACTGTGTTAAGAAAGGTATCTAAAATCCTAAATCCTAAACAAAATAAGCATTTGACAAAATAAAGTCTGTGGTTGATTATCTTATTTATTATGACTGACATATCAACAATTAAATTCAATCCAGAATAGAACAATACAATTTAAAGCAGTCAAAAAGGAAATGTCCAACATAGGATAAAACAGTTATTTTCTCAATCTCATTAGGTAACATGACACACTTCCCCACCTTCAAAATAATTTCACTTATTTCCAAAACATTTTTGGCTTGATGTACATTGGTGGCCAAGTTTAGAAAATATTAAGCATTTTAATGTTTTTGAAAGAAATCTCTTATGCTCACCAAATATTTTATTTGATACAAAAGTACAGTAAAAACAGTAAATATTGTGAAATATTATTACAATGTAAAACAGCTGTTTTCTATTTGAATATATTTAAAAAATATTTTATTCATGTGATCAAAGCTGAATTTTCAGCATCATTACTCCAAGTTTTCAGTGTCACATGATCCTTCAGAAATCACTCTTATACGATGATTTGATGCTCAAGAAACAGTTCTCATTATTAGTATCAATGTCTGGACCACCCAAGAGGACGTTTGACTGACATGTAACGCAACCAATCACAGTTCGTTTTGTTCTGCGTCATGTTTAGGGGCGTGATAATATATGATGTTGATGTCCCTACAATAACAGACTGGCTGCATCTAATAAATTATTCATTCAAGAACGTTAAACAATGGAGCCGCGAACTTCAAGTACTTTTGAAAATCCAGTGTTTAGTTGATCCTGGTAAGCGCTCATTGTCACAGTTGTAAGCACAATAGCATTCTTCTTCCACGAGGGGTTTTGGTGTCACGGCATTTGTTTCCAGGCGAACCGATAAAGAACACGACACTCACATCTCCCGAACATCCTGTAGAATTCAACCAATCAGATCGCGACTTTGAAACTCCTGAAGTGTTTCCAGAAAAGTGTGACATATGCATCAGTCCCCTGTTTCCTGGATGCAAACGTGTCCACCAACACAAATGTGCTCAGTTCTTCTTCAGAGAAGATCGCAGTTCCAACACTATATAAAAATATAATAGGGAGAGAGAGAGAGGAGAAAATTACACAAGCATCAAATTGTTTTTAATCTCCATCATACTATAATTCAGAATATATATATTTGTAAGTAACACCCTTTTGTCAGCACATTCAAACATTTCAGTTGAACTGTAAACTAAATTATGCCAGATTAAATTTTAATACTTACATTTCCTTAATTCTCTCCAAAAATGCTGAGATTCGTAGGCTTAACTGCAATCAGGGATTTAGGCTAGCCAATTTCAACTTGTTTGCAGTGAAGGGACAGCTGTTTGAGACAAATACACAGTAAGATACATGATGCAAGAAATCCCCATGTGATGATCTTTTTCTTTCCCTCAGTAGTTAACCTACCTGTGCGCTGATAGGCTATGCTTATTAGGCACCTTCCTGGTCAGGTCGGACTCCTTGGCCTAATAATAGATCAAAAGAATGCAAAAATAAAAACTTAAGCTGTTTAGAATGCTTGATTTGATATGAATGAATGATTTAGTGAATTTTACTGCAATGCTTACCTGAATAAATTAAATCTGGTGAGACTGAACACGGTGGTCGGTGGAAAATGGTCCATCTTCTGATTGGTTCATTTGCTGTGTAATAAATAATAGACATAATGCAAAGGTCACTTATTTTATATAAAGTTAGCACATGTAACGTTATTGTATGCTAACAGTTAACGTTACCTAGCCTGCACATCACTCAAGAGCACTTATGACATATTGCTAATCATTTCAGCAAACTTTCAAATCCACTACTACGATTACATTTTATACGTAACGTTAATCAAATTAATAAAGAGTAGACGATTTTTAAAACACCCTTACAAATAACATTTTGTGTATTGTAAATCGAGTAGCACTGTAAGTTACAATCTAGGTGCGGTCACGTTTAGCTACCATTGCTTGGCGAAATTTTGCGTGTAAAATCCATTAATAAAGGTCTCTTCATTATCTGGAATTTCGTGTGAAAGTGGAAAAAAATTATGCCGATTTTGAATCGGGGTTTCCACGCAAATTCGCAGCATTGGTCAACATAAAGCTACTTGGTTTAGCCGTTCTTCACCTAACTTTAACTGCTAACGTTACACTATTGACAAAAGTCGAGTTTTTTGCCCGCAAAATCTCGTCGTAACCTAGCTTTTAAGCCAGTATTAAAATAACAGTAGCAGGAAATATTGTTTTTGAAAATGAACATGAGTAAAAAAAATAATTCAAGTACAGCTTACCTCATGACTTTGAGCATCACCGGCGTGATTCGGCGCGAATCATCTCCTCCCTGGTAAAGAGGTGGTTTTCACGAACAGTTTTGACGCGAGGGGTAGTCGATAACGAAGTGATAAGGTACATGTTTTATTTTCAACAATATAGTAAAAACAAAATAGTTGCTGTCGTTAACAGACTTTTATCTACTAACGTTAACGTTACTGAACTGCAACTGACTGGAACTGGATTATGTTCACTCAAAAGTCACCTTATTGGTTGGTTCAGTTTGACTAGCTAATTTAAATAACGGTCGCGTTATAAAAATTAACACATTAAAATGTGTAAGCACATCAGTCTACTCATAATGTGTTAAATGCTTTGAGTAAATACCCAAGTTGTGTAAACTTTAAACTACACATGGATATGTGTAAAATAGATTATTTTTTATACACAGTTTTAGTTAATATTGACACAAAATGTGTAAATTAGAGTGTTACACATAATTTGTGTAATTTTTCTACACATTCCTTCTAAGAGTGCATCCTTGTGTCTTTTTGCAGACTTGGTAACTGTTTTATTTGAGAAATGTATTTGGGGAAATACAGTAATAGGCTTTTTACAAGATTGATCAGACATTTCATGAGGCCTCTATTGTGCGTTTATTGTAAGATTATGTATTCAAATAACACACAATCCTACTATTATTTCTTGATCGAGTGTGTAAAGTTCATATGTAATCCCTTATTGTCTGTCTACAGCAGTAAAAGTACATTTTGTTAGAAAAAGATAGAAAGCCAGTGACTGTGGTTTTGAGTTTATCTCAGTAGAATTTAAAAGTGACTTAATTTTTTTATTATTATTATTTGATTATTTTATTGATGTGGGACTAAACATCTTTTATTTATTTATTTTAATTTATTAATGTGACTATGTTTATGTAACATGCATTTATTTGTATTATTTATATTTGTATAAGATATATTATTTAAAAATCTAGAACTTTTTCTAGAACTATTTGTAGGATTTGAGGGTGAACCAAACACAAATGAATCTTCCAGATGATTTGTTCAAGCATAATTTCACATAAAACTCAACACCTGAGACCCCAAATCCCCAATCCAGAACCATAAAATCCAGACTCCAGGCAGTCTACGCTAACCAACGAAAAACCCCAGGTAAGAACTTTACAGCCATGCAAGCTTCAAAGAGATGACCACAGCTAAAGGAAGAACGTATCAGTGTTAGATAGTTTGGAAGAGACTGATTGGTTCAGAGATGGCACAACTCAGGACCCACCATGATAACGGCAGAGGTTATTTGATCCCAAGACAAAGGATTTAAAACAGACCTCCTTCTTAAGGACCTCTGAACGACCCCAGGGTTGAAATCTCTTAAAACCACAGAGACTGAGACTTTACATATCAAAATACATAAATTCATCCCAAAACAATTTCTGACTGACTTTATAATCAAACATCATTCAACTACATAATTCTATATTATGCCTACGACATATATTATGCTTAGATCACATATGTGTTATCTAATTGTTATAACTATTAGATGTTTAAATGAAAGTGTGTCTTGTTTCCTATCAGTACGATCATACGTTCTTAATCAGAAGATAGCTTGATTGAGAGTAAAGAGATAACAGATAAGGCATGATTTAAGATGAGAGGTGAAGAAAATGCCTAATTGGTCAGAACTCATTCAGGAGGCTGGACAAACATTTGAGTTTAAAATCTTAGGACACGAACAAAGCAAGGAGAAGATTTCAGAATGCATTAGAAGATACATTGAGTAGTCATGGAGTAGCCATGACGGAGTAACCATGTAGACGAGCAAACGAAAGAAACCAAATCAAGATCAGAAGAACATGTTAAACAGCTTCATTCAAGCCATCTAACTACTCTCGTCTCAATTTTCTTTCTCTTACTTAGTTTTCTTTTCCGTTGAGAGTCTCGGCTCTAAGTTACGTTTTGCTACAAAGTTTCGGTTAAACGATTCGACTGCAAAGCCCGCTTCCAACTTCAAAGACTTTCTATTCATCCGCCAACACACCACATGATTGGCCGCCCAAGGATACCACCAGCCAATCAACGAACCCAGGAAACCCCCTTTTACGCTGACAAAAAGAACCCTCAAAGGAACGCAAAGACAAGCAAAGCAAGTAGCCTCTAGTCTAGACTCTTAAAGGGATACTCCACTTTTTTTTTGCCATTCCATTTTACAACTCCCCCAGAGTTAAACAGTTGCGTTTTACCGTTTTCGAATCCATTCAGCCGAACTCCGGGTCTGGCGGTATCACTTTTAGCATAGCTTAGCATAGATCATTGAATCGGACAGGACCATTAGCATCTATCTCAAAAAAATGATCTATGCTAAAAGTGGTACCGCCAGACCCGGAGTTCGGCTGAATGGATTCGAAAACTGTAAAACTCAACTGTTTAACTCTCGGGGCATTGTAAAATGAGCCTATTTCCAAAAAAAATGGAGTATCCCTTACAATAAATAGTGTTTTCACTAGTTTGGATGAACGTTCAAATGAACGCTGGACGAGTCATTTGCTAGGCTGTAATAAGTGATTCAAATTCCCTATAAATTAATAAATAATTCCTTTTGAGCTAAATTGACCTGTCTGACCCTTACATTGGCACACTTTTTACTAATTATCAGATTACCCTTGAATTGAAAGAACTTTGACACTTTGAACTGAATCACCATGGTAGGATATATAGGTTGCAAGAGAATCACCATGGTAGGATATATAGGTTGCAAGAGAGTGTAGAGATTCTTTGAGAGCTACATGAGAAGAACTCTGCTTTGGCAAATAAAAATGACACAGCCATTTACCTTTTAAGGATTTAGCCTAATTCATTCTTCATGTAAAGCTGTTGCCTTAACTTGCCCAAATTAAACTCCCAAGTTTTATAAACACTGGCCAAAAGAAAGCATCACTCTGAATGCATGACTAGCTCCAGCTGGGAGGCTCTAGTAGTCCATATGAAGATGGAGTGTTACATCTTCACATTGTCCCTTGATATGCCGCCAGCCTATTGGACAATTAACAGAGCCTGAAGCCAGAAGAGAACCTTCCGTCATCACTCTCTTCTTCCATAAACAGGAGCTGATGAAGAGAGCAGCAGGGTGTTTGAATAAGTGCCATCTCACACCAGGCCTAATCTCCCCACAGATGCCTCATCTGTGTCCTCTAATGAAGACTAAACTTACTCTCAGCAGCCGCCTGATTGAGGCGAGGCGCTGCTGCCTTAGAGAGGAACTGTAAAGAAATCAAGAGAGACAGGAAGGTTTAATCAATCAAGATTTTATTTTTTTAAATATCTCAACACATTGGACTGAAGTTTTGATGAGGGAGATGATGAAACTGTTTTGAATGAGTGGCAAGAAAATCTTGAAAAAATTCTCTGTTGCCTGAGACAGTTCAATAGCCCGCTCGTGTCCTGCAACGTGAACTTTACAGGACATTCCACTACCTAGATAAGAAATTGTATAGTGAATGTATATATAAAGGCTATGTATATGTATATGTATATGTATATGTATATGTATATGTATATGTATATGTATATGTATATGTATATGTATATGTGTATGTATGTATATACATATATATATATATATATATATATATATATATATATATATATGTATATGTGTGTGTGTATGTGTATGAAGTCCAAATGCAAACCTGCAAATGGTATAGGGAAAAACAATATATCAATTAACAGGAAATAGAGAGAAAAAAGTCACTGCGCACTGCACAAACTTTAACTAAAATAAATATATTGCAAATACATTTTTATTCAGTTTAACTCTTTCCCCTCCATTGACAGAATTTTCCGGCAATCCATGTTTTCACTGTTATTCGGTAGGGGGAGCTATTACGCATCTTCTGAAATAGTACTGAATCTCCGGATCAAAACACTCAAAAATAGAGGCAGATCTAAATGAGAGTTTGCAGTCAACCTCTTCACCAGAAATTAAAAGGTCAAAAAAAAATATATATATATATATATATGGATGAATCATCATTCACAATCAGATCATTAATGCATTCAGAAAATAGATATGGAAAATTTAAATTTAAAGTCCCCATGAAATCAGAAATGAATTTTTTTACGTTTATATATTAGCCTTACTGTTGTCTATAAGCTAGTGTGCTCCAAAACAATGACAAAATTCACATTTAGAAGATATTAGCATTCAAAACTTAGTCTTTTGCTTCTGCCAAAATGGATCAATGATTTTGATGACATCACTCTGCACTTCAGCTTCTCATCAGGTTTTCTGCCCAATCAAATGCTCTCTAGAATCTAAAGCATCCCGCCCCCACATTATAAATAGACGCTGAAGCTACGGCTAAAATCAGTCACTTGTTCACACATTTACTATTTTCTACATGGTGAATGGCACATAGTGCACTATATAGGAGATAGGGGATGATTCAGACAGTGTAAATATGCTTCCCATTGGTGCGATGAAGTCTGGTTTCACATTAGTGTCACGCAAACCGACGCAGCGAGTAGTGCCACGCGGTCTGGAGACACAATTGCACAGAGCAAATCATATGCGCGAGTCAAAGCAGGCCAGAAAATGTATAACCGTATTGAAACGGTTAGAGATTAGAAGAAAAGGAGAAACTGTGAAGGGAAAAAGAAGAAACTGACTTTGTTGAGCTCAACTGCTCTGGGAGAGCTGATATAAACTAAACTCTATTGGCTTTTTAAAAATGGGGAGGAGTTGTATATGTCCCGCCCTGTCTTCCTGTTTCATTGTAAAGTGAACTTCTACAAATGAGTATGTATGTTTTTTATCTAGTTGTTAACACGTTGATTTTATTTTTAAGATGTTTTGTTATAATGTTCAAAGTGTTCTTTTGATTGACAGTGCTTACTATTGTTTTGTTTACAAAAGAAATATATTAGCCTATTCTGATTAAGATCATGAATGCCTTAAGATGCTTTTTTCCATGGATGTCTTAAAGTAGTTTTGAGAAATATCATTAAAAGGATTTACACTTACATGAGACATGTTCTCTAAAAAAGCTTTGAGCGGCTTGCTTTCAATGCTGGTGTCACACAACCAACTGTGTCATCTAATAACCAAGATGTTACTGAAATATAATAACAGTTTACTTTGCTGTCGGCAAGCACAAATACAAAAGTACATTTAAACAAAACAAGGAAACCAAGCAAAAAATATACATACTACACACACACCATAACAGAGCTTAAGTATAGTCCAGAATAATGGTTTATTGCACATGCTGATCCACTAAATGAGTATGAGTGAAACAATCAAAATTAAACAATCAGTCCCTGCTGGAGTGATAAAACAAACCACGACAACCTGTGGCTAACAGGACATAGATCAAGGATAAACACCATTGCATCAAGCACAAGCACACGGTGGTCACAGCCGACACACAGCGAGTAGAAAACTCACAGCAGTCTGGTTACAGAACAATGCAGCAGGCAGCAGTGTACTGACTTGAACCACCAACAATGCATTTGAATCCAAGAATGTTATATGGATGTGAAGGAACAAAAGAATGTTACATAGATGAAAAGGAATGATAGAGAAAAACAGTGAGAGAAAAGATGTGAAGCAGTAGTAGTTAACAAACTTCAAGTCAAATATACGCAGGCCTAGATGTGCTGTGTTTGACAGAAACCTGGCTAAAACCAAACGATTACATGACTTTAAATGGTATTTAAAGACATTCTTAACTCTATTGGGGTTAGACAACACGTGTCAGGACCTACTCATTGTCGTAATCATACTCTAGACCTAATATTATCTCACGGAATCAATGTTGATGCCGTTGAAATTCTGCAGCAGAACGATTACATCTCAGATCATTATATTGTCTCGTGTAAACTTCATTTAGCCAAGGCTGCAAAGCCGACTCCGTGTTACAAATATGTTAGACCTATCACTTCTGCCACTAAAGATTGCTTTATTATTAATCTTCCTGATCAGTTTCATCATCTCAGCATCCCAGATAGCTTAGAAGAACTCTATTGCAACAGAAACTTTTAACTCTTTTTTTCCAGTACTTTAGACAAAGTTACTCCCTTGCGCTTAAAGAAGATTAAAGAAAAATGGAGCGCAACTGGAAGAAAACAAAACTAGAGGTATTTCGCATTTCATGGAAAGAGAGCTCGATTGCATACAAATAAAGTTTCAAGCCCAGAAGTTTCCAAGCAGCACAGCAGTAATGACTTTATGAACTTCTTCACTTATAAGATTGATAATATCATGGAGAAAATTATAACTATGCAACCGTCTACTACAGTATCGCATCAGGGAGTGCATTGTAGTCTCCCTAAAGAAAAATTCTATTAATTCATTACTATAGGAGAGGAAGAATTTTCTAAACTTGTTAAATCATCTAAATCGACAACATGTATGTTAGACCCTATACCGACTAAGCAACTGAAAGAGATGCTTCCAGAGGTCATAAATCCTCTTCTTAATATCATTGATTCATCTTTGTCATTACGATACGTACCAAAAACTTTTAAGCTGGCTATGATTAAACCAGTTGTTAAAAAAACACAACTTGATCCTACAGAATTAGTCAATTACAGGCCGATCTCGAACCTTTTCTGTCAAAGATACTAGAAAAGGCAGTATCTTCACAACTATGTTCCTTTTTAGAAAGAAATGATATCTGCGAGGATTTTCAATTAGGATTTAGACCGTACCATAGTACTGAGACAGCTCTCATTAGAGTCACAAATGATTTGCTCTTATCATCCAATCGTGGTTGCATCTCTCTATTAGTGTTACTCGATCTTAGTGCCGCATTTGACACTATCGACCACAACATTCTTTTAAATAAACTCGAAAATTATGTTGGCATTAGTGGAATTGCATTAGCATGGTTTGAATCATACTTATCTGACCGTTATCAGTTTGTAGCAGTAAATGAAGAGATGTCTTATCGATCACAATTTCAGTATGGTGTACCACAAGGCTCAGTACTAGGACCATTGCTGTTCACTCTGTACATGCTACCCTTGGGAGATATCATTAGGAAGCATGGCATTAGTTTTCACTGTTATGCTGATGATAAGCAGCTCTATATTTCTTCACACCCTGACGAAACTTACCAATTCACAAAATTAACGAAATGTATAGCTGATATAAAAAAAATGGATGACTAGCAACTTCCTACTATTTAATTCTGAAAAAACAGAGATTCAAATTATTGGACAAATCTAGAATACTGTCTAACACTTGATGGCTGCTCTGTCAAGTCTTCGTTAGGAACCTGGGTGTGTTCTTTGATACCAATCTTTCATTTAAAAGTCACGTGTCTAGCATCTGTAAAACTGCATTTTTTCATCTTAAACATATATCTAAATTACGTCATAAGCGCTCAATGAAAAATGCAGAACAATTAGTTCATGCGGTCATGACATCAAGGCTAGATTATTGTAATGGTAATGCAGCAGCTCGAGTTTTTACCAGAACCAAGAAATATGACCATATTAGCCCGGTTCTGTCAACACTGCATTGGCTCCCTATTAAACATTGTATAAATTTAAAAATATTGCTGATCACCTACAAAGCACTAAATGGTTTAGCTCCGCAGTCCGCAGTACTTGAGCGAGCCCTTAATGCATTATAGTCCTTCACGTCTATTGTGATCTCAAAATTCTGGCCAGTTGATAATACCTAGAATATCAAAATCGACTGCTGGCGGTAGATCCTTTTCCTATTTAGCACCAAAACTTTAGAACAATTTTTCTAACATTGTCCGGAAGAGCAGACACACTCTGTCAGTTCAAATCTAGACTAAAAACATCTCTTTTGCCTAGCATACACATAACACATTATAGACTTCTATAATTCAATGTTAGGCTGCATAGTTTAGGTCAGCCGGAAACAGGAACACTTCCCATAAATCCTGATGTACATGTTACATCATAAGAAGGATGGCGTCTACGCTAATATTAGTTTCTCTGTTTATCCGAGGTTTACCGCAGTCCGCCGGATCCAGGCCGTATCCAGATCTGATGAAGGACCTGCGCCTGGACACGATGACAACGCAGTCCTGAAGTGTCAACCAGTCCCTCCCCTGTTTACTGAAGTCAGCTGGATCCAGATCAGATGGTGGACCTGCACCTGGACCCATCCATGACGCATCCCTGAAGTGCCAGCCTCATCATCGACACGACAACCATCGGCACTGATCCTCAACAAACCCGTCTCCATAACGGTGTGATGACTCCGACTTCCAACCAGATGGAACTGGATAAATATTCTGAATGTTCTGATCCAATCTGACTTGGATCATAATTATACACTGTTCGCTGGTTGGCCAGAGGAGAACTGGCCTCAGACTGAGCCTGGGTTCTCCCAAGGTTTTTTTTCTCCATTCTGTCACCTGATGGAGTTTTGGTTCCTTGCCACTGTTGCCTTGGCTTTTGACTTGCTTAGTTGGGGACATTTAATATTCAACAATATTATTGATCTGCCTTACTTAAGGTTGACGATGACGCAATTTTCTTCCAGAAACAAACTTTGTTGTATTATTTTCATGTTATCATTGTGAAACTGCTTTGATACAATCTGTATTGTAAAAAGCGCTATATAAATAAAGTTGACTTGACTTGACTTGAAAGTAAACAGGAACTTAGAGCACACATTTAAAGAATTTAATTTATGTATTTATCACATACCATGTTTTTTTGTTTTTGCTAATTAAACCATAATAAGAAAATGCTTATCCAAACAGCCCTTTCATAATAACTGCATTTATGGTCATTGAAATGGATTTCGAAGCTTCTCAGACAAGGCATTTTGCACTGTACATTTCTATAATAAAAGAACCATTTCCCTCTGTCCGAGAAAAAGAAATCTAGCCGCCGGCTTGTTCCAAAACTGCATGCATGCTGAACTGTCCTTTATTATAACAAGAGATCATAATGGATGACCTGAATAAAGAACAGTTGATTACATGATTCAAACTTTCAAATGACCCCTCTGGTTCCATCACAGAAAATTGTCACAAAAAATAGCCTATGAAAGCAGCGTGAAGCCTCTAACAGCAGCGAATAGTGTCAAAGCCTTTAATTTAATCTGCTTCTACCTAATGTGCCATTCTATACGGTAGAGTAGGCGTGCTGTCCTGTACCCAGAGGTGGTGAAAGGACCTCCATCTGGATTCCTGTTGCTTTCAAAAACAGACGAGAACATTGGAACGGATCTATGTGTGTGTACATTTCTATGCAATGCCATCTGTCAAGGCTCTAATACTCGCAGAAACAGATGTGCCGCCTCATGTTATATGGATGAGAATGGCAGGTAAGAACTGCATTTATGGATTTTTTTTTGTTACAGATCCTCATTTAGTCCTGTATGCACCCAGAGGCAATGACCTTCTTCACACTTACAACATTTTACATGCCTGTTGAACCTGTAGTGGTCGGATACTGCAATAGGGACCACATGCAGTGTGCAAACTCCATTTTTCAGTAAAACAAACAACGTTTTCCAATGAGTAGTGGAATAACTTAAATATATTCTAAATATTGTTATATTGTTGAAACTCCTACAAATGCATATGCAATAAGGTCAGCCGCAAAACAATAACTTTCCACGCTTTTTCAGCCCTAATTTTACACTTCATGTCTTTAGTAAATCTGCTAGTTTTTAATGCCAAAAGAGGGTTTGCGCTGGCACAAGCTGTTAGTAAATCTGGCCTTTAATGATACAAAGTTCTTCAATTATGAAACATAATTTTAGCTGTATAGCAGCTCTTAAAATGACAAAGTGTTATCATTCAGCTCAATTAAGTTGTTGATTGATGTTGATTCAATTTGGTTCAATATCAGTGTTAATGTTGCAAAATTAATTAGTTATGAAGTTAACTCATTTAAACTAAAAGCAGCTCTGCACAAGATAATCGTGTCAATATTTAGCTCATGTCAGATACTAGATTCAATAGTGCAAAGTTCCTCAAAGTATGAAACAAGTCAGCTATACGCATCTTAGCTTTACAGAAGGCAATGTGTCTTTATTAATCTCAAGTCAGTTCAATGTTGATCCGATTCAGTTCAATAACAGTGTCAATGTAGCAGTTCATCAATTATTAAACAAATTAGATTCAGATAAAACAGCTCTACAGAAGACAATTGTCAATTTTCAGCTCAATTTAAAATTTCAAATAAGTCAATTTAGTCTTATCCAATAGTGTCGGTGCAGTCAAGTCAATAATATTACTGAATAATATTAAGTGTAAACAAGCAGTGAATTTTTACTGATTTAGGCTAGACAAAATGTTAAATCGCCATAGCTAATCTGTGGTTGACTTTCTGAAACCCACAAAATATAGACTTTGTAAATTACAGATTTATTGCAGCCCATTTCTGTCATTAGCTTCAATGTAGTTACAGTATAGCAACAGTTTCTCCAACACTGATGGTGGTCTGAAGAGTAGGTGAAGGGCATGTTTGTATGAGGTCTAAAATAAACTCATCCTACTGTATATGGTATATTTGAAACAATGCTTTAAAATTCCTGCCAGAACAACATTTGCATTTGAAGCTTAATTTCAGCAATGACACATCAAACAAAGCAAATTGCAGATTTATTAAAGTTAATTAAGACCAACAATCTTCCTCAGTTGTTATTGGTTGTCAGTTCTTACTTAATTGTTTGTTGTCTTTTAATTGCATGAGAACTAATGAACTAATAATGTTTGAATTTGTGCACCATTATGCTCATAAAATGATGCAAATGCTTTCAACTGAAATCTCCACCTTTTCAATCTCTCTCACGGTCATCTGGCCTGACTGGAGCTGTGACCTTCTTAATGAGCTTTGGTGGGTGGGTGTGCCATGACCTCTGCCCTCATAACTCTTAATAACTCTAATCATACTTCCAGATCATCTGTCATTCTTAAAATCTTTGTGACCCTTGCAGTATTTCTTAGACTGTCATAAGTGAGTGGTAAAATCTGTGGTTCTTCATTTCATGTTGTGCCCTCATTAATGCTCTTATACCTCTCCATATCTGTAGAAAACATGTGATGATTAATCAGGTTGCCATGGCTACAAGGAGGTTAAGTGAGAAGGAAGATGGCAGTTAAATCATCCAAACTCATATATAACTCATAGCATGCACAAAAATACTGTCAAAACTAAAAAGCCACCTTTATCTGGAAAAAAACAACTCATAATTGACTGTAAACTGTCTCAGAGCAAAAATGATCAGTAAGCCAATGTTTTGACAAACAGCTGTTATGTTGCTTAATTAAAAAGACTTCTAAACAACAGTTAAATAAAGTTAAAGCTCTTTCCCTGCCAGTATTTTTGTATAAAATAAAAAAAAATGTTGTTTGCATATATCTGAACATGCAGTATGCAGTATGTCAAAAGAAAGAACACAGCCTCTGCTTTCTTGCATTCCTTTTTTATTAACACTTGAATGTTTTTAAGTTTCATAAAAAAAATAAAAAAAAAATTTTGAACAAAAAGCTGAGAAAATAACGTGCATAAGCAATGCTTTTATCACTTGTTTTTGCTCCTCCATTTTGATCCAGAGATTTGGTACTCTTTCAGAAGATAGATATAGATATTCCCTACAATATAACAGTGAAAACATGGAAAGCTAGACAATTCTGTCAATGCCGGAAAGTATTGTCTCATAAATTTCAGAAAATTATGTCAATGGTGGGGAAAGAGATAATTTTGACTACATTTTTTTGGTTACACTTTATTTCGATAGTCCACTTAGACATTCTACTAACTATAAGTAACTTTTCAACTACATGTCAACAAACTCTCATTGTATTAGTAGTCAGTAGACTGTTATGGTTAGGTGTTAGGGTTCGGTGTTAATACTTGCAGTAGAATGTCGGTTGGGGGAACATCAAAATAAAGTGTTAGCAGATATTAAGTAGACAGACAGTCAACTAATCCTCTACTGACAGTCAGTTGACATGTAGCTGCAAAGTTTTTTATAGTTAGTAGAATGTCTAAAGTGGACTATCGAAATAAAGTGATATCCATTTTTTTTTTTTTTTTTTTTTTTTTTTTTTTTTAACTCCACCAATGAAAAAATTGTGTCCGGGTTGAAGCACACCAGAATCTCTACTCTTTTTTTACATCAAGAAAAAAATAATTCATCACATGCCAGAAGTTTAGTTTATTTACTTAAGAGCTCCTGATTCATTAAATTCCATAAAAAACAACCACGGAGCAACAGAAGCAAGCTAAAACTTTGACAAAGTGAGTGTGCACCAATCTTTTCTTACATAATATACTCTTTTACTCTTTTCATAATGAAAACTACTACTTCCAGGAAAATTCTCAGCCAATCATCACAAACTTAACCAGAACTTCATTATGCAATCACAGTATTAGAGCAGTTTTCAATGGCCTTTGCAAAAATCTCTTTATAACAAGCTCAGAGAAGCTTTTATTAATCTAAATATAGGCTGTTGAGACTAACCATACACCCTTCTTTTTTAGATGTTTTATTGGCATGCTCCCCAAACACCCTATAACTGTTAAAGCAAATAATTTATGCATGACACAATCTCAATCATTTTAATCATAATTCAAGTTGAAAATGTATTAATTGCACTAATGCTTCTCCTAATAAAATGAATAACTGCAAATTAGATTTCCAGTGTTTACTCTTTCACTAATTAACTCAGATGAAGATAATGTACTGACAGACATTGCTGACAGAGACGCAATCTGAAATAAAATCCATACTGTGAGATTTGCTATTGGCAGAGTGACCAGACAAATCCTCCATGAAGCTTCTGTCATCAGTGTGGGTAAGGAAAACATTTGGTAAGTTGTGTGTGAATGCAAAGGCCATGCTTTATCCAGTTAAACAATGTGTTCTTAGGTTAAAAAAAGTGACAGGCCATACAGTAGATGTCAAACAAACAGAACTACCACTTTTACTGTGCAGACATTTCTAAATGTCAGTGATGCATTTAACAATCTCTTCGTCAGATCTGTCCAAACTCCAAGGACACTGCAGATCGAGCACATCTGTCAAACACTTCCTTAAATCTCCAAAGACATCGACTTTGGGCAGGGAAAGACTGCCTAAAAAATATAATTCCCTGTGGATTTCTAGCAGTGCTTGTTTATATTAAAATGTCAGTAGCAGTTAAAGGCCTGTTACTTCAGGGGTCTGGTCTGTCAGCATCTGCTGGAGAGGAAGGAAAAGTCTCACCAAATTTCCCATTCAATCTCAGACCTCAGACATCTCAAAGCCCATTAGAATGCTTTAGCTGACCGTGAAGGATCTCGGCTGAAACTAAAATTATAAAATGAATTGTGTCATTATTTTTTTGGAGTGTAATGGTGGCATAAGCCAATAATTTGTACATTCGCTGTAATCATCACCTTCAACTTTTCACATCAAAACATTAAATGATATTTTCGAGGCCTTATTGCTCAAGATAGTTTCAGGGTAGTAAATCTGCCATTTAAAGTAAATAGTTTTGTATTTTAACGGGACCATTTACTCACTCTTACGTTCTAAACCCATATGCTAATATAATTTTGTAAAACATAAGGGGTGGGGCGGGGCGGGGGGGATGAACTATCCCTTCAAGTATGGCCTTTAAGAATGACTGACAAGAGGGGTCTGACAGCAAGGACTCACAATTATCCATCAAAACTGACACATGCAAAATACTCAAACATTCATCAAACTTTTCTTATTGTAAAAGCTATAAAGAGAATGTAACTAAAACACTCTCTGTGTTGCCAGACAATAGAGTGGTGAATGATTTTTACAGGTTTCCATTATTATAGTGTGACGGTCATGATAGTTCCATTGATGACAATAGCTGCGTCCCAATTCAGAGGCTGCATCCTTCGAAAGCCGCATTCGAAGGCTGATTGTGTCACAGCAGTGCGACTAAGGCTGTCCCAATTCAGCAGCTCCTTCAAATGCGGCCTCAAAAATGCATCCTCATTACCCGGACAATGAAGGATTCAACAGATGGATCCTTCACAACCTAGATTATTTTTTGAGAAAAATGGCCGGATTACACATTTTTAAATGCAGGTATTGGGTTTCTTACTGGAATATCTAATGATACAAATGTAAAAAATAAAAGCAGTTCAAATGTTGACTTATATCTTACTGAGACACGATTTTATATATTTTATACTCTTTATTATTTACATAAAAAGACCAAGGTGAACATATTAAGACGGGTTGTGAACCGTTAGGGTTAGGGTTATCAGATAGTTTGGGTTAGGGTTAGGGTTAGGGTTAGGGTTAGGGTTAGTGCACACTCACTTTGTCAAAGTTTTTGCTTGCTTCTGTTTTCAGATAGTTGAATATAACTTTTAAAAAAAGTCCAGTGCAAACATTATTGCCGCTCGTCAACGGCAGCTGTCACAGTTGCTAGGCGACGAGAGAAATGTAGAAGCCTAGACTGTCCCATTTACATTTAAGCCACGCCTTCTAAGTCCACATCCTTCGAAGGATGCAGCCTCTGAATTGGGACACAACAAGCGATTGGGCTAAAGGCAGCAACTTCAGTTCCCTTTCAAGGGAACTCGCGTTGCGTCGAGTTTGACGCTATGGGAACGCTTTGCGTGATGATGTCTTGAAGCACATGTAAAATCAGTCCAATGGCGTGGCGGAGCGTCAGATGCGGGTGACGTCACGTACCAGGAAACTATAAAGCCTGCTTGAAAACAGAGAGCGACAGCTTCTGTGTCTTCAGTAGCGCTTTATGTGAAATCTGTCTCTGTCTATTTATTGTTGTCTGTCACATTATGCAATCCAGCGATCAGTTCAGAATGTGTGTGCATCCCTGCCCGCGTTTTTATTATGGGTAGGGACACTCACGTTCTGTGTATTGTTTGTTTGGGAGAGGAGCATGCCCAGTCAGCACTCGAGGGTGCTGGCTTGTGTGCATTGTGAGGCGCTGTCCATGCGCTCGCTCCGATCCCGGCTGAGTTTCTTCCGGGAAGCTCGCGCTCCCCAGGGCTCGGGTCCCGCTGCTGCCGAGGCACAGCGGCGATCTCAGTCCTGGGGTTCGCAAATGGATCTATCAGCGGGGTCTGAGACGGGCTCTGCCTTATCTCAGCCCTTGCCTGATAGACCCGGTGTTTCTCATCAGGGTGCGGAAGCACGCGCGGCGGTTTCTTCCCCCCTGATGGTTACACAAACACTGCAATTGTCCAGTTCTGAGGAACTGGATGTTGTTAATGTTGAAGAATTGCTGGATGTAGTGACAAGAGCAGTCGATAGACTATGTATTGTGTGGCAATCTTATAAACAGGACGTTCGTTCAAATAAATAAATAAATAAATAATAAACTTGACGAACGCTTCCTGCCCTCACGTGCACAATCACAACGCCGAAATCTGCCGTTTTTCCCCGATCTCCATACTGAGGTGTCGAGATCGTGGGAGAAACCAGTGTCATATAGAGTGTTTAATTCCAAATATATCTGATTATTCCTCTATTTTCTGGTTAAAGAGACATGGTTATGAGGAGATGCCAAAGGTGGGAGAGACGCTCGCGAGCTATCTCTCTCTAGCAACAGCATCGTCCCTAAGTGTTTCGGCATTGCCTAAATAAGCCCCTCAGAGTGACATAAAAAATAAAAAATATATCTCTGGTGGGCAAGGCTTATTCCGCGTGTGTTTATACACGATGTCTTTGCCATTTATGCTAACCCTGCCACTTTGTGTGTTTCGGGGCGCAGTGGTCTCCGGCGAGCACATATCTCAGGGTCCACCCGGAAACGTAGTGGTCCTGGGATGCTTGCCCCCTCCGAGGAGGGTCCTAGAGCAGTCAGTTCAGTCGTTCCCTGCCGGTTCGCCATACAGGGCACTGAATTGGTCGCTCGAGTAACATCTACACCAGTCTTGAGAGGCTGGTTCTCTTAGTAAATTTTTTGTCCTGATGCTCGAGGGCTCAGGACAATGAGGGTAGTCCCCCCCCCCCCGAAGTGCAGCGGTCAACACCTCTTTTCACGGTGCCCGTCTCTCTTCGGTACCCTTAGGGGACCGTTCTGCCAACCCTGCCACCTCTGGTGTTTCAGGGCGCAGCGGTCTCCGGCGAGCACATATCTCAAGGTCCACCCGGAAACGTAGTGGCCTCGGGATGCCCGCCCCCTCTGAGGAGGGTGCTAGAGCAGTCTGTTTGGTCGTTCCCTGCCGGTGCGCCGTTACAGGGCGACGAACCGACTGCTCAACAGCAGGAGAAAAATACGGTGCCGTCTCTCTTCGGTGCCCTCAGGGGACCGTTCTGCCAACCCTGCCGCCTCCGGTGTTACAGGGCGCAGCGGTCTCCGGCGAGCACATATCTCAAGGTCCACCTGGAAACGTAGTGGCCTCGGGATGCCCGCCCCCTCTGAGGAGGGTGCTAGAGCAGTCTGTTTGGTCGTTCCCTGCCGGTGCGCCGTTACAGGGCGACGAACCGACTGCTCAACAGCAGGAGAAAAATACGGTGCCGTCTCTCTTCGGTGCCCTCAGGGGACCGTTCTGCCAACCCTGCCGCCTCCGGTGTTACAGGGCGCAGCGGTCTCCGGCGAGCACATATCTCAAGGTCCACCTGGAAACGTAGTGGCCTCGGGATGCCCGCCCCCTCTGAGGAGGGTGCTAGAGCAGTCTGTTTGGTCGTTCCCTGCCGGTGCGCCGTTACAGGGCGACGAACCGACTACTCAACAGCAACAAAATCCAGAAACCAGTCTCGAGAGACTGGTACCTCTAGTAGAATCTTTGACAGCGTGGAAGCTACTGTCAAATGTTTCTCGTTGGGTCCTGCAGACCGTGGAAAAAGGGTATTAGATACAATTCTGGTAACGCCCACCGCGGTTTATGGGGATCCTGCCCACAATGGTGGGCCCCGAGCAGGTTCTGGTTATGGAACAGGAAGTAAACACTCTGTTAGAGAAAGGGGCCATAGAATATGTACCTCCCTCCAACAGGGAAACCGGGTTTTACAGCCGGTACTTCATAGTTCCAAAGTAGGACGGGGGATTGCGTCCCATTTTAGGTCTTCGAGTTGTCATGCAGCTCAAGTTCAAAATGTTAACATTGAGACAATCGTGCCACAGATTAGTCCGAGGACTGGTTTGTCACGATAGACCTCAAGGACGCATATTTCCATCCGTCCGTGTCATTGGAAGTTCCTGAGGTTTGCTTTCGGGGGCAAAGCATACCAATATCGAGTTCTTCCATTCGGCCTGGCTTTATCACCCCGCACTTTCACCAAATGCGTGGATGCAGCTCTGGCGCCTCTGCGCCTCCGGGGTATTCGCATCACGAACTACATCGACGATTGGTTGATTTTAGCTCAGTCGCATTAGATGGCGGTTCAACATCGAGACGTTGTTCTCGCCCATATGAAAGAGTTGGGGTTACGGCTGAACGGCAAGAAGAGTGTGCTTCTCTATTTTTGAGGACCACTTTTTTAGGCGTGGTTTGGGATTCAGTGTCGATGCAGGCGCGCCTGTCATCGCCACGCTTCGATCCTGGCAGCTGTGAGAAGTGTAAAGCTAGGCCAGCTACTCACTGTCAAACAGTTCCAGAGACTGTTGGGTCTCATGGCAGCAGCTTCCAACGGGATACCTTTTGGACTGCTGTACATGAGGCCCCTGCAGTGGTGGCTCAGGACCAGAGGGTTTTTCCCCGAGGGGCAACCCATTTCGCACAATCAAGGTCACGCGGTGATGCCTACGTGCCTTGGTTATGTGGAAGAAACCTTGGTTCCTGTCCCAGGGCCCAGTGCTGGGAGCTCCTTGTCGTCGCAAACTGCTAACGACGGATGCTTCCCTCACGGGTTGGGGAGCGATCCTGAGGGTCGCTCATCTCAAGATCTGTGGGAAGACCATCATCGTTCCTGGCATTCTATAGACCCC
Source organism: Scardinius erythrophthalmus (assembly GCF_964197995.2). NCBI lineage: Eukaryota > Metazoa > Chordata > Actinopteri > Cypriniformes > Leuciscidae > Scardinius > Scardinius erythrophthalmus. The sequence goes on along the minus strand of NC_138239.1, from coordinate 15,754,890 downwards.
TTTTGCGCCGACGTCACAGTTACGTCACGGCGCTAGCTGGAGGCAAAACAAACGGAAACCTGGAGGCGGCCAACACAAACCAGCACAGATTCGGCTACATAATAAGGAGCTTAAATTATTATTTTTATTATTAAAAGTTATCTTGTTGTGTTCTTGGGTGTAAGAATCAATGAAAAATGAGTATGCTGTATCTGGAATTTTTATTTCTAGAAAATATTCATATCATTAAAATTGCACCGTAGTGTCACTCTTTACATTGTCGTCTTGGCGCTGGCTAGGCAGAACTGCGGATTGAACCACACAAGCCTTTACATGACCATTCAGCACATAGTTATATTATAGGCATCTAAATATATTTATATGTCCTCAGTTTCTCTTTACCCTCGGTTTCTCTAACGGGTAGGTGTAGAAGTCAGGCCACTCAACCGGAGGTAACAGTTAGCGTTAACGTTAATCCTGTCAGTTCGTCCATTGACTGAGCGTGTACGGTCATCTGGTTCCGTCCGTTAAAATTAACTTTTGCAAATAACAGTCGGCGTCCTGGACAGTGAGTGACCTTGCACATTAAGACAAAATCGGATTTTCTCCAGTCATTGTTAAAAAACAAGCTAACAAAACTTGCAAACTAACGTTATTGAAGCGGCCAGAGAGATCTTTCTGCCTCCAGCTAAGCTCCGCCCACACAAATACGTCACCGTGTTTACCAACTGTAAAAGGGTCTATAGCCTAGAGATGTTAGCTGTCTTCCGGGCTCTGAGGAGCTTTATCACAGGTCTCAGGGGACACCATGTGTAGTACATACGGACAACACGTCGGTAGTCGCCTATATCAACCACCAAGGGGGTTTGCGCTCGCGCCCGTTATGCAACTTGGCACGCCATATCCTCTTGTGGTCCCAGGGAAAGCTGCTGTCTCTCAGGGCAGCGTACATCCCCGGGGTCCAGAATATAGGAGCAGACACTCTGTCGAGACAGGGGCTGAGGCCCGGGGAATGGAGGCTCCACCCCGAGGTGGTGGAGCTGATATGGAGGGAGTTTGGCAAGCACAAGTGGATCTGTTTGCGTCTCGAGAGACGTCTCACTGTCCACTTTGGTTCTCCCTCACGCATCCAGCTCCTCTGGGACTGGATGCTATGGTGCAGACGTGGCCGAGGCTACGTCTGTACGCTTTTCCCCCAGTTGCTCTGCTCCCGGGAGTTCTGGAAAGAGTTCGCAGGGACCGGGTTTGCCTGCTTCTGATAGCCCCGCACTGGCCGGGCAGAGTATGGTTTCCCGACCTCGTGTCTCTCCTCGACGGGCCTCCCCTGGAGCTACCCGTCAGGAGGGATCTTCTGTCCCAAGCGGAGGGCTCGATATTTCACCCCCGACCAGAACTGTGGAACCTGTGGGCTTGGCCTCTGAGGGGGCCCAGCGCATAGTGTCAGGTCTCTCAACTGAGGTTGTTGAGACCATTCTACAGTCCAGAGCTCCCTCCACGAGGAAACTTTATGCCCTGAAGTGGAGACTATTCACTTCTTGGTGTAGTGACTGTCGGTTGGACCCAGTTAACTGCCCACTTGGTACAGTGCTGGAGTTCCTGCAAGAACGGTTCACTGCAGGTCTAACCCCGTCCACTTTAAAGGTTTATGTGGCGGCCATAGGTGCTTACCACATGCTTTTGGGTGGAATCTCTGTGGGGAAAGACCCCTTGGTATCTCGTTTCCTTCGTGGCACTTGAGGCTGAGGCCTGCAGTTTGCTCTAGGGTCCCTCCATGGGGTTTGTCCTTTGCGCTGCAAGGCCTTTCCCTGGCCCCTTTTGAGCCTATTGAGGAGGCTCCAGAGAAGTTCTTGACACTGAAAGCTCTGTTCCTTCTAACTATTTTCTGCAGGCCTTCTGTCCTCTTCCTTTTCACGGACCAGGAAAGAACTATTTGCTTTGCCCAGTTCGGGCGTTAGACGCTATGTCCACAGAGCTGCCCTGTGGCTTAAAACTACCAATTATTTGGGTGTTTCGGGTCCCCTAACAAGGGATATCCAGTGTCTAAGCAAAGGATGAGCAAGTGGGTGGTTAGGCCATTTCGCTTGCTTATGAAGCAGCCGGACAGCCTTCTCCTATGGCTGTCCGGTCGCACTCTACTAGGAGTATGGCGGCCTCCAAGGCCCTTATATCAGGAGTTTCCTTACAGGACGTTTGTGATGCGGCAGGCTGGTCCTCACCGCACACATTCGTCAGGTTCTACTCTCTGGATTTGGACTCTACTCCAGGGTCTCATGTTCTGTCTTCCTAGTGCTGCTCACTTGATTTCACACAGGACAGACATTCGTAGCTATGGTGGCGTTGGTATAGACGTTCCCATAGCGTCAAACTCGACGCAACGCGAGTTCCCTTGAAAGGGAACGCCTCGGTTACGACTGTAACCTCGGTTCCCTGAAGAGGGAACGAGCGTTGCGTCACCTTGCCATATCTCCTTCATGCCTGTCAGCGGCTACTTCAGACTTTTTACGAAGCTGTCGCTCTCTGTTTTCAAGCAGGCTTTATAGTTTCCTGGTACGTGACGTCACCCGCATCTGACGCTCCGCCACGCCATTGGACTGATTTTACATGTGCTTCAAGACATCATCACGCAAAGCGTTCCCATAGCGTCAAACTCGACGCAACGCTCGTTCCCTCTTCAGGGAACCGAGGTTACAGTCGTAACCGAGGCGTTATTCAGTCTGACAGTAAAGCCAATTATCATCATGAACCACTTTGCTGTCCACCTGTGGAAGGGATGATTGTGTTTTGGTACTGCTTAGAAATTGTGATGCAAATGTTTCTGTACAGGGAAATGGTGCCTTTCTGATGCTTCATGAAACTTGGAGCAATCTAAAGAAAATGCTGTCTAAAGCCTCCAACAACAACACTATTAAAATACTCCAGCAATCACAGAATACAGATTTGAATAAACACATTATCTTTTGTGACAAGAGAACAGTGGCACAAAAACAACGTTCTGGCCTGTCATTCATTCAGAAAAACATTCAAGACTGACCTCTTGCAATTCCACATTCACAGAATCAGGAGCAGAAAAACCAGCAGAGGTAATTATAGGTACCATCATGTAGGCCTACCATACAGACTGATTCAGCCTTCATTTCAATCCACTTACAGAATAAGCGCTAACCTCCTGGGGTGAATGCTGTATAGATACTCTGGAGAACTCGCTCCTGATTTTGCATCCTTTACACAGTACAATGTGTATAGTTTTTATTATTTACAGCACCAATAAATTGCCTATAAACTTGAAACTGGTTTTATATAAAAGAATACAGGGGGGAGTAGGGTGTGAGCAACATCTCTCTTGCCTCCCTTGAGCCAACAGAGTTTTTAAAGTCATCATAACATTGACAATTTGACAATTCATATTTTCATGGAATATTGCAGTTTTTAATTATTTGTGATTTATCTGAGCACATCATTATTTTGTTTATTTGTTTAAACTCATGTGCCCTCATAGGCTAATCTTTAATCAAAATCACTTAGCCCTGCCTCTTGGAAGCCCTGCCTATTTTCTCTTCTGATGACGTGTTTACTGGTGCGAGATCCCACTCACATTAGATCGCAGCAATAGGCTTGTTTGAGATGCGCCTCTCCTGAAATGGATGCGAGACTAGGCGGCTGGAGTGAGGGGAGGAGTGAAAAAGCATAGGCAAGACGGACAGTTACCCTTTAAAGGAATTCTCCTTGATTGTGAGCATCATCAAGCTTGGATTATCCAAAGAAAATTACTATTAAAAAGAAGAGCTGAACATTAACGAAAACAATACCTATACATTAATTATAAAATTTGTTATGAATTCTTATAGTTATTATTTTGGAATAAACACAAAGGTGAGAAAACTTGTTTTCTCTGGAAAACAGGGACCTCTAGTCACACTGACTATATCTATGTCAACTGTTTCCAGCCGTAACGACCGGGAGAAAGGGGGCCAGCACAAAAAAACGAGTCCCAGAACCAATGAGGAACCTTCAGAGAGAAGACAGAAAAGAGCCAGACAAAAACATCATTAATGAAGACCAGAGAGAGAAAGAAAGCGAGAGACACAGAGAGAGCAGAGGGAGGGAAAGAGAAATCTATTATAAAAGATGAAAAACTGCAAAAAAGGAGGGAAATTAAGGCTTGCTGTCCATCAGTTAACCAATAGATATATAGAAATATATGAGGAACTCATTTTATTAACTGTCTAGCATTTTCGAGGGGTCCTGTTTGAAAATTGTTCTCCCCGCCAGACCAACCACAACCCTCCTGAGAATAGCTAGCTGGCCAGTTTTATAAATATTAAAGAGGGTGAGAAGATGGCGTTTTACTACTCACTGTGAAACTTGTTTTGTTGGAGAGCATGGAAGAGTAGACCAGGTTTGGGTTTAGAATAATGAATATTTCATGTTCGCTCCTTTGGTGCATCTCTCTGCACCTGACAGAGCTTCCTGCCCTCACCACAGCCGTGCCTCAGTTCTCACCATGGACAGATAGTGTCATTTTAGGAGTGTCAGGTCCTGACCTGGCCTGTCTTTAGCTATGAAATGGTGAGGTGTGTGAGAGAAATATTGTATGAGAAGAGAAAAGAAAAGGGGGTGCTGAGTCATTGTGTGTTTAGTTAAGAGGCTGATGAGATAAAAGTCAGTAGTGCTAGTAATGTATAATCTGTGTATAAAATGTATAATCTAATCTCAATAGTATAGCTGATGTCTTTAATATTGCCCTTATTGACAAACACTGTTGCAAAATGTATTGTTGTGGACTAGAGTAACCAGTGATATGCTTATGTTCACTTAAATGGAAATAAAACAAGCTATATATTGACTTCTATATATAATATAGTTGTCATGTTTTAACTTTAATCAATAAATGGATACAAAGCCAACATATACTAAAAAAATACAAAAGACTAAAAAGTCGAAAGTGAATAGGAAGCTGTTTTCAAACTGCCATTCATCGCAATACAACTTCAGCTTCTAAATAGACTGGATTTCAATTAGCAACTCTAAAAATCCTAAATTTAATGAAACGGAGGCAGTGACAGATTCGTTTCATCTGAGTAAAACAGATGAAAAAAGGAATTGGTTCTATCCATTGGTTGTTGATTAGATAAATGCAGATATGAATGTGAACTTGTGGTCCATTGTAAGAAAGGGATGGATTTATGTGGACTAAATGATTAGAAGAGAGAAGTCTGTCATTTCACTAGAATATGACATTTTGGTTAAACGCGGATGGATAGTTCAGTAACAATAGATCGATAAAATGGATTTTTAAAATTCTTAGGGTGGATTTTCATGCCAAATTTAAAGTCTGAACAGCACGAACAAAACACGTTTACATGAAAATGTCAGCCTGCCCCTAATGCTGCAGGGATACTTATGCAGTCCAACTTGACTTTGAATGCCTGACCAGTCGGGGGGAAAAAAGACTAATGATGAGACAGACGTGAGGAGGAACATGAAAATGAGAGAAAATGTATTCTGTTCAAGTAATAGGTTGCCAGTTACGCTCATGGAATATTATCTACTTTATTTTCTAGTTGCTTCAAATCAAAACTCCAACACTAATCTCATAGCAATGACTATTTTATGTTTATAGGCAAACTGGTGGAAAACATTTGAACAAATTTGTACAATCTCATTTGTACATTTTCATACAATCTGCTTATGCCCCAGTTATAGTTATGTTTTTTCTATGATTCACAGCGTACAATTTCATACAGATTCCATGATATTGGGTTGCAGGTTGAAAAACTCTTAATATCTTTAAAAGATACTTAAAAGATACTTTGATACTAGATCTGGCCAATTTTGCCACATCTTGTAATTAGTTCCTTTTCAAATCTTCCTCATAAGAGCTTGTTGTAACAGTCTTGTAAACACAACTTTGTTTCCAGATGGACTGGTGCACCCGGACTGCCGGAAATTGCATTGAAGCCATGCATGCAGAATTAAATATTAATGATAAGTTTTAAATCTTGTCCCAGCCTTACACCACAAAACTCCACTGGAGACACACCACGGTCCTCTGGAGCTAATTTACTGACTGTACCAAATTTTTTTTTGCTGTCCTCAATGGGTGGCAGCTCTTTTAGATATCTTGTCCCCTAGACTTCAGTCACACTCCAGCAGATTTCTTTTTAAGAATATTTAAATGTTCATGCTCATTTCTCATGTTTACATTTAGATTATCTTTGCTGTCATTTAACAATAAAAAGTTAATCTTTAAAAATAAGTTCATCTTTAAAAACACTAATAATTTAGTAACACTTTTATATGTAATCATTACCAAATCTCAAAATATGCATTTTTCATTCTGCACACTATAATGTTATGATGCCCAAAATTGCTTGTAAAATGACCGATTTTAGTCTCGTTTTAATTTAATTTGAATTTATTTTTCTATTTTTTCAGCCATTTACTGGTTATCAGCTATAGCATGAAAATAATGATTAACTTATCTGTATTGGCCAGACTTGGTATTGGTGCATGAAGAGCATTTTTTTATTATCATCATGAAACTAAACATTGAAAACAGCAGTTCCATGTTCACATATTGTTGCTATCTTTTCTGCACTGTCCACTCTTCTGGAACATGCAATGTTGTAATATTCAGCACAGATTATTTCCTCTCCCCATCACAAAACATTCATCTCCCGGTGGAGGAAAACAAAGTGAGCAAGCACAGCGCAGTGAGTTAGCTGTCAGTGAGCGGGACGTGCGGGGGGACTGGCCTTACCCCATCAGTTATTCTCTCAGCTGAGCCTGGCTCGTCAGAAGAGCGTCAGGCTGTGAGATATTCCATTAGTGACATTCTAGCTCCACTGGGAACGATAGGCCTTGCTGGATATGAAGCATAAACGTTTGCCATTCTGTTTCATTGAGAATACAACAAACAGCCGGGGAGATTTCCAGGATTTGCGGCTTGTGCTGTTCATACTCATTTCCTGTGTCAAATCCTGTACACACTAATCAGAATTTCTGCAGTTACACCACATGAGGGTTTCATTGAAATAAAGTTGGCTTTGCCAAACTAATTATTAGCGTAAACCATTTTCAAGGTTTTAATGGACAGCTGCTCGATTATTGGCTGAACACAACTGTTGATATCAATACTTGCTTTTCAGCCCTCAGATGATGTCATGGGAGTGTGCTGGATATGTTGCATTTGCATGGGTTTCATAAACTATAAATTCTCCATTTCCACGGGAGGCTAACTTCACAAAGATATGAAAATGTAAACTGTATACTGTAGATGGCCTGTGATAATCATAATCAAGAGTTTCATGCACTTATTCTTTTTTTTTCTTCTTCTTCTTCTTTTTCCTGTGATTAAAATGATGGGGTGCCAAGTGTAACCAGACTCATTTCTTGGACTGGATGAATATGGGACACAAAATGCAGCACTTCATGACAAAATGCTGTTCCACTTGTGCACTTTTCATTTCCACTCAAGGGGCTGTCTAGATCACAAAATGTACTTTGAAATAAATTACATTTCATGATTTAGCATGTCACAAAATGCACTTCAGCCATAAAATGTTTCTTCTGTGAATTAGATATGTATTCCATGATTTCACATTCTGTGGTTTATAACAGCTTTGATCTTTTTAAATTTAGGTTGTACCAACCTTAATTTATTTATCCAAAAACCACAGCACCACTCAGTCTAGTAGATAACAGCATTCCACTTCATAAACCTCTCCTCCATTTTCTACTTAAAGTCACATTTTAGAAAGTCAAATGTGATAAGTAAATATACTCATTAGAGCACACTGAAGGCATGGTCCACCAGAACCTATCCGAAAACATCTGTCCCTATAGCCATTGGCCAGGAGATGCCACCATGGGAACCATGAGAACTATACTGCCGTGCAAAGGCAAAAGACCGTAACTTCGTTTTTGGTCGAAAATGAGTTATTTATATTTTTGACACATTCAAGACCTTCTTTATCATGTGGATAAGTATCTTGAATCAATTCCGTTTATTTTTCGAGAAAATAATGATTTGTCTTAACAGTAACTTCCAAAAGCCCATGAGAAACCAAGGCAGAACACCGTAACATCAGTTACCGCTCTTTGGCTTTGTTTTGGAACGCTCAAATTACGAGTTACGGTGCTCTGCCTTTGTTTAGCCGCGCGTCAATATGAAGTTACGGTGCCGGTGTTCAATCAAATAATGCTACCTACCAGATTGTATGGTTATCTGCCTTTGTTTTAATGTCCATTAAAATTAAAATTACGGTGTATCCTGTGTACTTTGTACAGCTGCCATCAGTCGCTCTAACTTCTGATGTCCTCAGAGCGGTCAGAACATTTAGTATGGTCTGCTCCATCGACAAACGTGCGATTACGATCGCGAAGGATTATGCAGAGTTGACAGAAAAACGTTACACATTGCCGTATCAGATGAATACATCCATGAATTAAAGCTCGCAAACTAGCTGGCAGAGTGCCAAAACTTCGCCTTCAGCCCCGCCCTAAACGCGGTCGAGTCAACGCTGGACTAATAGGAGGTATTTTGTCATGTCAAATGTATTAATAATGCCATCAGAATGCAACCAAAGCACAGGATAGCAATAAGTAGATGGCTATAAATAATTGTAAATCATACAAAATAAATGCCATGATCACTAGATTTTATACAGGTGTGTACTATAATGATTTTGTTAATGGTGATCAGCAAGTAAATATTGATAATGTGGAAGTTACTGCCTTTTGCCTTGGTATGACCTCTCACTTTTTGCTGACAATACAAAGGCAGAGTACAGTAACTTTAAAATAGTGGTCAAAAGTCAAGTTTGAGCTCAAGATTTTTTATGTATATAATTTCCACTACTAAAACATCTATTTGCCAAATTTCCAGTGTCCTACCCAGGGACGTCACTAGGATTGGAAGAAAGGGGGGGCTTAGCCCCCAGGGTACACTTTACAGGGTTTTTCCTGGTTCAAAACGAGGTGGACGTGGTAAAATCCTAATAATGTATTTTAATAATAAGGTAATTAAATTTGTATTTTTTGTATATCATCATATAGCCTGGTGTGTTTCTCACACTATTTTGTTGGTGTAGTTTGGTACCTCTAGGGGGGTCCGGGGGCATGCCCCCCCGGAAGAAAATTTTGTACATTTTAAAGATAAATTCATTAATCTGGTGCACTTTGAGTCACCCGAATCCACTATTAAAAATAAATAATCCACCCGCAAACCGCCCATATTCTTTGATTTAGATATCTGCATCTGATCATCACATTACAATTATTCAAATTCTCAGTGTTAAGCATGATAATATGGTAACATATCACACTGAAGTAGGCTGATTTAAAATGAACATTTATTTAAAATAAAAGTTCTTCTTTTGGCAAAATTACATTTCCTTAATAGCCTAAACAGAAGCTTTAAGGCTTTAACTCCCTTCAAACTTAAATTGTCAATGTTTCATTACATCACTGTTTGAAAACACTCCTTTATAAAGGGCATTTTTCCCTAATTTTATTAAATGTTTGCTCCATCTTTCATTTCAAATTCTTAAATTTGATCAATATATTCAATTAAAATAATAAGACACTAGGCTGTTAGTTATACCAATCAAATTAAATCATTTACATTGAAAAATTATAACTTTATTAAATGAGATTATTTTAAATATTTTTGAATATACACATAAGGAATGTTGAAAAGAATGATACTTTATGAAACTAAACCGCCAGTAGGAGGCGGCAGGCGACAGTCTTAATGAGCGAGTCATTGAGTCATTCATTCAAACGATTCGTTCAAAAGGCTGATTTATTCAGAATGAGGCAGTTTATGAATGGATAATTGAATCTTTGACTCAATAGATTCGTTCAAAACGCTGAATCATTCATTAATGAAACACGGCTGAGTGTTGCTATGGTTCTGTTGTTTGGAACTATTTTCGCTGATGCTGAAACAGAACAAAAACAGTCATTGCATGTACTGTAAGTGACTTAATTTTAATTATTTGTTTATTGAACTGTTATGAAATCCGTCTCGGTTTCAATCTTGATGACATTCAGGAAAACAGCTCTCTGGTCGTGTGTAGCCTAGGCTATATATTGTTTCTTAACTATAATAGCCTATGTTAAATAACAGCACGAGCCTCAACAGCGCAACTTTGTTACCGTGGGCATAGATAGGCTATCTATGACCGTCAGTAGCCTACGGGCTATCAATCGCCACTTACATTAAATGAAATAAAACAGAATCTTCCTCACGTTTTCGGTGATTCCCTAGTTTTTGTTTTTTTTTATATTAAAAATTGTTTTAATCAGGGCATTTGTCCGGATGGGCTACAATTCTCTCTCACTTTTCCCTTCAAAAAAGCAAAAAAAAAAAAGCGCGGTATTGTCGAGTCCTTGTTTTCGATATGTTCGATGTTTGCCTTGATTGGTTTTCCCTGAAGAGAATTACGTTATTGAAAACGAAAGTAGAGTGATGCACGTTTCATTGTGTTTTACCGTGATGAGGGGGGGAGGGGTGCATAGCAAGTTCAACTTCAGACTAGAGTAACGACGAGACGAGATGAATCCTCCAGTTTCTTGCAGCGCTCCGGTCTGCAACGCTCTGAAAGCTGCCACAGTTCACACCAATGCAACGAGACGTTGCGGTGCATCATCTTGATAGCACAACGACTCTTTGTACTTCAGTCCAACTTCCGACTTTTCGGCTATTTTTTGTAGCTGTATATATCATTTGTTGCGTCTAAATATGAATGAGGATACGGTTATTGATAAATCGAATTGTTATTGTTGTTCTTATTTTCATTTAGGGGGGCTTAGGAACATTTTGGGGTAGCTTCAGCCCCCCTAAAATAGGCCTAACGACGTCCCTGGTCCTACCTATAATTAATTAAGCGGGACAACTAAAAATCTTTAAAGTCATTTTTCTCAGTTCCACACTCTAGCGACTTAAGGTATTTTGCCTTTGTAGGGCAGTATATTTGAGCCAGCTAATGGCAACATTGAAAAGACAAGTCTACATCGAGAGCATATGATAGTGAAATGATATAGATTTGGCCTTTACTTAAATGATAATTCCGGTATTTAGCACTCTGAGTCTCTTTTCTGGTTTGTTTTGGATGAACTAGAGTGGTGGACACAGAAATTTTGACGATGGGTCCTGTCTCGACTTTTTGCCTCGTTTAGAATCGCCTTTGACCGCTTCAGAGTGGCTGGCTACAGGCATGCACAAACATGTCCTTAAAACAACCCTTAACGTTCGTTTTCAAAACTGTGCAACTCACCGAGTGGTTAGTGGTGTTCGTTGATGATTAAAAACAAATATATTGGCGCAATGTAGGATTTCAATCCGTGTTATTTGCTATAGTGGAACTATTTTTTCAGATACCTCACAGCCGCGTATAAACTTCCGCTCGATATTTGAGTCTGAAGCGTCTTTTCCGTTTCCGGTAGCGCAGTAATATCAAGGAGCAATGAGTCCTCCAACAGAAATCAATGGGATTTTACAAAATGCCAAATAAAACACGACAGAAACTGTATTTCGCTACGCTACTTGTTTTGGAACATCAACGAACATCACTAACCAAAAACGAACGTTAAGGGTTGTTTTAAGGACATGTTTGTGCATGCCCGTATCCAGCCACTCTGAAGCGGTCAAAGGCGATTCTAAACGAGTCAAAAAGTCGAGACAGGACCCATCGTCAAAATTTCTGTGTCCACCACTCTAGTTCATCCAAAACAAACCAGAAAAGAGACTCAAAGTGCTAAATACCGGAATTATCCTTTGATTACCTGAATAGATTGCCTTGCTCTAAATGGTGGACTGAAAACATAATTTCATAGCTATGTCAATCATAATTCAGGCAGACCAGATGCAGTAGTCTGTAATAGTTAATAAACAGTTTTTCTTCCGAGACGGTTTAAGGATGGTCTCACAAAAATCAATTCATCTCTTTTTGAATACAGTGAAAATACTCATATTTTCATGTAACAATTCCCCTTCCCTTTAAAATGGCCATGTCCTCGCATTCACAGATTTTTGCTTTCAGTTCTTTGCTGAATGTGAACTTTCTGTCTCATTAAACTTCCATCAACCTTTATCACATTGTGCCTTTCTCTCTGTCCCTTCTTCATCACCTCATTCAGCAAGATGAAAGTGGGATTGAAAGATAACACCTTTACCAAGTGCTCTAATTGGACTGAGCTGGAGCCGCAGTGGAAGCTGATCACCAGAGTCATATCTGTCGCTGCTGCTCCTCCTGATCTATTGCTTCACTGTGAGGTAGCCCTGACTCCCCTTGTGGACTAGAATACTTATTCTTTCAAACACAGGGCAACTCTTTGGTCAGCGTTGTTTGACATTATTGCTTGAATTCAACAGATAAGACATATCTTCAGGGAAGACAGCTTTACTCTAAGGTAAGCAAGTGAAAGAAAAATGGCCCTTGAGGATAGGCCAAACAAGGCCTTCTTGGCTTTTAAGTGCCCAGAAACAGGCTTCATTTTAAATTAACATTTTTATAATAATGCAAATATGTAACAATAATTCAACTTTTAAGTGATATGCTCTTCTAATTAAAGAGCTATATACATTGAATGACTATCATGGGGTAAATGTATCGTCAGGTCAGGTGGCATGTTGTTAATTGCTGTTTAATGTATGTTGCATTTGAAACACTAGTGGGCGATTTAATGAGAGATTATACGTCTCTGTAAGTTTTACTGTATCTTTCTCCATACCTTAAGGAAGAGATTTACAGCACACGTGCACCAAGGACTATAGCAATCCTAGCATCAAAACGGCATTTATTGTTTGAATTCGGTAGTAAAACCTACATAATTTTAAAGCTAAGACTTTTTTTTATCAATAAACAACATAAAACACAAAATTTAAGTTGTGTTTATCCACAGACGGCTGATTGTGTCTTCCTACTTAAAACGATAGAGCGCGTCACATATTCTCAGATAACACCCATCGCCAATGATTGTCTTCTCTGCTTTCTTTCCCTCGTATGTTGTCTTGTGTATTCGGTGGTTTAATTTTTCATATAAAAATGTGCTGAATACAACTTTTTAAAATATTTTAATAATATAGGAAAGCAGCCTCATATAGAGCCTTCCATATGACTCGGTAGGGTTAAAAAATTTTTTTTAAACATTCTATAATAACATTTCAAAAGAGGTCAAAAGTATGTTGCTTTGTGGGATTTGGCAAGTCTTTGTGGCTGTGCATGGATTTTGTTTTCCTTTAGTGCCTGTGGTGTAATAGCAGCCAATCAATACGAGCTGGACACTGCAAACATGACTGAATACTTGACAATACTGTACAAGCCATTATGCTGCAGAGGCACACAGATATAGACTATACAAACATTCAGTCACTGTATCACACAGTGCCAGGAATTTAATGCGAGGGCAAAATATCTTGACACATCTTCTGGTGTGTGGGAAGCTGCAAAATGATGGGAAGCTAAATGTTTCTATTTCTTTCGCATGAAGGCTGGATAGAATGTGTCACCACATTTTTAAATATCCCACACCTCATTTAAAGTTAAAGCAACCAATATAGCAAAGATTTCACCTTTAATTTATGCCAATTATGCCTTGCTGTATAAGAAATGCATTATTTTTCACTGTATTACTTTTACTGTATTTGTCACATATGTTCAGTTAGTGTCACCTTCATGGACTTTGTTTGTTTGTCTTCAGTCACATGTTTCCTTCTATTTTCCCAGCACTCATCAGTCACCATGAACACTAATCCTCCACCACAGCTGCTCATCATTTAGTTTGTTATCCTCTGTTTTTAGTCTTCTGTGTTGGTTGTTGTTTGCGTGTGTTTTGCTATACTGTTACACTTTTTATCCCTTTTGTTTTATTAATTTATTAATAACTATGTTGATACGTTGATCCTGTCTTCAGTCCTTCATCCTCATCCTCATCTTGTGACAGTATTATCTTTTTTGTAACTTTTTACTCTTTTTAAAGTTTACTTGTGAGTTATTGTGGTGACATCAGTCAATCGGCATTGTTATGACGTAATTTGTCCATGTCTATGTTTGTCTATAAGTAATTAGTTACATTGCTTTTTTGATTGCGGTGATAAGCAAGAACCTCAAAACTACCTGATGGCAGTACTGAGCAGAGAGACCATGAGTAAAGACTGCAGATTGCAAGCACAGTAAATGCTGCAGTGATGATGACGTATTTTTATAATTCAACCAGGAAGTTAGCACCCCCCTGGTTCCCTCGACAAAACATTGGCTTCACTGGCCTTTGGAGTACTGCAAAAAATAAGCTCTGGGTCCAAAAAAAGTTTGATTTAAAAAAAAAAAATCATTGAAAATATCATTGGTTTATGTTAACCACAGAACTTATTTCAGGATTTTAACAACAACAAAAAAACATGGACATAAAAATGCTACCTTGTTGCTGAATTTGGCCCCAAAGATATGTCATCCCTGCAGAACTCTATTGAGATGATTCTGGATAGGTAAAGGACCCGAAATGTGGATTTAGGTGCCCAAAGTAATGCCTGTCTTTTTAACTTATCTGCAGAGCAATAACGGGGTAAGACCTACTCGACTTGCTTACTGGTTAAATATATCAAATTTATATATATATTTGATTATACCATATTTAAAATATAATAATGTAAAACAATAAAATAAAATAATAACATTTAAATATTAATCTTATATTTATGCTATATATGCAACAACAACAACAACAAAAAAAAACATTTTGCACACTTAAATGCATTACATACTTCACAATGCATTCTGTATTATCAAAGAAATGCCAAATACTAGCCAAAAGCAAATTGTTTAAATTAAATGCATCAGTGCAAATGTCCCCATCCAGGTGAACCCTTAAAAAAGAAGTTTATTTAAATGTGCTATAAGTATACTGTACTTCTTTTAAACTAAAAAACAAAGTATACTTTGTCTACTTTTTACGTACTCCTCAGAAACAAACTTTATGTACTTCTCAGAAATATACTTAACATTACACTCGAGTATAGATACTTGACCCATTAATACTAACACTCACTATTCTACTCTGTATATCTATTTATTTTTTATTTATTTATTTAAAAAAACGTACATGTTTTAACTTACTGTTATGTGTAACGTTTGCGTGTGTACTGCTACGTGTACTGTGCTAGACTATGGGACTAGTCACAGCACTTGCATATTGTTGTCCTGTTGTTGGTTTGATTGCTTCTATTGTTCTTCTCATTTGTAAGTTGCTATTTGTAAGTTGCTAAAAGCATCTGCTATAAATGATAAAATGTCAGTGTAATAAAATGAACTTTTTGTAAGGGAAGTAACTAGTTAAAAAGAGAGAGGCACTGAGAGTGGAGAATCTTGCGCCTGTTGCTGTAAACCAAGGTTAGAGAGATTTTATCGAGCTCTTCGATCTCCACAGGTGGCAGAAGCTTGCTCAGCTTTCCTATCAGACTCACCCCAGGAGCACCTGTTCTTCTGAAGAAGACCCCACTGCTTTCAGAAAAAGTGACTGAGAGGTCTAAAATATGCATATTCATCAACAAGATCAAATATGCATATTCATCCCTTGGCAACTGCATGCATATTTATAACTACAGTCCTACTAACCTCCCATAACTTGTTTTGCTGTAAGATTTTGCCCTTTTCCGATTTCCCAAATAAAAATACACACAAATTGCAAATTTTATCCTTTAGCGGCCCTTTGTTTTTTCACTAAATGCTTACACTCATTGTAGACATAAATTAAAATAAAGTGAAAAACAAAAATCAATAACAACATATTCTTCTAATACCCATCCATCCATCTTCTACCGCTTATCCGGGGCCGGGTCGCGGGGGCAGCAGTCTAAGCAGGGATGCCCAGACTTCCCTCTCCCTAGACACTTCCTCCAGCTCTTCCGGGGGTACACCGAGGCGTTCCCAGGCCAGCCGGGAGACATAGTCTCTCCAGCGTGTCCTAGGTCTTCCCCGGGGTCTCCTCCCGGTGGGACATGCCCGGAACACCTTCCCGGGAAGGCGTCCAGGAGGCATCCGGAAAAGATGCCCGAGCCACCTCAACTGACCCCTCTCGATGTGGAGGAGCAGCGGCTCTACTCTGAGCTCCTCCCGAGTGACCGAGCTTCTCACCCTATCTCTAAGGGATCGCCCAGCCACCCTGCGGAGAAAGCTCATTTCGGCCGCTTGTATCCGGGATCTTGTCCTTTCGGTCATGACCCACAGCTCATGACCATAGGTGAGAGTAGGAACGTAGATTGACTGGTAAATCGAGAGCTTCGCCTTGCGGCTCAGCTCCTTCTTTACCACGACAGACCGGTACAGGGACCGCATTACTGCAGAAGCTGCACCGATCCGCCTGTCAATCTCCCGTTCCATCCTTCCCTCACTCGTGAACAAGACCCCAAGATACTTGAACTCCTCCACTTGAGGCAGGAGCTCTCCACCAACCTGAAGCGAGCAAGCCACCCTTTTCCGACTGAGAACCATGGCCTCGGACTTGGAGGTGCTGATCTTCATCCCAGCCGCTTCACACTCGGCTGCAAACCGTCCCAGTGCATGCTGGAGGTCCTGGTCTGATGAGGCCAACACGACAACATCATCCGCAAAGAGCAGAGATGAAATCGTGTGGTCCCCAAACCCGACCCCCTCCGGCCCCTGGCTGCGCCTAGAAATTCTGTCCATAAAAATTATGAACAGAACCGGCGACAAAGGGCAGCCCTGCCGGAGTCCAACACGCACCGGGAACAAGTCTGACTTACTGCTGGCAATACGAACCAAGCTCCTGCTCCGGTCGTACAGGGACCGGATAGCCCTTAGCAAAGGGCCCCGGACCCCATACTCCCGGAGCACCCTCCACAGGCCGCCGCGAGGGACACAGTCGAATGCCTTCTCCAAATCCACAAAGCACATGTAGATTGGTTGGGCAAACTCCCATGAGCCCTCCAGCACCCTGTAGAGGGTATAGAGCTGGTCCAGTGTTCCACGACCGGGACGAAAACCACACTGTTCCTCCTGAATCCGAGGTTCTACTATCGGCCGGATTCTCCTCTCCAGTACCCTGGCATAGACTTTCCCAGGGAGGCTGAGAAGTGTGATCCCCCTATAGTTGGAGCACACCCTCCGATCCCCCTTCTTGAAAAGAGGGACCACCACCCCGGTCTGCCAGTCCAAAGGTACTGTCCCCAACCGCCACGCGATGTTGCAGAGGCGTGTCAGCCAAGACAGCCCCACAACATCCAGAGACTTGAGGTACTCAGGGCGGATCTCATCCACCCCCGGTGCCTTGCCACCGAGGAGTTTCTTGACTACCTCGGTGACTTCAGCTTGGGTGATGGATGAGTCCGCCTCCGAGCCCTCAGCCTCTGCTTCCTCAATGGAAGACGTGACGGCGGGATTGAGGAGATCCTCGAAGTATTCCTTCCACCGTCCGGTGATATCCCCAGTCGAGGTCAACAGCTGCCCACCTCCACTGTAAACAGCGTTGGTAGGGCACTGCTTCCCCCTCCTGAGGCGCCGGACGGTTTGCCAGAATCTCTTCGAGGCCGACCGATAGTCCTTCTCCATGGCCTCACCGAACTCCTCCCAGGCCCGAGTTTTTGCCTCCACAACCACCCGGGCTGCAGTCCGCTTGGCCCGTCGGTACCCATCAGCTGCCTCAGGAGTCCCACAAGCCAGCCAGGCCCGATAGGACTCCTTCTTCAGCTTGACGGCATCCCTTACTTCCGGTGTCCACCACCGGGTTCGGGGATTGCCGCCTCGACAGGCACCGGAGACCTTACGGCCACAGCTCCGAGTGGCCGCGTTGACAATGGAGGTGGAGAACATGGTCCACTCGGACTCGGACTTCTTCTAATACATGACTATAATATAGTATGTGGAAAAATTTATTAAAATAAGTAGTGAAAAATAACGTTACAGTCAAAGCGCATCTATCTGACTATGGCCAGCAGCCATGTCACCCTGTAGCCCAAGACTGGTTGCCCACTGAGGCTAAGCAGGGCTGAGCCTGGTTTGTACCTGGATGGGAGACTCCTGAGAAAACCAGCTTGCTGCTGCAAGAGGTGTTAGTGAGGCCAGTAGGGGGTGCTCACCCAGTGGTCTGTGTGGGTCCTAACACCCCAGTGTAGTGACGGGGACACTATACTGTCAAAAAGCACCGTCCTTCGGATGAGGCGTTAAACCGAGACCCTGACTCTCTGTGGTCATTAAAATTCCCAGGATGTCCTTCGGAAAAAGAGTAGGGGTGTAACCCCAGCATCCTGGCCAAACTTGTCCATTTGCCTCTGTCCATCATGGCCTCCTAATCATCCCCATATACTGATTGGCTTCATCATGGTGTGTTCTGGCGTAGTATGGCTGCCGTCGCATCATCCAGGTGGTGGTTGAGGAGATTCCCCCTTCCATATGTAAAGTGCTTTGAGCACCTAAAAAAACGCTATTTAAATGTAACAAATTATTATTATTAACTTGTCCTATTCAGTATATTCCTCCTCAGTAAGTTTGTCCTAGAGGATTTCATCTGAATACTGTCAGAGCGCCAGCGTAGCACAGTAGGGCATCTCCTCACATCCTCTCAGTCTTACCTGGGGTGGGCAAGTCCTGGAGCAGAACTGCCCCAGATAGGGGAGCCCTCCACTGTGATGATGGAGGAGATGACACTTGGGAGGACTGCGCTTATTCATATCTGACACACAGACTTCAGACCACATTCATTTACTCTCATCCATCCCGCTGGGATTGGGGGGTGCTTGTGCATGGGTTTTGCATGAATTCATCAGGAAACACAGGTATATGAGACACTTTGGTGAGTGAACCTTCCTGTAGCTTTTAATATGTTGGTCAGTCCCTCTTTATTGAAATAAGTATTCAGAGCTGGCCATGCTGAACATTTGCTGCATTAAAGGGTTTATCCACTTTTGAGGAGCGTTTAGAATCATTAAAGATTAAAATGCTTACTGGGACAGTTGTTAGAGAGCCAGTGTTCTGCCCAAATAGCCTATGTTTACAAAATTACACACAAAATCAGCCAGAGAATTGCAAATGTGAGCTGTAACTGTGTTTGCTTTTTTTCCTTATAATTTATTTTTCCTTCCTTCCTTCCTTCCTTCCTTCCTTCCTTCCTTCCTTCCTTCCTTCCTTCCTTCCTTCCTTCCTTCCTTCCTTCCTTCATAACATTTCTTTCATATAATGAAGCAACAGCATTACTAAAAATGGAATGACAAGAGAAAGAAAACAATAACAAATAACAAACATAAACTTATAACAAGTACATTGAGAATGTGAAGGGTTTTTTTTTGTAAGGGATTTCTAGTGGCTGTTGTAATATTAAAAGAGTTTTCTAAGACTAATAAAGCATTTTAAACAATCCAATCCTTTTTCTCTATTATCTAGTGTCTAAAATTATGCAGGATGGACGGTCATTTCTGCCTAATTTTTGGGCAAAAACAAACTATGTAAAAAAAAATTAAAAAATTACTTCCTATAACTCAGACATACAATTTCTAAATGACAGAAAACTAAAGAAAAAATATCAGCACCGACAAAGATCTGATAAACTGATATAATATTACTTACAGTGTGATTCTTTCATTATAATGGGACTGAGCCATGACAGGTTTCATTTTTTTTTTTTTTTTTTTTTTTGTGGCAGTTCCATGCAGCTCTCATTTCTAAATATGACCATCACAGCAGCATACAGCCACACCATTAAGGCCACATTTAATGTGCAGGCTGTGTACTGGCAGTCAGTCTGCTCCAGAGGCCATCTGGATTTAGTGATGGGTCCCATCACCTATAAACAACATTACAGAAGGCAGAAACAGCCGCATGCAGAGTGAGATATCGATTAGTCATGTCTTAGCGTGGGGTATTCAGGAAGCGTATATGATTCTGCTGCTGTCTGCTTTTGCTCAGCGATGCCCAAAATGATCTTCTGTCATGGGGGTTCAGTCAACACCTGAGACTTTCTGGTCCTAGAGGGTTGGAGGAAGTGGATGTTTCTCCATCACTGCACGGGGTTCAGGGACTCTGACACATGAATGGGCGACAGGGCTCGGTCTCACCGGCGAGTTCACAGTCTGTCACAGGTTTGGGGTGTGTTAAATGATCAGAGAGGAGAGCAGCTCAGCGGTTGGTTATTTTTGGTGTTTATCAGAAGGCTGAATCACATCACAGGGAGCCTGAAAGCAGCTGCGCTGTCTGTCTCTCGCTGGCTCAAATAACTGCCACGATTCACGAACACCCTCTGAGAGTAAGAAGATATTTCAGATATGTGGAAAGAGCTGGATGCACTAAATGTCATATTCTGAGGCTAGCTGTTGAATTCCCCAAGTTCTCTGCATCAGCAAAATGAAAGATCTGAGAGGGACAAAAAGAGAGTTTTCAGTCCCAAAAAAAAAATCACTGGTATTTTAGAAAGGCAGATAGACAGATGAAGTGACAGGTAGGCAGGCAGGCAGATAGAGAGAAAGAGATATAGACAGAGATAGATAGATAGATAGACAGACAGATGGATGGATGAGCTTTGACTATTTTGACTATGAACAGAAAACTTTACTTCCAAACGCAGTGAATGTTTTACTGCATATTGCTGCTATATCCTGACATAACGTTTAATGGTAGCACACACAAAGGAATGTCCATCCATCGCTAAGTGCGGGGAGATATTCCTGTGATGTGGATTACACTGACTGCACACTTGTACAGAGCAAAGCTTTACAGCAGTGATATAAAAAAAAATCAGAAGAGTTTCAGAAGCCTGTCATTATCACACACCCTGGATGTGTGTAGAGTCTTTTATAAACTCTTATTGATCTCTTCAGAAGCACTCAGGGACATAGACTTTTTTCAGTGGCTGGGACCCGTTTCTGTCGCACTTCAGAATGCCCTGCCTGCCGTTTGAACTCTCACTTTGAATCCTCCTGCTAAAGCTGCTAATTGGGGGCCAAGCATTCGATTAGGAAGGGCTCAGAAGAGAACTGTGTGTTTGGAGGGTAGCATTGTCTTTATCTCTATTACTTCTATTCACTTTATTGGCTCAGCTTGCGCTCCCTTGATTGTTTAGCTGTTTATAGAAATGACGGAGGTCTTCTTATGGAAAACCAAGTGTGTTTCCTGAGTGATGGTGTTTGTCTGGCTTTCAAAACACTGTTTGAAGATTTCCTCTGAAGACGCCCCTTGAGCATCCACTGCTTTAGGTCAGCTATAAAATCTACAGATTAGAAGCCTTTGAAATGGTAAAAATATGCATTTATCACAGCCTCCATGAAGAGGAGGAGGAAATCTACTGTATCTTTAATAGAGCCAAACTCACTAAGCCGAACATTGGCAATTCATCAAAGCCATACAGAGTTTTCTGACCGTCATGGAAAAAACACACCAAAATAATAATAGAAAATAATTTTTAGAAATGTAACAAATAATGAGTGAATGAATTAATAATAATAATAAAATAAATAAATAAACAGCATTTAAAAGGTTAAAGGGGTCCTATTATGCCCTTTTACGAAGTCTTGATTTTGTTTTTGGGGTGTACTAAAACATGCTTTCATGCTTGATCGTTCAAAAAAACATTATTTTTCACATATTTTGCATTATTACAGCACCTCTCCCCCAAGTCTGGCTCGATGAAGCCCCAGAGATTGTCTTATATTGGGGAGATGAGAGGGTCTGGGATTTAAAAAAAAAAATTAACCTTGGCTATTTTTGTCTACCCGAGTCAAACTTTTGTGTAAAAGCATGATTAGAATGGAAACGTCACTTTTAAGATTGACCGTATTTTCGTTTTAGGTCAAAATGCCTTTTGAATGGGAGTGCATGGGGCACTTGTATGATAGCATCAAAATCGCTATTTTTAAAACACTAAGGAGGCTCGACACAACATAAAACTGTGCTCGAAGTATCACCAGGGGCTCTACACATGAACTTGAGCATTGACTACATTGTTTGTGTACACAGAGTTTACTAAAAATAAAGGTTTTGTACGACTCACTTTATCAGTTGTTTCGGATTCGGATATCGACTACTTTTGACTGACATAATTCCAGCCACCGGAAACACTATATGAAATTCTCGGGTCACGAAAAAAGTCCCGTTTAAGGCATTAAACAAAAACAAATAATGAGAAACTTAAATTAGCAAATAACAAAGTAAATTATGACCGGGGTAAAAGGAGGAGCCCGTATCGCGTGTGAAGATTCGGTTCCCACATGTTATAAAACTGGTAGCCACGAGAAACGGATGTCATTCCCTCAACATATTAAGTCGTGGCCACGAGAAACGGATGTCGTTCGCTCAACATACGATCTCTTGCCCATGAGATATTATGACGTTCCCGCGACTTAATATCACGTTCCCACGAGTTTATATGTTGTGGCCACAACAAAACAAAGTGAACCAACCACGTCCCCTCCCAGTCACCGTAGGTGTAAATATTAAGGATGGCGTCAATTTCAAACCAACTCAAGCCTGATTCCGACATAAGAATATACAACGCTATCTCACGACCAATTCGTACGAATTCGTACGAATGATAAAAAGTTGACTAATTCGTACTAATTCGTACGACCTAGCTCGTACGAATTTGTACGATTTGTCTAAACCCACGTGATGGGTAGGTTTAGGGGCGGGGTCAGGGTCATTTTGCAAAAATCGCACTAATTCGTACGAGCCAGGTCGTATGAATTCGTACGAATAAGCCACCTCGTAGAATTTGTACGTTTTCCCGTGAGATCGGGCTCGAATATAACAAACAAGAGGATCGCCAAGAACGGATTTAATGCACAGACTTTGCAAGCACGGATTTCACAGGACGTTTCAGAGTGGGAAGGTTTTTCTTTTTTGTAATTTTCTTATACATTTTAGATGTGATGTTATACACTATTTAATCATGATATTTGTCAGAGAACTACATGCAAACTGTAATCAATCACAAAATCATGATACATTTTCCTAAGTCTCGCTTACAAAAGCGAGAGCTTACAAAATATACAGAAATACTGTATCAACATTAATGTTGGCTAGTAGGTGAGAGGAGGCAAACAGCTTTGCCCTTTGTAGCAACAACAAAAAATAAGACATACTTACAAGTTGTGATCCACAAACAACAGATTGTCCCATCAAAGTGGGAACTGCTCCATTTCAGGAGAAGCTTTTGTGCGTATCCTGCATTGTACTCATCTTAGTTTCTGGAAGCTATTTTCCGTAAAATGTGCTGCACACAGATAAATGTTGAGGTTATAATCTTCAGGGACAGTGTTTAAAATAAATTTTAACCTCTCTAAGTTCGTCAGCCTTAGGAAGGTCAAACAAATGAGTTTTGGAAAAAAAACAGCATATCTGTGACATAGCAGCAGCTCAACAAGGCCTCGTCCCCCTTTTTGCATATTCTGGGGGCGGGATTATTTAAATGAGTAACACTGTGACTTCATAAAGCCCAGAAAGCGTTGCATTCCAAACGAACCATTTGTTTTAGTTCTTGGAAAGTGAATTATGTTTGATAAAATCTCTCTCTTTGAGCTTTGTAACCTTGCAGATCTTTTTTATGCTCAAACAGCAACATTACACACTAAGCTAAAATTGAAAAAGTGAAAGGCATAATAAGACCCTTTTAAAACCAAAACTGCGAAATAACATTGTTTTGGTTATGCTTTTCTTCTGCTTGACTGCAGTGCGGATGAATATGGTTCTTTCTCATAGGCCTAACTAAAAAAAAGAGAGAGATTATCCTACTGCTCATAAAACATTCACTATTAGGTTTAAGAGATATAACCAGTTCGGATGGAAAGGATGCCAAGCTGACTAGCTGAAGATGTTACCGTAACTATACGACACGGTACTTCCAGCACAGCGCTACAACAACCCATTATTCTTAACAATAGATGATGCTTTACAATTAATAGAGCTACAGTACATACTCTATAGCAATTTATCTGTTCAATAAAATACCATATTATTACCCTGTTGAGTAATAAAAATGCCATCTCCGCGTCACATTCACAACATTTCAAATCCCTCAGTTTTCACCATATCCAAAAAACCAAGTGAAAGTTGATTCTCGTTTTATTACGAGCTCTTCGGCTGTCTGTCGCCTTTATTTCATGGGGATATTTTCCATACCCAAAACCCTAAGCCTACCCCTAACCGTTGAACAAAAAAAAAAGACTAATCCTAAATTAATAAGAACGTGTCATAAAAGCTGTCAGTATAGCTGCACTATAGCACTGGCTAAGGAAGGGAAAAATAAAAGTAAAATAAAAATAAGATCATATCTTGCGCTAGGTTCTATTTGCACCCTCTATCTGTGAGTATTTATTACCTAGGGGGCAGATTCATAAGTTACATAATTAATGCTGCAATTCTGAACTTATTGATGAACTTATAACCTACATTAGAAGACAGAGAACTCTTTGCACAGCCTGCACAAAGAACCTGTGTTTATGTTGTTCACTGCAGCATCTCTGAATGGATGGGGTAAAACTTCAAACTAAAATCATCAGCACTGAATCAGCCTCTCTTATGACCCACAATAAAAAGTATAACTTCCAATTATTGGACTATAGACTCAGATGCAGTAGAGCGTATATAGAGATTGACCAGTTCTGAAGCATGAGAGCCAAGTGTGCTCAAGAGGAACCTGGTTACTGGTTACTGCCATTGATTATCCAACAACCTATGATCGGATTAAACTAGCAGGCAAATCTACAATCCATACATGACCGACCTGATGTAAAAACCTTATTGATGGATTTAAAAAAGTTTGTTTCTCCACTTTAAGCCACTTATTTTAGCTTTGAATGCTAATGGATGGCTTTCTCCAGGTATTGCAGACCTCCCTGTATGAAGCCATCAAAGCATCCACAAAGCCTGCAGCTCTTGTTTAAAAAAACATCGTTTATATAGAAACAGTGAATGATTATGTGCTTGTAGGTGCTTTGGAAGAAAAAGAACTAAGTGGCTAAGGAAAAATTGAAACATAAATAGGCAAAAGTTTTGTCTGTTGGGGCTTTTGCTACAGGCTTTGTAATCTGCCTTTGGCAAGTGCAGGGAAGCTGCGATTAAACAGAAGCTCACTGTGCACGTCTAAAGCAGAAAGAAAAGGGAACTAAAGGCAGTGGAAACCAATTATAAGTAAAGAATAGCTTTGGTAAACTATGGGAAAGAAAGAGCTCCTGAGGACAGAACAAACATTTAAGATGTAGAGACTCAAATATCCTGATCTTCCAACGAGGGCCTTTGATGAAAGTGGATCGTATTTATACCTTCACAGATCTACAAAATATTATGTAATCCTAAAACAGGATACTTGAACCCTCCCAAAAAGTTCACCTTCACTCTCAGAAAAAAAGCTACAAAAGCTGTCACTGGGACAGTAGGGTTCTAATATGTACCATTTAGGTACTAATATGTACATGTTTGGTACCAATATGTACACGTTTGGTACCAATATGTACCTTTGAGGGACTTAAATGCACTCTTTAGGTACAAAGGTGTACCTTAGGGTACTTTAGGTGAAAAGGTACCACCACAGTGACAGCTTTTGTACCTTTTTAGCGCAATTTTCCACCGGACAAAATTGCGAATTGTTAACTCATGATTTCTGTTCTGTCTGTGCGCACCAATCTTGCACTTCTATCTACTCCTCAACCAGACCACCTAGAGACTTCGGGTTTTCGGCATTATGTTAAGGAAGGTCTAATCTTGGGAACGCACAAAAAAAATCCAGGAAAAGATTTACTATCTCTTAGTGTTGTGATCCCATGACGTCAGAAAATTGCGCTAAAAAACACTCACTGAGTTTTTATTACTTGTTTTCTAAGAGTGTTTCAGATTTTTTAATCAATCAGACCTTTTTTGTGAACCAAATCGACCAATTCATTGTAAAGATCTGACTAACCAAATATATATATATAATAATAAAAAATGTTTATTAATCAGACAATCTGACTCACCAAATATATATATAATAATAAAAAATGTTTATTAATCAGACACTATACCTCTCTCATGAATATGCCAAGGAACATTAAAGGTTTATGTCATGACTTTCAATCAGTAATCACTTAATTTTTTGGTCTGTTTTTCACACAAAGATATCACATGACTTCAGTTGAAATACAACAAAATTATCATTTTTATATTTTAAGCTTGAAAGCCCCAGTCCCCATTGATTGTCTTCACCATTTTTTGTTTTGTGGAAGAAAGTGAGGATAAGAAAATAATAACAGAATTGGGATTGTTTTAGGTGAACACATCTGCAGTTCCCTTGCTCACCTCTGGTATACAGCACTCCTGAGGTTCCTAACATCATCGAACACACCATTTCTGTGAGAAGTACATGCTGCATGTACAGGGTTTAATGTTTACAGGGAGATTTTCATTTATTCCAATAAATATGTAGTAAGGAAATAGAAAAAGTTTTGTGTTTTGAACTGCCAAAGAAAAATGTTGGACAGTGTATAAACAAGACCTTTTCAAATATTTACACCATTGCAAATCCCCACAGGCTTCCGGCAACTGGGATTTTAAATAAATAACCCATTCCCAAATATTTATACACCACGCAGCCACCAATTTAATAAAATCTCTCCAGTTGAAACTAATTTCATGAGATTTTCTGCAGAGGAAAAAAGCCCATTTTTCATTCACAGTAAAATAAGTTACTTGGCTTCTGTAGTTAATCACTGTAAAAGTAACAGATGTTGATTAAATACTGTTGATTTGACTCATGTCCCTCTCTGTGCTTCATTTCAGATGTTGATACCCCTTTGCACCACAAATAATCAGTGACTTACTGACTGTCAAGTAGAAGACAAACGATTTAATTTCAAATACATTTCAATATAAGCTTCACATAAACTCTAGTCTAGACTGAGCAGTTTGGTTGATGTTATCGTTTGTTTGGTGTTTTTTTTCATCATTGTTTTCATCATCCTGTTCAGCTCCCCTTCATACTTTTGTTGTTGTATTTACCATGAATGAATATCAGAAATTGTTTTCAGGGGATTGTTCAGAAACATAGGATTAAAACTACTCTTTCACGCTATACCATTTTCTCCACTTGCTCGGTTACCGAATGAAAGCAATTCAGTTCTGTCGAGGTAGTGGATTATACAGTACCTGTGCTTGGTTGCTTTTCTGATTTTATTTTTTCTTTAATTCATTTTGCCTACAGCAAAATCCGTCCCTAAGCGAACTGCTGGAGGGAGACTGTCTGTCTCTTAAAGTGACAGAGCCCTCAAACACAGGAAACACGAATAAACATCATCTGTGCAGCCAATAATCTCATTCCAGCAAGAATAATAAGATTATCTTATTTTTCTTCTCAATAACTATGAGTTTAAGTGATGAATGGTAAATTATGTCTCACATAACCTTTGTGTATGTTATTATAGTGTCACTGAATCAGATTTATCTATTCTTAAATTTATTTTTTTGTGGCTTTGCAGTTGTGCTTGTACCATTTCAACTCTCACTAGATTTCTGCAGGACATTTTAAATTCAACTGATACCTAGAGCAGTATAAATATTACACCATATTCTTTTTGAAGGGAAAACCTGATTCTCATGTAGAGAGATAAGCTTGTATGATTGGACAAGCTGTGCATGACTGATATTGTCTTGTGCAAAATTGCTTGTCTTAAAGCTTTTCATAGTTTCTATCTTTTTTTGTTTAAAGAAAAAAAAACATCCTCATCAGACTTAAATATTAATTTCTGTATTTCTAGAGGATATTACAAAAGCTATATGAACAAATATATCCAACACAAAACAAGTCTTTGTATAGGAAAAAGTGTGAAGCAGACAATCATCAATCATTGTTATTCATCCAGAATTTTGATTTGAGCTTACAACCACTAAAATATTAATTCAATGGTTACTGATGGACAAAAGCGCATTAATGTTTCATCAAACACTGATGCAAACTTAGGCTTTAACAATGAAGGTGGATTCATCAAGGATTAATCTGACAAAACCGCCTTTAAAAATAGATCATGCAACAGAAATACAGAGATAATCATTAATAACGAATTATCAATATCAAAGTATGAGGCATGGCAGGCAGAGGAGGTTGTTTGTGTCTATTTCAAACATTAATTTGCTATATAAATGTTTAACTCATTCAAATATGTATTTTTCAAGCATAAGCAACGCTGGATTGTGTACTGTGGAGGTCTATGGCTGATTCTAACAGATTTCTGACTGGTCGGTATTCTAGATTAGTATTTCTCAACTGGTTTTGCTTCAAGTGTCTCAACAAGAGCCAAAACTGTTTATCATACAACTATGAACAAAAATGCCCCTAAATTCATCAATATAATAATGAACTGCTTACAATATACTAAACTTTTAACATGACATAGCTAAAAAAGCAAAATCGACAAATTTAATTTCTAAATGTCTCTTGAATTTTGATAGTTTCATGCTCTTGTGTACCTTTTTAATCTTGTGTATACATTTTTTAAATTAATCTTAATTTTTCCCTTTATTAAACCCATTTACTTTGCCTTCCTAACTATATGATTCCTTGAATATTATTATTATTATTTACGCTTTTTCTTATGTTGAGAACTACCGTTCTAAAATGCATCAGTCATGAATTCCTAAAAACACTGAATTCATAATGAACAAAAGCACTCAGTGTACTGCGTGTGACATATATCAAGTATGCTGATCTGTCTAGAATTTCACAGGTCACTAATCCACAAAACAAAGGCATCTGGCAAACTGCCATTCTGTAAAAAATGCAGACACTGTGTGTGCTTTTTAAAGGATGGCAGTGCACTTCGCTGAATACATGCAACAGGTTTAGAGATGAGAACAAAGAGACCGATTTGAGTTGTTTAAGCCAAGGGCTGGTAAACAGAATATTGCTAGATGAACTGTATACTGTAGTAAAATAAACAAAAATGTTATAAATAGGATTGTTCATGATCTCAGAGATGATCTCTAGAAAATAGCAATGATCCTGAAGAATAATGGATATTGCTTTATACGTACCTTAGTAGTGTCCAGTTTGCTGTTTTACACATCCTGCATCTGTAGCACTGCGACAGTAGTCTTGTGCTTTCATGCAGACAGCATTAGAGCTGCGGCTCTAAATCACAAGTAAAGTGATATCTGGGTTACTACACTGAGCAATTTATTTAATAACAGCCAACGATAATTATTACAAACTTTGCAGTTTACATGGGTTTAAGTGCTCATTGATTGCATGGTGATGAAGAGCAGAGGTTCAAGTGGGGCATGTCTGAGTACTTGATACCATTCTTGTGTTCCTCTTCTCTAAGACTATAAGGATAGCCTATTTAAGCAAGCTGATACACGTTATATTTTTGTACATTTATCACTGCTGGGAAAAAAAAATTCTGCATTCAACTTAAGATAACTTGCCTCATCTTAAAAACCCAGAGAGAGCTAATACTAAAATATAACAATTTTGATTATAGCCTAATTTTACTTCAGTTGGTTTGTTAAATACTGCTTGTACTGTAAATGCAAGTTTTTATCTGTATATGACCAAAAAATGACATCAACCCCAGAGGGTTACTCTGTGCTAGTTATTAGTTTCAAATAACAAACAACAAACATATAACCTTAAAAAACCCTAAATATATATTTTTTATGATATATATATATATATATATATATATATAGGTTATATGTTTGTTATTTGTCTTTCTCACATAAAAGTTTTTATATAAGTATGATTCGTATTAAGATACAAACCTTGACATGCAGTTATGGACCTCCGTGGTCCTTTGATCCGACTCTCCGTGGAAAAAAGATCTTAGAGAGAATATGAGGGATGGAAAGAGAAAATGTGGACAGTGTTGTTTCCTTTTCTTTAATCTGCTCTTCCAAGCCGTCCTTTCTTTCGAGGTTTATTATAGAGAAATTAAAAGATTGTCAGTGCCTTTGTTTTGGACTGAAATAAACAAATGAACAGCAGAAAAACAAACACGCTCTGGAGGTCTGGATAATTACAGACAACAATTATGTAATTAATTTCTTTCACACTGCATTCTCCATTATCGCTTCTCTCCTTCTTTCTCTCTCTCTCTCTCTCTCTCTCTCTCTCTCACGCACACACAATTTACCCAGTCAAGAGACCATTAGACACACTCAGCACTGACTGCAAAGGTACTCATCCACTTTCTTGACCTCAAGATTACAGCTAGAAGACATGAATGGGTGGGGCAGATGAGGTCAGATAAGGCGTACATTCAATTCCCTCTGTGCTACAATAGCGATCACCGTCCTGGTTGGAGTTAACACTCCTACACTGAACTTCAAAGCCAAATACACTTCAAACGCACATACACACGCTCCTACTGGCTGACCGAGCAGCCCAATCTCACCTGAGCAGGTCCCTCTGACACTTCACAGTAGATCAAAAGTAAAAAACTTGACTTTTTGAAAAAGTTACTGAAAAAAGTCCCATAAAATAAATAAATAAATAAATAAAAAGCCTCTTTCTAAGCAAACTTTCTAAGCAGGGAATTCGGAGAGTCAGTTCCCTGCAGAACACTCATCCAGGCTGTACGTCAAAACCACTTGCATTGAGCCCTGAACCGCTGCAGGGAATTGGAGGACGCAGCATCTTCAGTTCAGTGCACTGAGAAACGAGAACGACTCATTGGCAGCAGCGTGGCATGCCTGGATCTCTGCCCTTCAAACAATCTTCACACAATCATCAACACCCTGAAAGTGGATATAGGCTGACAGCAACAAGACATTTGAGAAAGACAAAAGCAGATATCTTCTATCTATCTCTCTTTATCTACCCATTTATCCATCCATCCAGATGCCAACAATGACAAACGTTTCTTGACTTGTTAGAAATGAAATCATTGAGGTCAAAATATTAATCTTGAATATAATTGCACCATGAAACTGGAGGAATATCATTTCATTTCTGTGTATACATCTAATGTTTGAAAAAGCTGAAACCTTTCTTTTGAAAGTGCTAAAGTTCAGTTCTTATTTAGCTTCATATTGTCAATGCCGTTTACAGTGTTATTTGGGGCAGATTGAGAATATTAGACAATTCTTCCAGAATGTGTGGATTTACAGTATAATGAATATGGTGGCAGCCCTAAACATAATGTATTAAGATCTGCAGTGCAACACTGCAGAGAGTAAAATATAGGAACAGCTGCAGGAAGCTGCACGAATGAATGACTCTGACACAGAGAAAAAGCAACAGAGAGAGTCAATCTTATTCCTTCACTTTATTGAAGTCTCACACCTTCCACTGGACCAGGGACAGAACATCAACACAAACAGCCAAATAAAATGACAGCAAATCAAACAGATCAGGTCAAAAAGACCACAGTCTCTCCATCGTGGAGGTTGAAACGGGTCATTTAAAGTGCTTGAATTCATTCCTCTGTAAGTAAACATCTTTTCTGTCCAGACCAACAGGTTGGCAGATGTTGTTTTCATGAAGCTATAATGGAGCAATGGTAGTGTTCTGACAATGCTGCATACTCTCTTGTCAAAATAGGTGAAAAACACGGCAAGACATGAACTATATATGGAAAGAAATATGGAAGATTTTTTTATAAGGAATTCATGGCA
Source organism: Scardinius erythrophthalmus (assembly GCF_964197995.2). NCBI lineage: Eukaryota > Metazoa > Chordata > Actinopteri > Cypriniformes > Leuciscidae > Scardinius > Scardinius erythrophthalmus. The sequence continues at coordinate 15,723,325 of NC_138239.1, read as the reverse complement.
AGTGTTTATTGTTTCAGACATTTTCATGCTATCAAAGAATCATCCAGGTGAAAAGAACCCAGAGGAAGGCATACACACATGGGCAGCAAGTCATAAATGTATTTTACACAACAGTAAGAGATCTTTGTATGAGTGCATTTAATTTAGCAATCTGGAAATCTAAAAACTAGACTAAGTTGTTTCTTTTTTTCTCTCGCTGCAGAACCTCAATGATGATTTGTTAAAGGAAACAGCATCTTTGAGTTGCAGATACTCATGAAACAGTGTTTTTACAGCATGAAAAAAGATGTAGAAAGCCTCAAATTTAGAAATTTAGTTGTCATCACCCCTTGTCACTCCAAACCTGTATGACTTTCTTTTGTGGAACACAAAGATGTTTTAAAGAATATGCTAACTGTTTTTGTCAATTCTGTGAAAGTAAATGGTCCAAGACACGTTGAACTTTTTAAGAACTTTGTCATTTCTATCTTGGACCCCATTGATTTTCATTGTATGGACTTCGACATTTAGCAAAATATCTTCTTTTATGCTCCACAGAAGAAAGTAATTCATTCTTTGGAATGAAATGAGGGTGAACAATTGATGATAACGTTTTCATTTTTGATTGAATTGTCCCTTTAATTATGGGTCATAATGTTGCCTTGTTAGCAGTCAAATGAAAGAAAAGATGTTCCTAGCTTTAAAAGGGCACCTCACTGACACAAGCAAATGGAATTAATGTCCTTCTGCACACATATACGACATAACGAGAGACAGATATAGAGAAAGAAATACAAAGTGTCTTCAGAGCATTACAAAACAAGACCTCCATTGATTTTCTGCTTAGTATAACCACAGAGTAGGGTGAGAGAGAAACATACACACAAATATCCTCCTTCTATTGATTTTCTTTAGTTGGTTTTAGACATGGCTGCCCATCACTGCTTAGGGTGCGTCTAGAAGTGTGCGGCCAACATAAGAGTGTGTTGTAATACCCAAAGCCCCTCGTATTCTGGGAAAATGGCAGTAAAATCACTTTCGCTTTGGACTAAACATCCACCGTAAAAGTTTAGTGTAAAGTATCTGTATATACTAATATGTATACACTCTGATATATTGCACATGGGAGGGAGGTTCTTGCATATTTAAAATCATAGTACGGATAAGCCCACGTGCTTCCATGCAGTGGATACTGCTGTATAGTTATGTATTACAGTGTGTATTATGTATCAAGGCATGCCAAAAGCAAATTACTGACAACCTCATCAACCTTCTGAGACATACTTATGGAATCTTAAGAACAAAAAACACCATCTCAAGAACAGTAAACCTTTCTTTAAGAAAACAAAACAAAACAAAACCATCCTGAATGTCCTTATAAAACCCTACGGTGGTCAAAAGCAACTTTCTATCTCGGTCTTCAACATTTTGCCATAAATGGAACTTTTTTTTTTTTTTTTTTTTATCATTGCTTGCAAAGCCAAAAATAAGTTAGTGCAAAATTAAGATGAAAGTCTTTTCCAAAAATTAAGAACTCACTCAAGTCTCAGCAAGAGTATTTCTGTGCCAAAGACAAAGCAAAAATGTTAATCCTGCAGCATTGGAGCAGACTGAACAGCTTAATAAAGCCATTTTAACTGTAAACATCTTTATAATGTATAAATAATTAAAAAGCATTATAACAATTTTGTATGCAACTAATGGGGGGTGAAAAGGCAAGTTTATGCTTTGAGCATGCCATAATCCATAATCAAGAAAAATAACCTTATTAATACAGGAGGCATGAGCCTAATTAAAATGAAAAACTGCTGATCATGACTGAAGTCAAGGTGAAAATAAAGGAAGCACTGACAGTGGCATGTCAAAGCAAGTCTTTAGCACTGAGAAACAAGACATAGGAACAAGGATGAAAAAAAAAAGAAATTGTAGCTTGGACTTCGTGTTTATGTGGTGAACACAGACAAGGATATGAAATGAGACATGAAGTAATATACATACAGATCAAATCACAGCAGACTGACAGGTTTTCTCTGTGGAAACTGAAGATGAGACTTGGGTCATGAGACATTGACTTCTCTGTCTGTACGACAAGCTCTGGGAGGTTGCGTAGACAATAATATGTGTTTTCGCAGTTAAGCCTCGGGAGGTTGGTGATGCAAATGTCAGATTCACCCACTAAATAAGTGGGCGTCCAGAGGGCATGCCGCATGGGAAAATTCAAACACTGAGGGCCTTGAAAAAGCTCCGCAGGCAGTCTATGGCACTTTGTCTTCTTTGACGTTTGTTGAGTAACGGTAAAAAAATGAGCTCTCTAGTGCTTTCCATTTCTTGTTTTCTCAGATTTTGCCCTTTCTTTCAGTCTGAATTTCTGTCAGTCATCCTTTTTTCCAGTTTGTCAATCCATGAGAAGCTCAACTGTATTAACATGGTTATGTATGGATGATGTAATTGTGAGTGGTAAAGGTTTCTCAGTGGTTATGGAATGATGATCAGTGACTTTTAGTCTGAATCAAAAGAGAGGTTTTGTGCGACAGAAGCGCTGATTGTGACACTACGTTTTTGTTGCATAGTTAGATGCGATAGCTTAGCTTCTTTGTTTAGCTTAAAAGGTTGTCTAGTCACTAACAACACCATCTAGTGCAAGCCGCATGTGTGATCATGCGTTCAGGGAGGTAGCCTTATCAGTGTTTATGGCTGCAACTGACGCTCAGTGGATCTTTGGCTTTTCAAGTCTTGTGGAGGTACCGAGTGGTACCGAAGCGTTGTGTTCTGGGTCAGCCTCTCTCCTGACCACTGCTGGCCAAGGCTGGGATAGCCGGCCGCGAGTCACGGCGTCGTTCCCTGCACTGTAACATGGCAAACCTCTGGACGGAGGAGGCGGAAGAAGTTGATGGGCCTTGTGGTTCATTGAGGGTCCTGATTTTGGGTTTGACCCACTACTGCCCCCTATAGGCAGAGCAGGGAGAGTTACCCATTTATGTAGGCGTGGAGGCTGCAGGACACGCGGGCTGAAGGACAGGGTATGAGGTGTTTGCAGGAGTTTGTTTTGATGGCTTTCTGGGGTCGGTCTCACAATCTGTTCCCCAGCCCACCGTGAGTCACTCTCATTATTGTCTTGTATGCGAAGGTGGGTGCTAAGCAACCAACTCAGCTCCTCTGGGTCAGGAAGAGATTTAGACTCCACGTGAGGATCTCCAGCAGGGGGAAGAATTGGGTCGGTGGAGGGGACTGGAGGACAGGACGTAGAAGGCTGTTCTCCTTCGGTGCAGGCATCACTGTGGCCCCCGGTGGGGACTGTTCTTGCTAGTTTTCCCTGGATGAGGGGCTCGTTGGGGATGTGACTGATGGGCTGAAGTATTTGAGGCTGTGGAGGACAAAATAGAACAGTATTTAACACAATAAACTAGAACATAGATCTGCGATCAGTGGATATGATAGTTTGTGATTGAAAACAGGTGTGACTCTCGAATTGTCCCATTCATAGAACAGCTTACAGGAGCAGTTACAGAAACACTGTACGAAGGGATAAGTAATGTGATAGCTGTGAATAACAAAAGTGACTTAAGTAAAGGTCAAAGATAGAGACTTCTATAACATCGGAAAGTATTCACAAATTTGAGAGAAAAAACTCCTATCGAGATTCATCCATCAAATCTTAATTAACCGACAGCAGCATCACGTGTTTTACTTTTAACTGACAGCAACTGCTTAAACAGTTTTAGCATATGTTAAACAGTTGTTTAAAAAAAAAGAAAGAGATGAAATAAAGTGGGCTGGTGACTTCAACAAAAGCATATATCAATTCCCAAAAATATTCACATATCGAGAAAATTAATGGGAATTTTACTTCTGGAACCCGAATATTGCAATTCAGTAATTTCCTCTTCCTGTAATTCAAATTCCAGATCAACTTCTCGGGGGGTGTGGCAGATTCTTCAATTCTGAATTTTACACAAGCCTGCATTTAGCTATCTAAAACAGCACTGAAAACTGTATTCTGTTGCTCTGTGAACCAGGTTGATGAGGCATTAGCAGTCAGTGACAACACTGGTCAGTCGTCCTGTCGACTGTTCAGTTCCAAACAGAGTGTGACTGTAACAGGGTGGATTTGAATGGATGAGCATGTAATGTATACAGGTGAGTTTCAGTATACACAACTGAACTGTGCACCATGAGAGAGGCGTAAGTCCTTGTTTCCTTCTCATTCACATTCTCTGTCTCTCATGGGCTGTTTCTGCTGAATAGCACAGCTCTACTGAAACCACACCACCCCCTATTGGCTAACAGTGGTTTCATGCAGTCTGTCACATTTCTATTCAGCCAGAGACCATTTGTAAGGTGTGTATTATCTCCAGATACCATCACAAAACAATTTTATCACATGTCCAACCACACAGGGTTGAGAAAATGTCAGATTGAAGAGAGGTAAAGCATTACAATTTAAAACACCACTAGAAAGTGCAAAAAAACAACAGCTGAAAAACAACAACCTGATCGTTCCTCACTTTAAGAATACAGAATAAGAGTGCATTGTGAGAACAAGGGAGTAAAAGTGTGGGCGAGGGTTTGTGCATGTGTGCAGAAGAGTTGTCAGTGGCGTTAGACAGCACAGACAGTCACATCCTCTACGTGACGTCACAAAATCTCTGGGGCGGAGAGACGTCAGCGGACACCTGCAGATAACATCCATAATGCATTCAACTCTGTCTCTTAGTGAGAACAGACGGATCTCAGAGACTGTAACCTTTAAAACCCTGAGACAACATAAATCTCCGCTCACAGCGACAGCATTTTTAATCACAAGTTTGTCACTCCAAATGCAGATCATTTCTGACATTATTTTCCATGCATTTTTTCTTTTCACGTGAGCTTCATGGTCTTCACTCCTTTTTGTAGTTGTCGCATCACATCCCAGCTCGCTTGCATGCTAAACTTCTCAACTCCATTACCATTTTCATTAATTAAATGTTTAAAACAGATATTAACGAGCTGTTTATACCAATAATTGATTTGTCTCAGTCAACAGCTATCCAATTTCTTTAATGTCTTGCTTTAATGTTGAAACCCCCAGTTCCAGAGGATGACTCTCCCAATAAAAAAAGAAAAAGAAATCAATATTACTTGCCAGATTAATTGTTTATAATGTATAAAATATTAATTGAACAGTGGTGTATTGTTATCTCATCGTGCTGTTTACTGGTCATACTGGTGTTTCTGCAATGTCATAAAAGCAATAAGCCATGCAAGGATGAGTACCTAAAGCCCCCTTTAACTGTGGTAAAATTACTGTAATGAACAGCCTCACAACCTTATTACTTTTATTAAACAACAAATGACACCAATTTTCAATAAACAATTTGCACACAATAAACAATTCTTCTGCCAAGTGACATAGTTCATTATACTGACTCTAGGCTGTTTTGGGGTTGCCAAGCAACATAGAAACTTAGAAACCACAGAATTCATCACAGGTGTGTTTTTATCGGCTTTGAACAAGGCTCATGACATCTAATTACAAATTAAAGTTAAAAATATCGTTTTTATAATACAATATTAACATCATAAAAACAAAGGAATCCAATCATGCAGCACCAAACAAACAACAACAACAAGACAGTAAAATGAAAAACAAAGACATCGAACAGATTCTATGCTGCTCTGACATTGTGGACTGGTTCAAAACCTTAAGTCTTTTATAGGGGTTTTATAACACCACTACAGATGAGGATGTGCTAAAATTGCACAAATCCTATCATAAAATCATAAATCCTAATAAATTATCAAACCTAGTGAATTATTGATTAAAAAAAATTAAATTGTTAAATGGAATGAAAGAAAAATGCCTTTTTCTAAGGCAATTAAAACATTTCTGAAAGTAAAATGCATTTTTGTTGTGGTGGGGTAAATGAAAATCTGAACTTTTTGCCCTAAAGGCCTAGAAAAAAGAAATCTTTATTATTAGCCCTTAAATAGTCAAAATTGCAAAAATGGTTTGTAGAATGCTTGCAAGACTATCATAAATGAGTAATGTTTGCACTGTATGCCACTGTTTTCTAAAAAAAGAATTACAATTCATAGCTTTCATGTTGTTTCATTATATTGCATAATTTCCAGCTATTATTGCAATAATAGCTGGAAATTACAACTATTGTTGCAATAATAGCTTTTTCTTGTAAAGAAGACTTTCCTGATTGAATGAAACATGGAAATATATTTTTCTGAACCAAATAAAAGGATTTTAAAGAAAGTGTATAATCTTTTGTGGTGGGGTCCAAGAAAATCAGCACTTTTGGCCTAGAAGAAAGCAATCCTTATTATTGAGCCCTTAAAGGGGTCATGACGTTTTTTTCTTTTCTTTTATTATGTTCCCTTAGGTGTAATTATAGTATTACTATAGTTTTTTGGACAATTGAGTGATTTATAACCTTTTCCCACCCTGTTTCTCATCCTCTGATTCAAACAGTCTGTTTTGGGGGTGTTTCCCCTTTAAGAGTTCAGTGTTAACGCCCACTGTTATGATTGGCTAACGTCAGTGCCTATGCATCAATTGTTAACACCCCCTTGTCACAACGAGCGGATTTTGCGGAGATGTTACCATAGTAACGGGTGATGCGTGCGAGGCAATGGCTCTTGCAATGATGTTTGAGTCGGAATCAGAGGAAAATGAACCATCAACACAACTAAGAATGAATCAGTCCGAAAGTGTGAAACTGTTTTGTCAGTTTGACAGCCTACATCTTTTAATAGCCTACGGGGAACATGACGCGGTCTCTGAAAACAATAAGTAGGCTAAACGAAGTAAAAACACTGTGATTATTCATAATGAATGCAACTGCAATTAACGTTTTAAAAAAAAAGTAGTTTTAAGTTTTAAATAGCCTGCATTACTTACAGTTTGCGTCGTCGTTGTTGAGCCCAGAATAGTCCACACGGCCTTATCTTTAAGCAAAAGTTTTCTGGCAAAGCCAGCATCACACTGCGATTGTTCTCAAAAGTCACTCATCCTTGAAATGTGGAGAACACGCTTAAATTAACACTGCCGTGACTGGGACGTCCGCAAAAAATAAACTGCATCCATCTTCCCCTGACGTCTGGATCTTTCGACAGCGTATAATTCAAACATGTAGTTTGTCCACAGCCAGGAACAGCACATCGCAATCTTCTTGTAAACAGACCCACTCGTTGCATGTCGACTGAACACGTGAAGCGCGTGACAGATGCGATGATGCAAAGATGAGGCATAGTTGTCTTGCGCTTGAAGCGTAGTTGTCTTGCGCTAGAGGCGGTCATATGCAAACGACTGGTACGTCACTTCGTACCGTGACGTCACTTCATACCATGGATCCAGAACGAGCTGTATTTAGAGCTTGATTAAATAAATGATTCGTTTATAATGGGGAGGACGTCTAAAGCTATGAAACTTGCAGGACGTTTTAATGGTACAAAGACCTCTTATATACCAAAAGATCAAGGCAAATTTGGTTTCTCATGTCATGACCCCTTTAAGCCTGGAACACACCGGCTTGGTGTGTTCCAGGCTTAATAAGCACCTAGATTTCAAAGAAGCGCAGGGAGAATCAACTGCCTCTGAAACGTTTCTCAAGATAACATTCGTAACACGATTGCTAGATATTACAACAGAAAGAGCTGTAATAAAGTCTGGCTCTAATTCAGTCATTTATCTTACTATAAGATTTGGCTGATGAAATGTGGCCATTTTGATAATAGAGAAGGTTTTTAATATCCTGAGTTTGTAGAAGTGGAGGTTATAATGTGAATCCCGAAGGAGTTATTGGATCATTTTATTTTAATTGTCCTCTAAAACTGTTCAGCATCTCCCTGTGCAGTCACAAGACCAAGAACAATTGCACCATGGGCTAATTCCCTGCTTGTGTGCGTGTGTTTGAGATGTTTAAACCTTGGTCCACCTGTGCAGACTGATGTCTGTTTGGATAAAGTCTCTGGGAGCGGGCTGAGAGAAGCGGTGAGAATCCCAGAACACACCAGCATAAACTGAAGCTCCATTACAGCAAAGACAGATCTGACACACAACACACAGCAATCACAGCCCATGGAGGAAGAGATGAGCAGAAACATTAGAATTTCAGACAGGTGGTAACTTGGGGCTGAAAATTAAAGGGAAAAAAAGTCTCATGCCAAGTCTCATGTATGTGTGAAAAAATTGGAATCCATGCTTTAAAAATAAAACTCAAACAAGCATGCATTGGTCATTCATGTCACGTGACCATGCAAAGGGTGAAGCTTTTAGTAGAGGTTACTGTACCACGCTGTGTCGCGGAAGTAATGCACAAGATGCTCCACCCCTGTCCCGAGGTATTATCGGATAGGCAGAGGGGGAGAAATAACACAGAGCACAAGTTCATCCAATCAGGAAACAAGAAGAGGAAAGAGAAAGGGAAAAGACAGGAGGACAAGGAAAAAAGAAGATAGAACTCACAAAGCAGTGGAGTAAAACCGAAAGATAAGAAAGGAAGAGTAGAGGAAGGAAGGTCTGTTGAGGAAGAGACTGAAAAATAGTCTGACATCTGCTCTATAACTCCAGCCATGTTTACAATCATGTAAAACACATTCTCTCAGTTGATCACAGCTCCATTCTTGCTAAATTAAATGACTGTGTGCATACAGTAATTTACTGCAAACAATTTCTGCTGTCATGTCTTCCATTTGGACTTTTATGTTCAATTGTATTTGGTTATTTCCTGTTGCCATTTTGTAGTCTGCTTGTAGATTTGCTGTTGACTAGCCCATTATCGTTCCCAGGTGTTTCTAGTTTTAACGGTAGCCCTTGTGCATAAAAACCCGTGTTCCTTTGTGTTTTGTCAGTTTTTGTTATTGTAACCTCTGTTTGTTCCTTGATTCTGGTTTCTTGGTTTGCTCCCTGACTGCCTGCTGTTACAACTGCAAATTGAATTTTTACAAAAATTTACATTTGACTATTATTATATGCACTACTGTTCAAAAGTTTAGGGATAGATGCTCACCAAGGTTGGATTTATTTGATCAAAAATGCAGTAAAAACAGTAATATTTTAAAATAGCACCTCAATTTTATAATGTATTTTGTAATTTCATTTTAAATCTAACATCATTTTAAAATGTAATTTATTCCTGTGATGACAGCTGGAATTTTCAGCATCATTACTCCAGTCTTCAGTGTCACATGATCCTTCAGAAATCATTCTAATATGCTGATCTGCTGTTCAGGAAACATTTCCTATTATTATCAATAATGAAAGCAGTTGTTCTGCTTAATATTTTTTATTTTGTAACATTGTAAATGTCTTTACTGTCACTTTCAAACAATTTAATGCATCCTTGCTCAATAAAAGTATTAATTTCTTTAAAAATTAAAATCATACCAACTCCAAACTTTTGAACAGGAGTAAATATAACTTATTATTTCTGATTATTTTGAGTTTGTCGCAAATTAATTTCATTCCTCACAACATCAGATTTATTATTTTATTATCTTATTTTAAAAAATTATCACAATTACCCCTTTTTTTTTTTACTCAGAGACCAAAATAGGCTTCCATGCCCATCCCAGGTTAATGCGCAGAGACAACCATAAAAAAAATGTAATTTGTAAGTTGACTTTCCCAAAAAGGTTGATTTCCCTGAGGCTTTTGCAACTCCGTTTGTTTGGTCTAACATGTCAGCTTCTAGCTCAGTCAATGGGATGAGTTTGAGGCAGGGCTACCTGTTTGATTATTTATTAAATATATTCAGAAAAATATTCAAAAAAAGTAATTTTGCCAAAGCAAATGAATTTAATGAATTTAACTGCAAAATCCGTGCACAAAAACACCTGAAGACAGGGCTTGATGCATGGCCATCGCATCTACACAAAAACACAGTGTTACACCCCATGTGGTCCAACCAGTGCAGTGACCCACCCAGGCCTGAGAGACAGTTCAAAACTGCCCAGCAGGGAACAGCTGACTTTGTCTAACCTCTTAAATCGCTTTCTCTTTCATCTCTCTAACACCACATCTCCTCCTCTCTCTCAGACTGATATCCAACTTACTCATCCCTGACTCACTCACACATGATGTAACTATACTGTGCATATATATTTATAAACCAACAGGGAGACAGCATATGAAAGAGAAGGAAGCAGAGATGAAGAGTCAGGAGGAGGAAAGAAAGCTGAACATATTGCCAAAGGAACGGGGTCAGAGGTCAGGGGGTTAATGACTCACTTTGTCGGCGTTGAGGCATGCTGGCACGAGGTGTAGCCTGGTACTGGCACTGCCAGGGAGAGAGGAGAGGAGTGGGTACAGCCTGCAACACACATAGAAAAACCGTGACGCACACACGGCACCCGCACAGCTGCGGAGAGAGACAAACCCCAGTGAATCTAGACAAACACACAGTTTAGAAAGAAAAACTCTTTTGCAAGCACATCGCACAGAGAAACGGCGCACATTTCCTCTGAGAAGACAAACTACCATCAATGTCTGAACATCAGACTAAAGCACCAGCGAGGAACAAGCCGTGAATGCATAAGCCACAACACAATACGTGCATGCAATATTCCTAGCCAACACATGCGGATCTCACAGATAATATTTTCTTTTCCTGTTGAACGGCACATGCACTGGGGAAATTTCTGAGATAAGGAAATCAAATGTTCTTAGGTTATATGTACAGTTACCTCTACTATTTTGTCACGCTCAACTGTAATGTTCGTAAACATACAAACCTTATCTTGAAAACTGATTACATACCATTTAGAGGTACCTTTGGGAATTTTTTTAAGATATAAAGGCAAACAAAACAAATTACACAATCTGACACCCAGAAAGTGTGCCTGGTCTTGCTGCCCTGTGATATTACATATATAGTAACTCTACAACCCTAGTCTCTCTTTTCATTATGGACAGAAAACTAGACTTGTTTACCTTTATAACTCAGAGAGTATGCTTACATGCACAGTTATATTTGAGCTACACTTTTCTTTTTTTCTGCCTAGTCGAGCTAGTGTTCATCTGTCTGTCCAAATACTGTAGACATCACCAAAAAATGTGCAAAAATATATATGAAGGATCATTTGGAGCAAGTGCACAGGACTAAGGCCAACTGCAATCCAATTAACATGTGTACATTCCCATTAAAAGTCTGAGGTCAGTAATTTAGCTTTGCCATCACAGGAATAAACTGCATTTTAAAATATAATGAAACAGAAAACGGTTATTTTAATTATATATTTTTTATCAAATAATTGCAGCCATTGCGAGCATGAGACTTCAAAAATATTAACAAATCTTACCGTAGTGTACATGTTGGCAAAAAATCAAGCTATATTTGCTTTATGTCTAGGTCTGTTAAACCGATTTCGCAAAAACCTGATGAATTAATGTTTTAGTTTGACTGAAATTGAACAATATGGGTTTGAAGAGTTTAGCAGCAAGAAAATGGGAATTTATGTCTTTGAGACTAATTGTACTTTTGGACTGACAGAACCATTTGTAGGAAAAATCTGTGGCATAATTTTGAATTTACAATTTATTCCAGTACAAATCCCATCAAACGGTCACTGCCTACTCATTTTAGTTATCCGTTTAGCATTAGGGTTAGAGTTAGGTCTATGAATGGTTAAGAGGAATGTTGTTCCAAGAACAACAAAGGAAGTCCATGAACCCAGTGAACCATCCATGACCGTGTCACACTTGTGTTAAGGAGAACAACTATTTTAGTATTTGAGTTATGATTAACATGCAATACATTTCTTTACATTGTTTGCAGCTTTGTGACATTATTAATAACGGCTCAATGATAACTTATTTTGTGAAGTAATCATGCAAATGTAACTTTTAACATCAGGGATGGTAAACCTAAAAAATGAAAATTCTGTCATTTATTCACCCTTACTTCGTTCCAAACCTGTATAACTTTTGTTCATTAAACACAAAAGAAGATTATTTTAATGTCTAAGCTGCAAAGGTCCCTACATACCAAGTCTTCTAAATCCATATGACAGCTTAGTGTGAGGAACAGTAATTTTAATTGCTAATGACAGTTAATCTAGCTTGACAACTTTCATTATATGGAAAAGAGCAGCAGGACATTCTGCTAAATATCTTTAATATCCCACAGAATAAAGGAATCATACAGGTATGGAAAACAAAACTGAAGTATCCCTATTTTTCAAACACTAACATGCAAACTGAACACCAGTCCTATTGTTCCCAATCCCCAATAACTCTGTTTCTCTCTTCCTCATTTCCACTTTTAAATTCTCATCCATCTCTTGTTACTTCCTCCATCTCTCTGTCCTCCCTGTAATCTCTCCTGACTCCAGTCTTTCTCTGTGTGCTGTTGGCTTTACTGATTGTGTGCCGGTCTTCAATAAGAACACGTCCCCTGGTGAACATCCCAGACTAGGGCTCTGAAAGCTAAACCACCAGAGTGGGTGCTGCGCGGCTTCACTTAAATAGGAGATGACAATCATTCTGCACTCTGTAGTAGATGCCCGTTTTCCCGCAGCAGCTGCAAATTGGCCAAATCGGCACCTCGGCAAACGAGCCTCAGCTCAGGGTGTCCCGCGAGACCGCCGGGCTATTTCACCACGAAAAACGAACAAGAGGGAGGGAGGTAAGGCTGGAGGAAAGGAAAGGAAAAGAACAGAAGGAATGTGTTGTCTGATTTGTCACACTGACAACACATTTGCTTCCCCCTTTTGTAAACAACTTGCTACCTATAAAGCCTACAGAGTTTTAAGGAAACAGGAAATAAAAACGAGGCAGACGGCTCACCAAGGACACACATAGATACACCAGTCACAATACACTGACATTTTGGGAGAGTTTAGGGTTCCTCCATGATGCGATCAAGTTGACATGCATGTTTCTAGACAGAGAGTGAGAAATAACTCACAGCGGGGTGATGATGGGGCGGTCGCCACACTGTCTGAGTGGATTTATCATGATGCGTTCTTCTCTCACCTTTGGCCCCTGACTTCAGCTGATGACACTGACATCTCACCGGCTGAAAGAGAGACAGATAATTAAAGCAATTTCACTTTCTAAAGAAAACAGGAGTAGTTTGAGTGTCTTGGCCATTCAAAACTTGCTCCCACAATGCTAGATTGTTGGTAGTAGTTTCCAGGGCATTACTAGTGAGGAGAAATGTATCAGTTTTTATGACCAACAACTACACCAAATGTTCATGTTAGCTCATCATTTTTAAGCGGTAACCAATATTAAGAACTGATTATTAATTTTTTTTTATTTTTGACACGTGACATAACTAAAGAAATCATAAAAGCATGGCTTATTATTTTATTATTAACAATCATAAATTAAGCTAAATATTAATAAGAAATATTAAATAAAATTCATAGAAAATTCTAAATAAATTCTAATTTTTATGTCATATTTATGCAATCTAAATTTTCTTTGAATAGATAACCATTTAAAAAAAACATTTAAATAGAAAACTTCTAGGGCATTGCTGGTAGAGAGAAATTGATACATTTTTTATGACCAATAACTAAACCAAATTGTTCCGTTTAAGTTTTTTTATAACCAATATATAGAACTTATTACAAATTATTGCTAATTTTTGATACACACCATGACAAAAAACAAAACCATTAAACTACAATAAAAACAATGCATTGCAAATGACTATTATTAATATTTTTATTTAATACATTATTCATTATAAATTATTATTTTGTTAAATGTATGTATTATTGTAATCTATTTTTTGTAGAACTGATTTTCTAGAACCAATTTAAAAACATTTAAATAGAAAACTCTGAAAAAGAGCACCCTCAAGACTCTACGATATTTTGATTATAAAGATGATTTCCTTTTTGATTGTTTTATTGTTCACTAGGTGAAAATCACGTTACTAGTAACAGCACATCTCCTCAACAAGCTGCACAATTTGAGTTATCATTTATGCCAGTAGCACAAGAAGTAAAGAGTTTGTTAAATTCCCTAACCAATATATAAGTAATATTGAATCTTGCCTTAAGCACGTACTCTTGTTCTAATGTAAAGAAACCTCATTTGCTTTCATCTTTGCTTTGCAATCAGCGTAATGCAAAATAAGTGAGTTTATTAGCGCTAATGATATAATTGCTCACCGAAGGTGACAGTAATTGGGATTAAAGGTTAAAGTGCATGTGTTGATGCACCATTTGCTGAGTTTTTTTTTTTTTTTTTGGCTTGGAGCAGTGAAGTTAATGAACAGTATGAGATGTGGGTTTGTTCTGAGAACATCCCGTCCTGATTTCATCTCATTCATTCAGACATGGAGTTAGCATGGCTTTAGTATCTTCAAGCAGATTCTGCAGGCTCTGATTAGCCACTCATGTGTTATGTATTATGTATAATTCAATCAATACAAAATGAGTGCCAGTTTGAATGTGTCAGGAATGGTGATGGCTCACAGATTCTTGATGCTGTTGATGAGTGAGCCGTGTGATGATTTTATCTTTATTTTTCAGCTCTTCCCTGAGATGCGCCACCTCCTTCATCAGTTCCTCCATCTGACACACAAATACAAAACAAATAATAAATGCATAGACAAATAATATGAAACTATATTGTCTACACATAAATAATGCATGTGTACAGAATTGAAAAAGGGGGCACAGAGCTGTTGATGTCAATTTGTAGGCCAAAACAGAATGCTAATTCACCACACGTTCCCTCAGGAATTACTATTGGCTTTTTAGAATAGCAGTTTGCAATTGAGTATACGTAGTTCTATGGTAAACATTACTTGAGATATTGAGATTAAGGTTTTGTTCTACTTCTGAAACTTTAAAAACACAAGCTGCTATATGAGGATTCTCATGTACTGATAGTTTTAGTCTTTATGTAGCAACTTGCTTAAATGAACTTTGAAGCTGTTGTGAAGATATGACTGTACTATGTATGCAGTTAAACAAACCGTGGAAGTCTCTTCCAGATTAAGCATCCAGCATTTGAAAAACACTTTTCTAAAAACACATTAGAAATTCCTGAGGGAGACCATGGCTTGAAAATGCTGATTTTCTTTTTCAGGTTTTAGGACTGCAAGTTGATTAGCTTTATTCAGGTAGGTGTTAATGGGATGTTATGGACCTGCTTGGCTCTGCTGTCATCTTCACTGGAATCCAAACTCTCTGGAGTAATCTCACCATCATCCATCTACATAAAATTGCAATTTATTCAGAAGATGCATCTCTCAAGTTTACAACTCATCCCTTTCTTTTACTCTTTTTTTGTTTTACAACTACACGCATACTAAAAGCTACTCAGAGGCTAACAGATGTGTTTGCATAGCTAAGTGCAAATATGACTCATCCAGCCTTGTGTGTGTGTGTGTGGTACCTGCAGCAGACTCTTGAGTTTAAGCAGCTGTGATTTGACAGACGAACAGTCTTCTGCCACGTGCTTGAAAGTGAGCTCATCTAGCACCACCGTGTGACTGTCATGCTGAACTGTGGGATGGAGGGGCCTATGGCCTGTACGACAGGCATCATAATGAAACCCGCCCAGCCTAAAAGAAAGAGTTCAGATTTAATATAATTTATAGAAAGAAACACAACATCAGTATTAAAGCAGGCATGAAATAAAATGTAAAAAATAACATTAAAAAATCACATTTCTCAAGATCTTTGAAATCGAAAGTGATGAAAACAGACGTCTAGGTTACTAATGTAACCCCCGCTCTCTGAAGGAGGGAACGGAGACATTACGTCAATACTGACGTATTGGGGTCTCGTCTGTGAGCACAATCACCTTCAAGTGGTAACTAAATGAGCCAATGGAAATTGGCCAACAATATTTGCATGCCCAGGCACTCCTACCCGGACATACGGGTATAAAAATGGCCGGCACTCGCTTCTCATTTATGTTTTGCTGAGGAGCCGAGACAGGGATCTGACCCTTCAGCGGTGGTTCAGGGCTGTGGCAGGAGGGACGTAAAATCTATGTTCCCTGGGGTTACATTTGTAACCTAGCCATTCCCATTCAGTCAGTCATGTTTGACGTGACTGACTGAATGGGAACAGCTTCTTCCAAACTTTATGACATAAACCAATATACACTGAAGCTTGACCACCAATATTTACAAATCAACAGCGGCTATTCAGTGTTCAGGAACTTGGCTCATTCAGTCATGGCGAGGGCATTAGGATGAAGTTGAACAGCTACTGCCATTTCAAAATCACCAGAAGACATTATTATTCAAGTTTGTATATATCTATCAATTAAAGTATCCATAATTAAAGCGTTAAGAATGGGTGCCTGAAGTTTATTTGTTAACATGTCTCTCATGCCATTAGTCATTAGCCTATTAGACCATAACAGTTTGTGTGGCATATTTCAGTGTGGTTGTTTTGTTAGCTTGTCACAATCTACACTATAGTGCAAACATGTTAGGTTTATTTATTTATTTATTTATTTTAAAGATATTAATAATTTTATTCAGCAAGAGTGCATTAAATTGACCAAAAGTGACATTTAAACATTTATGTTACAAAAGTTTTCTATTTAAATAAATGCTGTTCTTTTGAACTTCTGAAGGATCGTGTGACACTGAAGACTGCTGAAAATTCAACTTTGCCATCACTTGTTTGTGATTTGTGTGCAATTCACTGCCTGTTAATTAAAGATGGTGGAACACAAAGTGCAATGGACCTGACAGAAAATAACCAGCACAGCATACACAGATGTCTCAAAGGCATGGTAGCAAAAAAAAAAAAAAAAATCAATAAATATTAATATAAAGATAATTTCTCTTTATTAGGCTCAGAGAGAAGGTGAAAAATTATCATGAAAACAAAAATTATGAATAAATTACATTATCTGAATAATGTTTTTTGATGCAAAAAAAATATATTATGAATAGACCTCAAGACAGAAAAAAAAAAATTAAAAGAGATTTAATACAAACAGGGTTTGAAATTAACTTTTTTAAGCCACCGGCCAATTTGGCTACAAACTTTTTAAGAACTTCTACTAGCCAAAAAATCTATCTATCTATCTATCTATCTATCTATCTATCTATCTATCTATCTATCTATCTATCTATCTATCTATCTATCTACACTGCTCAAAAAAATAAAGGGAACACATTTTTAATCAGAGAATAGCATCAAGTCAGTTAAACTCCTGGGATATTGATCTGGTCAGTTAAGTAACAGAGGTGGTTGGTAATCAGTTTCAGCTGCTTTAGTGTTAATGACATTAACAGCAGGTGCACTAGATGGGCAACAGTGAGACAACCCCCAAAACAGGAATGGTTTTACAGGTGGAGGCCACTGACATTTTTTTCCCTACTCATCTTTTCGGACTGTTTTTCACCAGTTTTGCATTTGGCTAGGGTCAGTGTCACTACTGGTAGCATGAGGCGATACCTGGACCCTACAGAGGTTGCGCAGGCAGTCCAGCTCCTTCAGGATGGCTCATCAATACGTGCCATTGCCAGAAGGTTTGCTGTGTCTCCCAGCACAGTCTCAAGAGCATGGAGGAGATTCCAGGAAGACAGACAGCTACTCTAGGAGAGCTGGACAGGGCCGTAGAAGGTCCTTAACCCATCAGCAGGACCAGTATCTGCTCCTTTGTGCGAGGAGGAACATGATGAGCACTGCCAGAGCCCTACAAAATGACCTCCAGCAGGCCACTGGTGTGAATGTCTCTGACCAAACAATCAGAAACAGACTTCATGAGGGTGGTCTGAGGGCCCGACGTCCTCGAGTGGGCCCTGTGCTCACTGCCCAGCACCAGGGAGCTCGATTGGCATTTCCCATTGAACACCAGAATTGGCAGGTCCGCCACTGGTGCCCTGTGGTTTTCACAAATGAGAGCAGGTTCACCCTGAGCACGTGACAGACAAGAAAGGGTCTGGAGAAGCCGTGGAGAATGTTATGCTGCCTGTAACATCATTCAGCATGACCGGTTTGGTGGTGGGTCAGTGATGGTCTGGGGAGGCATATCCATGGAGGGACGCACAGACCTCTGCAGGCTAGACAATGGCACCCTGACTGCCATTAGGTATCGGGATGAAATCCTTGGATCCATTGTCAGACCCTATGCTGGTGCAGTGGGTCCTGGGTTGTCTCCTGGTGCACAACAATGCCCGGCCTCATGTGGCGAGAGCATGCAGGCAGTTCCTGGAGGATGAAGGAATGATACCATTGAAGGGCCACCACGCTCACCTGACCTACATCCAACAGAACACCTCTGGGACATTGTGTTTCGGTCCATCTGACATCACCTGGTTGCACCTCAGACTGTCCAGGAGCTCAGTGATGCGCTGGTCCAGATCTGGGAGGAAATACCCCAGGACACCATCCATCGTCTCATTAGGAGCATGCCCCGACGTTGTCAGGCATGCATACAAGCACGTGGGGGCCATACAAACTACTGAGTACCATTTTGAGTTGCTGCAATGAAATTTCAGCAAAATTGACAAGCCTGCTGCATAATTTTTTCACTTAGATTTCCGGGGTGTCTTTGAATTCAATCCTCTGTAGGTTGATCATTTTCATTTCCATCAAACGATGTGGCATCCTTTCGTTCATAACACATTACCCAGTCCATATTAGTATAGATATCCAGCATGATATTTTTCCCCATTGAGATCAGATGTGTTTTCAAAGTGTTCCTTTAATTTTTTTGAGCAGTGAATATATATATATATATATATATATATATATATATAGTACTGTGCAAAAGTCTTAGGCATGTTAATATCCCCCCCCCAATAATTTCACCTGTTGTCATTATGAGCGTGATCCATTCCACTCCATCTCTGCTGTCTCCTCCTCCATTGAGCCGGCCGGCCCCCCCTCTCAGAGCGCTCAAAGTGGGCCATCCCATCTGCATGCACAGAGGGGTCAATAAGCAGTCAATGACAAATAAACAAACACATTGAACAAACCCAACTCACTTTTAAACACACTTATACATTCAGTTAG
Source organism: Scardinius erythrophthalmus (assembly GCF_964197995.2). Classification (NCBI taxonomy): domain Eukaryota; kingdom Metazoa; phylum Chordata; class Actinopteri; order Cypriniformes; family Leuciscidae; genus Scardinius; species Scardinius erythrophthalmus. The sequence goes on along the minus strand of NC_138239.1, from coordinate 15,704,401 downwards.
TCTCCTAGACATACTCCGAAACAAACACACACTTCTTGAAAAAAGAAGGTCATCTTTCTTTGGGAAGTTGAGCAGGGTCCTTCCGAACGCAGAGCTCTTTAGAGTTTCGAAACACAGCACTCACACTGCCTGAGGCGAGATATCAGGGCAAACTCAAACTAAAACACTCGCATACAAAATCTCTGTCTCTCACACATGCACTCCTTCAATCTTTCTATACACTTCTCACACAGCACAGAGTAAGACCGCAAGCAGAACAGACAGAAAACTAAGCTCCAAAACAGACCTGCTACATTCCTCTTGTCCTTGCTGTCCAGTTCACTGCCAGAGCCTCAAAAACAGACTAAAAAAAACAGTCCAAAACTCACTCGCACGAATACAAATAACCTTAGAACTAAGAGCAGAGACGGTCTGTTTTGACTAACAAGTCCAAAAGAAAAGAAAAATGTTGAAATATTGTTGGACAAGGTTCCCAAGGTTAAAAATTCCAAAGTTGTTTGATGTATAACTAAAGTATGTATAAAACTTTGAAAAAGTGTCAAACTACCTACGAATTTCTCAGTTGCCACCCGAGAATCTGCAAATCCAATAACTTTTCCGCCCTGTTGGAACGAGGTTGTGTGTGAGTTTGTGAGTTCTGGGAACTCCCTAGGAGCTTTGACCAGAAACAGACACACAGCTGTAATTCCCTGAGCCGAGGGGCCTTCTGAAGAGAAGAAGAACTGGCGGTGGCGTTTTCAGCCAGGACGAAACACAGCCCTCGGGCAGAGCCTTCCCTCTGGTCTCGGGAAGCAGTGTCAAAACAGCAGGCCTTCCTGCCTGCCAAGCAGACAGATCGACCATGGAAGGAATGAAGGAGACAGAAAGACAGGGAGGGGAGAGAAAGGGGGAGGGGGCCTGAAGTCATCTATTCCCTCCTCTGGCTCTGTATCCCTCCTCACATGACTGCAGGGCATGATGCCCGAGGCTAAAAATACAGCACACACACACACAGCGGTGTAAAACTGATTCCTGCTGATGGCGCAGGTCAAAATACTGAATATAAACATGACAAAACACACACACAAAAAAGTAAAAAAAAAAAGATGCTCAGAAGAAGTATCTTTTAACATCAGACAAACATCTGACAGAATGGTGATGTAACAGGAAGGGCTTGTGCGTGTCATTCCTTTACACAGAGGATGCAATCATACATTTGAATAAAGTGTATGTATGAAGCCTTTTGTTTGCCATCTCTAGTATGGAATTTGTCTACGTATACAAGAATCTGCAGAACCCATAACTACCCTGTGACCTCACTAACACACTCTAAAATCACACTCTGAGACTGAAGGGAAAAGGAAGTTGGCTCAACAAAAGGACGATCTCTTCCAAAACTGAGAGTTCATGAGACGGAAGATTGAGGACATTTATTCAGTGTTTTTGGCAGGGGTTGTCTCCAATAGCAACTAATTCACTATCGGCTAGTAACAAAGCATTTTGTTACTACTGTATACTACTGTATACGTATACTACTGTATGTATATAATATAATTAAAGTATTTAAAGTTATATACACTAGTCAAATGTTTAAGATTTTTTTAAAATGTTTTTGGTAAGTCTATTATGCTCACTAATGGCTGCATTTATTTGATAAAAAAAACAACAACAGTAAAACAGTAATATTGTGACATATTATTACAATTTAAAATAATTATTTTCTATTTTTAAATTGTAATTAATTTCTGTGATGGTAAAGCAGAATTTTTTTGCAGCCATTACTCCAGTCTTCAGTGTCATGTGAGCCTTCACAAAAAATTCTAATATGCTGATATAGTGTTCAGAAAAAAATATTATCATTATTAATGTTGAAAACAACAGTGCTGCTTAATAATTCTTAATATTCAATTAATTCTTAATCTTTTGTAACATTACAAATGTCTTAAGTGTCACTTGTGAACAATTTAATGCCCATATCCTTGCTGAATGAAAGCATTCAGCATTTAAAAAAAAATTGCACTAATAACAAATACAATTTAGCAAATGTAATAAATCTTTATTTTGACGGTATTTGGCAGTTGAAATGACTAGGCAAGCAGTGACACAACGGCCCTTTCAGTGCAACATGCTCTACTTAATCTGAAACCTTTGTATACATTTAAAAAAAAAATCTCATTTTGATCATTATACATGCATTTTATGACCTCAAATTCAGAGACTACATGAAATATTTATACATTTAAAAATTCATGTAACAGCAGTATTAAATTAACAGCACAAAAGGTAAATAAAAATGGAGAAACACTTCAAATACTTGCACATCTATATGAAATCATTATTTTAACATTATTTTAGGTTATTTTAACAAAGATATGTTTAACATACCATACTTTCTAAAGCTTTTTAACTCATAATTCATCTATCAAACATCTCAAAAAACATGAACAAAGCTCCAAACCACCAGCAATCGTGTAATAAATAATAATAAAAAGCCTATATATATATATATATATATATATATATATATATATATATATATATATATATATATATATATAAAAAAGCTGCTGAAAATCATGTCAAAAGTCATGTTGTCAGATCACTATAACAATTTACATTCCTCAAAACAAATAATTAAAATACAAAATGATATTCAACCCCACAGAATCTCTTCATCAATTTGAATGAATTAAAAACACATACTAAGCTGCAGGAAACTCATCCTTAGAATAGTAATTCACATTCAAAGATGTGATCAATCAACAATGATTAAACCTAATCAGCAATCATTATCTATGCAAATTGAAAATGAATTAAAAGATCAGGATAAATTCAATGCAAATATTACAAATTTAATTCAGAATGACTATTGTGGTAATAAAGGTAAATAGATGTTGGTCATTTCATGCGCTGGGGTTGAAAAGAATGAGAGAGACTTTCATTTAATTTATTTAGTAATTTATTAGCCATATCTACAAGTTTTGAGAAAACAGTGATGCAAACATGATTCTATTAATAATTTTCATTTCTGTAATCACTTTAGACGTCAAATAGTGGGCAAAAGGCAAATTTTGGCTTAGTGAATGAAAACTGTTATGCTACACTGTCTGTCTGTCTGTCTGTCTGTGTGTGTGTGTGTGTGTGTGTGTGTGTGTGTGTGTGTGTGTGTGTGTGTGTGTGTGTGTGTGTGTACTAACCATTGTGTAAGGTCCCATCTTCTGGCAGATCAACATCAAGCATGAGGTCATCATCTTCCAGGTCACATGAGCCAGTGTTATCAAAGTTGTTCAGAATGTCCTGTGCATGAGATAAGAACAATAGAGAGAAATAGAGATGGAAACCTGCATTACATTTTTCAAAAAAATACAATTGTGGTAATACATTCACACCGTTTATATAAGGACGATCACATAAAGGAAAGGGGATACACAGACACTGGAAGCGAAACATGAATGGAAAACATTCACTCAACATGAAGTGTATATATTACCGCAGACTTCTCGGGCCACCTGATTATTTGAAAATGCAAAAGCATAACAAGGTGAAATTCAATACACCTCAACAAAACCTCAATTTGTCCTCAGCCTGAAACGTCCTCTTTCATTTTCTGTGTGGCAGACGCAAAAGTGGGCAGTTATCAGCTATTGGGGCGCTTTTTAATGCATTTTAAAGAGATTCTGAACACTGAGTCTGGCGCAGAGAGTTCAAAAGAAAATAAGCTCTTTGAAGGAAGTTGTTCTCCACATTTCTGTGTGTTAAAATATTGTTAAGAAATACCATAAAACAAGGCCTCACGGCGCAGCCTTAATTTGAACCCAGCAAAGAAATTACTCTGATGTAAGTCATCTTAAAAGAGTCTTTCTCAAGAAACGCTCTGAATTGATTTCAAGGTTGAGAGTAATATTTGAGAGCATCTTACAGAGGTGGAACCAATTGAAGGGATATTTCATTCATTTAATTCATCATTTCCAAAACATAGGCCTACTAGTTGAAATACTGCATATTACTGTCATTTGTCTATGGTCATTTAATCACTTGTGTACAACATGGAGAGCGAAATTGCTTGGTGATAAATTTACATAAATTAAACATACTCTTGTGGAAGTAGGACGTCTTGAAAACAATTGTTTTGTTTTTTAATTAGTTACTTGACATTTAACAAATACTTAATGTTGCATTCATTGCAGGGACATTTACTATAAATCATTGCAGGGTTAAGTGTCTCGTTGAAGGGCGCAAGGCTGGTAATGAATCTCGGTAACACTTAAATGGTTTATGCCCCACTTTGGTTCATACTTGTGCCCTTTGTGTTGCCAGCAACTATACAACTTATTCCATACAACTTATTCTCTATAGTCCTAGTCTTCTGATGTCAAACAGACTAAAATCAAGTCATTACTGATAATCTTCCAATCCATTGGGCTGTTAATCTGGCAGATCACTGAGTCACTGGGTTGAACTCTAGAGCCAAATCTGTCAGCAGATTCATTAAAAAAAGATTTTACTCCAAGGAATGATTCATCCACAAAGACACTGCTACAGATAGTAAGGTACACTATGTAACTTTTATGTTGAAAATAATGAATCAATAGTTCATCAAATATTCTTCCAAATCTTGTTTTCATCTACGTTATAATAAGCCTATTATAAGTGTCTATATTTTAGACCTAGGATGGCTTTTGAGAGAAATTGCGTACATGCGTGTCTACAGTAACTTCTTCAGTCAGCTTGAGATCCTTTCCATCTAAACTGGTTACAGTATATCTTTTAAGCCTAGTAGTGAACGTTTTATGACAAGTAGAGTAACCATATTCATCCACACTGTCATGCAGCCGAAGCACCACCAAAAACAATGTTCTTCGGCAAAATGCATGCAGTTTAGTTTTTTTTAGCTGCTAAAGGGCCAAAAGTTACATAGTGTACCTTTAAAGGTGAAGTATGTAGTTTCTGCAACACTAATGGCACTTAGCATAATTACAAAAATAAAGCATATTTTTAAACAGTCGGCAAATGCCCCTTTCGCATGCTGCCCCTCCCCCAACTCAAACATCCCAAACACAGATCTTTCATGTGCTTGTGAAGGCATGTCTCAAATAAAAAGTCTAACATATTAGGAATACTTTTAGCTGTGTTGCTTTGTGTCTAGTGCTGGGCGGTATACCGGTTCATACCGAATACCGGTGTTTATTTTTATTATGATATGAATTTATTATGTACCGGTGTAGAGGGTCCCTTTTCACTGTTGCACTGTGTTGAGGGCACAGCTGTATGTGTTACTAAGCGTGATGGTGAAGATGGATTGGTTAAGCTATAATTGATAGCTGTCAAATTATATTACAGTGTTTCTCATTCATTGGTTCACAATATCAACACTGCCCGCCACAAATAGATTTTCCAAAAGGCTTTGACATCATGGAATAAACAATAGTACTGCATGTTTCAAAGTCGAAACACGCCGCGGGTGTTTTTATATGAATGTAGCTTTGAAGGGAACTGACTGTCTTTAGAAAAGTTTCAATGCTATTTTCATTGAATCTTTCTTTATCTTTCCTGATAAAGCAGCATTTATGAGTGCTGTGCTGCTTTGTGTACAGCCGTTATCGGGGAAACCGCTGTTTCTGACGTGCCTAAAGTGCCTCCTGCTGGCACTTCATTGTAAACAGTATCATTTTGTGGGGCCTTGCAAAACTGTATTAATACTAGTGTGGAGTTTTTCTACAATATTTACTCATAACAGTAAAATAGGACATTCTAAGTCAATCTACTGTAGTATTTCCTCTCTCAATCATTAGAAAATGTGGTTAACACCCAGTCATGGTTGAAAAAAAAACTTAATTTTTTATATAAAAAATATAAAATATAGAAATATAAAAAACAGTATAATACCGTGATGTACATTTTTAAAACATCTTATTGCATTCGGAACACATGCAATGATTGGATGGACAATGATTTATTGTCCTGAGACTTCCACAGAAGTCTTTATTTTTTTTTTATATTTAGGCCACTAAATATTATTGATTGCTATCAAATTTGTGAAGAGACATTCAACCAGTTTTAGGTGTAATTAATTACTAAGTATTCTACTTACTGTAATTTAATTACTTTTTCCTTGACAAAGTAAGGTATTGGATTACTCTTAATTTCTCTGTAATTTAATTAGTTATTTCTGATGTAATTGCATTAAATACTGTAGACTTTATAACAATTCTATATAAAACAAAAGTGGATTTAACATCAAATTGTAATGTTAAAAAGCATGTTTTTAATGTAACTTTCTTCCTTTACACACTTTGGTCAGTTGAAGAATAAGTTATGCAATTGTATATAGTTTATTTGAAAGAATCAAAAGTGCAGTGTTGTATCTGTCCTTTTATTGTTCAACTGGTCAAGGTTAATATGGGATTTAGAAAGTAATTAGTAATAAGTAATCCAATACTTTTTAGATAGAGCAGTTAGTACAGTAGTCTAATTACACTGTTGAATATGTAATTAGTAACTTACCCAACATTACTTTTAACCAGTATTGCCCATTATTAACTGTCTAAAGTGGGCCAGAAAAAAGTCAAGATTTTCATAGACTGAAAAAAAATTGTAGAAGCAATTTTCTAGTAAATTTCACAAACAATTACAAAAAAGAGCAAGTAACACATTGAATTAAACATGAAAATTCTGACATAGAAAAACTGAAATATACTGTTTTTATTTACAGATGAACAATATATTTTTACAGTGTAATATAACTTCTATTTCTGCCTTTTTATTAAACAAAATTATCAAATGGCTGGAAGACTATGAATGTAGTGTCTAATTTAAGAGTCTAATTTACCATTCATTTTCCTTATTTTGAAAAAAAGTAGCCAGGATATTCTTCAAAAATTATTCATTTGTGTTCCATGGAAGAGATAAATGATGTTTAGAGTAAATTATGACACAATTTTCATTTTGGCTGAACTCTCCCTTCAAGCTACTGTAAGTTAAATACATTGGCTTTTTTAAATGGGAGACTTTATTATTGCCTTGCCCAAAAAAAACCCACAAAAAACCCCCCAGTACATTATGAAAGTTTCTGTATAATGTTCCATATTTCATATTCAGCAGGCAGCTGGGGAAAGAACCACAGTACAAATACTTTCAGCATACTTTAGAAAACATTATCAATCATGCAAATGTGATACATTCACAGAACAAAACGTCTCTTCAAGTCAAAGCTGACAAGATGTTCTCCAATCCCATCCATCAAATAATTAGGCTATGCACTTAAACAGAGGCAGGCCCCTCTCCTGAACATTAATACACATATTGTACACACCATACCGTCTTACAAGTGTCTACAAAGTGTATTCAAAGCAGCCAGAGTTTATACATTTTAGTTCACCTACATACACATAGTCTCTCAGGTTCCCCTCGCTCTGAATCTCTCCATGTATTATGGGCTTAGTCACGGCAGGTTGCTTCAGAGGAAATGACATTTCACTGCGCAGGGCGGCAGCTTAGACACGCAGCCCAAGCCCCATCAGCACTCTCCTCCTGCGCTGAAAGAGCCGGAATAACGCACCCCATTTCACATAGGCCTGCGCGAATCAGCCGGGAAGATCGGATTAAAGATCCCTTCAGAACCAGACCGATTCAGGCAGAACATTTAAGAAAGGTCCTATCAGACAAGCCCAGAATCCTGATCACATTTCACACAATCTGAGCGTTGAGCTCAGGAGTGAAACATCATATTTGGGGGATCAAAAGGAATGTGTTTGAATTACTGAACAATATTACATCCAGGACAAAATGACTCAGACATCTACAAAAGTTCTTTGAACAGAGCCAAACTTTCAATGGCGATTTAGAAAAGAGGTCAATATGCATGGGGTTCAAGATACTTCTTGTAAAATGTAAAAAAATAAAATAAACTGTTACCCATGATTCATGATTAATTAAATTAGTTCAGATCTTCAAATGACCTCTGACCTCTCTGTCACAAAACTGAACCAGTACAGACCATGCAGTACATTTTCATGTGCCTCTTAATATTATGTACAAAAGATTAAAGTCACAATTCCCCCGCACCCCTTAAGACCTTAAACTACTTAAGGTTTGGTTTATTGCACGTTAAGCCCAAAACACACCGATTAAGAGAATAGGGACAACCCTTTAGACCATAAGCCGGGAGCGCCGACCATTTTTCCCATCATTAAACTAGCAAAAGTGGATTCGGAAACGCAAGCGCACTTGTGGCATGCGCTTTAGACAATGCGCTTGGATATTTACAATAGGGCCCTAATTTTTTTTCAATCACATAATGTTTATTTGAGGTTTCAGACATTTAAATAGACATTTAATATTAAGTAGATTTAGGCACTGATGTCTATGGAAGCTGCAATAATAATCCTTTCAATTATAATTTGATGAAGTGTTTCTCATATCAGATACACATTGTGTATGAAACAAAGTTCACTCTATTCTTGTCCCAGTACACCGGCCGCAAAATTGATGAATTTACATGATGCAAATCCGACAGATCCTCTGAATTGCTGTGCAAACTAATCGCAAATTATATCAACTAACATGATCATTATAAAGGTGTTTAAATGACACAACACATTCAATTCCACATATTTGACAACCGGAAAATATCATATAATTCATGATATAAGTTTGTGAATATTTTGAATAAAAAAGGAAAAAGGAAATAAATGCGATACATAGGCTATCTGTCTGTATGGCTGCATGATGCATCGGCAATAAAATAATATGTTCTAAAATAGCGGTCACGCTGGGGACTCAGCTAGAATATAGAGTCCCTAGTAGAGTGGTTCTCAACAGGGGGTGCAGTGGGCGTTCAGAGAACAACAGGGGGGCGTTGGAAGCAAGCTTTTTGAAAGGGGGGCATTCAAGTGTTCATGGGGGGCGTTCACGAGTTTACACCAAAGATCAAGGCAAGACAAGATTAAAATGTTGTCATTCCCCTTGTAGCACGCGCAAGTGACGATACTGTCAACCAATTCTAACATTCTAAAATTTGTCATTTAATGCGACATGTAAGCTATGTATCATTTCTTTTGCAAGGACTCTATTATTTTTCCAGTCATAGACCAGCGCTCAAGCACTGACTAGAATCCAGCGCTGACTAGAATCATGCAGCGGAGGAATGGAAAGTTGACAAGCAATTAAAAAGTATTGACTTAAGAACCACATATATATTTTCAAATATTTCCAATAAATCATGTTCCCATTCACTCCGGCGACGAATTTTAAAATTAAACAAACTAAATTCTATTTAGGTAAAAACTTTTAGCCTACATTTTTAGGCATTAACTAATGCCAATGCCTAATGCCAAAATGTTTTCTTTGTTGACCAAGTAATTTAAGTAATTTTACTGGCATTATTGTTAACTCGCAAGACTGTAAGGAGAAAATGACAATTTAATGGATAATTTAAATATATTCTGTTATCACATTTTGGAAATGTATTAATTCCGCCGTCACGTCTGAGCGCGAAACGCTGCTTGGATAGTTTCTAGATAGTTAAAAATAATTAACAATACAATAATCATTTAATTGTTCATATGTCTTTATTCTTGTTAGAAGATTTTTTTTTTTTTACTGATTATGAACACAAATTAATCATGTTGTAATTGTATTAATTATACCATTGATGAAAACAAGCTGATACCAAGGTATTTTAGGCCTACAAATCTATCATAATTGAACAATTCTAAAATAAACAAAATGTTTTTAAATGTTGGCTTTATTAAACTATGTTTTAAATGTGTGAATAAACAGTCTCATATGTCTATTTATTTTTAATATAGGCCTAATATTTATTAATTTATTGTTCTATTTTATTTAACATTTTTACATTTAACATTAATAATCAGACATCAAACAAGAATTGCACAACAATTTTAAATGTCTACTCATTTGTCCATTTTAAAATGATTTATTCATTAACATTTTTATGTTTTAATTAAATTGATTTCTGCTATTCCTTATTCTTTCGGTTTATAAAGTGTCACACCAAATCCTCCATTCCAAGTCTTCCATCCATAATAGCCTCTGTGACATTTAGTCACTTATCAGTTCAAAATCAGTCCACAAACAGTGCATTTAAAAAAAGATTTGTCAACTTTTGCGCGGGCAAATATACTATCATACACTATCATAAAAACAAGATCAGGCTGCTGATTCTTGCTTTTCCAACAACATATCTCCTTGAGCAGGGATTCAGTCAGGTCATACATGCAGTCTAAGTACTGCAATCGCTTGGATTTGCATGCCTCAGGGCAGGCGCACTAAACTAACGTATCTACAACCCTCACACTAATTTTCAAATCAATTTTGAAAGTTCGAATTCGAGGGGCCGTTCACATATCGCGTTTTATGCGCGTGCAAATTCATTATTTCAAATGTAGGCGCGCGGTAAGGGCGCTCATAATAGAAGCGACGCGGTCGGTTGAAAACATCTCAACTTTTCAGAATACCGCAAGCGCACACCAGGACCTGGATAATGGATAAGGGGGCGCTGGCCCAAAAAAGGTTGAGAACCACTGCCGTAGTATCTAACCCGTAACCCCAGCTCGGGGTTTGCGGCAAAAATTCCTCTGAAATTAATAAAATGCTCCCAAAATTCAAGATAAAAAATGTGCCTGTATGAGTTCTTGTTTTAATATTTATTATAGCCTATATTTATATGGTTATAAGTCAGGATATAGAGTGCTGTTTTCCAGAACATCTTGGAAACGTGATATCATATTGATTTTATTAACAGTGCAGAGCTAAAAAAAATCTACGGCATCTGAAAGTTGGGTAAATGTACGTTTTTGACCAACTTTTCCACTTTTGATGTTATTATAATGTGAAATTACTATTGTAGCAATTAAATATTCGTTTACTTATCACCAAAGTTCGCTCTATTTGGCTGTAGATCATTAAACCTAATGCTGACTTCCATAGTAGGAAAAAAATACTATGGAAGTCAACTGGTACATCAACTGTCTGGTTACCAAATAACATTATACCACTATAATAACATTTCCTGCTGAATTATCCACTAACGTCATTTATGAAAGCATTTTAATGAAACGAGAGAGCGCGTCCATGGTGATAGAAGAGATGTGCGCTGTATAATGCGTTGCTATTGACGACGGTCATATAATTGAATGTGTGCTTTAAAAAAAGTACATAGAGCTGCTAATTTTATTTGTTGTTTGTTGATTTCCAAATATAAAACTCGTTGACATGTTTTCAGTGTGCGTTGAGCGTTCAGACTGTTGCAAAGGCCACCTTTGGTGGTTGTGTACATGTGTGAAAAGGCTGTCAAAAGCCATTAGGAATTGCAGGTCTCAAAGAGATTAAGCAAAATAAGAAAGAGTCATTAAACCAGTTAGCTTAATAAATTGAGAGCCGATTAGAGATGTTAAATATTTATAAAAAATTAAACAAATCCTGTTTACAGTCTTAGTAATGTCAGCAAATGATAAAGCGTAAACAATGCTCTATACCTCTCAGCTAATTAATACTGAAACAGCAGCAGATAAAAGCACGTCTCAGAATCACTTACTATGTTGAAAACAAAGGCTTATGCACCTAGATCATTTAGCAGCTAATGAATTGGCCTGTAAATGCCTCCTGCAAGACAGACTATATTTAGAACAATAAACAACTCTTAAATGAGCCTAACAGGGTACTGCAGAAGTCAACTGAGGGATTAAACACACAAGTGCAAAATGTAAGGAAAGAGAGAGACAGGGAGATGTTGAAAACATTTCTTTTGTCTCTTGAATCCATACTGCCCCCTTGTGGTCTTAAGTAAAGTACATGTTTTAAAGGGTTAGTTCCTGAAGGGTTAGGGTCATTATTACCTTCATGTCATTCCAAAACCGGTCCCAGAAAGTCCAAAGACTTCCCATTCATCCTCTGAACAGAAATTAAGATATTTATAATGAAATTTGAGAGATTTCTGTCCCTCCATTGAGAGCTATATGCAACTACCACTTTGATGCTTCAAAAAGTTAATTAAGAGATCGTACAACTAATCCTTATGAATTGAGTGTTTTTTATGAAATGTTCTGAAGAGACAAGCTTGCTTTATATGACGAACAGATTTAATTTAGGCTTTTATTCACATAAATATTCATAAATGTCACATCAGTTATGGTAAACAGAAGTATGCTTGCTTGACATGCAAGAACTAATAAGGTTAATTATCATGTGTTACACTGCACGTTTGAGCCAGAGCCGTTGAAAAATTTGCAACATACTTCACGCGGTCTCAATAGTCCAAACAACTCACAAATGTGTTTAAGCACGATAGACAGCAGTTTCACTATATTTGCAGCAATTTAAATATTAATGCATAATGAGCATTGATTACTATGCTGTCAACTATTACTAGATCTTACTTCATTAAAAATCTTTGCATAGGAGACAGAGTCAACAGAAAATAAAGAATTCTAAGAGTTTAATCTATCACAGTCCATCAAAATATGCTTCAGTGATAATGGAATCTGGCAGGAGTGGCATAAAGAAGGATCTTCACCCGTTAATAGAAACATACGAGTTATTCTGGAGGTGCCCTATTCGACAGCGTGTATAGGTAATATGATGACCGAACATCTTAAGTGTAGATTTTTATCAATTAAATAAATGTAATATATTATAGATCAATAATTCTTACTTAATATGTTGTTGTTGTTTTTTTGGTAAATAATATTAATAAATAATAATATTAATTAATAATATTAATTAATTAATAATAATATTTGTGCAATAATTAGGAAAAGTTCCATGTAAGAAACTAATAAATAAAAGGCCCAAAAACACACTACTACAAATATTATTTTAATACAACAATAATAATAATAATAATAATAATAATAATAATAATAATAATCTCAAAAACAAAACAAAAAAATATCTCCAATTAAATTACAATAATTAAAATTAAATTAAAATTTTATTATTATTATTATTATTATTATTATTATTATTATAAGCAACAACAAAAATGTATTAAAAGAAATAACAAAAATGTTTATTATAAAATATGATCATCATCATAGTTATCAGCAACTACAAAAATATTATTATTATTATTATTTTTTAGTATTATTAACAACTGTTACTACTAGTACTTCTTTATTCTTTATACACTACTTGTTCTATATAATTTATTTTTATATCAGTAAATGTAACAGTTCTGTATGGCTGTAATAAAGCGCATAGCACAACTTTGAAGTAGTAGTATTTAAATGAACTAAAGATAACTTGTTACATCACTCGCTAAGTGCAAGATCAGATGATATCTAAATAAAGCCAAACCTCTATTTCATTATCCGTGAGAGCACAGGAGTCTTAAACTAAAGATAGACACAACACAGGGATCTAGAGGAGATCCACTGCCGTCAGGAGGGAGAGTTAATCATTCAATTACTGTGCATGTGTGAGACAAGCGACTGATTTATATGTAACAGGTCAGGATAAAACTGGCTTTAGCAAAGACACTGCCATAAAGATACAGGAAAAGCATTTAACCTGAATACTTTAGAAGAGGTTTGATAAAATCCCTAACCTTAAGTATGAGCAATTACTATGATGCTTGTTTTAGGAACCATCCCAAATACTGGCAAAATGTTGGAATTTATTTAGTACCTAGTAGACCACTAGATGTCACTCAAAGCCCAGCTCAACCTGAAGCGCAGTCAATTACGTAAACTGCTCTTCTCTATACAACTACATCAGAGGAACAACCTACGCAAGTATGAAGAACAATGACTTAGCCTTGCTCTAATGTATACATGCTGCTATTACATAATATCTGAAGTCACAGTCAAGTCAGCATGTCTGTGTGTGGGGGTGCAAGAGAACGCTGGTATTTTACATTTGATTACTGTTTCAAATCCAGCCTAACTCGTTTTGTATTCAACAAAGCCAATCTGACATAGTGAATCAGAACAAACAAACAAAAAAGAAAATGAAGGGCAAAGTCACAGCCTGCTTCACTGGGATCAAAAGCTGGAATGTTAAGCGGCACCGTTCCGCATTCCCACTCGATCAGGGGCTTTGAAAAACAGCTGAGACAGAACAGGACCTCTGTTCAGAACGGCGGGGCTCGGAGTCACACTCCTGCAGAGTCACGAGTAAGAGCCACAGGGACTAATCCCTAATTAGCAAGGAAATAATTAGCAGGATAGGGACGGAGAGATCCTGTCACACGCACAAGCACACATAGAAACCAGCAATAAGCAGTACAGGAACGATAGGTTTATCGAAACACACAAAGCAGAGGAAAGATTACAAACACTCACAAAGAAGTGAACAGCATTATGTGGGACTTGCAGAAGCCACAATCTCAGAAAAAGTTTTTATACAGTCGCATTACAGTTGCGAGAATGGGTGTGGTTAAATATAATGGGCTGGTAACGCAAAAGTTGCAGGTCCAAATCCCAAAAAAGGGCGATCCATGTAAAAAAACTAACAAATAAAATGCCCAACGACACGGTACTACAAATATTATTTTAATATAATAATAATAAGAATTTTACAACGAATATTACAACAAAAATGATCAGCAACAATTAATTTTATTATTTTTATTATTATTTTATTATAAGCAACAACAAAAAATATTTTCAGAATTATTATCAGAATTATCAGAAACATCAAAAATGTTTATTACAAATTATTATTAATATTATTATCAGCAGCATTATTATTGATGTTATCAGCAACAACAACAAACAATTTTTTTCATTATTAACAACTGTTACTACTTGTTAGTAGTACTTCTTTATTCGCTAATTAGTCTTTATATACTAATACTTTATTTTTATATTAGTAATATTCATGTTGTTGTATATTTTTTTTTAAATACATTTTTTTTGAGATTTTAAAATGCACCCTAAGGGGACCGCAAACTAATTTTGGGAAGATAACTTTGTACTCACTATGCTGTTGAGGTCTGACTCATAACTGCTGCAACGGTGTATATGTGTGTTGTGTCCCAGTGGCTCCATGCCCTCCTCATCCCACATGTATGTTCCTCCAGAGCTGTTAGAGGGGGAGAGCTCCGAAGAGGAGGCCGCATGACGATCCACATCAGGGGACATGAGCGGCGGCGGGCGCCCACGGAGCAAACCACCCCTTAAATCTGCCTTTCCACCTGAGAGCAGACATGATATCATATAACAGCATAAACAGTGCATGCTTGCCACAAATAGAAAAATATTATCAGCTCTGTACTGTTTGTCACATAAATGCACGAAAGGCAGGCACAACACTTAGTTATACTGTACCTTCCAGCCCAATCCCAGTCCAGTCCATGGTCTCATTCAAGAAGCTCTGCAGGCGTGTCTGGGTGGGTGTGGCTAAAGGAATTTTGTTATGCAGGATGCCATTCTGCGATTGGTCCCCTATGTTGTCAAAGTCATCTAGGAACTCCTCACTGGTGTCATTCCTCTCAAGAGAAGATGCAGAGGAGAGAGACATGTCCTCCGTTCCATCCCCAGAGTAGCGGAGGTTCCCATCCAGCCCCGGATCTGTCGCATGCTCCTCTGGGGACACCGTAGAAGCTGATGCCTTTTCACAGCCACAAAATGGGAAAATTCAGTCTTGTTTCAATGTTTGATTTCTCTGTGGTAGCTCCAGTAGAGCTACTAATAGCTATGTAAATATTATTAAAATTTGGAAAAGAAACATTAACTGAATACAAAACTATAAATTGCATATTTGGCATAATCATTTGAGACACAATAATAACTAATAAATCTTTAGATAATAAAAACCATACATATAATAAAGATTATAATAATATAGATTTTTAATTTGTTAATATTGTTGTACTATATTGCTAATATTGCTATTATTTTTATGCACAGTTGGTCCCAAAATTAAAGAACTGATAACACATAAAAAAAACTGTGAATCTCTGTAAAAAAAAATATGGGTTAAAGAAAGACTAAATTCAAAGATTGAAAAGATTGATTTGTTCACAATTTCAATCGACATGAACTCGGATGTTCCACAGTAGAAAAAGTCATAAAGGAACTATTTCTTGAACCATCCAAGAAAAAATATCAAGATGCAAGTAATTATGCATGTTAAAATAAATGATAGAGTCAGACACTCACACTCTTTTTGGCACAGTGGTGCAGCTCTGGAGTGAGTGGCGGGGTTATAACATCACTCTCCACAGGGTACCTCCCAACCACTAGAGGGCACTGCGGTTTGGCAGCAATTGGTCGATTTAGCCTGCAGGCCTGTAACGAGTGCTTTGTCAGTGCAGAGTTAGGCAGAAGTGGTCTTCTTATGGAATTAGGAGGCGTCAAGCTCTCTAAAGAAGGAGTCCCAGTAGATAGTCTATCTGTTAACCCCTTTCCAAACCCCAAGCCCCCTAAACCGAACACTAGCCGGCCCTTGCTGAGGCTCAGGGAAGATTTGAATCCAAGTGTTCGCGGAGGACGCAGCTGGGTATTAGCTAGCGGTTTGGCTAGCTCCACAGCCTTGTTGAAAGAAAAGGATCGAGTCATGGGTGCGGACGTTGGTGAGGGCAGTTGCTTGAAGTGGGTGAAGCTCTGAGAACGCACCATGTGGTCAGGCACGGCAGACTGTCGTGAGAGGCTATCGTTGGACTGGGACAAGCTGTCTCTAGAGGTGCTTCGAGTCGAGCTAGAGTTCGCCCTTGGTCGCTGGAGCCCCGAAGAGGCTGCTTGGCCTGGTGAAGACCCCAGAGATGATGTCCCATTTTGAGTTGGCTTGGAGCTTGAGTTTTTTTGGGATATGTCCTGACTTTTCGAGGTGATCTGAGTGTTTTTGGGCGTTGGTTTAGGACTAGGGATGGATTTAGGGGATTTGGCTACAGGTTTGGGGCTTCCGGTGGACAATGAGGAGGCAGACCTGCGCACTTTGGTTGCAGGAGTAGAAGGGCTTTTTAACTCCCTACTTCCTGGAGAATGCTGGGAGCCAACTTCTTTTTTCTCTTCTGGTATACTGCCCGCGACTGGGATTGAAGGGTCCACTGACCCGTCACTGTCCTTCTTCCATTTCATGGAAAAGGAGGAGGCTCTGACCACTCCGTTTGGCCTAGCAGGGGGATTTTTGCTCTCTTGGGTGAGCGCAGTCTGGGTTGTACCATTGGGAAGGGGTGAGGGGGTACCATTGACAGGACGCGCACCAAATTTTGGCAGTCTGGAAACCATTGAGGACTTACTGCGGACCTTCTGTTCCATCAGCAAACAACAGAGTCATGGATAAACATGAAAGGAACACCTAAAGAGAAAAGAGAGGGACAAAGAAAAGAAAAAAAATCAATTAACACAATAAATTAAATCCTTTCGCCCTGTGGTGTGACATGCTGTACAATACTTAAAGCATTTGACATTTATTTTAATAAGTATTATGCATCAAGATTTTATGTCCTCATATTAATTAAACTGCATGGTTTATTTACTTTTTAACATTTGTGACACCACAGAATCATTTAAAATGAACTGGTCAAAGGGGAAAATGTATGAAGGTGATATGATGCCATAAAGAATGGCATGTGCCGGGTAAGATTTGTGAAAGTGTACAGAAGATTGCAAGCGTAAATTAAATTTGCGTGTGCAAAAGAAGATTTGTAAATGTGTAAATCGCCTTTCAAGTGTAAGAAAAAAATATTTGCAGCATTTTACTGTTATTCGTAAGTGTATTGTGAAACTTCAGCTTCATGCTTACGCAAAATAAATAGGACCTGTATTCTTCTGATTTATTAAGCAATTATGATTTATTTATCTATTTAACATGTAGGCTATGTGTGCATTTAAAGTACAATTTCGGCAACAAGAATGATGCTGAGCCAAATGAAGAAAAAGATGTGTTCTGGAGACTGGCGTGTTTATTGAACCAATCAGATAAGAGTAAAACGAGAGTCAACGAGAAGCTCATTTGATTGGCTACATGAAGAAGGAGAATCGTGCCAAAACTGTAAGCGCAAGTAAAAGGAAGATGCAGCTGTACAAATCGGGTTATTTCGGGAACTTTTTTGCCGCATATACACAACAAGTTATTCAAACATTTACAACATATTATTTTTTTACACAAAGGTTGATTTTACGCGATCAATCTGTTTTGCAGTTCCTGACTCGATTGCAAACTGCTGTTCACAGGCTTGCAGTGCTTTTGGCCGTGTTTGTGCGAGAAAAAAAAAGTGGCAAAAGTGTAAGAATACAGGTCCTATTTATTTTGCGTAAGCATGAAGCAGCAGTTTCACAATACATGCATTGCACTTACGAATAACAGTAAAATGCTGAAAAAAAAATTCTTACACTTGAAAGGCGATTTACACATTTACAAATCTTCTCTTGCACACGCAAATTTAATTTACGCTTGCAATCTTATGTACACTTTTACAAATCGTACCCTGCGCATGCGACTCTTTATGGCATAATATTACCTTTATAAAAATGTTTAACAAATCTATAAGAATTTGACCTAAGATTTAGAAAGATACAGAAACACATTATGCATCAACTTCCTCTTATAACAATCAAAGTTTTTCTGCTTGAGAGACGAAACTTTTTTTTTTAGAAAAATCACAAACATGAATGATGATGAGTAAATGTGACAATACCTAGAACTGGATTGAAAGCATTTTATTTGTAGAGAACAGAACATACAAAAATAATGCAGTATATCAAACAGAAGTAATCAGTTGCTCATATCTCGTAAATTATCATATTTATGTAGACGACCAGCTTTGTCCATGATATTTTTTCTAGTCGAGCATCATAGTAGCTTAGTAATTCACTCAAAGAAAAATCTGTCAAATTAGGGCCCACTGTTTAAATAAAGGAATTTTCCTTTCCTTTCCTGTATTTTGAATTGCATATTGCATTTGGGCTTCTGTTTTATTTCAAATGTACATCAAAAAACACTTCCTGTTTTACAACACTTAGGGCATGAAAATAGGTGGCAGGGTTTTTTTTTTACTTTTGAATGGAATAACCCTCGTCTACAGTTTTTTTGTGGTGATCTGGTTGGAAAGTTTCACGGCACGTGACAGCAAACTAAATCAGGATGAGGATACAGGATCTGTTTAAAGGGATGAGCAGAACTAAAACTCACATATAGGATGTATTAAAGCATGTTTAGAGATTGAAGTTCATAATTAACAAATTAATTAAAAGTCTGCTCTGCAGAGTACAGACTGACAAGCAGGGAACAAAATGAAACCTTATTAAGTGTCATATTGTTACTCGCTGCTACTGACTTTAAGAACTGCAACAATAATGTATGGTTTAAATAAATTCAAATCAAAGACATAACCTAAAAAATGATCTACTCAAGAAAATGTATTACTTGTGCATCATCTAAATGCTTTAATTAAAAAATAATAATAATAATAATTAAAAAATGATAGATAGATAGATAGATAGATAGATAGATAGATAGATAGATAGATAGATAGATAGATAGATAGATAGATAGATAGATAGATAGATAGATAGATAGATAGATAGATAGATAGATAGATAGATAGTTTAATGACTAGTTTTAAAAAAAAGTAAAAGCAAAACTTTTTTTTATTAAATACGGAACTGAAAGTGTACTTTTCAAGGTTGCAATACTAGGAGAGGCAGCTGAGAGAGTATCAGAGGAAAAAAGGCAGAGAGTTTTAATTTCGCTCTCTTCTATATTGATTTCTTTTTCAGTGAATTATGTCAAAGGCTCACAGGAAACCAAAACAAGTAAATTCAAGAGTGTGTGTGAGAGAGGGGTTCTGGGCTAAAAGCCAAATCCAATAGCCAAATGAATAGTGCCTCTAGTCTATAATGTCTAACTTCATTTTGTTCTAATTCAGTTTTATTCACAAAAATCAGCCTCGTTCATTCTTTCACAAAAGTACAAAGATAAAAGATAAGGTATTAAGTGTATAGATAAACAGTAATCCATACACAATGACATATTTTGGTCCATTAGAGCACCAGTTTTGAGTATCTGTGGATCACGTTTTCGGTTTACGAGTATGACAGTATAATGGGAAGTGTGTGTTAAAGCAAGGGATGTAAAGGGGGTGAATAGAGCGACCTTTATTCACACACTGACCCACATTCTGTGACGAGAGATTATACTAGCAGTCACACGACACAAATGAATGGACAGAGAGAGAGATTGCCATGCTTTATAATCCTCTTCATTCTGCCAAATCAGGTCAGCCAAAATACACCCTGCCAAAGCCTCTTTACCCAACAACACCACTGGTGACGACCATTATATTTCATGTTTTCAACAGTCAAAACACAAGCAGATTCTATCACTAGATCTTCCCTGTTCAGAAGTGAAATGCCATTCATCATGAAAAAAGTATGGTTTCCACAAAAATATTAAGCAGAACTGTTTTCAACATTGATCAGCAGATCAGAATATGGCTGATTTCTAAAAGATCATGTGACACTGAAGACTGAAATGATAATGCTGAAAATGTTGCTGTCATCATAACAGGATATATATTAAAATATATTAAAATATTGTAATAAAATTATATATAAATTGTAATAATTTCATTACAGTAATTTACTGTATTTAATTGAAAGGGACTTTCAACAATTTTAAAACATCAAAAAACTCGTACTGACCCAGTTTTCGAATGGCAGCCTGTCTGAATATTGTAGAATGTAAAAATATTTATATTTTATAGGCTACTTAAAATCAATGACTTAACTTCAATGTGTATAGTGTTATGTTGTTCTGTTTTTTCTTAATAATATAATTTGCAGTGCTTCATGTTAGTACAGTCTAGTACTTTGTATCTGATTTTTAAAAATGTTCTTGTTTTAAAATGAATATTGCAATGCTGTGAATCATTTCAGAGATTTTGTTTTTAGGTTTTAAACTCTTTACTGAAAGATCTTTTTAAAAGTTTCAGTTACTGTACTGAATAAACTACTGCATAAATCCACATAAACATACAGCATCCATTTAGAGGGCAAAAGAGGGTAATAACTGAAGCCTGGGGTCAGATGATGTCATAGATGGGGTTACTATGGCAACACTTCAGACCATCTGTCAACTGGCTCCTTCCCACACAAAAATCACTCAACTAGAGCAAATAAGACACTAAAACAATCCTTGAAAATGACAGTGAGGATACCTGCATCTCAAGACACACGCAAACCCACCCACGCATATATACAAACACACACCAGCAAACATCTTTCTGAGTCCAAAAGACATCCAGATGAGAATTATTATGGGTAACTAGAGCCAAGGAAACAAGGCGAGTCACTTCAGATCAAACAAAGTAGAATTTGATGAGATGTCTAAATGTGATTTCAAATGGACCTCAGGCCACAGCAGAACCCCTCTACCAGTGTCTTCAGATAAACGACTGCCTTTACTCACATTTCCACCACCAATTCCAGCAAAAACAAGAGGGTATTGTTTGTGTCTCTAACAGTCCAACCTTACACACTAAAAAATATCTTTCAAAGTCGTAAATAAAGATTACTGCAGAATGATTGAACAAAAATATATACTAATTCCATCCTTATACTTAAAAAAAAAATCATGTTTAATTTGTAATTTAATCAATGTGTAATTTGCAGTTTCTTTTGAATTAATTGTGAAACTTATTTACAATTTCGGAGTAAATTATTTCAACACTTGGGCAAAAGTTAAATGTTGAGAGCAGGGGGAAGAACAGAATGATACATTTTACCAAGCTGGCCACTTTTCTGATATATCCCAGTCGGCTAGAGAGCTAACATAATGTGTGCACAACATGTGACGGACTGACATTAAAATCAATTAGACACAGTTATCTTTCTGTCTGACTGCAGCTCTGTACTGAATCCGCTTGCCCTTACTGACGGGTCGGTTATGCAAAAAGTCCTCCAGAGCACATTGTATGAGATAAGCTGGTGTTTGAGTCTGACACCAGTTTGTTTCTATCTTCAGCTGAGCTGGCCTCAGGTGTACACAGGTTGGGATTTGTCATAGAGAGCAGCTTATTGGAATAAGGCAGATCTGCTTGAGGGCTGGATTAAATGCATTAAAGTCCACCTTAACAGTCTTTGCGGTGTTTCCAAGTGCGCTTTCCATTTGACATTATTTCTCAACAGCATTTCTTTCTATTGGGTGACTGTAACATCAGTACAGACTAAGGCCAATTTTCTCCTACGCACCAGGCATTTATTCCAGACCAAGACATATTCAGGTCAGACACATAGAAAAACGCACACCGATGTATGTCTGGAGGAGAGCAGTGGGCACTCAGAGTCTGTTAATATTTGATTGATACAAAATTAAGGTGGAAATCCAAAACAGAATTGCAGTCAGGATCTTCATGCATATAACCACGTCTGGCATTTTGAAAAGGGATCTCAAATTTTGGCAGGCATGTGTTTATTGTTCAAGCCACAGTGATCTACAAAAAAAAGACTGTTTTATTTCAAAGTTGGCACTAGTAAAACGGAAGCTTGTTTCTCATTTATATGGCACTAAGGAACTAAACTAATTAAGAAAACAACCATCCGACACACTCACAAAACAAATGTAAATGCGAAATATATTTCTACCACATCAAACAGGGTCTGCCAAAATTAGACAAAATGAAAACAAAATTGGAGTTTTGTGACTTCAAGTCCATGTCTGTTAGCTTTGAGGGTAAAGTTAATGTATTCCTAAAAGTTGGCAAAATAAATGTTATCATTTATTCTTTAATATTTATATATTTTATTTAAGCTTTATTTTAATTAACAAAAAACAGTTATTAATAGTTTTAACACTGATTTCCATTTAAAACAGAATTTAAAAAAGAATTTAAATATATATATATATATTCATTGTAGGCAATAGATTCAGGAATTTATCCAGACCAAATTAGAGTTTTCTAAAGCAACTTTTGGTTAACATTATTCCTAAGTAACATTAACAGAAAAAGAAAGTTGTTTCAAAAGAAGAGCTACTATTTGATTAAAGATTAGGAAGACCAACGATTTTTTTCTTTGTGACTATATGAAAGATAAATCAATCACAATTTGAAAAGTCTGCTGACTGCACTGAATTACATGTAAAATGGTCTCCATACAGTAAAGATTTTATTTAGCACTCCAAAGATTTGGTCTTTGGCCTCGCATCTGCTAGTTTAATGTGAGCTAGCAACTCTTTAGCCAGACTCTCTTGTTAAAGAACGTAGTGATGCTAGTTACAGTAGCCTACAGCAATGTTCTTCAGTTAAAATCAATGTTGTTTTGCACAGGCAGCTAATGAGAAATCCAACAGACTACAGCTGCATGAAGCCTGGGGTTACCAGCGCTAACACTCCACATATAGAAAATTGATTGACAGTGACGATTGTACATAAAAGTACACAGAGCTCATTCTCACCAATATACTGGCCAGGGCAAATTCTTATTAAACTTGAGAAATTGCTTTGAGAAATAAGCAAATAAAACTATACTCTAGTCTCAACCTTCTTATTAAACACAACAAAGAAGAGGATCAGACAGCTGATCCTTAAAAGCAATCACAGTAACGCGAGTCATTACAATGAGCACATTGTAATTAACAGTGATTACTAGAGGAAAAAACCTTTCAGCAGCAAAACCTTATCCTGCTTAAAGTAATTTGATCAGCAAGAACCTACAACATTTATACTGCACTTTAATGCACACAGAAAATACTAGGAGGAGCATAAGAGAGACCAAAGAGACTAAATACAAGGTTTTGTGAAAACTGATCTAAAACCTCTCAAGGAACAATTCTGAATTGAACCTCCTTTTCTTGTTTCTCAATCTCATCTTTCAGCCTAACAAACCTAATCCACTTACGATAATGCCAAATGTCCTTTCCGTTATTGCAAGCAACAAAATAAAGAGTTTTCAGTCAGATAACTTGGCAGGTCTCTTTTTCTTTCCAAGCCATTCATCATTCAGAAGATGTTCTGCATTTTATTCCCCATGACCTGGTCCGTAAGGACAAGGAGCTGCTTAAAAAGACACACATAAAGACAGAGAGAGATGCATTATTCACAACGGCCATGTTCAATGACTCAGCTCTGCACAAAAACAACTATACTAAAATTCATCCAAAATATGTTTTAGTTTTAGTGTTTTAGTGACAACTTATGGCTGTGTGATCAAACTTAATGTGACAGAGGACAATATTCAACAAAGAATGATTTTAGATTTTAAGATTATGATAAACTAAATCATGTCAGATGGTGTCTAGGTTCAGTAAGCAAACAATATTGTTTCAAACCATAGTAATTTCTCTTCTGTGAAGTTCTGTTAAGGTCTTTCAGTTTGTTTTGTGTGGAAACACCAGACGGGCCAAACCTAATATGCAAACAAGTCCATTTGAATTTCAGTCAGGCTGAACATGACATCACCATTGACTAAACAAAAGAACAGATGCTGCGCTGATGTAGTTATTGTATAACAGAGAGCCCAAATAAACATTACTACTCATCCACAGCTTAAAAAAACAGATTTTTAAAAATCCAAACACACATCCACACACTCACGTAAAGCTGCTGTGATTAGCCGCTATCCTGCTAACGCTCACTTTGACACTAAGCGTCTTTCTCAAAATCTGTAGAGAGCTTTCTGTCACTTTCTCTGTCTCAACACATACAAAGTTCTAATACTTAGATTGTGGTAGTAATGGGGGGGGGGGATGAAAGCTGTTCAGAGCTACTGTGACTTCCTGTCTATGTTGCCTTTGGCTCCATCATAGATAAAATTTTAATATGACTCTCCAACCATGATGTCATACAAGCAAATACTGAGGACATCCAAACAAGCTGAATAATCACAGGCTCATTTATTTTTGAACAGGAACTATAATGAGTCATGCAACTTGATGTCAAGAGACACTGATGTTCTCCGATATCAGATTATATTGTGAGTGATTATTATACTCACAAACAGGGATCTGTCCTTTCCAGGATCCAGGACACGGGACCATGAAATGATGATGTTTGTTCACAGATATAGGGCCAGATTTACTAACAGCTTGTGCAAGTGCAAACTCTCTTTTCGTATTAAAAAACAACTTTCAGGATTTACTAAAGACATGCAGTGAAAAATTACAGCTGAAAAAGTGTGGAGAGGGTTCGGCGGCTGACCTTATTGCATATGCATTTGTAGGAATTTCCCTTTCAGACCCAACATTTATGGGAAGAGAGAATTTAAATAAATCATGGAAGGTGATTTACAAAAGTCTGCGCTAGTCAATTTATTGGTATTTGCGCCATTATTTATCACCCAAAAAAGCATGTGATACTAATTTACGCTGCTCTTGGTAGATTGCATTAGTCTTTATAGAAATGATCTGGCTGCGTCTGTGCTCTTTAATTTGTGCGTCGTCAATAAATCACGCGCAGAACTTTTCACTCCCATCTGCACATCTTTGTAATTACGCACGCTCTCATGCTAATTTGCCCTGTTTAGGGCAAATTAACTTATTCATACAGAGAGACATGTGTTTACATAGATGAACACTGCCATAAAAAGGTATATGCAAATGAAACACACAAAAATATGTACAGTTTGGGGTCAGTAAGACACAAAATAAACTTGAGGATGGGCTGACCCTTCACAAACACCCAAAACTATCAAAAAGTGAAAAATATGAATGAGCTTCATAGGAAGGCCAGACACATACACAGACTACACAGAAGAAAGCTGATATTGATAAGAGTGTCTACAATGTAATGCGAGCAAAATAGATTATGGGTGGCAAAACTGCTGTCATAACAGCCACCAATGAACAACTGTACTAAACAAACACAATCGTTCAAAAACTTTTTTTTTTTTTTATGTTTTTTGAAAGAAGAAGCAAAAACAGTAATATTGTGAAACATTAACAATTTAACGCCAGTTTTCTGTTGAATATATTTCAAAAATGTACTTTACTCCTGTGATGGCAAAGCTGGATTTTTGACAGCAATTTCTCTTCATGATCCTTCAGAAATTCTTCTAATATGCTCATTTGGTGTTTAAGAAACATTTCTTATTATTATAAATGTAATATATTTTAGTGGAAACTTTTTAGGGTTCTTTTATGGATAACAAGTTAAAAAGAAAAGCATTTATTTTAAAGATACTTTTGTAATATTAGAAATGTCTTTTTTATCAATTTAATGCATCCTTGCTGAATAAAAGTATTACTTGTATCAGGGTTATAAAAAAATACATTATCCAAAAATATATTAATATTTTTATATACACAGGTATACAGTATATACACAGGTATACACATGCATACATGCATACACCATTGTGTTAAAGACTGTCTTAATTTATTGTACTGGTCAATATTTGGCACTTAATTGTTATAATGTAATATAACAATAGAATTTATAATATGATATAATTAAATTGTTAAATAATTTCCCTATTTTAAATTTAGACTTCCTTTGCTCTCATCTGACACTCACTAAAGTTAATCTTTAAAAACACTAATTACTGAATAACAGCATTAAATAGATCTTTAGCCAATCTCAAAATGAATATCCATTTTTCATACTGTACATTATAAAGCTGTGATGCCCAAATTCACTTTTAATCGATGTCTCATTTCAAATAACTGGTTCTAGTTTTAGGGTTTTATTTTTTGTTTATTCTGACAAAATAAAATAGAATTTTAATATCAGCCATCTATGAGTTATAGCCATAACATGAAAATAATTATCGGCTTTAATATCGGGTCTGAATATTACTATCCCAAATCAATGATGTAAGTGTACAGTAATACAAGTAGAACACAACACAACTAAAGTTACCATGCAGAACAGCTGTCTGGCACTAAGGACAGACATTTAGCTGCCTGGATTTAAATTACACTACATTACACTGACTGTAATGCAATATGGGAATCTAGCTCATGGAACGGAGCTCAGGCCTCAGGATGATCACCTAACAGCCATTGCTGTTAATACACACCCTTCAGAGATATCTGATGCTAGGACAGTCACGTGGACAAAGCAGCTATGAGAAGCATTTTATCAGGTACTAGTTGGTGTTCAGCTGGTGAACAAACACACACACAGACGACTGACAGCTGCTGGAACATTCAACACACATGCAAACTAGAGCAATAAACAAAAGATCCTTGCACCTGTCAAGGACACACACATAGCCTGTCAACACAAGTGCCAAGTGAAGAGTTTTAATATTGAGAGGGGGGCGTTGATGCTTTGGCTTAACACCGGCTCGTCTGCATCTCTGAGAGTTCATGGCCATTACCATCAGCACAGTCTGACAGCTATGCAATCTTTATCCACAGAAAGAATGACAAGTGTAGTGGGTGGTGTGTCCCCACCTGGTGCCAAATGACAAGATGACAGATAAATGTTTTGTACTAACATGATTCAGTTGATTCAGATGTGCAAATTAAGCCATATTGTATTGTTTCTAGATATACAGTAGTATGCTAGCATGCATTGAAATATACAGTAAAGCACTTTTAATAAAGGCTTATCCCAAGTCGACATCTAATAGGCATGTATTAAGAAGGGTGATGTTACTTCTGAAAGCATTACTATAATCTCTGGTTATTTCCAGGGCTGGTTACTGAAAGACAAGATCATAGCTGAAGTCATTATGTCAGAGATCAAAGTCTTTCTAAACCTCTACACAGTACATTTTCCCATGATGCACTGTGTATTTCATCACATGGAACTAAAAATACGTAGGTGACAGGGTCACGTGTTCATTGGCATCGATAAATGACACACTTCTAGAAAATGAAACCAAAACACACACAATTGTCTTTCAAGGAGTGAAAATACCTTTAAGCCCAGTCCTATTAAAATGCACTGTTCAGTAAACATGAATGCAACGTGTTTGTGATGTACTACATAACTCGATACATTTTTGAATTACATAAGTTGCTCTGAATACACATATTTGATATGGTTCAGTGAATATATGTGAAAATCTATTAGGTTACGCTACCCTAAAGGCTGTGCTGTGTAAAGTATGTTATCTTTATTCTGTCTGCTGCTTGGATGGACTCTGCTGGAATGAGCAGTTACAGTCTGGAGGGCAAAGGTCATCTGTTCTCAAAATAGCAGTCCAGTTCAACATTAGCAAGAACAACGTCTGAACTGAGCTGAGTGAGCGTGGAAAACCAAGCAAGCTGAGCTAGGCTTTTCAAGAGAGCATTAAGAACAGGCTGAGAACCAAGAACTAGTTCTTATTCAGAACCAGTTCTAATTCTTAAATAAATATCAGACTTGTATGACTTACAGTTCCATAAACATGCCTTCTTTCGCAGGTGTGGACAGAACACCATAAAAAGATTTACAATACTTTTTTGCCGATATTCACAATTTTTAACTTAATTGGCTTTTGTTCTTGAAGTTCTTGTTTGTTGCTGTTGTTGTAATATAATTAGTTTTTGTAAATACACATTAAGTATGGCCCGATTCCAAACCAAATGCCTTAAGCTGAAAAAATGACTCATAAGGTTTTTTTAGTGACTTTTTAGTCACAATTGTGAGCAGTCACTGACTCAGTGACATTTTGAATGAATTAATGAATTAATTATAATGAATAATACTTTTTTTAAATGTGTTATAGTGATATGTTAGATTTACTAAGAGCAATAAATGCAATATTTTTTCAATTATTTCTAACTCAAAATGAATCGTAAACGAATAGGAAGAATCAATTACGGCTCCCATCATGTATGTGCGCACATATACATATTATATTCGAGATGTGACTCACCTGTTCGATGAAAATCATCCGCGTCTATCCATGATGTCAATGTCAATGCTCAAGAGTTCATGGTTAACTTCACAGCTCATGCATTGGGTACTCAGCTGACATTGCATCATATTACACAAGTTATACTCCTGCAAAGCAAATATGTTCCTAAAATAATCCAAAGAAATGAGAAAAAGCTTCCCCTTAACCAGAGCGCTTATTCCAGACTATCGATTAAAAACGTTTAGGCTACTACAAACACAAATTACCGCGTTATAATCAGTCCGAAAACAAATACTCGTATTCCTATTTTAGGATCAATCCAGGATTATAAATAACGAAATATCAGTGATGCTGTACTGAAGTGAGACTCCCTCGTGATGTTTGCGATGTTTCGTCACTCATTCCAGCATCCTCTTCATCTGCACCTTGCGATTCACTTGAGCTAACAAATAAACGCGTCGCGAACGATATCAAAGAACAGTTTGTTTATAACGCTAAAACAAGCAAGATTCCTCTGCCTTGAGCTGATGTATTGAAAGAGCTGGCGCTCAGCAAAAAACATCCCGTCAACCCAACCGAGGGCACCCATTAACCATACCCTGATGCGCGTCGGAAGTGTGACTCTGACTGACGTAGGACGTGATTCACAGTGCACGAGCTTAGAGCTGCACGAGCTGCGCGCTGGCTCTGTGGCCGGGAGCGCGCGCGAGTGTTGAATGGCGATGATGACGTGATGTGTATGGGTTTAACCTTTACAGTCTATGATGGGAACCTTTTTGTATATACTAAACTAAATACATGGAATTTTTATACACATTCTGCAGTTTATATTTATTTTAATTCTCTTGCACGCATTACAAATGTGTGTGATATTTGTTGTCTAGCCTATAACTAGTAGGGTAAAATGTAGGATCGATGGGCCCACAACAATTTTGTAAAATGTATTTGGATAAACATAGGCCTACATGTTACAGTTTTTCTGAATTGCTAAATCACTAAACCCCATTCTCTGAACCAAATTATCAATAGCCTAAACAAATTTGTCGATTAAATCACTCTTTCTGTAAAACATTAAACAAGTTCAGGTAGTTAAAACACTGTTTGCAATCTCATGCACTCTTTTTGCAAAACTCTAAACACATTCTCACTCACTAAAACACATTTCGCACTGTGATGCACTTATGTTTTCAAACACTAAACACAGGCAGGCAAAAGTTAAACACAACTACAACACAGCTGTCATCGTGTACACACTACAACTCAAAATAGTTCACACTTGTTTCTAATGATGTGACCATACCAACTGTACATAGGCCTAATACAAGTGCCAAAATGTACTCAAAATGTTGCACTGAATGTTGATACGGACAATGGATAAGAGGGAGAGGAGGAAGAAAATGTGTATAGAGGAGGTGAACAAGGAGGAAGAGGATGAGGACGAGAAAAAGCAAGGTGTGGAGAATGTTATCAAAGCTGTTATGGCTTTAGGGGAGAGATGACATTGTCTGTGATGTGGACACAGTCCTCAAACCGGACCAACATGAAGACATGATGCTGAAGCAGAATCAATCTCTCTCACTAACCTTGATTTTGCAGTTGCTGTAACATGCTTTTCATTTAGAGTTTTTTTTTTTACTGTAGCCTAACCTTTTTGGCTTTTGCAGTTGGGTTACTCAAGACATTCAACAGGCCTACTATACAATATTCAGTACAATACCACACTTGCAGTGCATACATACAATTTATTCACCTTTCTACTGTAAGTTGTGATTAGGCTACTATACTATTTTACGTAATTGCTAAATTTGTTTAGTAATTTTTTGACTACAATATACTTTTTTCTGTAACTACATGCTTTGGATTCTGTGTTCTCCATTTTTTTGATGATCTGAAAGCACTGTTTGATTTTGCGCAATAATGTTTGATTTTGCCAGAAGAGTCAGGTGTTCTGAATGTGTAGATTGAAGATTTGGTTTTGAGTTTAACGTTTTGAGAAAGTGGGTGATGGTTTCGAGAAATGTGTTTTAGCAATTCAGAAAAACGTAAGAACGTCAGAAAATTTATACGTTTTCACACATGATCATTGGGATTTCATAGTCTGCAAGTAGAACTGAAACATGAGAAGGAATGCAGTTTTTGTAATGGATTGACAGTCATTGCGCTATGATTGACTATATTCATGTTGGATAGAAAACTAAGTGTTTTTTTATATAGTTAGTAGCCTATATGTAGAAAAAAGTTTTTAGCGTTTTGAAATGTAGAGTTTGTATTTATTTAACAAAATGTGGTTTTGGACAGAAAATTAACTATTTAGTTAAATTTGTGATGGATGTGTATTGCTGTGTTAAGAGTTTAGAAAAAGTACTTTAAGTACTGATAAACGCTTGTTAGCAATTGTAATAAGAAAAGGAAAATCTGGAGTCATCAGCGTAATGCGTCTTAAAGTCACAAGGGGGCGCTAATGTCTCTGTATATGCATAGCTGGCCTTGTCATCAATTAGCTAGTATTATTTATTTTAAAATGTATCATCAAATTATATCAGTTTATTTCAAAACCTTGTCCGCAAATGGGTGTGCAGGTGTGTAGCATTATACATGGCAGCATTTCTCGTTTAGGCTATTCTTTCACAATCTCAGGCTGTTTAAAAAGGCTGAAATCTGTTAGGTTTTTGAGCAGATGAAATTTTAAATGCTGCAGCTGAGAGTTTTCCCCAGTCTATCAAGGAGGAAGATAAACATGTACTGAACTGTGTTTGCGTAGTAGTGAGAGTAGGGTACCTTGTTGCAATACGCACAAGTACAGTGGAATTATTTATCCTTAGTAACACACATTACCAGACCCCACAACCATACTGCATACCAGACAACACAAAGCAGGTAGAAAGTTTTAAAGTGTTAATGTAACAGAAGTAGTGATAGATCTTTCATTTCATTTTGTGATGTACCTCCAAGTGAAACTTAAAAAGAAAAAAATGTAAGGCGAGGACTTGGTTCTATCCATCAGTTGTTGATTGGATGGAGGCATATCTGAATGCGAGCTTGCAGTCAATTGGGCTGGTGTTTATGCAGACTAAATGACTGGAGAAGTCTGGCATATGTCACCCGAGAGAAGTACATTGTTTCACCAGAATATCACTTATGTTATTTTGATTAAGAATTAGTGGTCAAAACAAAATTTGTATTCAGATTGGGAAACAAACATTGTCCCAGTACCTCTAGTATAATATCGGGCCCATGTTGACTCAGGCCCTATGAATTTTATCTACTAACTACTTATCTACTATGATTTGTTTTAATGTTAGTTTTGTGTTTGTGTGTGTGTGTCTAAATGATAATGAGCTTTGCTCACCCCGCCCCTCTGTTCTGTGCGTACACCGTTTGTAATACAGTTTTTCTCGATTGCTTAAACACATTTCTTGAAACTATGCCTCGTATTCTCAAAACTATAAACACAAATCCATAACGTCTCACCCAATTCTCTAAACATCCTATTTTCAGGTCAAAATGAAGCTCAAAACCATTCACTCTTGCTGAAAACCAAACTTTGCCCTCAGACAGGACACACAAGCCCTCAAAATCACACACACTACAACATAGTCTAACACACTGGTGCAATAAATTCAAAACAACATTTCCAAAACTGGTATGTTATGTTGCTTGTGGTTCCCCCCCTCACAAACCTTTTCACATGATGAACACAAAAGACACAACCAGTGGCTACATTGGCACATTTTTATTCATACAAAGAAAACACACACACACAAAAACATTTTTTTTTCCTGTTTTACTCTTTTTTTTCCTCTTTTTTTTCCTCTCTCCTCTAATTATTTTTTTACAGTAATATCTACTTACAGTAAGATGTGTGTGACCAACATATGACAGTAAAAGAGCACACACAAACCATATTCTAATATGGAATTTGAATTGTATTGGAATGGTAAAGAGTGTTGGGACGTAACAGGAGGGCCTCCGCTCAAGGATACAATATGATGGACACGTCTAAGAATGTTCCACATATGGTTGAAATACCTAGAAAGATAACATTCTGGGAGTCAAGACTATAAAGGAGAAAGGATGCTTCACTGTCACACTCTGCAGCCACTCTGTGTGACTGTATGACTGTTGGCCTTTTCTTGCAAGAAAATACACCTCATCAAAGACTATTGGAAATGTTTGTCTCTTATTCAGTGATAGAATTTTGTTTGCCACCACACCTCCCTGAAGGTTCTCGAGGCGACGGTAAAGCGACTCAAATTTGGCCTTACTCGTAGCCGAGCCTCCCTCATAGTCATACCATTGATAAAGACATGGGCAACTAGAGTGGCTTGAATTTCATCTGACACTGCTTGTCTTCTTGTCCTTGCCCTTCCTCCTCCTCATTCTTATACCTCTTCCTTCATGTCTTTCTAGATCCATTGTTCCAAAACGCAATAAACTGATTTGGGCCCTTTTATATATCTATTGACGGTTCTGATTGATGTGTGTTTAATTTTGACTCTTAGTGTTTCCACTTGGGTAATTGTGTGCTAACTGAGCTGAAGCTGTGCTGACTTGAGTGAACAATTTTGAATGCTAGTGCTTTCTAAATGACAACATGGTCTAAGCAATGAGAAATGAAGGGATTTGTATGTAGAGTTTTGTAGTGACAGTTCAACAAATCTGACTCATGTGTCAAAACAGGGAATAGTGTTTATAGTTTTAAATTTAAAGAAAACAAAATGAATGATGTTTGGTAATGGTCGAAATAATTTGCAAATTGAAATTAAGATGGATGGAGTGGTCATTGAAAAGGTTAATGAAATAAATTTTTTAGGAGTTATCATTGACAATAAAGCGAACTGGAAACCACACATTAGTTATGTTAGGAGTAAGGTTTCAAGGAGTATAGCAATAATTGGCAGAGCAAGACCAGTTTTAAATCAGAAGTCTTTACGTATGCTTTATTGTTCATTAGTTTTGCCATACTTTACTTATTGTGTAGAAATGTGGGGAAACAATTATACAACAACAGTTCAGCCACTTGTCATTTTACAGAAGAGAGCTTTAAGGATCATTCATGGGGCGGGTTATAGGGAACATACTAATATATTTTTTATGGAGTCCAAATTACTAAAATTTAAAGATTTGGTGGATTTACAGACTGTGCAAATCCTATATAGGGCAAAGTGTAATGATTTACCTCAAAATGTACAAAAGTTATTTACTTGGAGAGAAGGAGGGTATGTGTTGAGAGGAAAACTAAATTTCATATTACCAATGGTACACAGTAGGAAGAAAAGTTTTTGTGTTTCCATACAAGGGGTGATTTCATCTGAGACTGCTTGTCTTCTTGCCCTTGCCCTTCCTCCTTCTCCTTCTTATCCCTCCTCAATCTCTTCCTTCACGTCTTTCTGGATCCATTGTTCCAAAACTCAATAAACTGATTTGGGCCTTTTTTGAAGGATCTGATTGATGTGTGTTAAATTTGGACTCTTAGTGTTTCCACTTGGGTAATTGTGTGCTAACTGAGCTGAAGCTGTGCTGACTTGAGTGAACAATATTGAATGCTAGTGCTTTCTAAATGACAACATGGTCTAGGCAATGACAAATGAAGGGATTTGTGTGTAGAGTTTTGCAGTGACAGTTCAACAAATCTGACTCATGTGTCAAAACAGGGAATAGTGGTTATAGTTTAGGGAAATGGTTGTGCTTTTTGATAAATGGCATTATGGTTTTGAAATTTTAGTTCAAAAGCCTGGTTATAGTGTTGAAACAATTGAGAAAAACTGTAAAAAGTATAGTAATGACAACTTACAGTAGTAAGGTGAATAAGTTGTATATTGTATGCACTGCACGTATAGTATTGTACTGAATATTTTATAGTATTGAATGTCTGTATTCAGCACTTGCATACTGTGAAAATACAGTGACATATGACACCTTGCTCTTTCTCGTCCTCATCATCTTCCTCCTCTCCCTTTCAGATTGTTTCCATCTATTGTCCATATCATCAGTGCACCTGTGCACTCTGAACTGGCTCATATTTCATACAGTTGGTTTGATCACATCATTAGAAATAAGTGTGAACAATTTTGAATTGTTGTGTGTAAAACGATGACAGCTGTGTTAGTTGTGTTTAACTTTTGCCTGCCTGTGTTTCAGTGGCGGACTGGCACCAAAAAGAGGCCCTGGCAATTTTAGCAGAGAGGCCACATTTGTCTTCTCAAGTCATCTGCAACCAAAGAAACATAACATTACATTCTCATCAGGTCAATGATCGCGAGAAATTCCACTGACTAAAAACATTCAAAATACCTTATAAATAGAGAGATTACATACATTTAGGCTATTTGTCCTTCACAGGAAAAATAGAAATAAAAAGTCATTATTATTATTTAGTTCATAGGGCTATTATTTTTCAGAGCTTTTTTCCTTGTTTTTTTGTGGCCGCCTGCACCTCCGCTTAATTTATTATTATTTTATTCCTATTTACATTTGCATTTACATTTATGCATTTGGCAGACGCTTTTATCCAAAGCGACTTACATTGCATTCAAGGTACACATTTTTACATTTTGTCAGTTCATATACTTAGTCTGTTGATTTGCGACGGCCTATTGTTGCAGACACTCCGCTTTATTTATTTATTTAGCCTTTTTATATGGTTGTGATGAGCAGTGGCGTAAACAGACCTCCTCAGGGGCAGGGGCGGAAGGACCAAAAAGGGCACTTTAAAAAAAAAACATTTATTTTTAAAATAAATCACCTGTATTTAAAGCAGCACCCGTCTGTCTGTTGTGTTTTATATATTTTAATGACTTCCTCACAATTATTTGGAATATCTCACTCGATGGAGAGCAGCAATCGGTCAGAGAGCCTCTCTCGGAAATGATGATAATATAACTAAATATTATTCAAAAAAATCGATTTGATTTAAAAATCGAGTTGGTAGGGCAAATCGATTCATATTTTCAAAAAATCGATTTTTTAGATTTTTTTCCTCCCCCTCTTCAGTATAGCGTACAATACATACATTTTGCATTCGTCAAATCTTCCTTTAGTGTTTCCCTAACATGCTCCCTGGCGCAGCCCTCGATGCTTCACGACATCACGACAAAAAGACTAGCATATTTAATTTTTTAACGGTCCTCCACGGCGACGGCGCGCGAGGTAGAGACTGTGTGTGTTCGCGAGTGAGTGAGCGAGTGTGTGTGCGCGAGAGTGAGTGAGTGAGTGTGTAAGTGCGAGTGAGTGTGTGTGTGTGTGTGTGTGTGTGTGTGTGTGTGTGTGTGTGTGTATGTGTGTGTGTGTGTGTGTGTGTGTGTGTGTTTGTTTTTGTGGTTTACGAGGACTTTTGACCTGAATACGCACCAGCACTATGGGGACATTTGGGTTTATGAGGACAGAGGCCATGTCCTCATAAATCCGACAGCGTAGATGTCATTTAC
The DNA here is from genome assembly GCF_964197995.2 of Scardinius erythrophthalmus. NCBI lineage: Eukaryota > Metazoa > Chordata > Actinopteri > Cypriniformes > Leuciscidae > Scardinius > Scardinius erythrophthalmus. The sequence goes on along the minus strand of NC_138239.1, from coordinate 15,668,301 downwards.
TACGTTCCAGACGCTCCCTCTCAAAGTTTGGCGCCATGTCCTTACATACCACAAAACCCTGAAATTTTACCATACACAGTGTATCCCTGATTTCGAGAGTGCGCCCCTGTAGCCAGGTCCTGGTATTACACCCGCGTCATCAAAAATTTGCATCTTTCACACAAGTGTATTATTTGGGGCCTGTGATTGGTCAGATCGATACCGCTAGGCGGGAAATCGCGAAAACAAGATGGCGCCAATGGGCGGAGCTTCAATCAGCTTTAGTGATTGGTCAGATCGGTACCGGTAGGCGGGAGATCGCGAAAACAAGATGGCGCCAGTGGGCGGAGCTTCAATCAGCTTTAAAATGTGTAGCAACTAATGCAAAATACTAATTATTTAAGTATTTTTGCCTGTAATTTATTAATTGTGCATTAAATATATGATAAATAAATAAATAAAATCCCGTTTATATTATGATAAGTACAACGTAATCAGAGGTGTAGTCATTCGTCGTCACGTCATTTCCTGTTTGGACTGGACAAACTCTGCACCTGAGAAGACATCTGTGGACCTGATGAAGGCAACTGTTATCCAAAAGGTAAGTTATAGTGTTGTTTAATTGCTTCTCTAATAGCACGTGGGTCCGGTTGGCTTGTTTGTGCATGTTCTGTATGCTCTTCGCTGCTCGTTTTACAGTTAGAAAGCAGCTAGCGCGTGATGCTAACGGTGCTAGCGGACCTATAAGTTAGTGATTCTGTTTACAGACTGACATGAGGGAATCAGCGATGCTTGTCATTTTAAACTCGTTTTCGATTGCACTATATTTGTAACTGCTACCTTTTCTGATCTCATAAAATAGTCTAGCCATCATAATAACGCGTTGGCATGACTAACGTTTCAGTATGTGAAGGGGAGGCTATTTCACCCAGTACAGTATCCTGATATGCTACTGTTAATATTACTACAGTTATGCTTGCTTTAAACACATTAAGACACAAATATGTGCTCTTATTACTCCTGACTATAATAAAATATAGGCTACTCTGAATATTATTAGAACTCTGTTTGATTCAGTCTTATTAATACTGTCACTATTATTGCCTATAATATTAATTGTGAATGAAATCTATGAATGAATAGTTATTATCAATTAACATATTCCTTAAATATCATATAATAAAGTATTAAAATAACTTGAATGCTGTTTACCATAATTGATCAATTTATTTAAAACAAGCTTTTTGAATAATATGTCAAATGAAATGCAATGGTCGTGAGAGTCTTTTTCTATGCGCGCAGACACATGGGATGATGGCTGAAGTGAGTCAGTGAAGGAGAAGATCAAGATCTGGAAGAGGACATGCCGTTTACAGACACAGATGAGCTCCAGGGCAGATTCAGCAATCATTATAAAGGTGAGTTCAGGGTTTCCATGCATAAGCAGTGCCATGCGACCAGTGCTCCTCAGAAACAGATTATTTGCCACAGTTATCAGTCACTGAATTATGATTGTGTGTGTAAGAAGTGAGTCACGATCACTTACTGTACATCTAGCACAGGCACAATGTCTCGTATCACTCTCATACATACACACACTTGAACTCAGTGCCGTCCAAATGTATCTAGTTACCAGTGTCCCAGTAAATCTAGTGTCCTCATAGACCAGTATTCTGTCAAACTTACACAACACACTCAGTCAAAGTCAAACATCAGGAACATGCTCTTATGATGTCCTCATAAAATTGTGTCCTAATAGACCAGGATTCTGTCAAACTTACACAACACACTGAGATTCTTCTGTCAAGTCAAACATCAGGAACCTGTTCTTATGATGTCCTCATAAAAGGGTGTCCTCATAAAACTGGTGTAAAGCTACACACAACCTGACACACTGTAATGAAAACACATGTAATGTGATGCATAAAAGCCGTGAACATTACCTTGTGGTAGCATTTAAATATTGATTTGAAAACTTTAACTATTTTGTAATCTTGTATATTATCTCAAATCAGTATTTCATGTGCAAATATTTATTGATAGGTAGCTGTGTATCAGGACCCTTATTATCCTGTCAGTTTATTTTGTATTAATTACTGACTGACTGTACATTATCCTTTATATATTCCATTTATAATGCTTTTTTTAAACTCTTAGGTGAAGTGTTTCTGTATGTAACGCTTAATTTCATATTCTCAGATGAGCCATAAGAGCCAGTGGTCATCAGGCAGTGGTTGTGCTGCTCTGACTGTGGGACTAGACGAGGTAAGTGAGAGTTGTGCTGGAAGAGAACGAGCAAACGAAGCAGAGACATCTGTGAGATCTAGTGTTCACACATTTACACCACTGTTTCATGTCTAATGTTATGTTTTGTAGACTCTCAGTGAGGTTGAACCCTCCACTCTCGAAATGAAGAGTCCGTCCCCGTCCCAGTCAGAGGCCAGAGATGTACAGAAGGTATTGTTTTGTTTTTTGTTTTTGGAAATCAAATTAGGGATACAGCGATATGAACATTTGGGCCGATAACTGATCATTCTTTATATTCGAAAGCCGATATCTGATATATTAGCCGATGAATCTAAATCCAAAATTTGATATACTTTGAAAGCCTGATTACAAAAACGAAACGCACATCATTTAAAGTCGGCATGAAATCAAATTTGACAAATCTTCTTTTTATATGTAATATTGTAGTGTTTATTATAAATGATTTATCTGTGCACTTCATTATTTTTTCAAAATTCATGTACCCTTATAATCTTTAATCAAATACATTACCCTTCCCTCCCCCCTCGAAAACGACCTCTCTTCTCTTTTGGTCATGTGCCATGGCGAAAGGGTGCGGCCAGAGCCCATGAGGGTGCGGCTATCGGTGTTTGTCTCGTTTCGCGGGAGGCTCATATAAATATGGTCTGATTCCTGCCTGAAAATTTAGCTGCTTGTCCTTGTTCTCGTCGCTGGGCTCCTCAATAAAAAAATCCTTCATGTGAGGGTAACGGTGGGGGAGTCCGGTGGAGAGAAATCCTCCACAACTGAATGTAAACTGGCATTCAAATCTGCCTCCATTTTGTTTGCAACGCCCAACCTCCAACGATCCAATCAATTCCCGAAGGACGAAATCAAGCCCCGCCCTACATTTTTTTCTAATTTCAGAAGCAGTTTCACTCGGATATACATCACAACAAGGAAAAAATGACAATCTCAACTTCCATTTCATGCCGACTTTAAAGCCAATGTCCCAAACACTTCAACATAAATCAAACATATACAGTAGTGGCCTAGTTTGAACCAGTGTAAGGTTTCTTAGCTTCTAAAATAAATTTTACATTCATATTTCCAACTTTCTTTATAAAAAAATGGCAATACTTTATAAAAAGGTTTCATCTTGTTAGTATTAGTTAACATGAACTAACAATGAATGAACAATACTTCTACATGATTTACTTAATGTTTATCTTACTTAACGTTAATCTCAACATTTTCCAAGACATTTTAGGATCCAGTGTTGTATCTGTTAATTTAATGCACTGTGAACTAACATGAACTCACATATTTTATTAACTCACATTAACAAAAGTTTTTCTCTGTTAGTTCATGTTAGTTAATGCAATAACATATGTATTGTGAAGTTTTACCAAAACATCTATTGCCTTAATAATAATAATAATAATAATAAATCAAATGAAATAAAAAATGTTATTAGACAACATTAAACTTAAAATGAAATGGCCTAAAGAGCTGAAGGAACACCCCTAAACCTGAGGCTTTGTTAGATGGTTTTAGCTCAACGGAACACAACCTATATATGATAAATTAGATATTTATACAAAATAAACACAATATTACAACTTATACTTGCACAAAATCATGCACAGATTAACTTGAGCTATTATTAATAGTAATCAACTATTACATAGTGAAACTCCTGTTGTGGATGCGCTCCTCCCAGGACAACACGCTGAAACACAGCAACTAAACCCAAAGAATTCACGACGTTTTTAATGCAATAGTTTGCTCATTATAGTGTTATGTATATATGACAGTCCCAATCATAATTAATGTTTTGCTGACCACCGGTGTGGCCTACAGTGAAGTGTTTACTGCAGCACTCATTAACTCAGCCAAATGCATCCTATATGAGATAAATCAGATATATAACAAAAATAAAAAATATTACAACTTACAATTCCACAAGCGAACTCTCCCTGTAACAATGCGCTGATTTCACAGATTTGTGATTCAAACATTTCAAAACCATCACGGTGAACAGCGCACATCTGAAGCTGAAGGAAGAAATCCATTATTTATTAGTGTTAATATAGCGGCCTAATTTTCTTATCGGATTGACAACGATAACATCAATGAGCATTTATTTTCATGCATCCCTGATTGGTTATGACCATATATTTATAGGGTTTTAACTTTATACTTGATTACAACTTATGTCACAGTGTTTTAAATCTTAAGTCACTATTCATCTCATTAATTTGATCAGTATTAATACTGAGTGGTTTGAAATGTCCCATCATACCTGAATTAGTTTGGCGTCATCAGCCTTCTTTTGCTCAAGTATATCATTGATAATGTAATGTTTTAATTTTATGTTTTATGACAGTGATCAGTCAGTGTTAATGGAGTCAAGTATCTGTGCTGCTTCATTTGGAGAATCTCTGAATCCTTTGTCTCTAATAGATGTTTATTTTTTCTTTCTTTGCCTTGCTTTCAGGTGAGCCCTGAGAAGGAACAATCATCATTGGAGGATCAAGACTGTGTTGAGATGGTAATAAAAAGAGCATTGCATCATTTTAGGAAATGCTAGTCTAGAAAGAACTTTTTCACATCATCTTTGGGGCTGTTTTACACCTGGTCATTTCATTGTCAAAACAATTCCATTTACACTTGGCCACATAAATGTGTCTTCACAAAACGGACATAAATCCGATCTTCAATTCCCGCGCTATATCAGATTTAACGGTGTTCACGTCATCGAAAGCTACCGCTATGAGCAGCATTTTTTGTATCATCAGCTAATTTTAAGATCAATAGGAGAGAGAGTAGCATCAGCACTGGTAAAATCATTTATTCTCACTACTTTTAATGAAGATGACTGTGTGTTGAGCATCTGCGACTTACTTTAATTTATTTTTAGTTTGTATTTTGTGCATCAGCATGCTGAAGAGATCCTCAGCTACTCATCTGCAGTGATGCGTGTTGCAGAAGCGCTGTCATATCTCACTATAACGTGTCATATAGCCTAAAATACGCTGTCACCTGTTTATTATTTGGCATTTTTGGGAGGAGTAAAATTCATAGTGTTACCATTAATTACCTTTACTCTAGTGACCGACCACAGTCTAATCTGTCCCTCCACAGTTTGAACCAAAAGAACCGAAAATATTTTTACGCCTCATAATAACATAAATTGTCTTTGTGTTTTGTGCAATTGCTTTGGTAAAGCATCTCTCAAACATACTAAAATCAAAAGCACAATATGGCTCAATGCCCTTATCAAATCGCAAAAGACGATAAGAAAGTAAGTCTGTAGTCTGTTGTGCTGCGTGTTTCAAACTGAAGAGCACACTTTGCTCGCTCGATCAGCTCATGATCTGGCTTTTTCCATGCCTCGTTTCACAGGGAATGAATGCAGTGAACTCCATCTCTGCATGTGCCATAAGTTTAACATGCATTTGGGAACGCAACCAGCACCAGTTACTCTCTATTTTCACATTCGCATTATATCCACATTTTTTGTAGTAATACAATTTTTCAATAAGATGCGTTTATAAACCTGTTTTCACTTAAACTGCAGGTTTCTGCCAGTATAACAGCTTAAGTGAAGAAATTAAGAAAGTATTATAACCTCTTATTGTAAAATAATATACTCATTATAAAATATTAATTTTTCATTGACAGTATTAGTATATCACTGTCTAGGCGATAATTCTAATAATAGTGATCTTAGTGAAGTATTATAGTTGTTATTAATATGATTATTATTATTAAACGGTGCCATTTGTCATGTTTCATAAATGACTTCTCAATACAGGTTAAACTGAAGATGTTCTTGTTTTAAATGTCTCTTTTTCTTTAAGATGAGATCAGTATGACGGACTCTGATGCCAGTGATCCTGATGAAAGCGGTTCTGAAGGTGATGTTCCTGCTGGAGCTGCAGGCGTCTCCAGTAATGTTGGTATGTGTCAACTAATGATGGGTACACACCAAAAGATTTTACATCTTATAAGATTTTCAAAATGTGATGGACCACAAACATGAGGACAAAAAATCCTAGATTTAACCGTTTTGCTCATATAGTGTGTGGTGTGCCATGATGTGAAAAGACCGTTAGGGTTGGGTATCGTTTAAATTTTAACGATTCCGATTCTGCTTATCGAATCCGGTTCTTAACGATTCTTGGTTTCGATTCCAATATTTATTGGAGAGAAAAAAGAGAGCAAATACTTTTTTCTACCTTTTATTCTTGTTACATTTAGGCTATTACCGGTAAAACTGTGACAATGCATCTTAATTTACAATATACTGTATATATATATATAACACTTTAAGGAATTATAGACTCGACTCGTATTAATTGTCTGATGTATTTATTCATGATCTCTATTTTAAACAAAACTGGTTCTCATTTTATCCAGAATTATGCGGCTCTAGTTTGTCTTTCTTGCATGTGATACAATTCGCTGTATTTTCATCTTTTTTTGAAAAGCTTAACCAAACTTTCGAAAGTCTGCTGCGCTCCGCCATCGTAAATATAACGTACAGCGCATGTGCGGCAGGCAGGTCCTGGCAGATCAATACAACTGTAAACAAATGCTCACTGCCATTCACCTCGCGCATGTGAGCATCACCAAAGTAAGGAATCGATAAGCGGAATCGAAGTGTGCGCGACTTATCGAATCCCCGGTTTTTGGCATTTTGGAACCGGTTCTAGATACCCAACCCTAAAGACCATGCAACCAGAGTCTCGACTGTTAACACTCTAGAGACCTCAGAATAAGCATGGCGGACGATATGCAGGAAGCAATTGCGATGATAGTGTTTGGAAATGTTTTACACAACACGTTGTGTAAACATTTGCGCCACAAATCAACAAGCTGATCCTCCATCTCTGCTGTCCACATCAATTTCAGTTTGTGCTGCGCCATGACTGCGTTTCTTATGCTTCCGTCTTCCTTCATCTCGCTTTCTGATTGGATATGGTTTCCTTTCACGTGATAATCTCCAGAGCATGCGCGTGTTTGTCCTCGGGCTTCCCCCCACATTTCAGGATTTCTGATCGTAAATATTCCACATGTTGAATATTTGCGATTCGCGATCAGGTCCGCTCTGACGTTCTTCCGATCAGGTTCGGACACTCTTAACACACCTCACACCAAGGGAAAATCTGATAAGATAATCTATAACCATCAAGATAATCGGGACACAGCTAGGATTTTCAGAAGGGGGAAATCAGCCCAAAATCAGCCTGATTATCTTTTGGTGTGTACCCAGCATAACAAGTTTGTGTTTATGAACATGTTTATTATTATTTTAAACCAATATATATTGTAGTGCAATTTTACGTTAGTATTTTCACCAAAGAAAAATGGTTTTAAGCCAGTTATATTCACTGAACAAAATTATAGATCTAAGTTCTAAGACTTTTTCTATGTACCCAAAAGGCCTGTTTCTCTCAAATATTGTTCACAAATCTGTCTAAATCTGTGTTAGTGAGCACTTCTCCTTTGCCGAGTTAATCCATCCATCTCACAGGTGTGGCATATCAAGATACTGATTAGACAGCATGATTATTGCACAGGTGTGCCTTAGGCTGTCCACAATAAAAGGCCACTCTAAAATGTGCAGTTTTATCACACAGCACAATGCCACAGATGTTGCAAGTTTTGAGGGAGCGTGCAATTGGCATGCTGACAGCAGGAATGTCCACCTGCTGTTGCCCGTGAATTGAATGTTCATTTCTCTACCATAGCCGTCTCCAAAGGCTTTTCAGAGAATTTGGCAGTACATCCAACCGGCCTCACAACCGCAGACCGTGTGTAACCACACCAGCCCAGGACTTCCATATCCAGCATCTTCACCTCCAACACCGTTGAGGCCAGCCACCCGGACAGCTGCTGCAACAATCGGTTTGCATAACCAAAGAATTTCTGCACAAACTGTCAAAAACCGTCTCAGGGAAGCTCATCTGCATGCTCATCGTCCTCATCGGGGTCTCGACCTGCAGTTGGTCGTTGTAAACGACCTGCGTGGGCAAATGCTCACATTCGATGGCGTCTGGCACTTTGGAGAGGTGTTCTCTTCACGGATGAATACCGGTTTTCACTGTACAGGGCAGATGGTAGACAGCGTGTATGGCGTCATGTGGGTGAGCAGTTTGCTGATGTCAACGTTGGGAATCGAGTGGCCCATGGTGGGGTTATGGTATGTGCAGGCGTATGTTATAGACAACCAACGCAGGTGCATTTTATTGATGGCACTTTGAATGCACAGAGATACCGTGATGAGATCCTAAGGCCCATTGTTGTGCCATTCATCCACAACCATCACCTCATGTTGCAGCATGATAATGCACGGCCCTATTCTGCAAAGATCTGTACACAATTCCTGGAAGCTGAAAACATCCCAGTTCTTGCAGGGCCAGCATACTAACGGACATGTCACCCATTGAGCATGTTTGGGATGCTCTGAATCGGCGTATACGACAGCGTGTTCCAGGTCCTGCCAATATCCAACACAGCCATTGAAGAGGAGTGGACCAACATTCCACAGGCCACAATCAACAACCTGATCAACTCTATGCGAAGGAGATGTGTTGCACTGCGTGAGGCAAATGATGGTCACACCAGATAATGACTTGTTTCCAGACCCCCTGAGACCACACAAAACTGCACATTTTAGAGTGGCCTTTTATTGTGGCCAGCCTAAGGCACACCTGTGCAATCATCATGCTGTCTAATCAGTATCTTGATATGCCACACCTGTGAGGTGGATGGATTATCTCGGCAAAGGAGAAGTGCTCACTAACACAGATTTAGACAGATTTGTGAACAATATTTGAGAGAAATAGGCCTTTTGTGTACATAGAAAAAGTCTTAGAACTTTTAGTTCAGCTCATGAAAAATGGGGGCAAAAACAAAAGCGTTTAGAATTGTTCATAGTGTATGTATATATATATATCATACTATAGTGTGCCAGTAGATAATATCAAATTACATTTCTAAACATTCCTTTTGCCATTAATTGTAAAAATCAGTTATCAATAATCAGATATTATTATAAATAACAATTTTTCTAGAACAAAATGAATGGAATCAGTACCAAACCAATAAGTTTATCATGTTCATGTTGGTCAAAAACTTTGAAAAGGAGATGTTTAACACAACATTCCATCTCCAGAATAATGTTTTGAATGTCATTTGAAATGTAATTTTTAGAGATCAGATGTATAACCAGTTTTAAGTTCTAGATGCAGGTTTGAGTTACATCTGAGTTTCTGATCTGTCTATAACTGATTTCCTACAGGTGTTCAGAAGATGCCTATCGAGAAACCACTGAAGTTCCTCAAGGTACCTGAGGTTTAAATCTGAATATGACTACCATTGTAAGTACATGAGCTCTCATATAGTTAGAGTTTACTAAAGCATGTATTCTTCTGTACAGAGAATGAACATGAGGCAGGAATTGAAAACCTTGTGGAAAGGACAAAAAGTGTGCTGGTCAAATGCTGAAGTTACAACTGTAATTGAACATTTTAAGGCACATACACTCACCTAAAGGATTATTAGGAACACCATAGTAATACTGTGTTTGACCCCCCTTCGCCTTCAGAACTGCCTTAATTCTACGTGGCATTGATTCAACAAGGTGCTGAAAGCATTCTTTAGAAATGTTGGCCCATATTGATAGGATAGCATCTTGCAGTTGATGGAGATTTGTGGGATGCACATCCAGGGCACGAAGCTCCCGTTCCACCACATCCCAAAGATGCTCTATTGGGTTGAGATCTGGTGACTGTGGGGGCCATTTTAGTACAGTGAACTCATTGTCATGTTCAAGAAACCAATTTAAAATGATTCGAGCTTTGTGACATGGTGCATTATCCTGCTGGAAGTAGCCATCAGAGGATGGGTACATGGTGGTCATAAAGGGATGGACATGGTCAGAAACAATGCTCAGGTAGGCCGTGGCATTTAAACGATGCCCAATTGGCACTAAGGGGCCTAAAGTGTGCCAAGAAAACACCCCCCACACCATTACACCACCACCACCAGCCTGCACAGTGGTAACAAGGCATGATGGATCCATGTTCTCATTCTGTTTACGCCAAATTCTGACTCTACCATCTGAATGTCTCAACAGAAATCAAGACTCATCAGACCAGGCAACATTTTTCCAGTCTTCAACTGTCCAATTTTGGTGAGCTCGTGCAAATTGTAGCCTCTTTTTCCTATTTGTAGTGGAGATGAGTGGTACCCGGTGGGGTCTTCTGCTGTTGTAGCCCATCCGCCTCAAGGTTGTGCGTGTTCTGGCTTCACAAATGCTTTGCTGCATACTTCGGTTGTAACGAGTGGTTATTTCAGTCAAAGTTGCTCTTCTATCAGCTTGAATCAGTCGGCCCATTCTCCTCTGACCTCTAGCATCAACAAGGCATTTTCGCCCACGGGACTGCCGCATACTGGATGCTTTTCCCTTTTCACACCATTCTTTGTAAACCCTAGAAATGGTTGTGCGTGAAAATCCCAGTAACTGAGCAGATTGTGAAATACTCAGACCGGCCCGTCTAGCACCAACAACCATGCCACGCTCAAAATTGCTTAAATCACCTTTCTTTCCCATTCTGACATTCAGTTTGGAGTTCAGGAGATTGTCTTGACCAGGACCACACCCCTAAATGCATTGAAGCAGCTGCCATGTGATTGGTTGATTAGATAATTGCATTAATGAGAAATTGAACAGGTGTTCCTAATAATCCTTTAGGTGAGTGTATAACCAAAGGAAAACTGGCCACACTGACTGAATGCCAGCAGTGTAAGACCGCTGAGGATCCTTTCCGTGGGTTTTCAATTTCTGCCTCACTCTCATTCTCTGTACAGAATAATACATGCTTTAGTAATCTCTAAACACATGAGAGCTTTTGTACTTACAATGATAGTTGTATTCTAATGACACTATACTCTTCTAGAGCTGATGTACAGCCCAAACTAACTTTGTTGAATACTTTTCCTGTTATCTCTGTAATTCTGCTTTGAAACTTGACAATTCTGTTTACATTTTCTGGAAATAACAGAATTGTCTTTAGGTAAACCGTCCCTTGTAAGTCGGTTTCTCTACATGTTGCAGCATTTATTGCATGTTGAGTGAGTTCATTTTATACATTTCAAAGCCTGTTTAATGACGTCTTTAAATTGTGCCTGTTTCCAAGGGCTGTTTTGTCAATCTTTTCGAAGTTTTGAATGGTTCATCTGCTTGTCATTTTAATATGTCAAAACAGTAATGATACTGTATGCTTTCTGAAAGATCACACAGTTGTGCAAGTTTTATTGACCATGTTTTTAAGTTTGTGGATGTCACTTTCCCCTTAAAATGGTATGTCATGATTGTATTACATGGTAAAACTGAAAAAACTCAATGTTTATGATGATATTATTGAAGTCATAATTAAAGCACTTCTAAAACACCTCTGTCCCTGTAATGTTGCAAGTTGTTTTGTGTATTGTATTTGAGATCCGGTACTCTTAAATCACCTTAGTCTTGGTAATACACCGTGTTGTCAGGTTTGTGTGTGTGTGTGGGCATGTACCATTAAACACACTCGTCCGTATAATGTTGGATTATGCAGTTGTGTATTGTGTTTAAGATCCAGTCCTCTTAAATCACCTTAGTCTTGGTAATACACTGTGTTGTCAGGTTTGTGTGCGTGTGTGGTCATGTACCAGTAAAACACATTGGTCCCTGTAATCCACTGAAATGACATATTTAGTGTATTGTAAAAAGAGTGTCCTCATAATCAAGTCGGGCCCCAAAAATCACAATTATGTCATAGGCGGGAACATTTTAGGATGGGCGGGAATGTCCTTGTGTACCACCAAAATATCATATGGTAATATTTTCTGTTCTGTTGTGTGTATAGAACATTTGAAGTCAGATTTGTGATCTGCAGATTAAAACAAAATTTTTGATATTTGTATCATCACTGTAGGGCATTGGGAAAGGGGTGTCCCCATATACCACCACCAAACTTGTTTGGGCATCAGTGTCCTTCTATACCACAAAAACAAGTATGTGTGTGTGTGTGTGTGTGTGTGTGTGTGTGTGTGTGTGTGTGTGTGAGAGAGAGAGAGAGAGAGAGAGAGCTCTGGTTCTCATTGAGCTTGGCATTACTCCCCAGACAAAAAGATTTACAGGCCAAAAAACAGATGGAAGAACGCAGTACAGAGTAGGAGGAGAGAAAAGAGAGAGTTCAGGTTTGCACAGTGACTTTAGCTGTTTTTCACAGAGGTGTGTGTGTGTGTGTGTGTGTGTGTGTGTGTGTGTGTGTGTGTGTGTGTGTGTGTGTGTGTGTGTGTGTGTGTGTGTGTGTGTGTGTGTGTGTGTGTGTGTGCATCCATGCTGTTAATGGATTGCTAATTAAGGACTTCTCAGGTGAAGCCAGGAAAAGCAGGAGAGGAAATGGAGGAGTGGAGGGCCAGGTAAGATGAGACGGTCGAAATAGATTATCAAATGAAGAGAGAAAGGGGGGGGGGGGGCAACCTGAAGGAGGGGCAGAGGGAAAAGAAAGGTATGTGTCTGTTTGATAGTGTGAGAGAGAATATGGAGAGAGAAGAGAAAGAGGAAGGAGGCAAAGAGATTTAAAAAGGCACCGAAAGAAAGATCATAAGAGAGGATACTCTGGTAAGAATTTCTACACCAATTTAAAGAAATAGCAAAGGATTGAAAGGGTGATTCTGTCAGTACAACTGCTCTGTTAGTGTAACTCTATCTGCTCTGAGCCGTAAAACATACAGTAATGACTTCCCAGTGATGGGGCCACTACGTTCTACACACACACACACTTAATGAGCACTCCGGGGCTTTTACACAATACTGTGAGTTATTTAAAGAGGAGAGCGATCAGACGGAATCAGCTTTGATCAGGAGTAATGCCTTGAGGACTGTTGTCTCGACATTTATAAGTATGATGCATGTTTTTTTACATATCAGGTTGATGGGATAGTGCAGATCTTCATACATGGACATTGTTTTTACTGTATGTCTTGTGTGCAGTGTTCATTAGTTCTGTTTTCTTTTTGAAATGAAGTATGTCTCTCAGGATGTCCTCAAGAAGATTCAAATCTTTGGGAGAGAATGATTAATTTTTAAACAGTCCTCATTCCCTTGTAGTCATTCTGAGAAGTTTTAGTTTGGAGGAACCAACTTTATACGTCTTGAGTGCATTCTGGGTGAGATTTTGAGATCTTGAACTTTAAAAGTCACCTGTTGAACGCGTTTCAGATCCATAAACGTCCTTCTGTGAGCCATGCACCTGCTCCGTCATCTGTTGTTCTTGACAATGGCCTTTCACATTGTTTTTGTCATGGTAAGTGGTTTATGCTATATGCTATTTATAAATGCAATTTCAAATGTACATATAAAAATAGCATATTTTTAAAAATATTATTTTATAGTTATTTAACATTTTATAACATGAGTTAAATATTTAAATGTGTCTATTTGTACATTTAATAATTTATTTTATCGTGATATTTAACTACATTTTAAATTAAAATATTTATTTATAAATATTAAATATTTTAATATATATTATATATATATTTTAATATATATTATATAAAAAATATATTTAATATATATTTTTTATATATATTTATATTTAAAATATATTTAATTATACGTTTAAAAAATCACTTGTTCATGTTCGAATTGTCAAATTAATTATTTTAATTTTTAAGTGACACTATAGTCCTACATATGCTGTGCAATATCACACAAGCAAGAAAGAGTGCCATTATTGTGAATATATTCAGACCAACAGCAAGATTCGATCATCTCCTATAAAACATATCCACAGTCTGGAACGAGCAAACAAAAGGTAACGTTTTTCTAGGATTTGTTTTATTCTGAAAGTTTATATAAAGTATATCAGAACAAAAGAGGTAATTTTGAAGAGTTAAGCGGGAAAGAGATAAATGTACAGAGTTTAAAAGTGAGTGAACAAAAGAGTCTAAGTCTGTAAAAAAATCTTAAAGCTTTTACACTTACTGTGCTGTAATGGTGAACAGACTGCTGTAAATGTGCACGTTCCAATCTTTCTCTCTCATTCTTCTCCACATCTCTCTCTCTCTCTCTTTAAAGAGTATTTCTGCACACATGCTGTTGCAATATGACACTCATCCATCAAGTCCTAAACATGCTCAGTAATTCTCTCATATTTGAAACTCAAAGATCAAGAAAAACACTTAAGACAATTGAAAAATAAATTACAGCTCATTGTTGCCTACAAAGGCAGTGAAAGTAATAAAAAAATAAGAGGTTGATGACAAGATGATTGGGTGGTCCAGGCCCCCCTGTAGAGGAATATTGTCATTATGGTTCATTAATAGTCCAGTGATCAGTATGTTAAGTGGTCAACTGAATTTTCTTCAACTATTTGAGGTTATTTTACAGTTCACATCTTTTAGGGGCCATTCATATATAGGAAAGACATGTTCTCAAGATTTGAAGTTTGAAGCCAAATTAAAAAGTAGAACTTTTTTAACACAGTCTTAAAACTGTGCCACGCTGAAATATATCACGGAGATGCATCACTAATGTTTAAAAGTTTAAAACTATATTTCAAATAGTGCTGTTATTTTGATCTTTCTGTTCATCAAAGAATTATACTGCAAAATGTATTGCAGTTTCCACAAAAATATTAAGCAGCACAACATTTTTCAACATTGATAATAATAAGAAATGTTTTGTGGGCACCAAATCAGCATATTACAATTATTTCTGATGGATCATGTGACACTGAAGACTGGAGTAATGGCTGCTAAAAATTCAGTTTTTTCAAATAGAATTCAGCTATTTAAAATTGTTGTAATATTTCACAATATTACTGTTTTTACTGTATTTTTGATCAAATACATGCATGTCTTGGTGAGCATGAGAGATTCTTTCAAAATTTTAGAGCAATTTAGTGTATCAAAAATTTCCTTCTAGCTTATTTTTACATACACAAGAAATAACAATATCACAGACAAATACAAGAATGCATCCCATGTGAATTACCTTCTTTGTGTGTGTTTTGGTGTATAAGGGTGGAAGAGCCCAGCGTAAACAGAGGCAGGCTGAAGAAAAGTTAAGGCCATATTTGGGCAGAGTGGATCCAGGTGAGACAGTTATTCAATGGCACTTATTTTATGAGTGGTTTTGTACATTATTTATTCAGTATAAAATTGTGCTTCCTATTTTTACTACTCCCTCTCTCTCTATTCTCATCCTATTTTTTTCTTTCTTTCTCTCCTATTCAGAATCACTGTGTCAGTTGTTGAAATGTCACAGTCCTATTGGTTCCTTGTGTCAAGTAGTAAAGGAGGGGGGAGTACTCGCCCCTAAATGTGTGTGTCCAAAGACCTGCCCACGGTAAGACACACACACTGACAAATTAATAACAATTTTCTAAAACACTTGAGCTGATTTCTATGCAAAGCTACTCACTGCTGAGCCAGCGGCATGAACAGTGAGGCTCAGTGTCATGATTAAGAACAGAATAATGACGTAAGACACTCCTTACGGCTCACAGATTCGTTGGAATCAAACCAGCAGCCCAGACATTTACTGGTATATTCGCTCTGTGCACTCAGTCTTCAATGCAGATAAAGGCCACATGCAGGAAAATAAAATAAAAGATGGGCTTAAGGGCTGTAACAAATCACAAATATTGCTTTACAACTTAAAAAAGATGCTGATGCAGTTTAAAAGAATATTATAACAATATATTAAAACATTGTCCTTCAAAAGCAGTTTTTATTTTTATTTTTGACAGGTTAATAGACTAACATAACCAATTAAACAGTTTTAATGTTTATAACTAGCTTTACTTCTTTCTACATCAAGTGGCGATCCAACACAATATAAAAATGAGTTATCATCCAAAAGTAATCAAAAATGTCCTTAAATGCAAATATTGAAATTCATTAATATTACTGTACCTTGAATTGCATAACTTCAGCAATGTCCAGAATTGTTAACATGTTAAAAAGAAAAGTTTTTGGTTTCTAAAAGTTTCTTTTAATGGTTTAATGCCAGTTATTCACTGCTCAAAAAACATTGAGGTCGTCACAAACAATGTTTAAAGTCAGTGCAAGTGAATTTAATGCAGTCTATATTTTCTTTTATTCCTGTTTTTAACACGTCCATGTTGACATCTGCTTAATTTGGCTGCTTCATGTAGCCTAAGTGACCGTTGAAATGGCGCACAGCTTGTGATGTCAACAACAAAAGATCAACAAAAGAGCATTTTCTCGTTCCCTTTACAAAGGCTCTTTTTGCACGATTATGGTTAGTTATATTGTATTATTTGCGTTTAGCATTGTTGTCCATTGTGTGTGTATGTGTTGTTTGCTACAGGCAGGGGGCACCAGTGTGCAGTGTTTTGGGGAAGACATACAGCAACGAGTGTCTGCTTCATAAGGAGGCCTGTCGCAAAAAACGGCGCATTGGCAAGGCACATATTGGAGCTTGTCTGGGTAAAATGCCACACGCAAAAACTTCTTTCATTACAGTTTCATTATAGTTAAAAGCACATTTATGAGTTGTGTGATGTGGTTTCTCTGTCAGTGAGCAGGGCAGAGTGTTCTCAGGAAGAGTTCGGTCAGTTCCCGTACCGTCTGATGGACTGGTTCTTACTCCTCAGCAGAATGGGAGAGAGATACACACCACCGGCACCCTCACAAAGATGCCTCACACACACACAGCGGACCCAGCTCGCACAGGTTAAGAAACACATGCCACCCATTGATCATACACAGTGCATACCAGGCACGCTTTTTGCTTTTCATACAGCTTCATCACACAATCACTAATAGGCTACATAAACATTGTGTGTATGAGGGTGATGCTTTAAATGTGTCATGAGTCAAAAGTACCTCTTGGTCCATCCCTTAGGAAAATTAACCATGGTGGTATAGTAAAAGTGTAGTAACCATGTTTTTTGGCGGATTGATTACCACTTTTATAACCACAAGTTCACTACAAATACCATGGGTCAACTATGGTTAGTGTAGCAAAACCATGGTTGATTTGTGGTTACCATGGTTTAACTACGATAACCATGTTTTTTTGGTTTGATTTGGGGTTAAACCATGGTTCATTTCCGTAAGGGATGTAGATAAAGGTCTCCTGGGATAACAGAAAGAGCTTTATTGAAGTGTGCTTGCACACACAAGGAATTTAACTTGGTATTGAAGCTTCTAGTACACACATAAATAAAACAAGGCACATAATAACATTTAAGAATAACAAATATAAATGTATAAAGACACGGATAGGTTTAGTCAGAATACACATTTACAGATAATGAACATATTTACAGTACTGTGAATAATAAAATGAATAACTGAATTTACAAGGATATTGCACAAAAAAGTGTGGTATTGCACTTGTAAGGTATCTAATGTTCAAGAGGGAAATAGCCTGTGAGAAGAAACTGTCCCTGTGCCTAGATATTCCAGTGCCTAGTGATCTGAGGCGCTGTCCAGATACTACTACTCCTCTCCGCAGTCCAGACTGTCCGTTGTAGTCTCCTGATGTCTGATTTTAGTGGCTGAACCAAACCAGACAGTTGTTGGTGAACGCAGGACAGACTCAATAACGGCTGAGTAGAACTGTGTCAGCAGCTCTTCTGGCAGGTTGAACTTCCTCAGCTGGTGAAAGAAGTATAACCTCTGCTGGGCCTTTTTCACAATATTAGTGTCCCACTTCAGGTCCTGAGAGGTGGTCGTGCACGGGAACCTGAATGACTCCACTGCTTCCACAGTGCTGTTCATGATGGTGAGTGGGGGGGAATGCTGGGGTGTTCCTCCTGAAGTCCACTATCATCTCCACTGTGTGGTGTGTTCAGCTCCAGGTTGTTATGACTGCACCAGACAGCCAGTTGTTCGACCTCTTGTCTGTATGCAGACTCTTCATCATCCTGGATGAGGCCAATGACTGTGGAGTCGTCTGCAAACTTAAGAAGCTCGACTGAGGGGTCTTTAGAGGTGCAGTCATTTGTGTACAGTGAGAAGAGCAAAGGGGAGAAGACGCAACCCTGAGAAGCACCAATGCTGATAGTAAGAGTCCTGGATGTGAGTTTCCGCAGTCTCACTAGCTGCTGCCTATCTGTCAGAAAGCTGGTGGGCACGAAAAGCTGGGTCAGATTGTATGATAGAAGATCTCGTCTGATGGTGTTGAAAGCCGAACTGAAGTCCACAAATAAGATCCTTGCATAAGTCCCAGGTCTGTCAAGATGTTGCAGGATATAATGCAGTCCCATGTTGACTGCATCATCCACATATGTGTTTGCTTTGAAGGCAAACTGAAGAGGATACATCAAGGGTCCAGTGATGTCCTTCAGGTAGACCAACACCAATCTCTCAAATGACTTCATGACCACAGATGTGAGAGCAACAGGTAGTCATTAAGTCCAGTGATTCTGTTTTTTTGGGGGACCAGAATGATAGTGGAGTGTTTGAAGCAACAGGGAACTTCACATTGGTCTAGTGATCTGTTGAATATCTGCGTAAAGATTGGGGCCAGTTGGTCAGCGAAGACTTTTAAACTGGCAGGTGAAACACCGTCTGGGCCTGACGCTTTCCTGGTGTTCTGTTTTTTTTTTAACTAGGCTCACGTCCTCCACGCAGACCTTAAGCGCAGGTTGAATAGCAAGAGGGTGACGAGGGGTGTTGCAGGGGTTGGTGTATGAGTGAAGTGCAGATCAGAGCGGATGTGGGGTGTAAGACTGGGCTTTTCAAACCTATAGTAAAACACATTCAGATCCTCAGCCAGTTGTTGATTCTCCACAGATCGTGGGTGTGGTGTCTTTTGCTTGGTGATGTTCCTCAGGCTATCTTTATACCTGGTACTAAGATGCGTTTTGGTCGATCAGATCACACGCGGACGACGCTAAATACAGTTGTAAACGGGGTCTAAAACGTCTTAAGCTTGTCTACTTTTGACCACTTCCAGAGGTAGTCGAAAACGCATGTGACCGGATTGCTTTTCGTAGTGTTCATGGGGTTGAATGCGTTCTAACAGCTGCAAAAGACCTCCTCTATCCACCTACTGATCTAATGCGTTAACATTATGGGAAGCACGCTAGCCAGACGAGATTTAAACTTTGTCAGCTGAAGACCCAAGTTTGGTTTGAATACGAAAAACGTACCAAGCACAATGTACTCTAACCATTCCTGATTTCTAACACTCACTCACAGCGTTCGGCGTGATCCTACGGCTATTAGAGCAGAAACAAAAGCTGCTGCTCTCCGTATGTTTTTTTCTTTCGTCTCAGGTTGCATTCATATGTAAATTGCACAAGCTTATTTTGTACATTAGATCGAAAGATCTGAAGAAGCCCATTCATTTACCCACCCATAAACCCTCCTCTTGAAGAAATCAGGACAGAAGTGGTTGAAAGTGGACAAAAGAGACAGATTAAAACACCAGGTGTAAACAGGAATGTGTCTCCCTCAACTACTTGGGAACCGATCAACGAAAATGCATCTTAAAACCAGGTGTAAACAGGGCCTCAGACCTGTCCAGGCTGATGTTGGGTACTGTTGTAAAGTTTTTCTTTCTTCAAAGCAGAGACCAGGAGACAGTTGGGATCGCGTTCAACGGAAGTTATTCTTTATTGAGAACTCCTCTGTACACGGCTGTAGAAACTTCCAACATGATCTGATCTAACATAACTTTACATGTTATCTTATAGGCATTTTAGGAGGAGGGACTTTTTGAAGGTGGAGACAAATACAAACAAAGCATGTAAATGAGGTATACAGGTTAAGGTAACCTGCCCCAGACCCCAGCGTGTTTACCAGTATCAATTTAATCAGCATACCTATTCAAATGCTGATACTGGCCAGGAAACTCTGGTTCCACGGGCCATCCCAGAGCCATTTAAGACAAAGGGTGCATCTTGGAGCTACTGGCTAGAGCCATTAAAGACTCATTTAAAACACAATAGAGAAAACAGGTCTGGTAGGAATAGGAGACTCTTGCTAGAGACTCAATAATCACTTTCTCAGTTTATATACTATCTAAATTAAAACCTCAAATGCTAAAATCAGTATTCTTCACCGTGATGTTATGTAAGGAAACATATCTGAAATAGATTCTTAAATTTGGATCCCTTCAGTACCGTAGTTGGCTTTTCAGAGTAGCTTCTTTTAGCCACTCTGATCTCATTTGTTAATCTGTTTCTGGTCTGGTTAAACAAGATTTTATCCCCACTTCTGTAAGCATCCTCTTTGGCATGACAAAGCTGTTTGAGTTTCCCGGTAAACCATGGTTTATCGTTTTTGAATGATAAGAATGTCCTGGTAGGAATGCATGTATCCTCACAGAAACTAATATACTGTATAATGTAACAGTATCAGTGAGCTTGTCCAGATCAGTGGCTGCAGCTTCAAAAACAATCTGTGCAATCGTTGCAGGCTTGTAAATCCCGATCTGCTTCATTAGACCATCTTTTAATATTCCTTATTAAAGGGTTAGTTGATTTCAGTTTCTGCCTGTAGATCAGTATAAGATGAACTAGACAGTGATCAGAGATCACCAAAGCTGCATGTGGGACAGAGCTATATGCATTCTTTATTGTGGTTTAACAGTGATCCAGTATATTACTGTCTCTGGTGGGACATGTAATGTGTTGTCTGTATTTTGGCAGTTCACAGGAGATGTTTGCTTTATTAAAATCCCCAAGAATGATTAAAAGAGAGTCTGGGTAACTTTGTTCCGTTTCGGCTACTTGTTCAGCCAGCTGTTGCAGCGCTGTGCTAGTAGTTCATATGATCCTCCAATTTAATTTAAGCTTTTATTTACAAATAAACTTTCATCAACGCACACATCAGTTATAATAAGCCGAAGCTCAAGCATGCTTGCTTGACATGCGAGAATCAGTGAGGTTCTGTCAGGATCCTGCTCTTACTGTCTTGTCTGTTTTGTCATTGTTTAATGTTTCCTTGTTGGGTTTGTGTCTGAGCACATGGCTCTGTCTTTGTTTGTGTTTGCCATGTGCTCCTCTTGTCCTGCCTCCTTGTTTTCTGTTACCACGCCCCCTTGTCTTGCCCTCATTTCATTAATTGTGCTCACCTGATCCTTATGTGCTCTAGTCCCTTTATATTGTGCCTCTTTTCCTCTTGTCTTTGCTGGTTCGTTTTGGTGTGTTGTCTGGGTTCCATGTGTGTATTAAGTTTCCACAGAAATTGACAACTTCTGGAGATCGTTTGGAGTTATCTTCATTCCGGTTCCTGTTGGGCTTCCACTCAGCATTATTCACACCACTCATCCTCTCCGTTGTTTTATGTCCTGGTCGCCCGCTGGTTAAATGTGGTGTTTTGAGTATCCTCATCTGTACAAACTGTCCATAATAAACTGTTTGCTCTTTGTTCATTCTGCGCTTGGGTTCTCTCTCTCTTTGAAGCGTGACAGGTTCATCCTTGTGTGTTACGCATGAACATTTGTGCTTCCACAAGAACTAATGTGGTTTGTTCTCGCGTGTCAAGCAAGTTCGGTTAAGCTTCTGTTTATGTTGGCTGATCAATGTTTATATGTGAATAATAGCCTAAATTCAATCTGTTCATCATGTAAAGCGATTGTGTCTCTTAAGAAAATTTGGACTAAACCACTCAATTCATATGGATTCGTTTAACAATCTCTTTAAAAAAAAAGTGTCAAGTGCGCAGCTGTCAATGGAGAGGACAGAACTGGGTCAGATTTTGTGTTCCAAAGATGAATGAATGTCTTATGTGTTTGGGACAACACAAGGGTGAGTAAATGACAGAAATTTCATTTTTGGGTGAACTAACCCTTTAAATGATAAGCTATTTCCTCACAAAAACGGTTTATTCAGCGTAGTGAAGCCTTTCCTCCATTGAAATCCATTAAAAATGGCCTTGTCTCCTTCCTTGCGTACCGCTGCGTTAGCAGGCTAAGGTTGCAGGTTTGCCTTCAAGTGGGTTTGGTTTTACTACCAATACCAAATTAGGCTAAATGTAAATGTAGGCTAATCTAATTACCTTAAAGTGGAATGTTTTCCTCGACATCTCATGATTTCGGTGCACGCGAGTTCCTGAACATGATACATGATGGGATACACTCAGCCTCAAATAGCGCTCCAAAGCAAATTCGATTATAAATTTATGATTTAAATCTATAAGTACAAAACATTTGTATGAAACACATGCTTGGATCATACACTAAAAGATCAATAACATGCATGTAGAAAATAAATTTCCATTTCATGCTGACTTTAAGTGTTTGTTTGAGACACCGCTCTTCTATAATTGAAGAGCGGCTGTTCAAACGCATTCAACCCCACGAACACTACGAAAAGCAATCCGGTCGAATGCGTTTTCGACTACCTCTGGAAGTGGTCAAAAGTAGACAAGCTTAAAACGTTTTAGACCCCATTTACAACTGTATTTAGCGTCATCCACAATAAATTTCTATTTCATGTTGACTTTAAGTGTTTGTTTGAGACACCGCTCTTTTAAAATTGAATTTGTCAAAGTACCAGACATCTTCTCTCAGAAGTTCCGCCCACATATTGCGGAGCGGCTCCCCGACGCCTGCAAATTATTCACAATATCCTGGAAATCGAGCGAGCAACAAAGAGAAGCCCTGTTTCCACCTGGTATTAAGATGTGTTTTCAGTGACCTGATCACAAGTGGTCAGCAAAGATGCATTTCCATTTACACATGGTTCTAACATGCGTTTCAATTGTGTCTCTGTTTCATGGCTTATGCGAATTAATAATATAATATAATATAATTTTTTGTGCACTAGTAGTGCACTACCTCCCAGAAAAGAGTTTTTGCCGGATGGGGTGTCTGAAGTACATAGTGTATTATGTTAGTATGCAGTGTATAGTAGCCTACATCATTTGGGACAGAGCTCTTTTCTGAACCAATTATTCTAAGTCTGTAGGATTGCTAATCGAAGGCTAACTGCTTATTAAGCTTAAGTAATAAAATGAGATATACTATAATGAAAATATTAATTGAGAACAAATAAAAACTTGAGTGTGATTTTCTACCATTTCTAATCAGGCACTTAGAATAGCTCAGCCTATAGAATAGCGCATAGGGGATCTTCTTTTCAATTCATTTGTAAATTTGCATCAAGTCCTGATCTTTTTTCTTTTGTCTCACATGGTCTCTTCTTTTCTCCCTTTTTCTTTCAGAGGAGGTTTGTTCTGTTGGATCGCAACCGGGACGGGAAGCTAAGCAGGAGAGATCTGAGAAAGCTTCACTATAAGCGGATGCCACTGGAGCACTGCGCTCAAAGATTCTTCCAGTAACACACACAAAGAAAATGACACCAGTGCCTATAGACACACACAATCACCTCACCACTGTGATTTTGTGGTGTTTTCTCCTGTCTGACCTTCTCTGTATTTGCATAATATCACTGCAAACCCTCCCCAGCATCCTTCTGATTATAGTACACATGCCTTCAGGATGTCACCCACCCCTCTCTCTCATCCTCTTTCAATCTCTCTCTTCTCTCACTCATCCACTTGATCTGTCTCTCTCTCATTCAGAGCTGTGAATGCTTATTGCCTTCCTACTGTTCTAATGTGAGTGGTGTCCTTTACGGCTGATAGCTGCAGAGAGAGACGTAGAGGGATTTAGAAATCAAAAACGAGAGATAGAGGCAAAGAGAGTCCACTTGTAGAATTCAACAATACGGTATGTGTGTGTGCAGGTCATGTGACAAGAACAAGAATAAGAAGGTGACCCTGAGGGAGTGGACATCCTGTCTGGTTAACCGGTCAGAACGCTGGTTTCAGGATTTCATGTGTAAGTCTATATTTGTTTCATCTGAATATGAAATTCTCATGTGTAAGCATGTGCAAACACTTACACACACATCAATGTGTCCGTTCTTCCTCTCTCAACCGCAGCCGTGAAGATGGGCTCACCAAAGCTGTGTCCTGTCCTAGACAACAAACTTTTAATTTAGATGATTTATCTGTGTGGAATCATATTGTAAAGTCCTGATGGAAGAGAATCCTGATCCGGTCCATTACTGATTATCAAAATCTGTAATTGTTTGATTTTTTTTTTTATATATATATATAAATTATTATAAATCCTTATAGTATTATTCAAATGTAGTCATTTTGTTATATGGAGGTATGTAGGAACAATATGAAAAGAAGGGGAACACATTATGAACCTTATCAGCTTGACTAATGAATATTAATTAATTAGGTGGCATAACATTCTCCTAGCAGTTATATTATGGGAACAGCTAACCATTATCATTCCTATGTTCTCCAATGCTGCATTTTATTTGATGAAAAATACAGTAAAAACTGTAATATTGTAATAACTGTTTTCTATTTGATTATATTTAAAAATGTAATTTATTCCTGTGATGGCATATATATATATATATATATATATATATATATATATATATATATATATATATATATATACACACACACACACACATTTGGCATATTACAATGATTTCCGAAGGATTCATTAAGGATTTCTAAAAATTCGGCTTATATGTATAGGGTTATAGGTTATAATACTTCACCCCTGCTATATTTATAAAAGAAAATTAAGTCATATGTTGCTCATGCTGTTATTTACCACATTTTTTAAAATTCTGCATCCCCTGAGATATGTTGTCAGATTGGGGTAAGAAAAAAGGATTATCCATAGTATTGGCAATGAGTGATGTCACAAGGTAAACTGGGGCCCCTGTACCGGTTATAGCATTATTGTGCATTCCAGGGTGGCAGTAGAAATCTCGTCCCAGGACCGGGGCCCTTAGGGTAGTCCCCCTTGTATGCCGAAACTTTAGGACACTTAGACATGTCATGCATGCAGTATATTTTGCATATTACATTTTTATTTTTATTTGTTGCATCAAATAAATCATAGAAATATTGATGACTTTGGCTTTTTTATACCCTATAGGCCAATGTATCCTGGGAGATACATCTAATAAAATCCAAATTATAATAAATATTAAAAAAATTCCTTTGGATATGTTTTACTTAAGTCCGGGTGATATAAAAAGTGTCATGAAATTATTTTTTGCTGATCATTTTCCACTCTTGCCTGTTTAAGGGTTAAAGAACATAATAAAAGTCTAAACATTCCTGTTACTTTTTTGTTGCTTTATGTATGTTTTTGTTTTGTCTGTGTTTTATGACTCACTGCTGCAATCTAGTCAACAAAAAACTGCTTTTTGAGGGACAGCGGGCATGTATCATGGATCACACAAGCAATTACTGCAGAGAGGGAAAGAGAGAGAGAGAGGTTGGGCTATAACCTTAAACAGAGGGATGGAGAGCAGATTAATTGAGGGGTGGTGTTTAATAGGAGAGAGATGGATGGCCCATGAGAGAGATAAAAGACTACGTGAGCAGGGATGAGAGGAATAGATAATATGGCAGAGAGAGACAGAGAAAGGGGAGGACACCAAAAGAGAGAGAGAGAATCTCGTAATGCACTTACAGAATGGGACGGGGAAGGGGGACAAGTTACAGTAAACCATTGCAAATGGAGGAGAGAAAATAGATTGAAGCATGAAAAATGGATCAGAAAGAGAGAGACGGGGGGAGGGGTGTGTGAGAGAGAGAAAGATAGAGAGAGAGTTACAGAAGGGTGTGATAAAGGGTGATAAGAGATTGTTAGATGGAAAGAGAAAAAAGTAACTAAATGGCATCCCACCACAAAGTAACTTCCCTTTCCAGTACATCATTGATGTCTTCCACTTTTCCAAACACTAAACGCTTCTAATAATTTCTGCCAAGTGTGAAAAATTGATTCTCAACATTTGAAAACAAGTATATCAAGTTTTCCATGTATATATGACCCCAGGAAGTGCAGCACAATAATCCGATCTCATTACATTTGTAGCTTTTAAAGTGGGTTTGGTTTCCTGTAGCTGTATAGTGCAGTCGAGATTCATCTCATCTGGCAGCCTCTTCTGCATTGTTTTGGTTTATGGTGCGTTTTGATGTATGTCATTGTGTGGGATCACTCTGTGTTGTGACATTTTGGGGTTATGTTGTCTTTAATGTGTGTTGTGTTTTTCTTGTGTCTTTGTGTTCTTAATACACAGTGTAGTTTGGTCCTGTGCTGTCTTTGGAAATGTACTGCTCTGTGGAATACCTAATTGGCCAGTGGCAGCAAATGTATATTTAGTATATACTGCATTTATTTTAAGCATAAAAGTGTTGATAGATAACCAGGAGCTCAGGTAGAGTATGAAAATTTTCATGTCTATATACTTTTAGTTGCAATGGAAGGTTCAGTTTTTAAGTAAGTAAGTTAAGTAAGTAAACTAAAGTGCTTCTCCTTTTGCCGGCGAATGAAGACAACATTCAACAACAACGTTGACTGACATCAAAGAATTTACCGGTATTTTGGTGCTTATGGGTGAATGGTCTTTTAACGGTAAAAGCCAGAACGCCGTTGCTTGAGTGAACAGCATATTTGTGTATTTACCGGTAAAGTCATTCTAGTCATGTAAAGTCATTTACGGTTATTTACCAGGATTTCTGTGTGAAAGGGGCTATTGATAATAATAAGAAATGTTCCTTGAGCAGCAAATCAGCACTCCAACTGCAGAGCCGCAACCCTGATGAGTGGAAAAGGCTGGGTCTCGAGCGCAACGTTTAAAACACTGTGTGAACAGGCTCAATGGTCAAACATGACCATCTAGCGCATATTTGGATAGAAAAACGATTAAAAAGCTCACTGCAAACAGCGCTGAGTAATTCCATCATCTCCATAAGAACTTTGATTGGTCCGAAGCAGATTTTAAGCAGACAGCGTTTTGACTTTGTACATCCTCATTCCGGTAATCTTCATTCCGTGTTCACACAGAGCACATTACCGTTACAACTTCCCTTACTGGTAAATTGCCAGAACTGATTTACCTGTATTTTTGAAAAGGTCTTGTTCACACATGATCTCTTACCAGTAGTTTACCAGTTAAGACTGTATGTGTGAAAGGGGGGGTAATGTTGGAAACATGTTGCTGCATGCTTAATATTTTTGTGGAAACCGTGATATATTTTGAATATATTGTTTTAGATATATTCTTTGATGAATAGACAGTTCAAAAGAACAGCATTATATTTAATGCCCTCTCGATGAAGTAGCCTATTAAATTTTTTTTTAATCATACTGACCCCAAAACCTTTGAACGGTATATGTAAAATAAACTTGTTGACAGAAATGCATTTTTAATGGAAGTCTATGGAACAATTGTATGCTTGCCCCATACACTTCCATTCCAGTGCATTAGAAGAAATTATTCTGTGCTAATGTCAACAGAACTTAACTTGTATTTAACCCAGAATATTAATGTTAAAAGGGTGTGCATGTGTTTAGGAATGAGTCCTGTCTGTGTTTAAGGAGATAAAAAGCATTATAATAGAACTATTTTCAGTAACGTTTGAAAGCTTGGCAGATCTTTAATGAATGTGTGTCTGAGTCAGAAAGAAAAAGGAGAGGCAGTCTTTTATCTAAAAATGAAATGAAATGTGGTCTAGTGGGGAGACACGACCCCTGGGGTCAAATCAAAGGCCCTCCTCAGCTCTCTCGGGACCCTCCCCCTCGATCAGCTGTAACTGTTTCAGGGAGACACACACACATACCATCTCATTAACAGATTCATTGTCATATGCTCTGCTTCAGACTGTGTGACAGCACACACACACACACACACACACACACGTTTGAACCTTACACCCCATCTCTGGTCACATCTCTAGTGTCTCTCTGAGGCCACACAGACAGATATCCTGGTGCTGTAATGGACGCAGATGCAGAAATAACGGTTCCATATGGAATTGTTGTATGGATGAGATCATGTACATGTGTCATGCGCTAAACTCCCATTGGACAAGATATCATAGTGACTCCATGACCTGCCGCAGCCATGACATCACGCACTGGGAGGTCAAGCTAAACTCATGGGTAAAAGTGACGTGTTGATCGGTTAAAAAGACAATGCACATGACAGCTGATTCACTCAAGATTTATGAGTGATTTTTTCCCCTCAATCATTTTAATTTTTGCTTTTGTTTCTTCCTCTCTTCTGTTGTTTTCTTCATTTTTATTTGATTTCATCTTGTTTGCCAATGAAAAAAGTATATTCTTTCAAAAGAGCCTTAAAATCTTCACTAAAGATGAAATAATAGTAGTGCATTGTAAAAAAGCAAAAGTTTAAGAGTGTATTTGAAATAAAATAATAAAATGGTTTGTAAAATGAATGAATATAGAATATATTAAAAATACTAAAATAGAACACTGATAGTGTAAACTAAGAAAATTTGCATTTAGCAAACATTTAAAAGGATAAGATTAACTGATTTAGAAAAAAAAATAACATTCATTTATTAAAGTGATTTAGTCAACTAAAGTTGAAGAATAACACTAAATATGCCAAAATAGTGACATCATTTTATTTTCAGATACAATATACTCCCTCACTTTCTCTTTCCGTCCCTGGAGAGAATCCAGTTTTACATGGGCAGATGGGCAACTGTTTGTCATCTGCTGTTAAAATTTGGATCACTATCAACAGACCACTCTCACATCTCCTTTCTGTCCCTTTTCTCTCTCTCTGTCACTGTTGTGTTATGCAGGAGTTTGCTCTGAGCCACAGAGGTCTTCTTGTCATAACCCCTGAACTGGAACGATATTGCATTTAATACACTTACAATCTGTACAAGGACTAATGGGCTGCATTTGTGAGAAACCTTTAACAAGCCATTAATAATTGATAAAACCTGAAAATTCAATTATCTTAATTAAAGATATGTTGTAGGCTTGTGTGTGAATGCATGCTGTACAGAGACAGAAGCATCCAGCAAATGTGGTAAATGAATTATTAAGAAGAACACAAGAGAACAGACATTCTGCATGGTCGGGGGGGGGGGGGGGGGGGGGGAGCTAACCAGCAAAATAGAACGAGAGCGAGTAAGAGGAGCGCCGGTCAGAAACACAGAGGAAGAGAAAAGCTGGTGGACCATTTGTGTGTGCATTCATGTACATGTGTGTCATTTTCAGTATTTCTGGCAAAATCCTAAAGATTAATCAGTTATAAATCAAAACTTCAAAACCCTGGCAGTATCAGAGAGAGCCAGACTTCAGACAGTTCAAAGGGATTTTGAAGTGGGCCAGACCCATTTAAAGCACTCACCCAGCTCTCCAGGGGAGGCAGGAGTGTGGGGCCCACCTTCAAACACCCAAAGATTTAGCACTGGCCCGATTAAAACATCACACTTTAAAATATAGATCTTTTGGGTAAGTTGGTGAGATTCATTTCTGAATCAGAAGTAACCATGCCATCAAAATTGACCGTTCTTATTTTTTTTATTAAATATTGCATTATTTATTATAAATGATTTATTGGTGCACATCATTTTTTTTTATTATGTATGTTTTTTTATGTATGTAGCCTACCCTCATAATCTTTAATTAAAATAACTTCCCCTTCCCCATTGCAGTGGCATCTCTTCTCTGGCCCTGTTTACACCTGGTATGGTGCATTTTGGTTGATCGGATCACTAGACGACACTAAATACAGGTGTAAACGCAGTCTAAAACGTTTTGAGATTGTCCACTTTGGAACATTTCAAACCACTTGCAGAGGTAGTCGAAAAAGCATTCGACCGGATTGTGTAAATGCTCACGTGGTCGAATGTGTTCAAACCATAGACTGTAAAAAAATATGGACGTAGTGTCCGTGACGTCACCCGTAGGTTTCTGAAGAGCATTTTTGAAGCCTAAAGTGGGCGGAGCCGGCCGTCGCCATCTTGGCCTTGCGTCACTCCCGGATAACAGAAAATAGGCAAACAGGCGGGGCGTGAGTGGAGCTGAGGAGCCTGGCTATCTGAAATCACCTAGCTCGACGTGATCGAGTTAGCTAATGATGTAAAGCCAATTAAACTTTCCTATTTTTGCCCTTCGAAATATTATAATAGTTAAAAGACATGGCTACAAGTGAGACTGTGTATTACTTCGAGAGTGTTTGTGTGTGACAGTGATTTTATGTGCATACATGTCCGTTACTCTTTCATGGTCCGTCAGCGCGGCATTGCTCAAGTTCGTAGAGAGCTTATTCAGTCCATATTAAATTCTGATTTTGGCCGTCTCTCAAATGGGTTAAACCATAGATATATTGCCTTTGAAGTGCAAGTAAATGCGCTAGAAAATCCGCGCTCATTCATGTGCATTTATTGCATGGACGGAGAAAGCGCCGACGCCAGCATGATTTCATCTGACGACGCTGACGGTACATAAGCATATTATAATCCATCTGTTCCGTGAGAGCAGAACGAACGAGCATTTATTGACGTTTTAAATTTGAAAACCCCAAAAAGCAACGAAATTGTCAGACATCCATTAGTGCAGGTTCACGGAGGAAAACAACTGAAATACAGCGCTGGTT
Source organism: Scardinius erythrophthalmus (assembly GCF_964197995.2). Lineage (NCBI taxonomy): Eukaryota > Metazoa > Chordata > Actinopteri > Cypriniformes > Leuciscidae > Scardinius > Scardinius erythrophthalmus. Next base: position 15,637,627 of record NC_138239.1, on the reverse strand, counting down.
GTTCTCTCGAACGATAACGACGGAATCCAAAGACGTGGGCTTTGTATCCAAGTATTAAATTGTATGAAATAATCCCGAAAAAAGCACAAACACTGCAGAGATGGCAAGTTCAGCAGCTAACATTTGCTGAGGTGAAGTGACGGCTAGTAACAGCAGACAAACGGCTAGCACTGACAGCGGCAATCCATCTGTCACTCAAGTGGCCACTGGCCACACCCTTAAATTTAAATATTAATCAACTAAACGGACGAGTTATAAAATATTTCACCCCCCTCACAGTTGTTATGAAGGGCAAAATTAGCTGTATAGACCAAAGCCACATAGAGATCCAGGCTGTAAACATATTTTTTTCTGCTGTAAAGTTGGTAATTTTAACATGAGGGAGATACAGATTTGACTCACTTCTGCAGCCAGGCCAAGCGGCCAGTCAACGAATTGTAGTTTAACTCACTTCCGTGTTGGTTTCAAGAGAGAGACAGGGAGGTTGCCGCTTGGTTCAAACAGCCACAAAAGACCCCCTGCACTCCACCGACTGACATAATGCATAAACATTGTGAGAAGCGCGCTAGCCAGACGAGATTTAAACTTTGTTGGTTGAAGACCCAAGTTTGGTATGAAGATGAAAAACCTACCAAGCACAATGTTCATTCGCCATTCTAACACTCACTCATAGCGTTCAGCGTGGTCTGTTGCTATCAGAGCAGAAACGAAAGCTGCCGCTTTCCGTTTGTTTTTCTGCAGTCTCCAGTCACGTTCGTCAAGACAGACATGGTTGAAAGTGAACAACAGAGATTGCATCATATTCTGGCTGACCCCCCAGCGTGAGGCCCCGTCCACACTACTGCGTTTTCGTTTAAAAACGGAGACCTTTTGTTACGTTTGCGTGCACCTCCCGTCCACACTAAAACGGCAAAAACGGAGAAGTTTAGAAACGCTGCCGACCCGTTTTTCGTTTTGAATCTCCGGAGGGCGTTTTAGTGCGGACGGGTCAAAACGGACGGAGGACTTTAGAAACGATGACGTAGTAGAGGCTCACGCTCGGCTCTATGATTGGGTGTCATCAGTCATGGCGTATATCTTTGCTAGCAGCTGTTGTGCAAGCACTGATCTATATAATGACTGGATAGCTCATGACGTTCTAAACTGCCACTAGGCAGTGAAGCCACCGGAAGTGTTCGAGCGGCCATCTTACGATTCCCTACCAGCAGAGGGCTCCAACGCCCGTTATACAGAGATTGGTAGCTCCGACGGCACTTTTAAGATGACCCGCTGTGCAGTAAACAAGTGTAAAACGACGTTTACAAAAGGATGGAGAAAAACTGCCCAAAGGTTGTAATTCAAGCCCTTTAAGTAATAATTTATATGCAAAATTGTCGCTATGCCCGTGTTGTTTTCTCCGAGGCAAGAGTAATGCTGCTGCTTCTTCAGAAAAAACAACAACGATAAAACAGTCAACAGTAGCCTATAAGAAACATCAGGGCAGCAATAATCACAATTACGGTAAGTGTCCAATAGCGACACCATTTGACAGCTTCAAAAGAGCTTCGTGCAGAGTCCGTTTACCGTTACATTTAACCCATACAATTTGTATTATGCATTTCCTGAACATGTACTTGCTAATCAAACACTTTATATGAACAAACTACTAATCTATAAAACACATTCGGTCTTCCGACCTTTTACTATTGTGTCAACTGATGTTGATATGCGCAAGGGAGAGAGAGCATACACCGCTCGAGTTGTTTGAAGGCGGTGAGAGTGCAATGCGCCCTGTCCACTGATCTAAATAATTCGTTGTTACGACGACTTATTTGTTCCCTCGTTTTAATAAATCGTGGACAGGTTGAACTAATTCCCTCCCTCATTTTGATTTAACGAATTACAACGTGGCCACAAGATAACAAGTTGAGGTATTATTAATTCGTGGCCACGAAAAAATATTCACCTGAATATTCACCAATTCACAAAAATATAGGTCTGTAGCATTCACTATTTAATTAATATTATCAAACTGTTTTTCTTACCTGTGAAGATAGCTCTTCAGTGAAGGCCGACTAGTGTTCTCGTACAGCTTTTTATTCCTTTTGCAAAGAAATTGCCGTTTTTTAAGCAGGAAAAATTTCCCGACTTTAAACAAATACCCATTTAAATGCTTAGGATGTTTGCGTTGTGAGAATATACAGGGAGACTTTAGATTTAAAAACTGTGTCTCGTTAGGCAATGTTTTCTCAGTCAAATCATAAAATTTCCTATTGATTCAATAGAACGCGTGAGCTCACTAGGGAATACCAATATGGCGGCGCAGTGGCTTCACTGTTTATGACGTCATGAGCTATCCAGTCATTCTATATAGATCAGTGTGTGCAAGTAAATTCTGCATTTTACAATGCTATAACTGCCTACATGCGCCGGAGGCAAATTATTATTCGAGCGATCTGTGACAATTCCCGTGTGCAGCGGCAGTATCGACCGTACATGGAGCGTCGGTTCTGGGTTAACCCAGGAAGAACCAGCGCATGGTGGGATAATTTTGTGATAAAGTTGTGTTTACACCGACACGCGCATGCCCAGTGTTGGTGAATGGTCACGTGATCCGCGTTTTCAGTCGTTTTAATGTGGACGGAGATCAATTCTAATACGCAGCTAAAACGCTGGTGTGGACGGAGATCGTATTCGTTTTAATTCTCCTTTTCTAAACTAAAACGCAGTAGTGTGGACGGGGCCTCAAGGCGACCGTTATTTAGAACGTGTCACTTTATGGTTTCCATGGTGACGCGTCATTGCTTGTCACGTGACATACGGCAGCAACAACAGCGCTGAATGAATGATGATCTGCTTTTATGTCAGTTTTCCTTTTTAATTCAAAATATTCACAAATTTGTTAGCTACGGCATGAAATATCTGATATTCCGATTGTCAAATATATGCAAGTGGAAGTGTTATGTTGTTTAACACCTTCATAACGATCGCGTTAGTTGAGCTGTATGAGCGATGGGCGCCGCCATCTTAGTTTGTGCCGCAGACGCAGTTCAGAGAATCAGATCTGTTGGATTTACAGCACGTGAATTCATCCACTTCTCCCGAAATACATAAAAGTAAGTTGCTGGTGAACTGGGAGAAGAATAGAGTAAACTTTAAAGTTACTTACACAATGTGTATCTGATATGAATAAAACGTAATTATAATGGAAAGGATTATTATTGCTTCTTCCATTGACATTAGTGTGTATTTTACAAACTCTAAATGTATTGTTTTTTTTTAGTACATATGTGAATGTATATGTCTGAAACCTAAAATAAACATTATGTGGTTGAAAACACTGAAAAGTTGTGATATATGACAGCTCTGAGTGCGCCTGTCTCTGGCTCAGCGCCAGCCAACGCGCGAAAGCACATTTGAATATTGCAGTTGATCACGTGATGCACTGACCGTTCTAATCACACCGGTGTGATCGTACGCTCCAGGGACCAGCCTAGACTGATCACACCGGTGTGATCGTACGTGCGAAAAGGGATAGATAGCGTCATGCAAAGGCTGTTGTTGACTTCTAACCTTCTTTTGGCCAGCATTGTATGTATTATTCAGAGAATGTAAACTCTGGAAAAAATTATTCAAAATGGCAGATGAGTCAAGATGTTTATTATGAATAGCCTAAAGTTCTATTTCATTCAATACTAAACTGACAACGACAAAATAGCTTATATTAAGATTCTTCACTGTTTTCATTTTTTTTTAATAAAATTAACCTTCTTAAAACAAAAACAAAACTTAATAATTTTAAATATTATTTTGAATTTAGGTGTCACAGCATTATAATGTAGAGTATGAAAAATGTATTTTCATGTTGAGATTTGCAAAAGATTACAGTTAACAGTGTTATTATATTATTAGTGCTTTTAAAGATTAACTTTAAATGAGTGTTAGATTATGGATGGCCAGTTCCAATTAAGATACTGAAAAAATAATCTAATATTGGCCTCAAAAGGGGTCTAAAATGACAAATGGAATACTCTACAGTTTTGTGGTAAACCAATCATCGCAAGTCTGCAACTACACAGTACGTGTGTGATTTGGGACAGGGCCACACTTCATAGGCAGCTGCCTGTTTTGGCTGACAGAAGCATGGCAGCTCACTTGTTTATTCTCATTTTCTCACATTCACCTACTGAAAAGAGTCATTTTGTCTAAATGAAGGTTAGAAACTAAGGCCAAAGTTTCATTTTACACATCTCAACCACTAATGACCAAGCATTTTAACCCACGTTCCTGCAAACATTCTCCTTTTTAGAGCCAGAACTGTCTAACGCTAGGAGCGAAAAAAACAATGATCAAGGACATGAAATATAATCTCAAGGGTTTTTAGGATGAATTTCCTCTTTCCACATTGGATTTAGTATGACCGTGACTGTCAAGAACATTGTAGGATCATTAGGACTCTGATTGTCAATCATATCAGGTTCCTCTCGTCACTGCTGACCTGATCTGAACCAAAGCCGCTGGTGGCGACCAGCCACAGAAATCACTTCTTACTGGCCAGACATATCTATTGGTCAGGGAAATCAAATCCTGGATGAGCTCTGGTTTTACTTCTGAGCGATGCTGGATCTGGGGCCGTAAACATTCATACACACACACGTACACAATGACCAGATGGGTGGAGTGTTCTCATTACTTCAATAGCATTGCTGAAGCACCCATAGAATACATTCAAAAAGGCCCAAGAGACATGCTTAACACAATGCAAATAGCCTTTTTTTCATTCTGCTGTGGAGGATGGACAGAATGTGAGGGAGGGGTGGAAGATGGAGCGATACCATTGTGTGGAGGAAAGAGGCACAGTGTCGAGTTCTGGAAAAACACTCACAATTACATGTACATATTCAATCTCTTTGAGAAGAGCACTTGACCTTTAGAACAATACGTACACAAGCGCACGCTCACCCACGCTTCAGGTGTGCTATGGAGGGACTTTATGTTCAGTGCTGATGTATTTATAAATATTTGCCAATATTTATATATTTATATCGCTAGTTCTGATAAAACAACTTTACTGTAAGTTTCAGTAAGACAACATTACTTTTATGAAGTCTTTTTTAGGATAAGTCATATTTTTTTGCATTCAAATATTGTTTTCATTTCATTTGCACACATTTCCACCCTAAATTCGCATGTGTCGAGGAGCCCGGTTCCAGTTATTGTCAAAGGCTGTTCTCATGAATGAAAGGATAAAATAAAAAAATCTGTAATGTAATACAATCTTTTTTTTTATATTAAATATTAAATTAAATAAAAATAAAACATAAAATGAAAGAGTTATTAACATATCATTTATATAAACTTTGCAGTGAAATATGAACCAAAGTTTTATACACATGAAGAATATATTTTTACTGTTTATAATGAAGTTTATGGTTTGGGTTTCAATGAGAGTTAATGGAAATTGTCTATAGTGTGGTTCCTCAAATGTAATTAACACATCACTATGTAATCTTCAAAAACACACACGTCTCTGAACACCCCCCCCCCATTCTCTCTGCAATTACACACACACTTCGCCCCAACAACAGTCCTCACCAAGAGACTTTCTCCATCCTTCTATCCATCATCTATCTCTTTTCCTCCTCTTCTCTCTCTCTCACATACACACAGCTCACACGCGCATGTGTCTATTTGACTAGCGCGCCTCAGTTATCACACTGCACTGATCTGGGTTGGGGGGGAGAGAAAAGAGGAGAGAAAAGGAGTGGAAACGAGAGAAGAGAGAGGATAAGGGAGAAAGAGGAGAGGAGAAGGGTGGGAGGGCTTTTCTTTTTTTCTTTATTTCCCTCTATCCTCAGGATACTCCAGCAGGACAGGCGAGTTTCTGTGACTCTGAGCACCAGTGCAGAAGACATCAGACCCGTTTACTTCTGCTCTTCTTCTTCACCTCCCCTCTTTTCTTTCTTCAGAGTGGAAGACCCGAGCGCTGGCTGAGGTAAGTACGTGTGATTGCGTGTTTGTGTGTCTGTGATTACATGTCAGGGACTCAACTGGTAGAGCATGGTGCCTGCAAAGCCAAAGTCATGGGCTCGATTTCCAGTGAAAACACAATGTGATAAAGAAAATCTTGAATGCAAGTTGCTTTAGATAAAAGTATTAATGTTTAGTATTTTGGAAAACCATTCTCTTCAATCTCTATTTATATCATTTTGTTACATGAGATGGCGTTCATCCTCTGTGTATGTCTCTTACTCGTGTCTCTTTGACCACTAAATAGCCCATAAGTACAGCATTGAGATAATGTGTGGTTTGGGATGGGGGTTCAGTTTCATGGAAATCCAGAACAGGGGAAAAAAAAGAAACTCTTCACAACGCAGATGAAAGTTACAATGAATCAAAATATCAGAAAAGAATACGTTTTGGAATACGTTTTGGAATGTTTTCTCATTTTTTTTTCTGAAAAAATTATTTATTCAAACATTTTATTTATGTCCTATTTTTATATTATGTTTGTGTATGTGTGTGTGTATATATATATAAAGCACAATTTTAATAAATATTTAATATAGATATAACATTAAAAAAATCTAAAGATATATATATATATATATATATATATAATATGATATGATAATAAATATAAAACATTTTGTTTATGATAACATATAGTTTGTACATATAGGCATTGCTGTGGTTGTGTTGTAACTGCATGACCATAACTAAATGTCTCTGAACTGAATTCAGCTCAATTCAATTTTGAGAGAGACAGAGACTGAAAGGAAAGAGAGACAAAGCAATTAGTAGTGTTACTTTTGACTTGTTAAAGTCAGCCATTAGATCTTGTGTTCATGACCATAATATATTTATACTCTTCCCCAATCTTTTACTAAACCCTCTTTCTCCCCTTCTGAGCACATCTCTGTCTATTTACCCCCCCTACGGCCCACATCTTTGCATGAGTTCTCAGTTTTCATTCTATACCATTCAAGTTTGGAGTCCTTTTCTGTCTTTCTTTCTCTCTTTTCTACCTCTCCCCCTTCTTTTCTCTCTCTCTTTATATCTGGCTCCCCTGGGAGCAGTCAGGACCCCTGCAAAGAGCATGTGTCACATGACACCCCAGCCACCAACGCCATCAACAAGCTCTCTAACAGATCGAGAGCGAGAGAGAGAGAGAATGTGTACAGTAATAAGAGCTCGCAGAACACAGTAAACACAGAGATTGAGAGATAGAGAGAGAAATAAAATTAGTGTGAGGTTTAATGAACGGACAGGCTTAGTAGCCTACTATAGAGACATGGGGGAATCAAAAGGAAACGAATAACTATAGATATGATATTTTGCATAAAGAAATCATGTTTTTGCATTACGCCATCATTTTTTACAATTAAGTATTTTTCCCCCACAATTCCCCCATTATCATTACCATAATGTGTCCAGGCATCCCACACTAATTTTCAATGGCAATTCTCATTACTGTAATACGGTATTTTTGTTTTACATTTACATTTTTTAATTCATATAAAATTAAATAGCTTACACTGGTGTATAAATGCATTGAAATAAGTATTCAAATAATATAAATATTCTAATCATTTTAAAATAATAATATACATAAAATATTTAAAATATATACTAAAATATAAATAACATAAATAATTGTTTCAGTATTGATTTTATTTGTGCATTACATTAATGAGAAATGTGGCAGAAAAAAAAGCATGTAAACAATTTTACAATGCAAAAAAAAAATTGTAGAAAGAAATACTTCTTTTGACTTTGGGATGAAATATAACTCAAACATGTTCTTGACTCGTCATGAGATTCACCTGGAGGTTTTATGACCATTCATCCAGCTCTTTTTCGTTTCCTCTTTCTCTTATGTGCACGTGTCAATTTAGTCTTCTATCCCTTCCTCCTCCTGTCTTTCTCTCTCACCTCCTACGCCCTTGTTCGGCTCCTCCCTCCTTCACTCTCCCTTTACCTCTTTTTTTCCCGATCCTCTCTTTCTCACCTTCACGGTCTTATTTTCACCTTTCTTAATCCCTCTCTTCATCTTCCTGGACATTTTCCCGCTCCAATCTCTCTCTCTCTCTCTCTCTCTCTCTCTCTCTCTCTCTCTCTCTCTCTCTCTCTCTCTCTCTCTCTCTCTCTCTCTCTCTCTCTCTCTCTTCACACTTTCATTGCATCCTTCTTTTCCACCCCCTCCATCCTTCTCTTCTGTTTCTAATGAGGGCCTGTTCAGCAGTCATAATCAGAGCAGAGGTTGGGTGATGAGAGAGCGCGTCGCGTCTCATGCGCGTTCACTCCATTGCCTGACATCTGATCTACGGGGCAACGTTTCCCCAGCGACAACCATGCGTGTTGTTATGGGGACACTTTTCAGCACGATGGCTTTGATCGCTGCCTCTCTCTCCCCGGGGACGTGAACTCACATCACTGGGCCCATCAGCTGCAGATAAACACAGATTGAACATCTGAGAGTTTCAAACTTCCTCAACTCTCCCCCACAGACGCCGCCCGGCGGTGTTCAGATTACCTCCAGGTGCTGTTTTGGTCGGTTTTTGTTCTTTTTGTCGATGGGTTTTTATAGTACCAAAGCAGCCTGCTGTTCGTACATAATGAGAAGAGTTGAATTCTATTTCCGTAGTAAACCAATTTGATGTCGCTTGTTAAAAATAGAGACATAAATTCAAGTGAGTGTTTGCCAGGCATCGCTGAAGTGCCGTTCTCGTCTCGCAGCGCAAGGTTTCTGTGTGGAGTGTCAAAGCAGAGAGCAGCGAGTGTTAGCGGATAGCAAATTTTCTTTGCTCATATAAATAATTCTCTCTGAATAAAGGCAAATGTTTCCTGCTATCAATGAATCATCAGCTGGGATGAGGCTAACTTTCTCTCCCTCATCCCCTCTCCCTCTCTCGCTCTCTCTCTCTCTCTCTCGTCTTGCCCTCACAACAGATGGAGTGTGAGAATCAACTGATTGACTGATAGCTCAGTTCTTCGCTTGTCAGCCATAATGAATAACCTTTGTGCTGAATGTCGGTTGAAACACCAGTGAGTTTGTCAGCACCTTGAGAGATAAATAACAGCACTGTCATCTAGCACATCAGCCCTGAGTGCAGATCTACCCGAGAATGTGAGTTTCAGCCGTCAGAGCTGGGTTTTGACAGGTTTCAGAAGATTTTAATCTTAATTTTAATTTGAAGTCGGCAGTTTATCTCCAACTTTTACATCAAGGACATGGCAGATGTTTTAAGTATGATGGATTTACTTTTTTGAAATGAGATAAAGTCAAAATTCTGCTGAATTATCAGCTCCTTTGAAACTTCCAGATGTCCTCATTTGTCTCAGAGCTTTCATAAGCCAAGGCATGAACGTTTGTTATCTAAATAGATGGACTGACTGACAAGATATGGTAAATCGATTTTTCACTGCAGTCTGTAGTATAGGCGATGCGTACTTCCCTATTACATATGCGAACAATATCTGGATGACATACTGCATCTGCGGATATTGTGAAGTGTGTAACCAGTGGCCACTGCTGAAAGGACGTCAGTGAAACAAAAATGGCAGATAATTGTGAGTCAGATGGGTTTTTTAAGTGCTTAACCAAAAAATATTTACATTTTAAGGCTATTCCCCCAGTGACAAGCTGCTGTACCGATAAAGGTATCATTTGTACACATTTTTTAACAGTGTTGTTAGTATGCCATTGGTCAAAGGTCAGACAGGTCAAAGGACAGTGCAACATGGTTAATGTAGTGTATGTAAAAGAAGTTAAACTTCTTAATCAAATTTATTATTATGAGAATTCAGATGCTCCTTTCACAGTGTCTTTATGAAGGGAGAACTGAGCACAGTAGTTCTATAAAATTTCATTAATACTTACTCGATGTGCTTTAAGTTGTCAATGAAAATCTTTCTCCACCAAAAGTCTTTTAATGTAATAGTTTTCAAAGTTAAAACTTTAAAAAAGCATTGTTGTCCTTTGATGTCACCATTGTGGTTTTTAGTGAAATATTCAAAACAAAACTGGTGGATAAAATGCATTTAAAAGCTCTTACCACTTGTTTAAAAATGGCATTCTTTGTTTTCCAGATAAGTGAGTGGCTGTTTGTGTTGGACAAGGATGGCTCTCTCCTGGTGTCTCTGCCTGGCCATGGCCCTCTTTTCTGGTCCCGGCACCATCAGTGGCCTGGCACCTGAAAATGAAGTGACATTACACCCCACAACATGGCTGAGTGAGAACAGGGTCACACCAGTACATCTGCCCAAAGGACGCGCTCGTAGGTAAAAGACACATTGGGGATCTGGTGAGAGATAATCTGGTGGGAGTGGGACGTACACTAAAATTGGCCACGTGGACCAATCAGAAAGGAAAGGAATGAAAGAGAAACACTGATTGTGTATGTTTTGAAGCTTCTAACTCAAGTAGAGAAGAAATGGAAGAGTGGAAGAGTTTAAATCAACATTGTAGTTCTCCAGAGAGAGAGATTGCTAATACTGCATAATCACTTAGCAGGGAATCGCCTTGTCTGAAAATCACTGTAAACTGATATCTGTCCTCTAGAGCAGGGGGTTTCAAAAACCCAGGAGGTTGCAATGAGGTTGAAAATGGTGGGTAGAAAAAATTATACAATATAAACTTAATACAAAATAAATATTTCCTGATATTTGTCACAGTCGTGTTTAGCTCTCGCTGTCTTGTTTAGTTTTAAAGCCCTATTCAGACGGTAATTGTTTCTCATGGGGTCGTAAGGTATTTTCACCATTTACAGGGGCTAGTCTGTGATTTTTATTGCTGTCCGAATCCAGATGTCAGTGTTTTTCTCCCACCACCCCCGTAAAAATCCGTCGTAAAAATAATGTTATGTCATCATTTGCCGTCCAAATCCACATCACTCAGTTTACAAGAGGAGATCAATTAAAAATGTACTGTTTGAATCCTTTTTGACCACTGCCAAGCACAGTACGATAACTGTTGTGCTTTGCTGTAATTTAGATGCATTTTAAAAACACTTTTATTACATTTACTGTTACTATTATAACTTATTTCTGCTAATTTCCACATTTTTAAAATGACATCCATCATTTTGAGGTAAAATACAAGACATAAAACCATTTTAACTGTAGCACGTATATATTCCTATTTTTAAACAGATTTAAATAAGTAAATAATAAATCTTCTATAATAAATAATTTCCTATTATTAAATTAAATATGAATTTATTCGTATTATTCCAAGCATATGACATTTTATTTACAGCAGACAATCATGGGACTGACCATGTGAGCGAATTCCCGGGTTTGTAGGATCACAAAACTCGCTCCTCCGTGAATAAATCGCCATCTGAATGCATGAGTTTTATCACTGAAGTGCCATGCAAATGATTTTTTCCGGACATTCACATGAAAATGTCTTTGTCATTGCCTGAGTTCCATTGTAGTTTCTAATTAGTCCTCACATGTTCCCTGTTCTGTTGATTAACTTCCTCGTGTATTTAAGCCTTCTGTCTTCTTCAGTTCATTGTTTCTCATTAACTTTACGTTGTGTATGTGTAGTATTCTCTTCGTGAGCATTAAAAGTATTATAATTATTCATTCATCTTGCATCAAGCATCATCTTTGAATTATCAACACAGCCAATCCGTGACAATATTATTATTATTATTATTAAATATTACACATATTTTTAATATTCCCATTTTTCACAGTATACATTTTTAGGGTCAGTGTTAACTAAAACTGGTAAACGTTTTTGGTATTGAAATAAAAGTGATCTTTTAATTATTTTTATGGTCTTAAAATCATGCCACAGATTTCTCAGTTTCCTCTCTATCAAACCCAACAGCTAAACCCAAACCCAGCAGCTAAAACTAAACTAAAACTGCAGCTTTCTTTTTCCATTAGCAACACTAGCCAGTGAGAATCACAGTGAGAACTGCTCCCTCAACCGTAACAGGGGTGGTGTCAGGCTTCAGACCGAGCGCGAGAAAGAGAGAGAAGAACAGAGTGCGTTTCAATGCACAGCCGTAGGGCAGGAGCTGCTGATCATAAATCAAATTAATTAATCTATTAAAAGATTGTAACTGTGCCTTCCACACCAAACTCTCACTAAAAATTGCATTAAAAGGGTAAGGGATGGACATTCCTAAAGTGTACCTGCCAGCAATCCCTCAAACTAAAACGATGACCCTTTATTTCAGTCAAGGTCAAAGTTAAACTTGATTGCCAGAAGAATGAAATCAATATTATGATAATGTGCTATGCTGGTGAGCCAGTGGCATGCAAATAAGAGATCCAAATTTCATTAAACAAACGCTGCGTCTTAAATCTAATGTCTGACTGTTTCCATAGAAAAAATATAATGAGCAGTTGAAGATGCAAACACCATTGACTGAAGGCAGCCACACAAGCTTGTTTTCAAGGTCAGAGGAAGTGGCGGTTGCCAAATGGCTGGTGTTACCAGAATGCACAGAGGGAGGTTCACCATATTCTGCCCAGTGTGATGTTATTCATGGAGGGGGAGTGAATGTGTTTCCTGCTTGAGCAAAGCGCTCTACAGTGATGGTGCACCTGGCATCAGTTGTGATCTGTAAACATTAGGGTTTGTGGAGATGCATATCTAAACGGTGGGGATGGATCGATAGAAGCTTATCAGAGATCAGTCATTCTGAAGTCATTGCTTTTGTTTCTCCTCACCTTCATTAGCAGATCAACCTGTGTAAACAACAGCAGTCAAACAGTCCCCAAGGAAGCTCTGCAGCATGTTATTTAAAGGCATCATGTCATACACTTTTTAGTTAGGATGCACCAATACCACTTTTACTTTCGTCTACTTTCCAATATGTGACCTTGGACCACAAAACCAGTCACATGGGTCATTTTGAAATTGAATAAATAAGCTCCCATTGATGTATGGTTTGTTAGGATAGGACAATATTTGAACTATTTGAACATCTGGAATCTGAGGGTGCCAAAATATCGAAACATTGAGGAAATCGCCTTTAAAGTTGACCATTTATGTTCGCGATTGTGCTGCATTCACTCACAAAAATAAATGTTTTACGGTAGGAAATTTACAAAATATCTTCATGGAACATGATCTTTACTTAATATCCTAATGATTTTTGGCGATAATTTTGACCCAATGTATTGTTGGCTATTGCCGCAAATATACCTGTGCGACTTGTGACTGGTTTTGTGGTCCAGGGTCACATATGAGTGCTGATATCTGTATTTCCATTGCACTTTTATTTTTTAAAAATATTGGGGCAAACCAAAAGAATATGAATCAAATTAGTTGGCTTAGCCAAAAGATATTTCCTTCAGTTATTTTCATGCTTTATTATGCCTGTTAAAATGTATTGTTGGAGCTACTGTTACTTTTACTGTTCTTATTCTTGCTCTATCATATTTGATCTTTTATTTAATAGCACAGGGAATATTTAGAGCTGCTCCAGCAGGGCTCAACCATTCAAGAGCAGTGAGTGATTTTCTCTGTCTGTTGTTAGATTAACATTAAGGACAAAGACAGCAGTAGGATTATTAGGCTGCTGTCACTTTAAGAGCTGCACGTATCCAGCATACATACTTACATGTGTTTCCTTTTCAACTGTTTATGTTCACTTAAGACATAACTGACAATGTTTCACACGGATACTTCCCTATATGGGCATTTTAACATAATTTTGTGTGAATTTGTCCGTTAAAGCACAAGAAGACATGAAAGATAACTATTTAATAGGCTATTCATGCGCTGTCTGGGAGGCAGCATTCTGGACACAAGCTTCGGGTGTTTGCGCACAGAAAACCTCTTGAAAACGCCATGTGATTATTGTACCGCCTTCCTGTTAAAATGTAGGGAACCACTCGTTATACATAAATCATGTAACAGTTCATGTTTTTACATAGGATTTAGTTTTAATTAAAATGAGCATCTGTGCTGAGTGAACGATCAACATGCAACAGAAGTGCACGGTCTCTCTCTTTTTTGGGTCAGTTAACGTTAGTAATATGCTCCTCGTTTCTTTGCTATTGCCATATCCAACTGAACTAAAAACTTTCCAGCAATGTCTGTGAAAAAGGGATGTGTGCTCGACAAGCTTACAGCAGCTATATAGGCGTAAATATTTAATTAGTTTAACATTTACATTTGTTAAACTATTCATTTGATACATTTACTTCATAGACATCCTTCTCTGATATATCCATTCTGCTTTCTGTTTGCTCTGTTGTCTGTGTTTCTTTGTCACTAGCACTGTACTGTACACTCTGCGTGGTATCGGAGCATTTTAATGAGTACGAGCATAGGATCGGCCCTATACCAATACTGGTATCGGTGCATCCCTACTTTTTAGCTTTTTTTTTTTCTGAGGTCCATTTAAGTAATGTTTAAATTTTTTCCCCTCCAAAACAGTCATAATTTAGTTTTAAACAACCACTTTTTTCACCCTCTCTGACCCTTATTAAAAATGAAAATTCTGTCATTTACAGAATGTCTCATGTCATTCTAAACCTGTATGCATTTTTCTTCTGCGAAACAGAAAAGAAGGTATTTTGAAGAATGTTGGGAACCAAACAGACCATCGGCATTTCCACTGTATGAAAAAAAAAAAAAAAACTTCTCAAAACAGACATTTCAAAATATGTAATTTTATATTGCCTTGAAGAAAAAAAAGTCATACAGGTTTTGAACAACATGAGGGTGAGTATAATATGATAAGACAATTTTCATTATTGTGTGAACTTTGTGGGTCTCTTATACTCACATGTGGGTTTGCTGGCAGGTACAATATGGATGCCAAATGTTCATGATACAAAGGCATGTTGCTCAAACTATAAAGGTCAGACTGAAATGATCAGGGACTTTTTAAATAAACTTCATCTATTCATTTCTAATGTTGAGATCCTTCTGAATAATACACAGAGCCAGGAGCAGCATAGGGTTGGGTGAACTTTTGCTAAATTTGACCCTGGTGTTTAGAAATAATAATATGACTGAGCAGATCAGTAGGGGTTTACTAATAAATATGGGCGGTCATGTGTTGTAATATGTCATAAATCATAAATCCAATGATTTTGTAACAAGCAGCTTAATTTCAATTGGGGGTCTTTTATGAAAGCCTGTTTCTGCTTCAGAGTAAAAAATAAAACAGGTATTTTTTAGATAATTTTTCAAATCAAGAAATTCAGCCTAATTGTAAGATACAAAGTCACAACTGTGAGAATTAGTCATAATTGTGAGATATTACGTCACAGTTATGTTAAAAGTTTTTTATTTTAAAAAGGAATGTAGATTGGATTATTTGATGAGACATAATTAGGCTGGTACAAATTGTTGAAAAAGGATATTGTTTGACTAAATAATTCAATGGTTAATTTATAGAATATAAAATTAGATTTTTTGAGAAGTCTTATGGACAATAAGACCAAACCATATCATATGTGCTGTTTCTAATACATACAGATATGCATCTGTGTTTCAGACTGTATTTCACACTAAAGAAGAAAGCTGATTTGCTGTCGGTTACTGTGAGCCCCTGTGCTGTGCCCATCGAATGGAGCTTGGCTGTTCGGACCTTGAAGGATAAACCACCTAAAAAAGCACACTGTGAGTTTGTGTGTGTATGCTTATTCATGGACTTGTGTCTGCTTGAAGGTATATTTGTGCATGCATGCAAACACATACTTGTGTGTTTGGGGAGTACTGGCATAGGCCTAACCAGGGCTAACCGACAACTCAGGGATTTTGTATCCAAAGGGCGGACAGGTTACATCCCTTCAGAGGCTCTAATGAAGAAGCGAAGCAGTCGCTTGAGGCTCACTGATTTAATTAGTAGGTGTAAAACTGCTGTTGTGTTGCTTTAGGGCCTCTGTGGACAGAAGATTCTCCTCTTATCCATCTCCAAATCTCCAGGCTGTTTCCTGATAGAAAGTAAAACATTTTCAAACAGAAACAAAGAGGCAACATATGCAAGCACAGTCTGGATGGATAAACATTAACATCTGTTTCTAATTTTAATGGTACTTTACAAAACTTATTTGTCCACAGAAGCAATAGAATAGTGATACAGGTTTAGAATAACATGAGGGTAAGTCGATGACCACAGAATTTTCATTTTCAGGTTTAATTTTTTATGTTAATTATAAATATACTGATTTTCATATTTGTTATTCATATTCATATTTGTGCATGTTAGATGTTAATTTATACAGCTTTAAATGTACAAATATATTTGTATATGTAAAATTAACATCAACCAAGATAAATAAATACATAATGCATTAACTTATGTTAACGAATTAAACCTTAGTGTAAAGTGTTACCAATTTTTTTTGACATTATAAAATAATTTAATAAATATTTATTATTCATTCATAATGCCAGACATAGACAACTAAATGCTAAATCCTAGCTAAACAAACTATTTTGTTGCAAAATACATATTTGGAACTTAATTTATATTTGGAACACATCTGCATCATGTTTTAACAGCACCAGAATAATTCTGATATGTTTCTGCACTCTTCTTTCATAATCATGCGCATGTACTGAAATGAAGGGGTAGTCTGGCAGGCAAAGCAGCATTATAAAGTCATAAAGTGACATATAAATCATTTAGACTGTGAACTCAGGGGTCCCCATCTACACCTTTAAATTATTCACTTTGATTACCAAATGTTCCCTCTAAAAGTGTGCCGACAAAAGTAATGATGGTTTGCATGAAAAACAGTCTTATGCTATGCGTATGTGTATGCGGCCCAATGTTTTTTAGCTTTCTTTTGATTAGAGCTTTTGAATATGCTTGATCTTGATCTGAAATGCTTCGTTTTTTCAGGGGGCTCGAAGAAGAGCATGCCAGAGGTTTGGTGGAGAGGTTCTGGAAGAGAGGTTAGGATTTACACCTACACCGGCAATGCTGTAGACACCTACACCGGTCCTGCCTACGCTCCAGCGTCCATCTACATCCTGCGGCTGAAATCAAACGATCAGGACACGCAGGTGTCGGCATACCTCCAAGAAGGACCTGGTCCTTCGGGGGCTTTCCCGGAGCTGCCTTCAGATCCTAGAGTGCACACACTGGGGGTGGGCATGACCAGTGTCACCTTAAACTGGGCTCCGAGCTCATCCATAGTTGTTAAAGATGAT
Organism: Scardinius erythrophthalmus; assembly: GCF_964197995.2. Lineage (NCBI taxonomy): Eukaryota > Metazoa > Chordata > Actinopteri > Cypriniformes > Leuciscidae > Scardinius > Scardinius erythrophthalmus. The sequence goes on along the minus strand of NC_138239.1, from coordinate 15,620,502 downwards.
CACCTGCCACATCACGAATATTGCGTGTTAGTCAACCACAAACACAACTACCGAAGTCTTTGCGCTGCCCGTGAGGGAATCCGAAAGGAGATACAGAGTGTGCAGAAGCGTCAGAGAAGGGACAAACAAAGCAAGGAGATTGTGTGGGCAACGCTTAAAGACTGGTGGTGGCGGCACCCGGATACCCTTGAGGATCGTGAATCATCGACAACTGACAAGTTCGAGGACCCTGGATGTGTGTGCAGGGATGTCGAAAGTGTGTGCACGGTTTCGGACCTGCTTCCGGATACACAGTACTATTTTGACGTGTTTGTAGTGGACAGGGTTAACGGCACAAGTGCGGCATACACCGGCACTTTCGCCCGCACACACGAGGAGGCTCGTCCAGCTGTCACGTCCTTGCGGGAAGGCCAGGTCAAATGGGTCACCCTGAGCGGGGACGCAAGCAATCTACAGGGGGAACAGTTCCGATTTAAACCTCGTGGGTGGCAACAAAATGGCCTCCTTACCTTGCACACCTGTAACGGCACTAGTAAAGTCAAGGTCACCGTCTCTAGTAAAGGACGGACTTTGACGTCTGAGGAGGTCGGACACCAGCTGGCCCAGATATGGTTGCATGGTGCCCCGTCATACCTCATCCAGCTCCAGGCCTTGGCTCCAGGTTCCTCTTCGTCAATCCCTAAAGGCAATTTCGGGAAGTCCAAATTCTGTCTCAAAATTCAGGCATCATCGGCGTACCACCGCCGAGCTGTGCCGGTGTTTCCCTCCACACTGCAGATTAAGTCTTTCAACAAGTTGCGGACCTGCAACTCAGTCACTCTCGCCTGGATGGGGACTGAAGAACGGAGTCTATATTGCGTTTATCGGAGGCAGATCCCACTCGACAGCAAACACATCTTGACGGATCGCTGCATCGACCCCGAGACCCGTCCAGCCAATGAGAGAGTCCTCTGTAAGTATTTCCAAGAGTTAAACCCACGTCGGGCGGTCACTACAGCGGTGATCGGTGAACTGGAATCAGGGGTGTTATACGTGTTTGACGTTTATCTTATGAGACGCTGGGGGCTTCCAATTAAGTACCACAGCAAGACTGTGAGAACCAGGAGTGAATGTTAAGTGAGCATCTCAGAATCTTGCTCTCGGTGGAGAAGGACTCAATGGAGAGACAATATGCCACAGGGAAGCCAATGTAAGGCCAGAGAGGGAACTGTTGGGGGCCTAGATCTGGTGCGGTTGAGGTCAAACGTGACCACTGAAAGACATAAACACATTAACATGCCAACACAGACACACAAATACAAAGAGAGGTGTGACCAAGCTCACACCAGCAAAAACTAATTTACTTTACGATGTTCCCGTATTAATGTTTGTGTTGTTGCTGTCCGTGGTGCCGTCTTTGTTGTTAATTATACAGTGTTGAGTGTCTGAATAACAGAAACTCTCTCGTCTCTTACGCAAAAGAGGACCGTGCCAAAATATGCAAGAGAAACAGCCGGAGGGCTTTGAGCACCAGTGCTAAGCAGAGCTGTATCAGATCTCTCAATCTGCCACCAGTATCAGAGAAAGACACCAAGTATGGGAGCGGCGAGAGAGAGCGAAAGAAGCCGTGTGAAGTCAGTGTGTTGATTATGCTCTGCTAAAGCATGCAGCAGGGAAAACAAGTTAGCGGTTCGCTTCATTGTCTGTGATGTGATTGTTGTGCTGCGCTTCTGCGCACTAATAAAAACACAATTACCAACCAGACATGAAAATGATCTGTGGATGTGTCACACTTTGACATTCTTCAAGGGCATCATCGGCTGTTCATATTCCTGAATATAAAACGAACTGAATTGAGGTTATACAAATGAATGCAATTCAATGAGGTGTTGGTAGTAAAAGGCGTTCACCAGTCTGTGACGATACGAAATTCTTACAATCAATAATGTTGATTATATAAATAATCAACAGACATTGTGAGCTCATATTAAGTCTTAAAACTATTTACAAAGAAGTTAGTTTGGATGCTGCAGTCTGATAGATGGCTCCCTCTGCTGTCCAAATTAGGAAAAAACACTGGACAGCTGCTGGATGTCCCAAAAAAGAGGTGGGGGTTTTGATCCAGTGATTAGAATCTTTTAAGTCGATTCACAAAGAGATTCGTTCAGTGGCCATTTCTACAGGTAAGGTCTTTTTAACTGCATGATCATCAGTCATTTTGTACTTCTGTCCTTGCTGCGAATGAGACTGACCATAAGTGGAGACAACAGAATTTACGGTCGAATAAACCAATTCAGCAAAAATAAAAAATAAAGTTTTTTTAATGATGAAAAAAGTTGTTTACAATATAGGCAATTGTGGTTTTATTGTTCACTTGTTGACCCAACAGCTACACCAAAAAATGAAAGTAAAATATAATGATGATAGAATCACTAAAATGATTCTAGTTTAAGGTTTTAAACGGACATACAAAACCACTGCGAGAGAAAATGTGCAATTGAAATTTGGACTCAAAACTGTATAGTAACTGAGATACAGCCACATGAAAGTAGTCCTGTTACAATGTCAAAGACAAAAAACACTGTATTATTCAAATAATTGCCTTTATTTTTTCAATTGCCATTCTCATTAATGTTACAGAGGTAAACATTTAAGGGGAATCTTAGATACAGCAGTGCTACACCTGCCAGGAGCTGTCACCTCCACATGCACAACCACACACACTCCCATCCAGCACTGTCATCACCAGATTCAGAGCAGATAAACCATTATTTCCACGTACTGTACAAAACATGTCCCCTTGCATCCACATTTAAAAGACCAGCATGGTCTGTTGATTCAGGTGACATGGCTCTTGAAATCTGCCCACTCAAATCAGAAGCAAATGAAACTCAAGACAGCAGAATGTCTACTGGAACTCTAGAAATCTGTCGAATAAAGAAACTCTAAAGTCAAATATGGCTACAACTTCTTCAACTCTGGATTGTCCTTGTCGAGCTGAGCGAAGAATATTTTAATCTGTCTTAGAGGCGGAGGCGTTAGGCTGGGGTATGAAGAGATGTCTTTCTGTGACATCCCTTCGGTATGGCTGTAGAGGAATCCATCTCTCTGATCATCAAACATTATAATGGCCTGTACACTCATAATACATGCTTTGAGCTTGGTTACTCTCCAGATAGACAAAAAAGTCGATTAAAAGCAATACTCACTCACTGAGATCAACACGTTAATCAAATCTGAGAAATGCAAATGTTCAGTTAGAGTCAGTACAATTTCAATAAATGCTGTTACAGTGAAGCTGCCACATAAACATTACAAACCTGTAAGAGCCACATTCAATATCTGCCAGTAAAACGGTACGTCAAAATGTGCTTTACCAGTCAGTGTTAAATATTTAAGGATTTTATTTTTATTTTTATTTCCTGGCACCAAAGAAACCAAATGGCCATTTAAAAAAACTAATTAAAGACTTTCCCTATAATATTCCTGTGAAATCACCGCTCCCCCCCCCCAAAAAAGATTTTTACAGTACACGTTTGAACAAACCCTGAAACCTCTGCGGTCTTTCTGTGCGTTTCGGTTTTCTATATATAATAATTAATACACACTGTCCTGTCCATCGCTTTCCAAGCTCCGTATGGCTCACAGGACTGAAGGTGCTGTCACATTTACCACTGCTCTGTGCATTTTTTTGCGGGTGAATTCTATTCATTGCAATAGAAATCCGTACAATTATGAGTTTCACATGAGGGCGGAAAATTTGCCGATGCAGATTTAGCTCACGTTCAAGCTGCTCACACAAATTCACCATGCAAACCAGCAGAAAACTGCTAGTTTGAAAGCAAGTGACTTCTGTGTGAGCTGTGTTTCGTACATCGCTACAGGATTTACAATTGAAAAATGCCCGCAAAATTTCACCTAAATTATGCAAATATGACCCCACTTAAAGGCTAATTTTCTCAATAACAAAATGTTTTAAAAAGAAACTTAAAACTTTGAATCCTTTTTCCGCCCATCATTATGTAGGCTGTACTGTCCCGCACTCGTATTGCAGATATACTTCCAGAATTTCAGTGTATTTCTGAAAAACGGGGTCATTGAGGTTCTACACTGAAGCTCTGCTCAGTCTGAATGCTATTGAACATTCCATGATCACAAAAACATGATAAAAAGTGAATCTTATAACCTTGGAATCTTCATAAGAGTTCTTACACGCCTATTTTCTATGATTGTGGATAAAGTTGTTGGAATTGCATCACGTTGGAACATCCGGTGTGGGCAACATTCAGGCAATTTAAACACCCTGCTTGTATGAACCTGCATAGAAACTCCATGTAGGCCTCACAGACCCGTCTTTAAGGAAAACCAAAAGTTGTTACTCCATACAGTACAGCATGTACAGTACGTCTACAGATGTAATGGATAGACAGTTTCCTGTATTTGGCAGCCATATGAAGCTGAATAGTCCAATATACAAAAATAGGGTTTTAGAAAATTTCAAACAACAACATGAATAACAATACTATTGATAATAACAACTGTGGTCATAAATATAGTCCACGCCCAAATGGCGTGTCATACAAAAGTCCAGCAGACGTATAAAGCATCTGTCAGTACTGAAGAAAAGTTGCGTCAGTGCTGAGGTGTGTTTGGTTCAAGAAGGTGAGGGAGATTGTGTGCAAGCGTGTGTGTGTGTGTGTGTGTGTGTGTGTGTACATGTTTTTTGTGTTAAAGCCCTGGTCTGCTACTGCGTGCCGTCGTACCGCCTCTGTTGTGGGAACGTGCAGGAACAGACACTGGGAGTAGTGATAGAGAGAGACAAAGTGTTAACACTACATTCAGGCTTTTAAAGGTACTTTTATATTCTTAATGGTTGCTTTTATGACTTGCATTTTATGCTAAAGATTAATAGTCTAAAATCTATTTAGTATAAGCATAAAATAGCATAAGATCATTATCAGTATAAAGATCATCCAATCATGTCAGTATCCATTATATATCCAAGATGAGTTACTAAATACAAACTCAGGGTATTTGTAGTACAAATGTAATAAGGAATATTTCCAGTGAGATCTGTGTAAGCTTTAGTAAGTTATATCTAAAGAAAAAGTTTAGACTTTTAGCACTCAGATGCTTGAGTCTGAGCATGGTACTTAATGATTAATCATTGATAATAAATAATAAATTGATAAATCAGAATATTAAATGACTTCCTTTTTACATTTCACTCTTTCATCATTATTCTTTAAGTAAAAAATTATGTAATATTCATAAATATAAAGTAGTAAGGAAGTGCAGATTTGAGGTGCCCAAACATATAAATCTTATTACGGTGCTTGCTAGGCTGCTTTTATATCCTATTATATTTTCCGTTTCACATTTTTATGTAATTAATTCAGCTCAAACAAACTTCATTCCAGCCTTTGGTGTGCTAATTTTGTTTTTATATATAAGTGACAGTAAAGAATTAATATTAGCATGCTGAATTATGATTAACCTGCTGTTCAAAAATTCAGCTTTGCCAACACAGAAAAAAAACGATTTTAAAATACATTATAATAGAAAATAGTTATTTTAAATAGTAATATTATTTCACAATATTACCGTTTTTACTGTATTTTGGTTCAAATAAATGCAACCTTGATGAGCATAAGAGACTTAAAAAATCTTTACAACTTTTTAAAAGTAGAGTATTTGTACATTAAATTGACTGGTCTTATCTTTCTTGTATCTATTTAACTATTTATTGCCACATTTACTGTACATTGCAGACAAATTTCATTTACAAAGAACAAAAACCTACAACATAAGTTTATTAGAAACTTATGCAAATCTAGTTTATTCTGACAAAAATACTATTATGTTTTTACTGTATGTTAATTTTTTTTTTTAGCTTTATTTTCAAAGGCAAAAAATGATTAAACTGATTCCCACTTACCTGGGGGCGGAGCTTTTGCATCTGGATCCTCCTCATGCTCAGTGGGGAAGTGGCCATGGGGGTGATGGGAAAATGAGTCTATAAAGGAGGAGCTGCTGATACCCAAACTGATTCCAGTCACACCAATTCCCAGAGAATCTGCGCTCACACACCCAAACACAGTCAATGGGACAGTTTATAGAACTACAGTGTTCATCTTGAGGAGCATAAGATGTGTGTTTGTATGCACCCACCTATGCCAACAGATGCTCTGCCAGGTCGTCCCTGACCGATGTTGTCTATTCCAGTAAATGAGCGGCGATAAGGGGTGTCTGACTGCAAAGCAAGGTTTACCATGATCAATACATTCATGAAGACAAACACATGATGAGGGTCATGATGAAGTTTTTATGTATACAAATGTGGGAGAGATTCACCCTAAAGGTGTGTGTGGTGTTGGGTCTGGAAAACACGTCCAGCAAGTGCATTTTGTCTCGGGGCTGCAGACTGACACCCTCGTCGGTCACTGCACTATGCGCACGACTCGAGGAGCCTCGCTGCTTCTGCAGACACATGTGTTTACACACACACACACACACACACACACATACATATAATATATATATATATATATATATATATATATAGAGAGAGAGATAGATATATAGATATAGATATAAATTAGGGCTGTCGATTTAATGCATTATGCACCCACCCCGCCCCGCCCCGCACCTACTTAGTTCTTCTTACATTTCAAAAAGTTGATTGGTGACAAACATGATGTTGGGCAACAACTCACTGCGTGATGGCCTATATAATGCACTTAAAATGCCCCTGAATGAGTTTGTCTCGAAAAACAGTTAACAACAGTTAAATAATAATAAATAAATAATAAACAAATAAATAAATTAATATTGAGTTATATTTTAGAAGCAATATTGTCTGTTTTTGTTCAATTTTGCCAATGAAAATATTACGTATACTGCCAGAGCAGAATTGCTGTTCGTCTCCGAAGCAACTCACAGCAGTGTTTCTGAATGAATCTGCATTTTGAGCGAATCAATCGGGTGAACCAATGATTCAATGGCCACCGCATAAAGAGAGCCATTTACTTCATTACTTAATAAATCAGCCGTTTGAACAAATCAAATGAATGAATGAATGAATGACTCAATGACTCATTTAGACATTTACCGACACCTACTGGCAGTTTCAGTTTCTTATTTACAGTATAATTTCCATATTACTAAAAAAAATCAATTAAAAGGTATAGTTCACCCAAAAATGAAAATCCTGTCATCACATTTGCATTTTACATTTAAAGCAATAGTTTACCCAAAAATGAAAATCCTGTCTTCATTTATTCACCCTCAATTTGTTTCAAACCTTCTGCTGAGCACAAAAGAATATATTTTGAAGAATATGCGTAACAGAACAGTTGATGGACCCAATTGACTTCCATAGTGTAGAAAAAATATCTTCTTTTGTGTTCAGCAGAAGACAGCAATACATACAGGTTTGGAACAACTTGAGGGTGAGTAAAAATTATGACAGAATTTTCATTCTTGAGTGAACTATTCCTTTAAGTTTTTCTCTTCCCGAAAAAAAAAAAAACGACCAAACATTTTGGTGACTCATCTAAACAACTAAACAACTGTTACTAACGTCTGGTTGCACCTGCATAAGCCGTGAGTGCTGTCCGGAGTAGGTAAGGTCTGTGTCTCCTGTGGCAATAGGAGGGAGAAGTGTGTTTCTACTGAGAGGCATTGGAGGAGAGGCCAAACGATCGCTGGCGGTCGTCCTTAAACACATACAGTACAGACAGAAACTTGTTTTTCGGGAAACAAGAGAGTAGCGGATATATAACAGAAATATAAGGTGCTCTTACAATCTTGTGCCTCTAACCACCTCTTCCATGGAGCCAGTTGTGATGGCCTGCGTTACACTGGATGTCAATGGCATCAGAGTGCGAGGAGGCGGGTTCCGTCGCCGTGCCGACTGAGGGGGGCGAGTCAAGGAGGAGGAGCTTTGTTCCAGTGCACGACGGGGCCGAGGTTTACTGGTGGGAATGACACTAGACCCGGGACGATGAGACACTTTCTCCTCAGAGTCTCTACAGTCAGAATGACAGAAAGAAGATTAATCAAACAAAGTATGATTCATTTAGAGAAGCCATAGAGATACAGAAGTGTTTCCTGCACAGCTAATCAATGGAAGCGTGTTAAAAAAAAGAGTTTTCAGTTTGAATAAAAAGACTGCAAAGCAATACAAAGACAATGAATAGACAGCACGTCTTTCAGTTGTCACTGGTTCAATGCAACCACTGTAGTCTAACACACGAGCAAATAGGAACTGGTTCTTGAATTGGTAAATAAAATAAAATAAATGCTCTGAAGCTGTTTTGTTGTAGTAAGACGTTTGGTATCATTTTTATTTTATTTTTTAAATGAATGCTTTTATTTGGCAAGGATGCATTAAATTGATCAAAAGTGACAGTAAAAATATTTATAAAGTTGCAAAAGATTTATATTTCAAATAAAAGATGTTCTTTAGAAATTTCTATTAAAATATATTCAAATGTAAAACATTATTTTAAATTGTAACAATATTACTGGTTTAACATATTTTTGATCAAATAAATGCAGCCTTGGTGAGCATAAGAGATTTATTAAGAGAATATTTTTAAGAATCTTACCAACCCCAAACTTTTGAAAAGTAGAGTATTTCTTTTAAAATGTACAAAACACATAAACATGTTTTAAGAAAACTTTTGAAAACATTGTTAGACTTTTAGAGGTCAATCAATTCAGTGTTTTTTATTATTAAAAATGTTTTATTTATTTATTGTTTTATTAATTAAGTCCTGTATATTGTTTGTTGGGTATGTTTTCCTATGGGTGGAACTAGAGGCAAAATACTACATCAGCGACCTTTTGGCTAAATTATTGTGGATCAACAGAATTAAAGACTAAACTACAGTGCTAAATATGCACAGTAAAGTTGTATTAGTTTGTGTTTATTTCCTCTGTGCTGTTCATACTGAGCTATTCGGTCCAGGGTTCCCAGGTTCCTTTGCTGAAGTGGAATGCCATGTATCATGATGAGGTCATTGAAATTGTGATGAGCAACCGCCGCCGCCCCTACTGGCACTCGACTTGTCTGTGGGAACAGAGAAAGAGAGAGAAGCAGGAAAGAAAAAAAGTTAGGCTAGTTCAGGTTTTAATTTTATTTTCCCTTTAGTGCACAAGTGTGTAAATCTCAGTGTTTAAAAAAAACAGCATCTGACATCCATGATCTGTACAGCATGCAATGTTGTGTAAAACAGATACTGAAAAGAAACATACAGAACAGAAAGAAAACAGAGTGGGAACAAGCATTATAAACACCTCCACAAGATAAACAAATGAACACAAGGTTAAATTAAAATCAGACATTTTATAAGGATGTTTAAACAGTGGCTAGTGATTTGGTTGTTAAAAAAAACAAAGATGAGCGTTGACGTTTAGGAGGAAAAGAGGGGAACCGGTACACAGACAGAAACACTCTCGCCCGCCCTCTCTGTTTAAGTGTTGTTATCAGGGTAAAGTTACATACAGTCGATGACTTTCTCTGCTTTTTGGATTTCCGTCTTGACTTGTGCTTTGAACCCCATGACTTTGAGCTCTTTGGAAAGAAAATGGAGGGAAAGGATAGAAATAGAAAGGTATAGATAGAGAAAGGAAGAATACAGATGACAGATGGATGATTGGACAGAAAGGCAGAAACAGAGACAATGAGGAAAAGACAGAAAAAAGGGAGGTAAAAAGTTAATGAATTGCAAGCCTGAGGGAAAAAGCTGGAAAAACAAAAGCAAATGCTGACAGCAGTGAAAATCAGCATTTGTGTGTATTTTTGGGTATGTGAATGTGTAAAGACAGAGGACACAAAGCAGTGAAGATCTACGCTTATATCTACCGAATTCCCACAGATTTGGCTACATTCATTTCTATGACTTTTCCAGTTATTCAAAATTTCCAGGTAAAGATTTTTAATAATTATTTTACAGAGATAATGCAATTTCTCGCCAAATAACATTTTTAAAGCAAAACTTCATGACTTTTTAAAAGTACAAAAATGTAAGATCATAAAATACATGCATAATTCGATTTTAAAAATAGCCAAATGGGGTTTAAATTTGTTTTGGGTGCAGTACAGCAACTTCCCATACGTTTTTCATTTCCGTTACCCATTTTTTTTTTATTAAAATTTTTGAAAGAACCTGGAAATCAGTTTTCTATGACCGTGGGAATCCTGTTATTTAAATATATTTGGACACTATCATCAAGCAGATAACAGGGGATGGAAGGGTTACAAATCAGTGAGACAGGACTTCAGATGAAATCAGTGTTTCATCCATGTGCCACAAAAAGGAAAAGGACCAACCCAAAAGAATTTGCTCTAAATATATAATTCTACAATCTCTGAAGCGGTTAACCAACCTGGGCCTGCAAGCTGGCCGTGAGCTGCTGTGTTCTGCTCTGTGACAGTGGAGGAAGCACTGATGAGACATTGGACAGCAGCAAAAAAGGATTCTGGGTATCAGGGCACGCAGGACTGAGGGCCACGGCATTCTTCTCATCATCTGACGGACAGAGAAGTTCAAAGAGAAAACATTCTTCACCAATACTCGACTCAATACTTGAAAACTTGATTCTGATTGGACGCGACACTTTGCTCTCAAATAGTAGAGAATAATGATGCTAAACTGTATATTTCTTGCATCAAGTGTCCTCTCACATAACATATACATTGTATGTACATTTATTAATTTATTCGGTAGTATGAAATATCATTTATAGTATAATGTACAATCTTGCTGATCATTATTACGTAATAAACCCCTTGGTTGATGTCCTGGTCATGCACACTACTACAGTACCAAAGTTTGGGGTCAGTAAAACATTTTTTTTTTTTTTTTAAGAAATTAAAGGATGCATTAAAATTGAAAGTAAAGACTTTTATATAGTTACAAAATATTTATATTTCAAATAAACACTGTTGTTTTGACCTTTTCCATTCATCAAAGAATCCTGAAAACAATGTATCATAGTTTCTACAAAAATATAAAGCAGAATTACTTTTAACATTGATAATCATAAGAAAATTGTTTCTTGAGCACCAAATCAGAATATTTTAATTATTTTTGAAGAATAATGTGACACTGGAGACTGGAGTAATGATGATGAAAATTCAGCCCTCACAGGAATAAATTAAATTTTAAAATATATTTAAGTAGAAAAAAATCATTTTACATTGTAATATTTCAGAATATTATTGTTTTACTGGAGCTTTGATCCTTGGTTAACATAAAGGCCCCATTATACTCACAGCGAAGTTTAGGGGTAAAAAGAAGTTGGAAAAACCTTTGCAATGGTAAACAATGAGCGAACATCCCAACATCGCCCACACTGCTGAGAGTGGCATTTAGATAAACATGTGCTGCGCACTTTCCTCACAATAACAAAAATGACAGCAGTGAGAAAACAGCAGTTAAGAAAACATCTGATCATAGCGATGTGGATGTTTGCACAAGCTCTGCAATTCGGTACTCCAGTAAAGTAAAGTCGTGTTTATTTATTTAGCACTTTATACAATAAATTGCTTTAAACCAAACAGCTTTACAGTATTAAACATGAAAAAACAGTGTCTATGTTGCTTTCAATTAGAATTACACTTCATTTCTATTATAAAGAACTTGTGTTTTGCTCACACCAGTTCACACCAGGCCTTAAGAGACATATTTAAAAAAATCGTAAGGACCAACCCAAATCTTTGAACGATAGAGTAAAAAAAACCCACAGAAAATCACATTTAGACAAGTATTTGAAAATTCATCCTACCTGACACAAAACCCTCCCAATGCCTACGTACAAGCTCCTCCATCCAGCCAATGAGCTCACGCCACACATCATCAAACAGCAGACCAAGCACCGCCTCCCGACGACAGCGATAGGGCGAGACAGGGGGCAGGCAGCGCCTTCGCCGTCTGTTCACATAATCGCGTTCCCATTCCTCATCCCTAGATAAACACATATTATCTGCAGAAATCTCTGACAAATATCAGATAAATTATGCTAAAATAAACTCCCATCTGTCACACACAAGCATACAAGCACGCACACACACTCACAGGTCCCTGCAGTCGAAGGCGAGATACTCTTCTATCAGCCCCTCGGCCTCAATCACCCTGGGCATCTCATCTCCATGGTTACTGCTGGGCGTGACATGCTGGGTCACCTCCACAGAGGGCCGACACAAAACAGCCCTCCGACCCTGCACACACAACCTGCCACACGCACACAATGCCATGAAATGAGACTTTACAGAACACTTATAATTTCATACGCGCTCATCAACAAACTGAACTCACTCATTGCCGGTTATCTCTTTGCTCTGGCCTGCCTTGGAGAGGATGGGAGTGTGAGCTGGGGTGGCGAACCACTGGAATCCTTCATCTGTGGGACACACCAGCTGCGTTCCAAGGATCCTGTCACACAAACAGGTTTAATAACCAGGCATAAGGGCTGCTCGATTATGGTTAAACTGATAATCACGATTATTTTGCTCAAAAACAATCTCAATTATTAATCATGCATGATTGTTCTCATTTGAGAAATTTCTTTTTACATTTCATCAGAATTATTGCACTCTCATTTAAAAGGGCTCTGTCGTTTCATCTGCCATCTTGTTTTTTCTTGTTATTGAGAGAAAGGAACGCAGCACATATTTACATATTCATCAAAACGTCGCTCTCAGCATCGTGGACTGTGTCTGAATGCTCATTAACAGTATACCGACGCAAAGGTATTTCCAACCTCTTTTTACTTCAAAGCAAAGAATGAAAAAGAAATTTGCAATGAGTATATCGGGGCATTGAATCACGTTCAGTTGTTGGCTGAAGTTCACGTAACAGCCACTAGTGTCGCTAATAACAATAGTTTCTGAAATTCTACATATAGCCCACTTAAACACATATCAAGAGAGCGTCAACACATATGCAAGGTTTAATTTAGTTTTCTAGTTTTTCATATACATTAACACACTCTCTACATTATGAACCGGTAATGAAACTAAAGTTGCGATAGTCATTTCTTCCCTATTGAGATGTATATTCATGGTGACTTTGAGAAGTTTCTATCAAAAGCAAAGAAACAGTACCCTGGTAATCCAGAGTTCTTGCGAGAGCACAAGTTGAATTTGCTCAGCGAGTTACTCTGGTGTCGAATAATGATGCTCATTAAATATGCCCCTCGATCTGAGCTTTGGCCGCTGCAATGAACGAGTTAAGGCCCGTACACACCGGGACGAATATCGGCGCGCGTTATTCGCCAGCGTTTTTCAATGCGTTTTTTGTGTTCACACCCAAGCAATTTTCGCTGACGATGAGCCGAGTAAACATGCAAATTCATTCCCTGACATTAGATGGCGCTTAAAAAATGACGCTTTTACGCGTGGCGTTTTTCGCGTCGGTGTGCACACTCACATTGGCGCCCTTTGTTTAGTCACGAGGCGTTAAACGTCGGCGAATATCGCGCGTGAAATTAGTCCCGGTGTGAACAGGCCTTTAGACTTGGCTTTTTATCTAAAACAGGAACAGAAGACGCCGCTTGAATCGTTCCTTTGCAAGAAGGACGTTTTTGCTGTTTTTCCGACCAATACGGTAAGAGTACCATCTACCAGTTAGCTCCGCTGGTAGCTAAGCGTATGCAGTTTATTGTTGTGATTGGTCGTAGTGTTATCCAATTGCGTGCAGTGAGATTTTCAAATGCATGCTTGGTGCCGCCCCTCGAGCTGGCTGATTTTCATTAGTCGACGCCAGACCATTAATCTTTTAGATTTAGGTCTGGATTTTCAGGCTAAAGAAACAGTTAATTCCAATCATTTTAAATTATGTAAAAAAAAAAAATCTATTAAAACACCAAAAAAGACTGTATTGTAGCAAAAAGGTTGCGCACGTAGATTTATTCAGCAACCACAATAGCAAATGATATAGTCAAGATTCATACACGGACTGGCTGTACAGCACTTTCATCTGAGCGGAGTATCACAGTGGAGATCGGAGAACGTTTTCAGTGGATCACTATCGCAGACGATTAATCGAGAGAAGCAGAAATCGTGATCACGATTAAAATACGAATAATCATGCAGCCCCAACCAGAGACTGCTAAGGCATTACTGATGCCCACAGATCTGAGTGTGTGCATGTATACGTGTGCGAACCGGAGGTGAGGGAATCGCGAAGCCCACTCTTGACACTCTTCCTGCAGGCCTTTGAGCTGAGTTTCACACTTCCTCTCATACAACTGTTCTTCAATCTCCTCAAACATCTGCTGGACCTGCCTGGAAGCGGCTTTATCAAATTCCTACCGGAAAAGAGAAAAAAAAATGGGGAGAAGGAAAAAAGACATAAACTTGAGCCCCCAGTTATGAAGATGCTGTGTAAAGTTAAAAACAATAATGCATCTGGCGTAGAATTCAAGAATAATCACACTAATCAGTCATCATTCAACGACTCACATCGTAGCCCCACGAGAAGACAGAGCTGCGTTCTGTAGAGATGCCAGTTCCTGTGTAACTATGGATACCAGACCAAGACTGAGCTGTGTCATCTGTGGTGAGTGTCTGACATCCCGATCTGATGGATGATGCAGAGGACTCCTCAGACCTAGAAAGAGAGAAAGAGTGTCATTATTTCATAAATTCAAATGTCAGATTGGAAATGTGAATATTATAGACAAGAATAAACATTATCTAACAATATACACACTGATGAAAGCCTATGCCTTTAATATATACCTGTGCAGACACACATTCAACCTGCCACTCACCTGCTGTATGAGGACATGTCCTCCTGTAGATCATGCAGGAGTCTGGGAGGATGCACAGTATCATCATCTGCCTCCTCTGGAAGAGGATGCTGGTCCAGACAGCTGCGGGACAAACCACGACTACCAAAACCAGCAGAGAGAAAGAGGAAAAGGGTTTACTAGATGATGACAGGCCAGCTTGATTATCAATCATCTAATCTGCCTGTCTATCTTTATATCTGTCAGTCGATCGGTCGGATGATCTTTCTGTCTGTCCATCCATCTAAGCATCAATCCAAAGATCTATCCATCCATCCAATGGTCCATCCGACTGTCTGTCTGTCTGTCTATGGATCAATCCAAATATCTGACTATCTACCCATCTATCTGTTAAAAGATCTGACAATCTATCCATCCAAAAATCTTTCTACACATACATCTAGGGACAAAATGAAGGCTTTTTAAAGTATTCCTTGAGTATTTACACACTGTACTTAATAAATCAACCAGATGTATTTAAACGCCAGTCCACAGTAACCTAGTTAGCTGGCTATCTATGCGACTAAGATATCAAAATGCTGTCTAAGTAGGCAGCTTGAGATCGTTTGTGTGATTTATACGCACATCTCTAGGTTGTGAGATACAGGCCGACGGCTGTATCGTGAAATCATCCTCCTGATGCTGTTACAGGCGCATCTCCTCCATCAATCCTGTGATCCGACTCCGAGCCTCCTGTGTCCGGACCCGACCGCTGCTGCACCACCGCTGCTCTGTCATTCTTCACAAACAGGAACCACACAGACCGGGTCACAACTGGGCTGTGAGAAAACGTGTAGTATCCAGCACTGAGCTGGGCCGAACCTGACCTATCAAACCCTTGTGTGAATGAGAGAAAAGAGTCCGAGAACATGAAACGGAAATTTGATTATTCCACCATATCGTTGACTGATTTATTAGGAAGGGTTTATTGGAAAGAAAAGCAGTTGTATTCTTCATCCATCCATGATTATCTACTAAACAACAATAACAAGACTGTCATGGAGACCAAGGTGCTCGAGCTCAATGTTTTATGGGATGTGTAGTTTTCAACGTGGTTTGCGCTAGCAAGACGTGCACACTGCTCTCTAGTGCATGGGAGTTTAAGTATATTAGTAGGTTACTATCATGAACATGATTAAATCACTATTGCTTTTATAAAATGGTTACTGCACGTGCCTGGCTAGGATGAAATAAAATACACAAACAGCAATAATAATAAATTATTGATAACAAAAAAATTGTTATAATACTTCTTCCGCCGTGCAATGTAGTTCTATAGAAATGTTTAGTAGTGTTTTACAATGGCTTCAAATGCAGCTTCATAGACATTTTAAATCATAAATCAGTAATCTTGACATCTGCCCTAGCTCTCTGTGGCATGTTCATGAGACAAATAGCATGTAATAATTGAATATCTGATTCAAAAGAATAATCAAAAGGGTGACCACTTTTTTCACCCTATTCACACCTGTTTTTCATTACTGCTGTTACTTTTGACACATTTGTTTAGAAGTCACTTGGATTGAATTCTCCATGTTACAATATCATTTAGTTGTAACACATTACAGTTAAAGGGATAATGCAAACATGAAAATTCTGTCTGTATGGGAAAAAATACTATGGAAGTCATCAACTGTTTGGTTACAGACATTCTTCAAATTATCTTCTTTTGTGTTCAGCACAGAGGAAAGAAATTCATACAGGGTTTGAACAACTTGAGGGTGAGTATATGATGACAGAATTTTTGGGTGAACTATCCCTTTAAGCTATACCACGGAGACTACTTGAATCAGAAATAAGTAATAGAGCCAGATGTGATGATTAGAAAAGAAATCATTTATAAACATAACACACATCACATACAGCCAGGTGTACAACGCAGAATTTATAAAATCAAACAATGATTTTTATTATTTCATTTACATCTTTCTCTCCAAACTCTGAGATCCATCAGTCTTTGGTGTTCTGGTTAGCTGGACCAGGTCTTGGTGATTTTCAGGTGGTTGAGTTGGTCTGCAACGTATTTGTGTTCAGGAAACTTGGCTTGTTGTGCATCTTTGATTTGAAGCCACATCCACTCCCGCCTCTGTGCTGCGTGGCCTCGCTCCTGTTCCAGCGTCATGAATGGCCGGCTGATCCAGTATTCATTCTCCGCTTCCTGTTCCAGGCGTTTAATCATATTCCGCTTCATCTGCCAGGTGACTACTCGTGGTCGACGGTACTTCCCGATCCACTGCTTTCCTGGGATCCCCTTGCGCAAAAGTGCCAGAGTCAAGAACATCCTGCAGCCAGTGACAGGTTACAAGTGTGAATCTGTGAGAAGCATCACCAAGCAGTTCAGATCAAAACATTATAAATGTACACATAATTATGCTGATATGAGTAAAAATAATTATTAATTATAAAAGATCAAGCAAAAATTGTTTATAAACTGTATTAGTGACATATACATGTAAACAATACATGATTGTGTATGTATACATTCGTTGAGAATATTGAGACTTGAATTTTGAGTTAGAGTTGATAAACAGCATATATGATCTAAATTATTTATGATCATTAACTCGTAAACAACAATACATGTCTTTAATAACTAAAAGTGCTAGGAGTATCTGATGTAAATTTACTCCTCCTGAACTCCCAAGTCTCAACAGACCAATTTCATTTGACCTTGACTTAAAATGCCATTGAAACAAAATCAGCAGCATTTCAAATAGAAAAGAGCAACGCCAAAAAAAATATATGTATCATCTACAGCCACATATCCATCTTAGATATGTAAACAC
Organism: Scardinius erythrophthalmus; assembly: GCF_964197995.2. Lineage (NCBI taxonomy): Eukaryota > Metazoa > Chordata > Actinopteri > Cypriniformes > Leuciscidae > Scardinius > Scardinius erythrophthalmus. Next base: position 15,602,935 of record NC_138239.1, on the reverse strand, counting down.
TCGCAATAACTATTTTTAATGTTTCTTGCATCACATCATAGACTTGCATGCATGTTGTAGGCGATTAAGAAACACTACCGTTCGTACAACAACGACGAAAAACATAATGTGACGAATGTGCTTATAAATCTAAACACCTAGATATTACAACCAGTCCACTACTTAGAACAAAAATAATAATTAAGATATTTAATCACTTACACGATCTTCTCTCCAAATCCGAAGCCAGCATGCCGCAGACACACTTGCTGCTGAATGTCAGTGGTGAGTTTATGGCACCGCCACCTACAGCACTGGAGGATGCAGTGCAACGCGCTCTGCTGGCTGATGAACTACAAAAACCTGGAAGGGCATCATTCAATCATGTTTAAGAGAGGGACAGAGCAGTTCAGTTCAGGGTTCAGTGCAGTCCTAAAACCCCACAGACACTGCTAATTACACGACTTGTTGCATAAATGATAATAAATAAAATCAATTCATTTTGATTTGAGTTTAAATAATTGTATTATATGGCAAGAAAAAGACAGCAGAGTGTAGAGGAGCACTGATTTTGAGTGTTTCCCCCTTAAATTTAATTTAATTTATATTATAATTTGTTTTAATTAATTAATTAATTAATTAATTAATTAATTTATTTGTATATGTAGTATTGATTTACGTTTAATTGTGTTATTGGCTTATTGGTAGAGTCTAGACAAGAGAACACAGAGCACACGATTCTTGGACATCATTATTCAATCAAAAATGAATAATTCAAAAATGAAATAAAAAGAAAATAAATTCAAATACAGTCATACTCCAGGCTTTTTTCACATGAGAAACAAAACTAGCCTCAAAAATAGTCACATGTTAGAAGTCTGTCCAATTGGAGTTCAGCACCCATGGCCCGGAAGAGCAATCCGGTTCATGTTTTTAAAATCCTCTCCGTGTCTTTGATGTTTCTGTGCTCCGGCTCCGGTCGTGTTTTGGTCAGTACTCGGAGGAGGTGGAAAGATGACAGCCAGAAAGTCCGGGTCGCGATTAGAGTCTGAAATAGAGCGCTGTCGATCAGAGACACAATGGGAAAAGATACCTGAACTCGTGCGACAGCTGTCTGCGAAACTCATCTCAAACGGTGTGTGTTGTTTATGTCAATATTCTCACGGCTAACGCGTTAGCTCTGACAGTGTGTGCCTCAGGCCTGATGGCAGAATCCGTGTCTGATTTATTCCCGGTCATTTAACTACACATTTAACGGTTGTTTGAATTAATACTTTGATTTCAGGGTGTCTAAGATATTATATCATTGTTGCCCTTTTGGTAGTGGTCCACACATCTGCCCAGTAACGTAAGTTACACTTCCTGATTGCTCACACAGTGTCCATTCATCTTCCTAATTTCTATAATTCATATTTGATGAAGTCTATGAAGTTATGAAGAGTCATTATTTGCCTTATTATATTGTGAAGGTGTAATGTCAAATTATAGGAGTCTCTTTTGCATTAATTGAAAACACAGATTCAGTTATTTGTTAAAACATATAGTCCAATGTTGCATTTTCAAACTTGTATTTCATTGACTCACACTCGGATAAAGAGAAGTAACTTACATAGTAATAAATACAAATAATAATGAATAGAAATGGGCAGTACACAAATATCAGTTAAAAGTATAGATAATTTAAAAAGTTTTGAATGCTTTTTGTGTTGATAGATTCTTATATTCTGTATAATGTTTTGTTTCTTTAAAAAAAAAAGGCTTCAATTTTACAAAGAAATCTTTTTTTTTTTTTTTTTGTTAATAGTTGTAACTATGTTATATGTTATAAAACATCATCATTATTTTATTTGCATTATGTTTAAATATTGTCAAGACTAAAATAAGTGAGGGATTGCTTAAGGGAAGGTTTCACAAAAAGAAAATTTTACAATATCATTTGTGAACATCTGTAAGATGTTTTTGACTGGGTAAAATTTATAAATGAATGAAGATTGTCCTAAAGGTTGGTTTAATATCTATAATGAATCTACTTTCATACTATTCACAGCAATTGCCTGTTGCCATCTTTACATTTAGCCCTGTTCATTAAAAGGTACATATTACATGCACAAGATGTGTATGTAAGGCGGCAGATTAAACCACATGTGATTGTCCTCAGAGCCTTGTAAGAATGTGGTCAGGTCCAAGACGGGATTATATCTGGGCTTTATGTAATGCTATTTTCACAATCAGTGTTTGTTTTTTGACCTTACTCTGTAGATATTGTGCATGTGACATCTCCACGGTTACTGTTTCAGTCAGAAGAGAACGATGAAAGGGATAGTTCACCCAAAAATAAAATGTCTTCCACGCTTGAGCTCGCTGACAGTCATTATGATAAAATAGCCCATAAAGTTCGGCCAATGTCATGTGACAAATTTCTACAGTATAGTCCTGAGTTACATAATACTTAATACATCTGAGATGATTTAACAGATGCCAGATCTTCTAATCGTGGTAACTGTTTTTTCAAACGAATTTGCGTATTTGATTAAAATATCTGGATTAAGCTGTCTGAGATTACTGCGCATTCCTGTGTTCATTGGAAAGGGCAGATATATCGATACTCGAAACCATGATCACCAATGCAGCGATTGGCTGGCGGTGAGAGAGAAACGTAATGACATCATATTAAAAGAGAATATCACACACCTAATGAAAAACTTGAATTTTCTGGACCTTTATAAGTAAACGGCCAGGCGACCATTGGCCTTCCGTTTTGTGCCTATTTGAGTGAATTCAGGTGCAGGACTGAACCTCTGCCTCTCTTGTAGATGATCTCGGGGAACTTCTGCTGGGGGAGGCCAAACTCCAGCAGTACCTCAAGGAAAACCCCATTAAGCAGGGAACCAGTCCCCGCGGGCCCCGGCCCCGCCTCCAGGAGGTGCGGAAACACTTGACGGCTGCTCTTGATCGGGGGAACTTAAAGGTAAGCCTGAACAGTCAAAAACCTTTTTGTTACTTGAAATAAAATAAAAATATATTTGAAATATAAAAATAAATAAAAACTACAGTAGTCAACATTTGAAGTGGATCAGAAATGTTCATCAAAATTGTCCTAAGACAAGAACAGGTATTGTTTAAATTGTTCAAGGTTTTGATCCACTTCGTATGTTGACTACTGTATATAGATGCATTTAAATAAAATCAAAACTAATAAAAATGACAAGACAATAAAATGACTAAAACTTAAATTCAAATGGATATGGAAATGACAAAAATCAAATTGAAATTTGTATTTATTTGATGTATTTCAATGTATTTCATATATTCTTGTTCTGTATCTAAAAATGTGAGGTGATTGTGGAGCTATATTTGACTTCACTGTAAAAGAACTAATTATAAATAAAAACCTGCTGCTATAGCCTAAATTAAGTACAATCAACTTGGTTGTATAAGTCATTTCAACTTAAATTATATTCAACTGAATAAAAAAAAAATGGTTTGTTATATAACTAATAAATTGTTATTTTGAACTTATTTTAAACTTATTTTTATTTTAAAGTTAAAGTAATGTAAAAACAATCGGATCATATAATTTTTTTTTTTACAGTGACTGAGTGTACTATAATGTGGCGGTGTGTGTATTTGTCTTTCTCTCCCAGCCTGAATACATGCAGGAGGCCAGTCTGATCATGGCTAAGCTGTGCTATGTGGAGGCTGATTACAGGGAAGCGCTGAATCAGTACGGCCGTGTGAATCTGGATGAGATGCAGCTGGTGGGAGCTCCAGTGTACAGACTCTCCATGATCGCAGAGGCCTATGCCACCAAAGGTAAATAATCAGAGTAGAAACTCAGAAATCACAGTGTTTTCTGTTTAGAGCTGCGGGTCTGTTAAATAGCTGACATTCTATCAGTGTGAAAGCACCATACGCTGCTTATGTATGCGCTGTGAAACAGACATGTAAGTTGCATTGGTAAGGAGGTCTCGTCTAGCCACAACCGACTCTTTCTGCAATCAAGTACATATTTCTGTCCTCACTAAAGGCAAACTGCTGCACAAACAAAACAACAAAATCACAGGCAATCACAGCAGTAAGATACTTGATATGGAGTGGAGTTTTTGTAGTGGACCAGTGAGATTTCAATATACGTACAGGATAAATTCTATAGATTACACTACTGTTCAAAGATATCTTTTAAAAAGTAATTAATACTCTTATTCAGCCAGGACAAATTAATTGATCAAATATAACATTTATAATGTTACAAAAAATGTTAACAATGTATCATTGTATCATTCACAGCTGTTTTCTAAATTGATACGATAGTAATAATAACTGTTTCTTGAGCAGTAAATGAGCATATTAGAATGATTCCTGAGGGATCGTGTGACAGTCAAGACTAGAGTAATGGCTGCATTACATTTTTTCAATGTTTAGGAGTACATACACTGGCGTTCAAAAGGTTGGGGTCGGTAAGATTTTTAGAAATATTTTAAAAATAAGTCTCATATGCTCTTCAAGATTGCATTTATTTGACCAAGAACACAGTATGACTGTTGAAAATTCAGCTTTGCCATCAGAGGAATAAATTACATTTAGAAAAATATTAAAATAGAAATCAGTTCATTTAAATTGTAATAATATTTCACAATATTGCTGTTTTTACTGTATTTTTGATCAAATAATTTCAGCCTTAGTGCGCAGAGACTTCCTTTGGTCAGATCAGTGTAGAGATGGTATCCTGCGGTTCACATTTTGACCTTTGGGTGGCAGCATTGATTTAATATGTGGTGCTCTGCAGAGAAAAGTGTTTGCAACTAAATCCTTTGCTCTGAACACACACACACTTTTAATTCCGAGCACAGTGAATGTGTTTGCCAAGACCGCAGCATGAGGTCTTTGATTAGAGTTCTGACAGATCGGCGGTACTGTGGGGCTCTGGGGGAAAAAACTGCAGGGTGGCACAGAGCCTGTCTCATCCAATCATCTCATAGCATCTCTGTGACTGACAACTGCCTTTACAGGGGGGAAGCTTCCTCCTTTGACCCTAATCATCCATCACGCCCCAGCTACCACACACGAACACACGTGTGTGTCATCTTTCTGGCGCTTCCTGCCTTGTCTCGTGTGTATATTAAACCCTCGTCCTGAATTAAAAAAAAATCTCTCTGTTGTCCTGAGGCGTCAGTTTTACTGTGGCCGTTAAGAGCCTGATCATGGTAATGGGGCTTGTCTTGGATCTGGCTAGTATAACGGGCCTTTAAACCTCTAAGAAGAGCGATATGTATGTGTTTAGAGGAACACAGCAATTGAGAGGAATAGATTTCTGATGATTTTTTTATCTGTATCAGAACAGAAGTCAATGTGCCTTTTCCAGACCTTGTCTGGTCTCCAGTGTAGCAGGTCTATATAAGGTAAAGGGATTTACAGCATGTACACACATTTTTATCTCTCTCTCTCTCTCTCTTTCTCTTTGGGCATCAATGTGGAACAACAAGACCATAGAAAATCCCTCTGCCCACATTTGTAATGAAATATAACTTTTCCTTAAAGCTAGAGTGTGTAATTTTGTGCCCACATGATAGTGGTTCTTCAACTATATTGCACCAAGGTCCCCTTTGTCCATAACAATAATAAAAAAAAAACCAGCCCTAGTTTTGTTCTCAAAACTTGTTTCAATGTATCGTCACTCCTAGCAATAGATAATTACATTATAGGATTCCTATTTCTACACAATAATATAGTTTAGAGCTTGGTATAACTAGTAAAATGTTTATTCATTATAAAATGCGTTTTAAAATGTTTTTTTTTTAATTGACACAACTTTTTCAGGTCTAGAAATCTCATTTTATGGGCCATAATTTGTTATTTGCTAAGTAGAGGGACATACTACTTTTATAGAGCATTTTATTGGATAATAATTGGACACTTTAATGCAAGATGAATCAATATTTTGGTTGGTTTTCTTGATAGAGAAACATTGTACATTTTAAATGTGTATATCTGCAAAAAACGTTATTAATTATAATAATGTTTAGGATTACATACACTACCAATCAAATGTTTGTGGTCAATAAGAAGTCTCTTATGCTCATCAAAGCTGCATTTATTTGAACAAAAATACAGTAAAAACAGTAATATTGTGAAATAATATTACAATTTACAATAATTTTCTATTTTGAAAAATTAAATTTATTCCTGTAATTACTCCAGTCATTAGTGTCACATGATCCTTCAGAAATTATTCTAATATGCGGATTTGTCGCTCAAGATACATTTATTATTATTATTATCAATGTTAAAAACGGTGATATTTTTTTCAGGATTTTTTGATAAATGTAAAGAACAGCATTTATTTGAAATATAATTTTATGTGACAGGAAAGACTTTCACATTGTTACTGTAACAATGTGAAAGTCTTTACTGTCACATTTGATCAGTATTCATTTATTAAAAAAAAAAAAAAAAAAGACTGACCCCAAACTTTTCAACAGTAGTGCAGATGCATTAAACATTTTACTAATATTTTATGTCCACTCTTGTTCTCTTCCTATCTTACTGAGACTTCACAGTCAGTGCACTTTTAATCAGGATCTCATCATTACCTTCTCGCTCGTGATGGATTATTTGGCTCCGGTTTCATTTTGGAATCATTTTGTGACTCGGTACCAGACCGTTTTCTTCATCCTGTGATATAAGTCGATATCTATTATTGAAGCAGTTTGACAAGTAGTTTGGAGGGCTACAGTTTCTGTTGCCTGTCACATTGCCAAACTGTCATGAAAACTTTATCTGCATGGAGAACCCAATACTAACGGCAGCCAAACAAACAACTCTCATCATGTTTACCGGCCACCTGAGCGCGGGGTCCGGCCTGTTTTCACTCATGCTATGAGGGATTTAAGATGTGAATTAGGAAGTTGAAGCCAGTAGACAGAGATTGGCCACAGATTGTGTGACATCTCTAAAGAACCGTGGTTGTATCTTTACCTGGCTCTCAGCTTACCCAGACGAGGCAAGGAGATACGGCAGTGGAACAGACATCAGCTCGTGCTTAAACATTTAATGCTTTTCTGGTTTGTCTGAGGTCTTTGATTTTCTCACACATGTATATTTCATTGTCTTACTTCCTCTGACCAGCAGCAACAAACAAATTCCACTTACATGAACAAAACATATCACGTTCAGTTTGACCTTTTCTGAATGAATATCATATCCTTAAGTTAAAGTATGGATCAAACAATAACAGTGTATTTCATTAGTCAATTGAATTAGAATTGACATTGAAATTCAAGCTTTGCTTCTACATCACTAAATAAGTGAAATGAATACTGTGGCTCAGTAGAAATTGAATGGAACTAGGATTTTGAAAGGAATATGGTTGGATTGATGCCAGATCTTTGACTTTGGTATTTTACCAGCCTGAGGTAACTACATACTAAAACTAACATCAAAAACTAAATCGATACCTCAAGCAACAAATAAACAAACTATGAAATCTAAGGGCTGTCAATACATTCAAATGTCAGCATTTTGTGATTAGATTTCAAAAATAACCTTTAATCTTAATCTCTCTAGTTAACACAGTTAATTTGGATGATGTGCATATAAAATAGAAATATAGACATTTATTGTTACATCTATCTAACATTATAAACATTAATTCAGTAAACAGTTGTAAATGTTTATTTAATTTGCATTTGGAAAATAAGTGAAAAAATAAAATAAGTGAAATATAAGTGAAAAATTTCTGAGCTTACTCAGCAAAATTCTGAACAAAGCAACAAAATCACAGCCAATCACATCTATTGTTCAGTGTACAGCTGTGTAGTGGGATCAGAAATAGTGAAAGTATAAATTCTATATATTATGTGTAACAACTTTTTATATACTTATATATATAATATACTTATTATAATAATAATATTATAGTTATAACATTTATTTATAACATCAATATGCAACATTTTTAACATCTATTTTCTTAAAAAAAAAAAAAAAAAAATATATATATATATATATATATATATATATATTCTTTTTTTTTTTCGATCTGATCTGAATAGATTATATATAATCCGATCTGAACAGTGCAGAGATGCATAATGTGATTTAGTAAATTGATAGTTCATTCCTTCATTTTACTTTTAAATGGCTTTTAAATGTTGAATATGGTAAATGCGTTAGAAATCATGTTTAATCATTTATTTTAATTCCTGATGGTATTGCATAATGAATGATACATTTATAGAACTGCTATGCCATATAGCCCTATCAGGGAACAAAAGTTAGCATCAATTATTACCATTTTTCACCCATCAAATTATCTTTATTGAAATGAGCTGTCATAAGTTATAAACATCCTTCTAACAGAACAATCTGGCAGAGCGCTGGGACAGCTCTGTGTACTTTTCTTGCTGTTGGCATGTGTAAGGCATCTCATCCTTCTGCTGTGTGTTCGTAGGTCTTTGTCTGGAGAAAGTGCCCATGGCGTCCCCATCACTGTCCAATCGTACAGCAGACAGAGACCAGGAGATCATCACTTGTTATGAGAAGTCTGGAGACATTGCCCTGCTCTATCTTCAGGAGGTAGAAAAGGTATTTCCAAATGTTCATTCACTACAGTTTTCATTGCTGTTTTAGCATGTCAAATGTACATATATTTTGTAGCTGAGGACAGTTTTGCACAGTTCTGCTGCAGAGGGTCAGCCATCCATGAGGCTAATCTCTTACTGTCCCACCTGTGAACTTTAAATCACAATCAAAGCCTTTTACAGGTCAAAGTTCATTCTCTTGCAGAGGAAGATTCTCTGTTGCAATAGTAGCGCACAGATTCCTCCCCCTGCACAGTGTTTAGTATTTACTGCTTGTGATTTAGCGTTGGTGGGGAAGGGAGGGAGAGTGGAGAGATGGAGAGAGAGAGTGAATGATGGCGAGGAGAACGGCAGAGCTTGTATTCTGCTGCAGTGTTGATGCTGCATTTTTTGGGTGCAGCCGAAGTTTTACGGTTGACCTTCATGCGTGGCGCACTCGTACCCTCCTAACCGCCGTCCTCTCTAAAGTGTTCTCCGTGTAAATATAGCAAATTTGACTCTGTGCTTCTTTTGAAGATATGGTCTGAATTAGCTGAATAACTAACAGGAAGTTACTGGGGAAAAGAGTTTGAGCTTGTTTCAGTAATGACTGACAGTAACATTTGATGATGTGTCCTGTCTTCAGGCTCTTAGTGCTGGCATTCAGAACCGCAGTCCAAAGCCTGGCCCGGTCACACAGGAACAGGAACTTGGCTACTTCCTAGAGACTGGACTTCAGAGGGCTCATGTTATTCATTTCAAAAATGGGTGAGTGTGTGTGTGTGTGTGTGTGTGTGTGTGTGTGTGTGTGTGTGTGTGTGTGTGTGTGTGTGTGTGTGTGTGTGTGTGTGTGTGTGTGTCAAGTCAAGTCACCTTTATTGATATAGCGCTTTTTACAATACAGATTGTATCAAAGCAGCTTCACATTGATAACATGAAAATAATACAACAAAGCTTGTTTCTAGAAGAAAAGAAAGTTTCTAGTGTGTGTGTGTGTGTGTGTGTGTGTGTGTGTGTGTGTGTGTGTGTGTGTGTGTGTATATTCTAAGTAACTAGGGCTGGGCGATATAACTGAAAATGTTTTTCAGCCTCTTGACAATATTTAATTTGGCCTATATTTTGAAAAGTGTCTCAAGAATCACTATTTTGAACAAACAGCAAATTATATTAAAATTGATTAATTTGAATTAAAAATTAAAAAATTGGGGAAAAAGGCACCCACTCTAGTGGATGATATATTATAAATGAAACATTTTAATATATCATTATTATAAAGTTATATGCACTAATAAAACAATAAACAACAATATTTACTGATGTATACACTACCGTACAAAAGTTTAGGGTAAGTGAGACTTATATGAGATATATATATTCAGCAAGGATGCATTAAATTGGTCAAAAGTGACAGTAAAGACATTTATAATGTTACAAAAGATATATATTTCAAATAAAATGCTGTTCTTTTGAACTTTCTATACATCAAAAAATCCTGGAAAATATTGATCAGCACAACCATTTTCAACATTGATGATAATAAAAAGATTTCTTATAAACAAATCAGCATATTAGAATAACTTTTGAAGAATCATGTGACACTGAAGACTAGAGTAATGACAGAAAATTCAGCTTTGAATTTAGCAGTTTTAAAATATATTAAAATAGAAAAGTGTTTTTATTATTGCAAGAAAACAATATTGCTGTTTTACTGTATTTTTGATCAAATAAATTCAGCCTTGGTGAGCATGAGTTTTTAATTATATCATTGAAACTGACAGTTTGAACTGATTATTATAATGGTTTTGCAAAACTATTTCAATGGCACATTCTTGAAGAAACGTAATAGTCAAATAAAATGAAAAGCATGGTGATAATCAGTAAAATCATCTCAGATAAGTTATGTATATATTGTGTATATAGAATTCAATATATCACTCAGCCCTGTCAGTTACACAGCACATTATGATTCATGGCCCATACAGGCTACCTCAGTGTCCATTCATTTATAATTCCTTCAGTTCGTACATCCCTTGTTTTCTCTCTCCACCCCTCTTTCCCTCAGACATGTGCTTCAGTGAGTGGTCTAGGAATCTGCTGAGCTTTTTGTCTGCCCACTAACTCCTCTGTCTTCGTGGCTTTTTTTTTCTTTCTTTTTTTTCAAATGCTTCATTAACCCTCTGTAGTTCTCAGCCTGTGTATGTCTGTGTGTCTCATGTTATTTATTTGTGTTCTGTTGCCACCATCTCCCCCTGCACCATGGAGCGTGTTTGACGACTACTCGTACGTATCTCTACACATTCTTCATGTAGAGTAGTGCCTTGCTTTTTTGTAGAAGCTTCACACAAAGCCAAAACCTAGTGAGCTGCCTACATAAGCAGTATTTTAAGGTAGCATAGGCACGCTCTCAACATGAAGGCTGCATGAATACGCTGCAGTTTTAAGATGGCATCATATGTATCCTTCATCATGGATAAGAAAATCCTAGTGAAAATGCATTGAAACAAATGGAAAAAACTGTCCAAGATGGTGGACAATGCAAGAGATGTTGATTATAAATATACTTATTTATTTAAAGCCAAAAAGTATCAATAAATTAGTCAAAATAAATCTATTTAGTATCTTTGACAGAAAAGGTAGAATCGAGATCGGCCTGTAATTGACTAATTCTGCACGATTCTAAACGTTTTTGGTACATATCCAAGTGACAAAGATGAATGAATGATATTAAGAAGAGGATCTATGACCTCTGTAAGCATCTCTTTCAGTAGCTTAGTCGGTATAGGGTCTAACATACATGTTGTCGATTTAGATGATTTAACGAGTTTAGTGAATTCTTCCTATTCATATAGCAATGAATGAATCGAATTTTTCCTTAGGGAGACTACAATGCACTCCCTGATGCGATACTGTAGTAGACGGTTGCATGGTTATAATTTTCTCCCTGATATTATCAATCTTATAAGTGATGAAGTTCATAAAGTCATTACTGCTGTGCTGCTTGGAAACTTCTGGGCTTGAAGCTTTATTTTTCGTTAGTTTAACCACTGTTTCAAATATATACCTAGGGTTTTGTTTATTTTCTTCTAATAGGTTTGAAAAATAAGCAGATCTAGCAGCTTTTAAAGCTTCTCTGTATGCAATCAAGCTCTCTTTCCATGAAATGCGAAATACCTCTAGTTTTATTTTCTTCCAGTTGCGCTCCATTTTTCTGGCTGCTCTCTTAAAGGGCCCGAGTGTGCTCGTTGTACCACGGCAATGGACTATTTTCTTTAATCTTCTTTAAGCACATCGGAGCAACTGCGTCTAAAGTGCTGGAAAAGAGAGTTAAAAGTTTCTGTCGCAATGTCGAGTTCTTCTAAGCTATCTGGGATGCTGAGATGATGAAACTGATCTGGAAGATTATTGATAAAGCAATCTTTAGTGGCAGAAGTGATAGGTCTAAAATATTTGTAACACGGAGTCGGCTTTGCAGCCTTGGCTAAATGAAGTTTACACAAGACTAGATAATGATCTGAGATGTCTTCGCTCTGCTGCAGAATTTCAACGGCATCAACATTGATTCCGTGTGATAATATTAGATCTAGAGTATGATTACGACAATGAGTTTGGTCCTGACACGTGTTGTCTAACTCCAATAGAGTTAAGAATGTCTTTAAATGCCAATCCCAATGCATCTTTTTCGTTATCCACATGTATATTAAAGGGCACCTATTATGCAAAATTCACTTTTACATGGTGTTTGAACATAAATGTGTGTTGGCAGTGTGTGAGCAAAACCACCCTAGAATGATAAAAATCCACCCAGTAGTTGTTTTACTATCTCAATAAATCACAAGCACTGTCTCAGAACGAGCTGTTCTAGATTTCCCTCACTGTGACGTAGAATTGAGCTAAGCCCCACCAACGTGGTTTGATTGACATCTGGTTTTGGCATAGACCCCGCCCTCGGTGATCTGTGTACACTATCCTCCATTGTTCAACGACAGCCGGTAATGTCTCCTAAGAAGTGTAGGTGTTCTGTTGTGGGATGTAAGAATGGACATACTAGTCTTCACTGACATCAGAGCCACTGAAAACGCAGCGGATGGATTTTATTTATGAAGAAAAGGCACCACTTAAACTTCCTAAATACGAGAATCATGTTCTGACTGACTGTTTAGTGAACGAGGGTCAAAGTTAATCCTCAAGTGTGGATCGTTGCCTACAGTTCGCGATCCAACGTCACCTCCAGAAGAAGTAAGTGTATTTTATGATTTATGAGCAAATAGTCATTTCAATCGATGTCAGCCAGTTCAACAACAAATGCGTCTAAAGCTATTTATTGTCGTCGTCATAGGATGTCTCAACAAACAACGTCAGACATCATTTTTTGCAGCAATTACAAATGTAAATAAATTAAGGTCTGCTCTATCTCCATAGACAGTATATAAACATCTATCTCCCTCCCCTTAAGAAAAAGTAAATAAATCGTTTGTACTTAGCAAATGTTATCACAGTATTTGTGTGTGGTTTCAAAAAAATTGCGCGAACGTTATCACAGTTTGTGTGTGTGTGTTGCACATCCATAATTGCAAAGGAGATGCGATTAAAACTTTGTAAGTACATAAATGTATCAAACATTATTTTGATACCGAGACGTTTAGTCCATTCTCATGTGTTTATTCTGTGCCGGACTCTATTCATCATCTGGGTCCAGCAGGGCGGGGTTATGCAGCTCATTTACATTTAAGGTGGTATAAACCAAAAACGGGTCTTTTTAAAACAGGCCCCAAAAATGACATTTTCAAATGGTTATAATAAATTAACTGTGGGGTATTTTGTGCTGAAACTTCACAAATGCATTCTGGGGACACCCAAGACCAATATTACATCTTGTAAAAAGGGGCATAATAGGTGCCCTTTAAAATCACCAACAATTAGTAATAGTAAAAAAATGTATAGTGTTGCAGAGACTTCTATTTAAAATAAATACTGTTCTCTTGAACTTACTTTTCATCAAAGAATCATAGAAAAAATGTGTCATGGTTCCTATAAAAAATATGAAATGGCACAAATGTGTTCATCATTGATGCAGAAATGCTTCTTGACCACAAAATCAGCATATTAGTATGATTTCTGAAATCTCACGTGACACTGAAGACTAGTGTAATGATGCAGAAAATGCAGCTTTGCTATCACAGGAATAAATTACATTTTTAAATAATATTAAAATAGTAAAATATTTCACAATATTACTGTTTTTACTGTATTTTTGACCAAATAAATGCTGCCTTGGTGAGCATAAGAAACTTATTTCAAAAACATAAATTCTTACTGAACCCAAATTTGTGTGCATATAAAATAGATTAAATATAAAAAAAATACTTAAATGACTTTTACATTTGCATATGTAACTTACATTGCATTCAAGGTGCACATTTTATCGGTTCATGCACTTCCTAGCTTAGCAACATGCTATCTTTAAACTTAAGTAAAATCAATTGGGAATCGAGTCACACAGTGGAAGCAACACAGCTTACTATTTTTGGAGCAAAACAAATCAAACAGAGAGAGGGAAAAGAAAAGCCTAGATAGTGCTTTGATGCCCAGGTGAACTAAACATGGAGGATCCCACAAGCTAATTATTCTCTGTCAGCAAAGATTTGATTTGTTTACTCTGATAGACCCTCTGATTGCAGAGAGTAACACACCTAGTCAGTGATCTTCCTGTTTTAGGAGGGGAAGGGAAGGCATGGGAAAGCCAAAGGAGTAGGAGACAAGTTCATCCTATATCCTAATCTTTCATTCTAACCAGAGGTACACCTTTCTTTTTACCGATTTTTAGCACTAGCGTGAAACGTGAGTTGGCCTTACACGTGCCAATATGAACTGTTTTTTTTTATTGGTGCAGTGAGTGTGTGGTTGGGGAGGGATCTACCATATGGATGCAGGTTGGGCATCTGTCAGTGCTTGTAATGCATCTGTGTGAAATATGACCCCTGCAGTGGTGCATTGTGGGTAATGTATATGTTAGGCTCATAAATGATTGAAAGCAATGCCTTTAAATCTCATGCAACATGCAGTTCTTACAGCACAACAAATGTTCAGTGCTCAGTCTGTGTGCTATAGAAACACTATAGACCGGTTTAAAGGTATTAAAGTGATAGCTGTTTTCATTTTATGGCTGATATTAAAATTCTATACTTTTTGACAAAAACAAAAACAATGTGTTTGATCACACAGACATTTTATATATATATATATATATATATATATATATATACATACAATACTCCTATAGGTTTAAAATCAGATAAAAACATGTGACTGTTTTTGAACTGATGCTTGAATTGACTGTTTTATTTGTTAATTCTTTTTCTCTCTTTCTTGCTCACTCTCATCGCTATTTTGACACGTCTGTCTCTTTCAACACAACTTCTGTACTGCGTCTCCCTGTATTCACGTGAACCTCTGCAAGCTATATTCTCTGTTCTTTTCACACACGTGGTTTGTGTGTTTTCATGTGCTGTCAGTTTGTGGGAATAGGAGTCTGATGAAGATATTGACCCCTATCATTGACAGGCTCTTACTCATTCACAGGTTGTGCAGAGTTCAAACAGGTGTTAATTGTGACCGTATCAAGAACTACTGTAATTGATGTGCTCCTTGTTATATTCCTGTCCACAGATAAGTCTGACGACTTGATGTTAGAGCTCATTAAATCATGGCAGTGGTCTGACTTGTCCTGAGGGTGTCTGTCTGTGTGTTTCCATGTGTTTGTGTATGAATTTTGTACTGAGTTGATGTGAAATTTGTTGATGTCAGCTGTCAGGTTTCTTCAGCTCTCTAGAGGTGATTAATGTTTTGCTTTTCTCTCTATTTCCCTGTGCTGCAGTAACCTGACCCATGGCGTCGGCCGCTTCCGAGAGATTCTCCGAGCCGTTGAGACCAGAACCACTCAGAACCTGCGTATGGTGAGTTGTGTGTGTTTATGGCTTCATCTTGTTGTCTTTATCTAGAACAGTAGTTGTCAGCCTTTCTTGACCCCAAGTCCTCTTATTATCCAAGACAATGTTCATAGACTCCCCATGCAGATTTCTGGTACTTCTGCTGTAATGACAAAGCTACTTTTAATTTACAGAAACAGGGGTCGGATTCATGAAACATTCTTCATAAAATTCTTCTTAACTGCCAAATTCTTCTTATTTTCTAACTTAAGAAAAAAGATACAAATATTTTGTATTCCCAAAAACTTTTCTTAAGAATGTTCGAGTCGGTTTCCCTACACACACAAAACGATAATTTAGGGGATTCACTCATGTATTTAAATACAGTTGTCACTCCTAGAACTTTGCAGTTTGTATGTGGCCTCTACATCATCTTGGAAGTTTGCTTAGGGCCCCGTATGGGCCCCGGCCCCCTGGTTGAGAACTACTCTGAAGGTATATGTTTATGTGTGTTTGTGTTTAGACTATTGCCAGGCAGCTTGCAGAGATCCTGCTGAGGGGCATGTGTGAACAGAGTTACTGGAACCCCCTTGAAGACCCCCCTCACCACTCCCCACTGGACGATCCGCTCAGACACAACCCACACATAAAGGACTACGCCCTCAGCCGCCGTCCACGCATCTACTCAGGAGAGAAGTAGGACATATCTCCAGCTCTCCTAGATCGTGCCTCTCTCTTTCCATTTGTATAGTGGCATGTCTAAAGCCCGAAGTATACTTAACTTGTGTAATGCAAACACTTATGCCCGGTTTCAGAGACAAGGCTTATGCCTAGTCCCAGACTAAAATGCATGTTTGAGCTGTCTAAACTGAAAGAAACTTGCACTGACGTATCTTAAAATATGTCAGTGCCATTGTTTTGTCTCAAGATACACACTAGTAATGTAATGTTATTTTCTAAGGCACATTTATTAAGCCTAGTTCTTGCTTAATCTAAGCCTTGTCTGAGAAACCAGGTACATCCGAATGCACAACCTTTCAGAGCTGAAAAGCTACATTTCTAAAACTGAAATAAAACTAGATGAAAGCCCTAATAAAAAATGACAAAAATACACAACAACATTTCTAAAACTTCAACTAATTTTGACATGAAAACTAAAAAAAAAAAAGGTTTAAATAGTAGTATTTAAATAATACAACAAAAAAAACACAGGGTTTGTTTTGCGATTTGGCAACAATTTGGCTCGTTTTTTCTTGTTTAGTGTGGACAGACCCATTAGATTTCTTGTTCTTATTGCATTTCGCCTGGTTAGGACATTTTTCTGCTTTATTTTTATGATTTAGTATAAAAAATGGGAAAAATGAAATGATGAGAATTCTGGTAGTTTGTTTCTTGTTACTGTATTCATGATGTCATGGATAGAAAAGTTCGTGATATAGCCTTTATTTCTCTGTCTAGTTTGTTTTGTCCACAGGAGAACACAGAGGAGGCCTTACTTTTGTTGTTAATCAGTGAGTCCATGGTAAGTAGCAGTAAAACTCCTGTGACCTTCTGAACTGCTGTTGTGTGACCACTATCACATGTCGCTGCAGGTTTTTTAGCATAGAATGCCCATCATAATAGCACTGAAAGCAGAGCTGGAGAATCAGAGCTTTAGCTTTAACTTTAACTCAGCAGATTTAAACCATTAGCTCTCTTGCTCATGTGGCTTTTCTCTAATTTTCTTTAAACTGATTGCCCAACAGCCCAGGGAGTGACTGTGTTCTGTTATAATGTGTTTTTACTTAGGCACAATGTGATCAAGCAGTGTTTTATTTCATAGAAATATTTACTTAACTACTGCAGCGACCTATAAGGAAATAAGCTGTCTGATATTATCAGTAGCATCTATTATCAGTAGTTCTGGTATACGCTACTATTCAAAAGTTTGGGATAATTTTTTATGAAAGAAAGAAATTAATATTTTTATTGATTAAGGAAGCATTATATTAATAAAAAGTTACAGTAAAGACATTTATAACGTTACAGAAGATTTCAAATATCCATAAAAAATCCTGAAAAAATGTATCACGTTACTGTCATTTATATATATCAGTATCTCTGGTTTTACTGTATTTTGATCAAATACATGCAGCCTTGGTGAGCATAAGAGACTTCTTTTAAAAAAACATTTAACCCCAAACATTTGAACAGTAGTGTGGTGTGTGAATGAGTATATTAACTTCTGTATTTATCGTAGGCTAACAGAGACGCCGTATTGAGTCGAATCCCTGAACACAATAATGACCGAATCATCAGCCTCCAGAGCGCCTCGCTGGTGTACGACCTCCTGACCATCGCGCTTGGCCGTCGCGGACAATATGAGATGCTCTCAGAGGTGAGGTCCTGCCCACACTCATCACTATGGGAACGTTCAGGAATACTCCCTCAGCGGGACGAGTTAAACCTCCTGGTGTGGTTGCTGTGGTAACCAGACCAGACATGTACTCTAGACTGCACTCTCTCTGTGTGTGTCTGTGACTGGTCTAGAGGTTATGCACAACATTTATTTGTGTTTGTGAGCATATAACAAGCCAGAATGCAGTCTGCATGTCACAGTTTTGTTCAAATCTTTAAGTATTAGCGTTATTTATAACTTTCTACTAAGTTTCATATTAAACCATCGACAAACCTGAAATGTTTGTTTTCAGAAGCCTGGCCTATTTAGGACAGAACAGACAGATGAAAAAAGCACTTTTGGTGTGTGTGTGTGTGTTTTGTATTGTGATGTTCTCATTAGTGTACCTGGGCATCATTTTCTGTTCCATCTCCATCTGTTGATCATGCTGTTGTTGCTAATGTTAGACTCAGCATAACTTTTTGCTGTGTCTTTTATATTCAAGGATTTCACAGTTGTGCAATCGCAGGGCCCCAGGAGCCTGCCAGATTTATTGTGTGCCCTCTGCAGGGTCATGTGTGTTTTTGTAGATGTTTGTTATATAGATCTAATTGTTCAATGAATTGCTTTCTGCTAAGCTGCTAGTGTGATTAACTGTAAAGCCTCAGAGACACACTGAAAAGCCTGTGGCACCCTGGGTAATCTACAGCGGGATACATGGCCTGGCTCTGTGTTTGACCTTTGTGTGTATCTGGTAGGGTCATAATTTTTGTTCTCAACTTTTTTTCTGAGGTTATCTTAATGTGTCCTCTCCACAGTGTCTCGAAAGAGCCATGAAGTTTGCCTTTGAGGAGTTTCATCTCTGGTTTCAGCTCGCTCTCTCCCTGATGGCCGCTGGGAAGGTTAGTGTTCCATTTTACAACTCCTCTGTACCCCAAAGTTTCCATGGTCATGCAAAAACCTGGAAATATCAGGCAATTGTGAAGTTGTGATTTCAAGGCCTATAAAAATAATGAAAATTGATAATGATGAAAATGAATGAACATTTCTTTTATATAGATTTCAAATATCTTTATTTTATATGTGTGTGTGTGTGTGTGTGTGTGTGTGTGTGTGTGTGTGTGTGTGTGTGTGTGTGTGTGTGTGTGTGTGTGTGTGTGTGTGTGTGTGTGTGTGTGTGTGTGTGTGTGTGTGTGTGTGTGTGTGTGTGTGTGTGTGTGTGTGTGTGTGTGTGTGTGTGTGTGTGTGTGTGTGGGGTGCATTTTTTTCCTCTGCACCTCGACTCAACACGGCTCTTATTTGGAGAGCTGGTATATATTGTGATGATCCACGCTGTACTCACGGACGAAATCTTTGGACATATAATTTTGTTTATACCGTACAAATACTTACGGCATTTCCGACACCAGTTTTGACGTTATCTCTGTGTGTCACGTTAAGAGTGTCACGTTAAAAGGCTATTTAAAATCTGATTTGAGCAGCCAGAGTATCCAGACTGTAAATCTGTAAAAGCATCTCATTTCAAACAACCTCCAAATGTGGTTTGAAAAAGATTTGAAATAAAAACATAATTTATGTTTTTTTTGTTTTTTACTCATCTAGATAAATTCTGGATATACAAAAAATATCAGATTTTTTCTGGTAGTCTAAACATATCCTGATATACTATTTATAAAATATATCTAATACTTCGCTAGAAATGACTTTTTATCAGTGCAATCTCTGTGTTTGTGTGTGTGTAGTCGGCTCGAGCAGTGAAGGTGCTGAAGGAGTGTATAAGACTGAAGCCAGACGATCCCACCATCCCTCTGCTGGCCGTCAAGCTGTGTATTGGAAACCTGCACTGGGTAATGAAAGCGGAATCATGGGAAATATGCACAGGCTCAACTGGAGAGCTGACACTGACCTGTTTATGACTCTGTAAATCCATTACTGTTAGACCGGCCATGAACAGTGAGATGTTGATGACATGGGGTGTGTATTTGTGTGTTTTAGCTGGAAGAAGGTGAGCGCTTCGCTAAAATAGTGATTGATATGGGTGAGAAGGCTGCTGAATTCAGGGCCAAAGGCTATCTAGCTATTGGTCTCGTCTACAGTCTGAAAGCCACAGATGGTGAGCAAACCTGCACAAGGACACAGTGCATATACCATTTCCATACCCTTATACGACTGTAATATTTACTGTATCCTCTATAACACACTCTATATATTTTGTATAATCCATTTATAATACTTTACAACAAGATGTATCTTTTCTTTAATCTTTTTAGAATGTTCTCCTCCCTCTGTAATACACAGTACACTCTCTATAACAATATACACTTTCTATAATCCTTTATAAGTGTTGATATATTAAATTAAACCAGATTCAGTTTGTCATTCTATAAGATTTAAGATTCTGATCCTGCATGCTTTTTTTACAAAAAATAAATTATTGAGGGAAGAAATAAAAAAAGTTCTTAATTTTGTGTGTGTGTGTTTTATAAATTAGGCTTTAATTTTTTTATATATATATATAATTAGAATATGTGCCCATGCCACAAACTTCTAAGCTCCCTGTCTGCAGTGATTTATAATTTTCCCTTTCTCTGTTCTTATATAACACACTCTTTAAGCACTCTGTTACCTCTCTTTAATGCCTTTTGTAATGGTTTATGCTTACTCTACATTCTATTACCTGCACTATACCCTTTCTATAATCCATTTATACTTTATAACCCATTTCTTTTCTTATATAACACACTCTGTACCTCTCTATAATGACAATTACATAATTTATAATGGTCTCGACATTTTCTCTTTATAATCACTCCATAATGATCTACACATTATCTATTCCCTCTATTACACACTTTATAATCCCTTGATACCCTTTCTCTAATATTTAGGTATCTGAAACCTTACGGTTTTCTCTTGGTTTCCTGCTTTATCTTGTCCTTGCCATCTTCTCATATCTCTGTCACCTGTCTTTACAGCATCTCTTCGAGGAATGCAGGAAGAGTATCAGAAAAAAGCACTGAGCGCTTTCCAGAGGTGATTTTCAGACTGTCCTAAATTTCTCTCTCTCTCTCTCTCTCACTCTCTCTCTCTCCCACTGATGAAACACTGTTTCTCTCTCTCTCAGAGCACAGAGTCTGTCCCCTACTGATCATCTGGCTGTTTTCTACCTGGCACTGCAACTGGCTGTATCTCGACAGGTAGGAGAATCAACATCTGCTTCTTACACACAGGTAGTCAGAATTAAAACATCTCAATATTCAGATGATGGTACACAATACATTTCTCCTCCAGTTTGCTTTTGATACCTAGGTGACTGTAAACATTTGCCATATGGCTAATTTCAACTGCTTCAAGCCACACATAGGGCTGGGCAATATGGCCAAAAGTATTATTACATGTGTGTTTTTTTCTATATCATTCAATATTGATATTTATCACAATATTCATTAATGATCCATTAATGATGAAGAACATGCACTACACATGTTTGTTATAACAAAGCATGTAAGAAAAAGAAATAGGGCCCCAATTAAATATTTTTTTAGACCTGTTAGTCTACATGTAGGCTAAATTACTCAGTTTATTATCAAAATTATGGTTTTATTTTTTCAATAAATACCATTATTGATTTATCTCCCAACCCTAGCCACATCTCTCTCTTCAAGTTCTTACCATAGGAAGATTGTTTTGTCCTTATTTCCCTGTCAGTCTGTCTCTCTCAAATGTCAGTCTATTATTTTTCCGTCTCATTTCTCTCTCACCCTGTTTAAAACAATCATCTAATAAAAGCGTCTCTTGTGTGTGTGTATGTCAGATTCCAGAAGCTCTCGGTTATGTTCGCCAGGCGTTACAGCTGCAGGGCGATGATGTTCATTCACTGCACCTGCTGGCCTTGCTGCTGTCAGCTCAGAAACACTACCACGATGCTCTCAACATCATCGAGATGGCCCTCAGTGAATACCCTGAGAACTTCATGTGAGTCCAACACACTCGCAATCACTGTCACACTTTTACTAACCTCTCAAACTTATAGTTGGATGTAGCCTTGTTTTTTACAGTTGATACAGTTGTCAGCAGCCAATCAGAGAAAGGGCATTCTTGGATAAGAGAACCAATCAGCTTATTCCATGCTTTTTTGCACAGCATTTGTAAAGCCTTACACACACACATGAACACACAGCAGCAGGCAGTGTTTAGACATTTAGAGGCATGCCACAATGCCCACTCTAATGAGAATGTTTGTGTTCGCTGTAGCAGCTGGGATAGATGGGTACATATCTGCTGCTGGCATCTTCAATTAGACGAGTTAGAAGCATGCGTGTGTGTGTGCTGGATGTTTGGAGCACTGGGCAGTCCCCACGCAAATTCCCTTCACATTCGATTTGATCAGAGTTCCCTCCATCTCTTGAGTTTATGTGTGTGTGTGTGTGTTGTCGTTCTTCCGGCTGTGTGCTTCAGCCCCTTACATAATAGAAAAAAAAAATTCCTCCAATCATATGGCCCTCTTTTTCAACCTGTTTTTCCCTGAAGAGTTTTGGTGTTGTGTGTGTGTGTGTGTTTATCCAGTTTGTGTGTGTGTTTTTCCATACATTTTGCTTCATTGCGTTGAATGGAAATGCACCAGAACATCCAGCCCACCTTATTCCACACACACAGACACATGCGACAAGATTAATTCAGTGCTTGTGTGGGCGTCCTAGCGGTGTAGCGTGCAAATACAGCAGAGATGAAAGAGCGGCTGATGAGAATGTGCCTTCAGCGCTTTGAAATGGCTGAACTCATATCAGCGTGGCCTTCAGAGACCGCAGCACATGTATGAAGCTCAAACTGATCTCGGTTCAGGCTCCAACGACAACGAACTGTTGAAGATCAACCTCGATATATGGTATCTGCTTCACTCACACACACACACACACACACACCAGCTGGATGTCCTCACACGCTGCCATATCTGATTATAGAAATGCCCCTCTGCTCTCTCGATGGTGGGATGTTCACTCCGTGCAAGCAGAAATACTCTCTGCAGAAATGTGTGTGAAATACAGGTGTTACCAGGGGATTCTGTGTGCTCTCATTAGCAGAGATTTGCATCTCTAGACAGGATACAATACACCCCAAACTCCCATACACACACATATATATATACTGGTATACAATATACAACACAGCTCTCAATATAACACAAATACATAATTTGGATTATTGGATATATATTGTTTTATATTGGATATTAAATTGTGTATTTCTCCTATTTTTATGTTTAGATTATCTAGCTGTCATCTAATTCTTCCAACTCTTTTCTAATTTAAAATGTAATTTATTCCTGTGGTGGCAAAGCTGAATTTTCAGCAGTCATTACTCCCGTCTTCAGTGTCACATGATCCCTCTGTGATAAAAAGAAACTTCAAAAGAGCAGAATTTTTAATAGAAATCTTTCAAACAGTCAGTTTAATGCATTCTTGCTAAATAAAAGTATTTATTTAAAAAAAAAAATCTTACTGACCCTAAATATTTGAACAGTAGTGTATTGTACTTTTAATTTTGTGATGCCTAAATTAAATTTAAGCATTTAAAATAATTGATTTTAATCTTTAATGTTTTATTTTTAATGTATTTAGACAAAATTGTGTACAATGTTAAAATCAGCTATTTATGGACTAACAAATCAGAATTGATTTCTCTATACTGTACACACTATTCATTATTTAGATTTTTTCCCTTATAGTTCAGATTTTTTTTCTCATTGAGAAATCTATTGATCTGCTCTGTTGATATATTTTTTAAGTAATCCCAGCTGAAAGAGCAGAATCATTTTGAGCTTGATTAAAGTTTTGCATTTAATATGGCTTTCAGAGGAGAATTAAGCTGATTAGTCTTTATCTGTGTTCAATAAACTCAGCTCCTCTCTGTTTATTAAACACTTTCACATGGAAGGAGAGTGAATATAAACTTTTTTTATTTGTCTCTGTAGTCTTTTATTTACAAAGGTGAAGTTGGAGACGTTGTGTAGAGGCCCAGAGGAGGCGTTGCTCTCCTGCAAACGCATGCTGCAGATTTGGAAATCCTGTTACAACCTCACCAACCCCAGGTACACACACACACACACCCTTTCTCTCTCTCTCCAGCTGTTGACACATGAATGCTAGAAGCTCAAGTGTCTGCACTCACCATCACACATAAGACAGCACAGCATGTCTCGCTGACTGTGAGGAGCTAACCACTCCTTCATTAAAAATAAATAAAAGCACAGCTCGTACCAGTGCTGCATACTATGATTCAGTCCTTCTTTCTTTCACTCGCTCTCTCATTCTAATGGCTGAAATACCAACCCCCCGCTGTCAGAACACTCCAGCTCTTCCTGTCAAACTGTCCTGAACTCCGTACCTGGTGACAATCCACTGGAGACCAATTAGTGTCCGGACACAGTAACCAAACTCTGCCACTGCCACATATTAAGAGGCCCTCCCTCCAAACCCTGGGTAGCGCCACTGTGTCAGGACCACTTGAGCTCTTCCACCCTTAACCTTACCGCTAATACATGCTCATAGTCATCCTCGAAACACCAAACAGTTGCTACTCCGTCAGAGGTTGTTGGGCACCCTACAGAGACTGTATGATGAGGAGGAGAAAGAGATGTGTAGTGAAATTTCAGTAAAACTTGGTTGGTTCTGTATTTTCTATGTATGAAGCACAGCTCACACGGAAGTCACTTTCAAACCAAACAGCTTTCTTTTTATCAACACTTTGAATTTGCATAACCAATTTGCACACATTGCGAAATCTGTGCGAATTCCCTGATCATGTGGATTCCTATCGACTGGATTAAGTGAAAATTCGCTGAACAGCAGTAAATGTGACCACACAATAATGCTCAGTATGTCAGCTATCAACCGATAGAGACAACCGATTTGGACTATCGTCTCTATCGCGGTTACGCTCACGTGACGTTGCTGTTCTGTGCCGTCTCGAAAGCTTATCGTTTGAATGCGTTTGTAAGCCTTGCGGTTTTAAGTGGTTTTAAACTGTTCAAGCGCAAAAAGCAGCGAAAGAGGACTAATTTCGGTATATGTGCGTGCACACCTGAAACGGGTACGCACATCCGTCCTTCGGATGAGAGGTTAAACCGAGGTCCTGGCTCGCACTGTGGTCATTAAAAATCCCATGGCACTTCTGGTAAAGAGCTGGCCAAATTCCCTCCATTGGCCTTTATCTATCATGGCCTCCTAATAATCCCTATCCACTGAATTGGCTCAATCACTCTCTCCCCTCCACAGTGCACTGGTGCCGTCTCTTCATCCATGTGGATGCTGCACACTGGTGGTGGTTGAGGAGAGATTCCCTGATATGATTGTAAAGCACTTGCCCCCATTTCATTTCACACATAAAGCCACTGCTCTTAGCGCCTAGACTACTTTCTAATGCCTTACTGGGCTTGAACAGTCAAATACACACACTTATATGTCAAAATACCTGTCTTTGTGAGTATCCTCATAAACGTAGTGGTTTATGTCTTAAGTGAATGTAAATGGTTGAGAAAGAAAGCACAAGTGAATCAGTATATTAGATCAGTGCATTCGCTCTTAAAGTGACAGCAGCCTAATATACCTATTATGTAAAATTCTGCTTCATCCTCTTTACATTTTTTCATCAGCTTCTTTGAATCTTCTTCTTCTTAACTTGTTAAATGAATTTAAAAAATAAGTAAAAATTGTAAGTCTGAATTGTTTTTTCCCAAGATTGTCCCTGAGTAAACTGACTTGGTCACCCCCAACATAAACTTTTCAGTCTTTTTCCTTTTTTTTATCTAGGCGATTTTTCTTTCTTTTTTTGCTTTGTTAATGAAATGGGTGAAATTTTATTATACTTGCATTCCCATATGATCTCATATCTTGGGATCATCATGACTTGAGTTTGGGCTTTTTTGATATGGGCCAGTAAGCAACCACTTAGCAATTCCCTTGCAGCCATTCAGAGCACACAAGCATCCACCTAGCATTGTCCTTATAACCACCCGTAACACCCTACCATCCTGGCGCCAAGTCTTCTCACGTTCGCTTTTTCTTCTGATTTTCTGTCTTATTTCTATGCTCCTTCTCAGATGAACAGTGTTGCAGGAGCATTGTGGTTGTGTGTGCTATAGCAGTGTACCATGAGATGCTGAGTGAAATTTCTGAGGGTTTCATCATTCTGTGTGTATTGATGTGCAAGTATCACGTCGCCTGTCTGTGTGCTTGAGCATTAGAGCTCTGTCTCTAATTTGAATGTCTTAATTGCCTCTTTTTATCTTCTGTGTGTATGTCTGTGTGTGTAGTGATTCTGGGAGGGGGAGCAGTCTGTTAGACAGAGCTGTTGCTGACCGTCGCCAGCTGAACGCCATGTCACTACCTGACTTCAGTGATCCAGAGACAGGTGAGCGCGCGCACACACACACATACACACACACACACTAATGTCCCTATATCTATATCTCTAATTATTGTGGTAACAGATTTTTTTTCCCCACCTTTTATGGTGAGTTTGCATAACCATGACAACAGACATCAGCTTTGCTGTCATTTTATCTGTATTTCCTGCATATGTCTCTCTCTCTCTCTCTCTCTCTCTCTCTCTCTCTCTCTCTCTCTCTCTCTCTCTCTCTCTCTCTCTCTCTCTCTCTCTCTCTCTCTCTCTCTCTCTCTCTCTCTCTCTCTCTCTCTCTCTCTCTCTGATCAGAGGGAAACTATTTTTACTGTTTTGTACTTTGAGACTGGCTTAACTTATTTTTGATGCTTAATCTCATGTTTGTGGATTTTAAAGTAATATTTTCAAAGGTTGGTTTCATTTTTGGTTTCAAGTTTTGGGGAAAAAAGAGAAAAAAGGGGCAACTTGTTAACTTTGTTACTGGAAAAGCGAAAATGGCTATTTATCTGACAAGAAAGGAAAAAATTGAAGGTGAGGTTGGTTGGGATGTAATTTTTAAGAGTTTAATAAAAGTAAGAATTAAATTTGTTTTTTTATTTTACAAAACTATGAAGAATATAGAGGAATTTGAAAATGTATGGAATCACAAAGAAATGTTGTGCTTTGTTAGAGATGGTGAATTAATTTTTGCTAAATATCTTGAGTAAAGTGTAAGTTTGTTAATTCTTTTTAAATGATTAATAAAGTGTTATAAAATCTCTCTCTTTCTCTCTCTCCCTCTCTCTCTATCTCTCTCTCTCTCAAACACACCAATTTAGATTTAGAATTAAAGGCTTAATAAGATGATGGGTTAATCAATTTTGTAATGTACATTTTAACTTTTAGAATTTAAAGCTAAAGTAGAATAAAAATCTAAAGCTGTAATCCTTGTTGATGGGTCATATTGAATTATATTCCCAGTATCTTGTGCAGTGAGTAGAGTAATTAGATAAAGAGGGCTGAGATGGGCGCAGGTGTTTGTTTGCTGCGTTTGCACAGCAGTGATGGCGGAGGGTTTCTCTGCTGTGTATGCAGACAGTAAACATGTCATCTCGTCTCCGTGATTCAGCAGTTACCTATTTTCTTTACAATCTGAACTGCTCCAGCTGTGTTTAGTTCTGGTTATTTATTTTTTATTATTTGAACCTTTCCGTAATTTTTAGGGCTGTCAATCAATCAAACATTTTAAATTCATTTAATTTAATTTAAATATTACAGAATTTACATACAGGGTATGAATTATGTTGAGTTACTTTTAACATTGTCTTTAATGTAGTCAAGAATCATGCTGAATTAACGCTTCCCAATGACAGCCCTAAATATTTAATGTCTTTTTCCTTCTGTGTTCTTCTTTTCATTTAATTTTATTTTTTTAAATATCACATCCTTTTCATTTTCTTATTTTTATTCCTAGCCTCTCATGCCTCTTCCTCCCTCTCGGGGTCAGAACCTGTATCTCCTATTTTTCCTCTTCCATCCTTCTATCCTCCACCCAAGACTGAATCCACTCAGAGGCCCAGCAGCCATGCTTTCTGTGACCACGCCCCCCACCGACGCTTCTCCTCCGCCAGTAATGCACTGTGCACCTTGTGTGTGTTTTTCGACCAATAGACTGGCATGAGTCTCTCCTCACTAGCCAATCGCCATGCCACTAACTGCACTGCCTTAATAGCCCCACTCACCAGCCCAATTCATTTGGGATTTGGTTAAGTGTGTTTGGTGACTTGTTTGCTGCTGCGGTTTGAATTGGTATTGAAGCAGTGTTTGGCTTTTGGAGGCCTCTTTTTGAAGATTTCAGTCTCTAAAGACCATCAGGCAACTAATGGGTTTTTAATGTTATTTTAACCATTCCAAGAAGCAATTTTACAGTGCACTGATGGCAAGAAGAAGAATCAAATGCTCAAGTTATTGCGTGAATAAGCGTTTAAGTACTTGTACTATTGTTTCAAGATCTGTAGAGGAGTTAGATGTAACTCAGCCTTATTTATATGGTGTGTCCAGTTATGGCTTGCATCAGCTGTAAAAGGACATTAATTGAGTACAGGGCTGTTATAAGACTCTAAATGCCACTGGAAGAACGATGTGATGGTGTGGGTTCGGGGATCCAGTGGCCCGTGAGACTGACACTAAGCTCTTAATCTCCACTAGCTCCTGGGGAAACGAAAGACAGAGAAGCAGTGACACTTGCCATCAGCTAGCTGTTTAAGACCTGGGATCATATCCACACTTGTATCATCAGAGAGAGAGAGAGAGAGAGAGAGAGTTTAATTTCCTATGATGTTACTCAAACTCACTCATACTGCAGTTTTGTCTTCTTTTTCTTCATCTAATATGCTTTCCTCCTCTGGCCCTGTTTACATTTTATATCAACATCTGTTTAGAGTAATACAGTCAGGCGAGACAGATTGTTGTTTACATCTGGTATTTACATTCATTTTATTATTATTAATTAATTATTTTATTCAACAGGGATACATTAAATCAATCAAAAGGGACAATAAATACATATATAATGTTACAAAAGAGTTCTATTTCAAATAAATGCTGTTTTTTCCCCATTTTTTTCTTTCTATTTATCGAGGAATCCTGAAAAAAAAATGTAAGCAGCACAACTGTTTTTTATGGAAGCTTGTTTCCGCCACTGAATAATAAATAAATAATAATAATTGCGACTTTATCTGACAATTCTGACTTTTTTTCTCACAATTGCGATATATCAAGTCAGAATTGTGACTTTTTTTCTCAGAATTAAAAGATATGAAGTCAGAATTGTGAGAAATAAAGTCGCAATTGCGTGTTATAAAGTCAGAATTGTGAGATATAAACTATTCTGAGGTAAAAAAAAAATTTTTTTTTTAAAAAAGTCAGTCTTTTTTTCCCTTAGAATTGGACTTTATATCTCATAATTGTGAGTTTATATCTCACAATTCTGAGAAAAGATGTCAGAATTGCGTGATATAAAGTCGCAATTGTGAGAAAAAAAGTCCGAATTCTGACTTTATAACACGCAATTCTGACTTTATATCTCACAATTCTGACTTTATAACACGCAATTCTGACTTTATATCTCGCAATTCTGACTTTAACACGCAATTCTGACTTTATATCTCGCAATTCTGACTTTATAACACGCAATTGTGACTATATCTCGCAATTCTGACTTTAACACGCAATTCTGACTTTATATCTCGCAATTCTGACTTTATAACACGCAATTGTGACTATATCTCGCAATTCTGACTTTATAACACGCAATTGCGACTATTTCACGCAATTCTGACTTTATATCTCGCAATTCTGAGAAATAGTCAGAATTGCGAGATGTAAACACAATTGTGAGATAAAAAGTTCGCAATTATCTTTTATAATGTTTTATTTTGTGGCGGAAAGAAGCTTCCATAGTTTTTAACATTGATTAAAAAAAAATATATAGTTTATTGAGCACAGAATAAGCATATTAGAATGATTTCTGAAGGATCATGTGACAATGTGACTGAACATGAATAAATTACATTTTAAAATATAATACAATTGAAAACGGCTATTTGAAATTATAATAATATTTCACATTTTATTTGTTTTTACTGTATTTTGATCCAATAAATGTAAGTGACTTCTTTCAAAAACGTATGTCTTATCAGCCCCACACTTTTAAACAGTAGTGTATCACTTACATGAGTGTTTCAAAAAAGAACAAAAAAAGTTACTTTGAAAATTAAACTTGTGACATTAACTGTTAACAGAAATAATTGTTTTCAAAAACAACTTTTCACGCAAATTGATTTTGAAAATATAATTTGTCCTCAAAAGTAAATTAAATTCGAAAAATAAACAGTGTACACGGACATTTGAACTTAACTGCCTAAAATTGGTTATTTTATAGTGAAAGGTAACCAGCAAAGTTTAAATGTTGTAGCAATGTTAAGCCAAAATTCAGCACTGTCCACATATGATCAGAGCACCCGGGACCAATATTAATACCAGGTGTAAACAGGGTCTTTATTTCTCTCTGTCTGCCTTCTGTAATGCTGTGCATGTGATCTGTTGCAACTATTTTCGCCATGTTTGTGCATCGAAATCATTGTATTAACACACGTACAGTCCAACATACAGTGGTTCCTGTTCACAGAGCGTGTGAATCACAGATACAGGGTTTAAAGGGCCATTACCTGCTCAGGACTCGTGATACTTTGGTTTGTGGTATATAGAAAGTCAGACAGAAACAGTTTTTTTTTCTATTATATTTCTCTCTGTGTTTCTGTAAACGTTCTGTTGTTGTGTTTGTTGTTGTTGTTTTTGTTCCTAATTTTTATGAGTAATTGCCCCCTTTTGTTGTTCTTTTTGGTTTCCAAGGCAACCTTCCAGATGCTTTCTTTCATGGTTTTGACTCCTTAATTGGGGTTTGTAAGTAGCTCTTGTCGTTACTGCTCTACCTCTACACATACTTTTCAACACACACCTGCTTTTTTGCCTCGCTGGCCTTCTCCTCCTTGGCAGAGTGCACTCACCACCTGTCTGTTACGAGACTCCAACACACTCCGCCATAATGTGTTCAATAGGCGCGTTGCGTCTTACCTTTTGTTTTGCCCTCTTATTGTGTTTCCTCTCCTGGCGTTTTGTGTCCCAGGCCTCTTTGTGCTGGAGAGAGACATAAATGCACTCGTTTGGCCTCAGTTCTTAATAATTAAAGAGACAGTTGTGTTCCTCCAGGCCTTTCAAACACATACAGCTGCTTAAAGCCAAACACTTATGGGTACGAATTATTAGTTTTAATGACACTTTTTTATATAATTACCATCATTGTTGTTGTTATTATTAATGGTATGGCAAGTATTATTATTACTATAATTAGTGTTAGTAATATGAACAGCACTTAGTATTACTTAGAAACTTGTGCATCATTTATGCTACAGAGATAATCCTGCATATGATATTAAAATGTTTTTTTTTTTTTCATTTACACTACTGTTCAAAAGTTTGGGATATATAATGTTTAAAAAATTCTTTGTTTTTGAAAGAAGTCTCATGCTCACCAAGGCTGCATTGTTTTTGATAAAAAGTTGTAAAAACAGTAATATTGTGAAATATTATTACAACTTGAAATAACTTTTTTCTATTTTAATATATTTTAAAATGTATTAAAAAAATATTTTGTAGAAACCATGATACTATTTTTCCTGGATTATTTGATGAATAGAAAGTTTAAAAGAACAGCATTTATTTGAAGTATTTTGTAATATTACAAATGACTTAATCAACTTAATGCATCCTTGATGAATAAAGGTATTATTTTCATAAAAGAATCATACTGATCCCAAGCTTTTGAATGTTAGTGTATGTGTAAATATACACACTGCTTGTCTCTTGCTAGCAAAATAGCCCTATAAAAGCTTTCCAACATTGACACTTTGTTTTTCAGTTTAGTCTATTTTGAAACAAAACTTTAATTTAAATATGAAGCGACGGTGCTGTGATTAAAAATTCATACATTTTTCAAAATAGATTTGGGGCCTCAGGAGAGCATTGAATGACCTTGTCTGAAATGTGTTCTAATTTTTTTTTTACCATTAATCCAAAATTACACTTAAGCCCTTTTAATTCCATTTGATAGTCCACAGTTTAATCCCAGTTTAAGATTATTGTTTAATTTTATTTATAACCTGAGTGAAGTCAACAACATTTAGAGGGACTTTTACTGATCCTCTAATTATTTTTACGGTTATTATTTAAATGTAGATTATTTGTCATTAGGGACATTTGATATAAAGTGTGTGTGCGATATCTGATGGAATAACACCCAGGTCTCTAGACCGTAGATTACGAGCTCTAATTTCCTTTAGCGTCTCACATTTAGCAGCTGTTTCTAAACTCCTGGCTCTGTTAACAGAGCGATGAAACGTTTAAGAGGACGGGAGCACTGGTGTCATGATAGTGCTGAGAGGTGCTCATTTAGAGCCAATTGCGATGGACACAAAATCCGGAAAGAATCGTAGCCTGTAAAAATCTAAGATAGGTATTCTGTCCCAAAAAAGTGGAATTAATTGTTTTTTTAGGGACTTGACAAATTGATTGCAAATTGCTGGAGAAGATTTAAAATATTTTGAATTAAGAAGACAACTTTTTAGCCGAATTTAATGGAGAAAAAACCTGGGAAATGATGTTGCCTGTGTTTAACAGAAATAAATTCATAGTGTTAAATGATTCTAACTTAATTATTCATTTGAATGTGCCCATTTGCTCACAAAAAAAGCTGACATATGCAGTTTACAGTCGTTAAGAGGAGCTGCATTACAAACCAATGTAGACTCGCTGTACTTGCTGTAATTTACTGTAGGTTCTGGTGAAGAAAGTACTGTCTCTTTAAAAACATAGCTGCTTTTTATATGTGTGTGATTGTGTGTGATGATGCTTTCTCACTCTTAGCATGTGGCTCCATGGTCACGCTCTTTCTGCAGCCTGGTTTGATGCATCATGGGTGTCTGTTTGAGTTTGCGTGTGCACACGCATGTGCTTACAAGAAATGTGAAGTTGTTAACTGTTTATCTAGAGAGTACTTGTCGGTCATCAACTTCAGCCCTTACAGAGTGACCGCAAATCATTCTAATGTGCTGATTTGCTGCTCAAGAAACAATTATTATTATCAATGTAGAAAACAGTTATAGTTAGAAACGGTGTTACATTTTTTCACGATTCAAAAGAACAGCATATATTTGAAATAGAAATATTTCATAACATTATAAATATGTTTACTCTCATTTTGAATCAACAATAGTCACAAAGGTTTGGAACAAC
The DNA here is from genome assembly GCF_964197995.2 of Scardinius erythrophthalmus. Classification (NCBI taxonomy): domain Eukaryota; kingdom Metazoa; phylum Chordata; class Actinopteri; order Cypriniformes; family Leuciscidae; genus Scardinius; species Scardinius erythrophthalmus. Next base: position 15,569,864 of record NC_138239.1, on the reverse strand, counting down.
ATGAGAGTAAGAAACGTGGCAATTTTAATTTTTGGGTGAACTATCTACCTTTTAACAAGAGATCGTATATTCGTATATTAGTACAACCTAGGACAGCCATTAATGATCGTTTCCACATTCATTAAATGTTCTATTTCACGGTTTAAATTTGTTCATTCTTTTTGGCCTCTGAGTTGTTTTTTAAGGCTGTGGCATAGGACATTCATGTAGAGATCCCCTGGAAGCCTTTCAAACTTAGTACAGATGGGGTCAGATTCTCAGTGTTTGGTCCAGTGATCCATGGCTTTGTCCACTGTCGCCATAGAAAAGCTAAACATAGGAACTGAATAAAAAACTGAGATGTACAGGGATCGATTTCAGTATGAATGTGTTTTATGTCCTGCTGGTCTGGTCGATAAAGTCCAGCCTGTGACTCATAGAGACTCTTGAGGATCTTAATACGTTCCTCTGAACCCCGACAGAGACTTTAATGACCACACTGATACCCGGGCACTGCACGACCAGACAATAGGGACTCTGTGATCGCTGAACTGCAGGGGGCAATTTCATTTCAGTTCACCCAGTTCATAAAACTGATGTAGTGTCTTCAGTTCATCTCCTCAATCTGGCAAATTGAAAAGGAACTGAGGCCAAATCTGGAATTTATTGTTAAAATGATTAAAGGAATAGTTCACCTAGAACTCAGTGTATTTACAAACCCAAATGACTTGGGTTTAGTACGATTTTTTATTTATTTTTTCAAAGAAATGAATACTTTTATTCAGAAAATCTATTAAAGTATGGGTACTTTTAAAGTGGTCTTTATGACTTATGGACTGTATCTTAAGTCTTCTGATTCTTTCTGATACCTTTATGTAAGGAACAAACCTAGAAATTGAGTTATCATTCACTGAAAATTATGAATATTTGGCTTGTGGTTGGATTGTTCTTTTGAGTCTAATCTTTTCAGTGAATCATTTGATCAGATTCGCAAATGAAAAGTGATTGTAAATGATGTCCATTTAGGTGAACTATCCATTTAATTGAAGGCACTCATATTCAAACTGAGCAGAAAGGAAAACAACCTCATTTCTGTTGATCTGTTGCTGAAATTTGTATGTTGCAGCCTTGCAGCCAGCACTTTTACATGCAGGGTTTAGAAAACGTGTGGAAAGTAGCAGCAAATGTGCTCTATTGTTTACTATTGATAATCTTATGCTGTTTGAGTGTGTTTCAAGTGGTGTGTGTAAAGGCACGTTCACACCAAGGACTATAACAATAAATATATAGTTTTACAAATTGTTCTAAATTTCAAAGAATAGCTTTGTCCACACCACAACTATAACGATACACAGAGGAACGATATCACTTTCACAATTGTTTCCAGCTGATGACTGATAAAAACATTGACAGCCAATCAGAATCCATCCTGGTTTTAAAGACACAAACATTTAAAGCGGCAGATGACCGAACTGCAGTGCACGCTTCTAATAAAAAGAACCCTAATACAGTTATCTTTCTAGTTATCGTTCTTGGTGTAAACAGGCCTTAAATGTGTTTGTTAAAAATTTTGTCCACCTTTTAGGAACCCTGAGAGTTGAGCCCAATCTTTGTCATGCTGTTTCTTTACCCTTGTGTTTCCTAAAGGCCCTTCATTCAGATGACTGGTGTTCATTTGTCGTATTTCTTTTAGAATGAACGTTAGAATGGAAAAATCACTGTTAAAGACGATCCTCTTCATATGTATCCCATTGGAATCAAGATATTTTCAAACCCGAACTCTTGTGTTAAATATATAAGAACCAGTGTTATTGTACAGCACTCTTATAGTGTTTATTCATATTTAGAATTTTTGTTTTCAGTTTTAATTTTAAATTTGTAGTAATTTTATGTGCTTTTCATTTTTATTAGTTTTTTTTAGCTTTAATTGATTTTTTTTTTATTTCAGTGTTAGTAATTTTATTACTTCAACTTAAACAAAAATGAAAATATATTAAAGTTTTTTAAAGAATTTAATCTAATATTTGTTTCAATTAACAATTTTTGATAGCTTTCGTTTTAATTTTAGTGTAAGTTAAGTTAACAATAACAACACTGTTGAGAACAGGGTTTAGTTATGATCATCTGCTATTTGGCCTTCATATCAATGTTTTCACTCTGAGAGGCATGACCCCTAAAGGCTGGTGTGTAGTGGATTTTTAGCATGTATGGGCTGGCCAGTGGCCATATATGTAGAAAAGCTTCAATGTACATGTCTTTGCTGACTGTCTGTATTTCCACTGCAGGTTCTGTCCATGCCACCTCTATAGCGGCATCACGTGTGGAACAGGCGCTGTCTGAGGTGGCCTCCTCCCTCCAGAGCAGCGCTCCAAAACAGGGACCGCTCCACCCTTGGATGACCCTCGCCCAGATCTGGCTGCATGCAGGTATAAACACTGCCCTCATTTGCATCTTGTTAACATAAGCCACACCCATATCAGGTTTTTGCACTTTATGAGGTCCAGGTTTAAAGAACAGCAAATTCTGTAGTCTTGCAATAAAATACCTACTTCATTTATAAACAAACTGTAAGAGTACACCATGTTCAAATATAGAAAGCTTATTCCTCACTTCTTTGTGAACCCGGGTTGTTATTAATAGCTGCCTTTGTCCAAACAAATACATTAGGAAAACCACATCCAGCAGGATTGAATTACCCATCTGGATACTTTTGCTCTCTGCCTACAATCAGCATTTACAGTAGTTATTACAGCAGTTGTGCATATTTGTGAATTTGGCTGAATTAAATGCAATAAAGTTTAGGAAAGTTCTGCGTCTTCATGGTAGATGATGCTAGCAACTCCAAGGTCATTGGTTCGACTTGGCACGCAAGTACTAATAAAAGGGGGAGGTTTTTTTTTTTAATGCTCATACCTTGGATCTTTTTAGACCTATTGTGGACAGCTGACTCCAGAAGTTTTCATATTCTGTGCTTTGGTTAGTTCACAGCAGTGAAACAAACTAAACTTTTTCATTGAAGATTTAGTTCACCTAAAAATGAAAATTGCGTCATTATTTACTCACCCTCATGTCATTCCAAATCCGTAAGTCTTTTGTTCATCTTCGGAACTCAAAAAAATGTCTGTCCCTCCATTGACAGCCTATGCAACTACTTCTTTGACACTTCAAAAAGTTCATAAAAAGATTGTACAACTAATCCATATGAATCGGACAGTTTAGTATACATTTTCTGAAGAGACTTAATCGATTTAAATGATGAGCAGATTGAATTTAGGCTTTTATTCACATAGAAATATTGCAGAAGCTCAAATGTGCTGCGTAACGCATGAGAATGAACCTCATTGGTTCTCTCACTGGCAGCAAGCGTACTTGATCTGTTTATCATATAAAGCGATTGTGTCTCTTCAGAAAATTTGGACTAAACTGCTCTATTCATATGGATTAGTTTTACAAAATTTTTATGAACTTGCTGAAGCATCAAAGTGGTAGTTGCGTAGACTGTCAATGGAGGAAACGAGAACTCTCAGATTTCATTAAAAATATCTTCACTTGTGTTCCAAAGATGAACGAAAGTCTTACGGGTTTTTCATCTTTTATGCCATATTCCAATATATTTTAAACACTTAATTCAATTAAGTGTTTTGATTGGCTGTTACCAATCAAATAAAACTAGGATCAACAAAAGCCATCTCTGCACTGTCGATGACACTTCTGTGACATTCAGCTCCAACTGAAGTGGCATTTATTTTAGATGAAGCTACACAGACTGTTTAAAGGGGTGGTTGATTATGATTTCACTTTTTAAATTTTAGTTAGTGTGTAATGTTGCTGTTTGAGCATAAACAACATCTGCAAAGTTACAACGCTCAAAGTTTAAAGCAAAGGGAGATATTTCCTTTTACAGAAATCGTTTTTAAGGACTACAACAAACGGCTGGAAGGGACTACACAACATTCCTCCAGGGTTACTGACATCACTAACCCTGAAATTTACATAAACCCTGCCCCCGGGAACGCAATTTATAGATTATCATGACAGAATATGCTAATCAATGACTGGAAGATAACTACACACCAGCTACATAAATTCACCAACTAACCATTCAGAAATGTTATCTACATCTTGTCACTTCTTCTTGAGTCTCTCCATCATTGTCTGACTTCGGTTTGAACATAAAAGACTAAAAGTTTTAGAAATTTTCAGTGCATGTCTGTGTGAGGTAAAAGGACACGAGCTCTTGAAGCTCCGCCCTCTGTGACGGGAGCAGCAGCTCATTTGCATTTAAAGGAACAGACACAAAAACGGTGCGTTTTTGCTCACCCTCAAAAAGTGACAACTTTAACATGCTATATAAAAATATCTGTGGGGTATTTTGAGCTAAAACTTCACATACACACTCTGGGGACATCAGAGACTTATTTTACATCTTGTGAAAAGGGCATTATACCACCCCTTTAATCTTATTCAGAGGTGGCCTAAATGAATAAACACTATAATTACATTTGCATAAATAATACTATGAGGTTATTGTTAAAAATGTGAAATATTTAGTTGTGAAATTAAATGATACTTTAAAAACGAAATTAAAACCACCAGTAAGTGGCAGGACATCAGTGTCTTAATGAGTGAGACATTGAATTAATCATTCAAACTGCGTCAAATTCAAATTAGCTCAAAATGATTGATTCATTAAAAAAAAATTGATGAATGGCCCTGTGATTGACTTTGCTAAGACTTCAAGTACACGCATACAATCTTCCTCTTTCTCTCTCTTACATGGCTGAAATCATTTTGACCATTATGAAGATAGTTTGCATGTCTGAGTGTTCAACGTGTCTGTCTGTAACTCCCCTCACGTTCGTTTCTCAGGAACACACACACACACACATGGTATACTTCTAAATACCCTTTATGAATGGGTAAAGGCATATCCTTTAATCCTTAAATTTGTTGTCTCAGAATAAAGCAATCAACTTGGATACTAAGACGAATTATTCTTTAACCAGCTTGGCTGTCACCGAGCCAAGTTAGGGAACCTTAGCAGGACTTGGCTGGGTGAGAAAGGTGTCAAGAGTGAAGCATGCTTAGTAGTCACTTTCCCTGAGTTTGTTGGTTGGCTGAAAAGGCAGGACACTCCATCAGTTCCTCTGTTTCATCACCGTTTTTGAACTATTAAACGGCTGAGGCTGATGATGTAGCTGACAGCCTGTCTGAGAAAATCCCATTTCCTGTGTGACTCGAGATAAGAAATAAACTCAACGATCAGTCCCCCCAACAATGCTTCTTTCTCTATTTCCTCTTTATATCTTATTTTTCTTTCTCTGTCTCTCCATAGCGGAGGTGTATATTGGAATGGGAAAGGCGGCGGAGGCGACAGCGTGTACGCAGGAAGCAGCCAACCTGTTCCCCATGTCCCATAACGTGTTGTTTATGAAGGGTCAGGTGGCAGAGCTGCGGGGGAACGTGGACGAGGCCAAACGCTGGTACGAGGAGGCTCTGTCCATCAGCCCCACCCACGTCAAGACCATGCAGAGAATGGTGAGCAAGTTTTCTACCCGCCAACTCAAACCCAGTGCGGTTTTAAATATTCATTAAGGAATCATTTAGTATGTTTATTTAGCCTTTAATTGGCTGCTCCCCACAATGATTTCAGGATTTACTCTTCTAATGGGAATGTTAGTGTGTGTTAGATTGGCATGCTGAGATTGAGGAGAGAGACAAGATCTCATCCCGTGTCACTATTTAGCAGACAATGAGTCCAGGGTGTTGAGACTCGTCAGACAAAGTGTGTGTGTGTGTGCGTGCGCTGCTGTCTCCTGGGGTGTTTGTGTGTCTTAATAGTAAGCAGAAATGTCATGTCTCATAAAGGAACTCTCTGTAGTAGACAGCTGCAGGAGGAAGTATTGCCCGTCTCTGTCAAATCTCTCCCTCTCTGACCTTCTTTTGTGTGTGTGTGTGTCTGACACGGTTCTAACAGCAGGACAGTGGACGGCATCTGAACTCTCAGAGCTGCTCACACTATCCATTTTCAAAAACCACAGATTATATAAACGATAAGAAATAATAATATATTATTAATATACTATATAATTATACAGTATTATATTATATAATTGATTCAAAATAAACCGTTTTTCCCCCATATATTGTTACTTATCAATATTTTAGATCAGTTTTACAATATAAATGAATGAACTGTTTTCTAAAAAGGCCATGTTGTACTCTAATTCATGAATTAATAATGCTTTTTAATGTGGGTCAAATTTGAGGCTAAAAAGTATGTGCAGTTTTTAAATCAATAGGAGGGTTTACATTTATCCAGATTGAACCTGGAATAGTTAAAAACCCTCTTCCTCTTTTGATTTGTCTTTTTTGCAGGGTCTGATATTGCATCAGCTACAGAGGTACAGTCTTGCGGAGAAGTTCTTGCGTGATGCGGTGCAGGTGAACAGTACGGCACATGACGTGTGGAACAGTCTGGGTGAGGTGCTGCAAGCCCAGGGCAACGACACCGCCGCGACCGAATGCTTCCTTACTGCCCTGGAGCTGGAGGCCAGCTGCCCCATCTTACCTTTCACCATCATTCCCCGCACCCTCTAAGACACTCCGAACAAAAACCTCTGTCCGAGAGTCGCGCATGAACCACAGCACTTAATCGCAAACAAACGCCCAACCCTGAAACTTCTCTTCTATGGAATGCCTTTCCCACCCCTCGAAACTTTTTATCTGTTCTCAGATGTGGATCTTCAGAAAAACAAACTCCGATTGACACGGTTATCAGTGTGAACTCTTCTACACTGCTTCACTCTCGTTCTTTTTTCCCCTCCCTCTTCCTTCCTTCTTTCCCTGCTAGAAATTCCTCCTGCTTCTGCACATCGTAGTGGTGCTGCCCATCTTAAATCCCCGCTCCCTTCAGCACTCTCATTGCCACTGTATGATTGGACCAATGAGAAACCTGTAAAAGCTGTTGTCACAGTGAAGCGGGTGATTGATGCAGCGGTTTCATCAAACCACAGTGCTTCCTTTTTGCCCGAAACATGTCCTGAAACATACAATCTCGAGATTCTAGTAGCTGTGTGTCATACGAACCAATAATAACACTGACACAGAGACGGTTAAAAGTGTCTATACGTGTGCTGTGTGTTTGTGCAGAGTTAAACGGACGGTGAGAGAGTGTGTGTCCTTTATATGTGTAACTATCCAGAATCTGTGGCGTGTGCGCATGCTTATTTTGAATGGAATACTTGACGCGATGTTACAGTGGATCCATGTTACACGCACACGTGTAATAGATTGTGTTTCCATGCTGTTGTTCCTGAGGGCAGGTGTGTCAACCTTGTTATGACTCCTAGAGAAACATTACGTCCCCCTCTGATCAAACACTCTATTGTTTATATACTCTATGTACAAAAGAATGACCTAGAGCAAATGGAACGGATGCCAAAAGAACAACTATTCTAAAAGCAAATATTTTTTTCTTGGTTCTCGTTAAAAGAGAAGATAAATATAGTTTTGGACATTTCGTTTTGTTTGTTGGTTTCACATTTATCATGATTGAGAGGTCAAGATTTATATTGTTGATTTATCAGAGATGTGTTATATTAGATGTTTATTTATCTGTGTCTCAGTGGCCATGTGTTAGACGGGTGAAGATGTATTCCGTGTGCGTGTGTGGTGTGCGTCCCTGAGAAACGAACGTGAGGGGAGTTGGACTGTTACAGACAGACTCGTTGAACTCTCAGATATGCAAACTATCTTCATAATGGTCAAATAGATTTCAGCCACGTAAGAGAGAGAAAGGGGAAGATTGTATGCGTGTACTTGAAGTCTTAGCTATGTCAATCACAGGGCCAAACACACAACTGGAAAAGCTGTTTTATGATGTCAATAAATGATCGATTGTGAAAATTCTGTTTTCGTTTGTTATTCCTTTATTTTAGGACAGCTAATATCAATTTGACTGTCAGAGAATTTTTGGTTGCACTTAATTATACAGTAGGTGTACTTGTAGTGTCCTTACCTAAGAAAGTACTGGGTAGGTAACTACATGGGTTAAGGTTAGGTTTAGGGGCAGGTTCAGGGTTAGTACCTAGTTATTACCCAGTTATTGCAATTACTAAAGCAAGTACTTAATATGTACATAGGGAACATGACTGTAAAATAAAGTTTCCTCCTAATTGTGACTATTTCACACAATTGCATATTTATATCTCACAATTGTGTCTATTTTTCATAGTTGTGACTGCATATCTCAAAATGTCACTATTTCTTATTTTAGGTGATTGGAAATGGGACAACCCACAGTCTGTCCTCAAGGGGAGATAGAGATACCTTCCTGTCAGTGCTAGTAAACTGGATGTATTATTCAGGTAACGAGCTACAAATATGTAAGCAGTCTGAAGGTGCGCTCACATTAACGAACTTTCACGGACAAAAAAGGTCCATTGTCGATTGTCAATAGTATGTGAAGCGCAGCTCACACAAATGTCACTTTCAATCTCAGCATCTTTCTTTTGGTCAACATGGCAAATTTGCATGACCAACTGAACCTGAAGTGAAATCTGCATTTGTAAATATTTCGCCCCTCATGTAAAATTCCTGATCGTTCCTATTGAAATTACTGGATTTAGCCTGCAAAATTTCACAACAATGGTAAATGTGACCACACCTTACTCTTACTCTGCCATAACGTTAACTTATCTGACCTGAAGAGAGCATGGGGTCTCTGTGGAACAAAAGTGGGCGTTTCTAAATTTGTGGGTGTTTTCAAACTGGTGGGTGTTTATAAATCATGCAATGCAAATGATGGCCTTCAAACGGCCCGACTCCTTAGTCTTTAAGCTATATACAGGGTGGGCCATTTATATGGATACACCGTAATAACATGGGAATGGTTGGTGATATTAAAGTCCTGTTTGTCCAACTTCTAAATGGCCACCATGGTCACCACCCATCTTGAGGAGTTTGCCCCCTCACATATACTAATGTGCCACAAACAGGACTTTAATATCACCAACCATTCCCATGTTATTACGGTGTATCCATATAAATGGCCCACCCTGTATACCGGCTTCTTCTTGCACTGATTGGTTGGTTACCTGAACATGCTCCTCCCGAACTTTGTTAAATAAAACATTTCATAGAATGTAGTCCGTGCTTCTATTGCGTTTTGCATTCGGAAACATATCGAAACGTTATGACGTGAAACCGAACTCGCCTTTGCATTGACTTATGAAAAGCTAAGAGTATGTTTCAGCCCCTACTTTTCCGGTTTAATTTCTTTTCGTGTCACTCACTCACGTTTCCTTACATGCGCTGCTGACATCATCTCATGCATGTTAAATGAGCCCACTGTTCCCCTGACTTGTGGTACGGATGAATACCTTAAAAAGCTCTCAAAGATTGATGAAGGTCCAAAAGCTCAGAAGCAGAAAAAATACAAAGAAAGGACGAGGGCAGCTGCCTCTGAAAACTAGCGAATGAATGATGTGGCCTAATAAAAAAGGAGTGAGGGAGAAAGAAGGATCTGAGGTGGGAAATGTAGAAGGTGAATTATTTAATGCACTTACAGGCCTGCCTTAAACTAATGAGTGCTTGCCGCTTGCTTTACGGGACAGGCCGCACTCCCAGGAGCAATCTAGGATGTAAAAAGAGCTTCAGCAAGAGTTTGGTCATTATTAAAGAGGTGTTTTTTAGTGTCTGCATAAGTGTTTATGCCTCTTGGACCTCTTCTTTGCTTCATTTCTGCTGTAAAATGGCGAACATCATAAACAGCCCAATACGGCCCCATGCTGGATCTTTGATCTGGGTCAGGAACATGTTGAACCCTAATGAGCCCTCAGTGACAGCATTATTCCCTAAACACTAAAAACTAGTCCTGACCAATGTATCTCTGAAGGGTTTCCTTTGATCATTTTCAGTTGCAGAGCATCAACGTGGCCTGAAATATGGTTGAGAGGTTTGAGCTGTATTTCGCTGACCATTGTACAATGTGGTACCTGATTGTATATCAGGCCCCCAAACAGAACACTGAATTTGAAGTGCTTACTAAGGCAACCCTCACTGTTATTACTGCACATACTTGTGGTTAGGGGTTTGTCACATCCCTAACCCTAAATATTAAACTTCAATGTGTAACTCATCCCTAACAAATGTTTCCAAAATCCTAGCTATCTTTCAAAATATCCTTAGTAATACACTTAGCAACACCCTAGCAACCACCCAAAAAAAAACAAGAAACACCAAGCAATGCCAGATAACCCTTTGAAACACCCCAGCAATCATGCAAAATACCCTAAACTTAGCAACACCTTAGCAACCACAGACAATACCCTTACAAACACTTGACAACACCTAGCAACCAACCACCCACAATACCCTAACAAACCCTTAGCAACACCCTAGTGTTGGAAACTTTTCCTTCGTCAAAGCAGAGACCAGGAGACGTTGGGATATATTTCAACAGAAGTTACTCTTTATTGAGAACTTGCTGTGCGTTGCTGTAGTCATCCAACTCAAGTCTGACTAAGGAACGTTGCCTTGCAATTTATATACATTTAGGGGGAGGGATTTACATTGAGGTTGAACAAAGCATGTAAATGAAGTATACAGGTTTAGGAACCCGCCCTAGACTCCAGAGTGTTACCAATCCTAATCCAGTCAGCCTAACTATTCAACGACTGGGGCTGGGGCTCGGGCTCCAAGAGTCTCAGTAATCTGACTCATTTAACTTACAATAGAGAAAACAGGTGTGGTAGGAATCTCTTGCTGGAAACTCGGTAATCATCATTTATACCTCAAATGCTAAAATCAGTCTACTAAACTTTCTCAGTTTATATACTATTGTATTGGAACCTAAATTAAACATTTAATAAATTTGTAATACAACATTAGCAATCATTCAAAATACCTTAACACTTAGCAATGCCCTATCAACCACACAGATCATCCTAGCAAACACTTAGCAACGACCTGGCAACCACCAAAAATACCCTAACAAACAATTAGCATCATCCTTGCAACCAAACAATACCCTAGCAAATACCTAAATAGCAATGATCTAGCAATCATTCAAAATACCAGAATAAATACTTAGCAACACCCTAGCAACCATCCACAATACCCTAACACTTAGTAATGCCTTAGAAACCACCCAAAATATGCCCTATAGCAACCACACAGATCATCCTAGCTAACACTAAGCAATGCCCTGGCAACCACCCAAAATATCCTAACAAGCAATCGCAACACAACCCTTACCCATACCAAACACTTAGCTAAAAACTTCTCAAAAGACCTTAGCAACTCCTTAGAAGCACCTAGGTGACCACCCAGAACACCCTTGCATTGTGGCAGCGAGTTTTGCATGGGCAAGAATCAGTCACATTTGTGATGATTTATTAATATAAGGTAAAATGTAATGTAAATGTTCAGTGAAAGTATTTAGAAATTGTGAATATCTAGTGATTTTTAAATACATTTCATTTATGTGATATAGAAAAAGCTTTTATTTTAATCTCATCTCTGCAGTGGTCTCTCTCTCTGTTCTCTCTGGACGGCGGCTTGTGTTTCATTGGTATTACTGCTCTGATCCTGTCATTGATTGGCAACCCAGCTCAATTCTCACATCAGAGAACACTGAATCAATACGAGAGACTCCAGAGAGTTTGATTTTTATAGGGTGAGCTCCCATTCTCACACAGCAATGGGAAAATTTGTCTATGGCATTCAGGATGATGTCCTGTCAAGGCATGTACAGAACCATTAGAAGCATTTAAGGGATAGTTCAATCGAAAATGAATTTGTGTCATCATGTTTCAAACCCATATGACTTTATTTATTCTGTGGAACACCAGACTTTATTTTTTAATTAACAACCCCTCATTTTGGTGCAAATACTCTGAAGTTTCTGACACATTCAGTTATTTCTCCAGAAAATCTGCAATAGTGATTGCCCAAGGATTCATATGCCCTCCGCTCACATGCCCATCCACATGTTCGCTGGCGATTATCCCAGTGAGGGGTGTTGACATTGCACAAGGACATTTACTGTCATTTGTCCAAACAACATTAGCTTCACACATAGTTTGCACTGGCTTTTGGACATGTAGGAAAAGCGTGTCTTTATGAAAGTTTGTGAGCCAGTGAAACTGTGTAAGGTGACACCTCTAGCCGTGACTCCTGCTGTTTCACAGACTTAAAGTGTTGATAGCAATGTGTCATCTATCACCAGCAGATTAGTCAGTATATGTGAGAGAGAGACAGAGAAATGTTGTTCATTGTTTTGTAGCATGACAGTTCTTGGTGTCAGTGTCACACGTTGAGCATTCTCGGGGTCGTGACCCTTCACTCAGGTCTATGCAGCCTTGTGTTAACGTTTGGATCAGTTTCGCAGTTCTAACTGGGCATAACCAAATGTCTTCCTCATATTTAGCTATCAAGCATCATTTCATGGATTTTCGATGGCATACGTTACAAGCTCCTATCAAAGATGACACCCAAACTCTTAACCCGAGTAGACAGGGAAATTATGGAATTATCAACAATAAGTGAAAAGCTGTCGGATTTTAGTGCCAACAAAAAGAACATCGGTTTTTATCAGTATTTAGCTTGAGAAAATTGCATGAGAACCAGGATTTGATCTCATCTAAACCATCCAAGAGGGAAAAAGAAAGAAGAGTACAATTAAGCCGGTCGCACACCGGACGCGCAGCTCAGCGCCGCGCCGCGCCGCGCCACGTCTAGGACAACTGTCACCTGAAAATCCGTTAGCATCAGCAATTTTCTGATTTCTGTAAATAAATATAAAACTAAATGTATATTGCAGCACAAGGTTAAGTCCGTATATACATTAACTACGATTTGAGACACATACATGTAAATTTAATATACAACTATTTAAATGGCGCTCTGTGGCGCGGCAGGATTTTGAACACGGTCCTGAGCCGTTGCTGGGCGCCGCGGACAGACGCCGAAAGGCGCCGCCGGTGTGTGTACTCTCATAGAGAATAATGTGTTCGAATTTAAAAACCGTGGCGCGGCGCTGAGCTGCGCGTCCGGTGTGCGACCGGCTTTAGGCTCGGAGGACAAATAGAGCTGAGGGTCATCCACATAGCAGTGGAAATTAATACCAGATTCCCTAAAAATGTGATCAAGAGGTGATAAGTAGATAATAAAGAAAAGACAGTGGTAATAGATGAGGAATATGAAATTAAGTTGGAAAAATTGAGTGCAACCGGAGAAATAGGATCTAAACCAAGTGAGAGGGACACCAGTAATATCAATAGAGAATATTTTATCTCAAAGAACTTGATGAGAAATGGTATTGAAAGCTAGATGAAGCAAGATATGTATAGTTAAGAGTCCAAAATCAGCTACCATCAACAGATCATTGGTAACTTTTACCATAGCAGTCTCTGTGCTATGTAATGGACAGAAACTAGACTGAAAATGTACAAACAGACGGACCTGAGCTGCAACAGTATTTTCCAATATTTTTATAGAAATAGTAAATTAGAAATTAGATGAAAGTTGGCAAAATGATTAGGGTCAGCACCAGATTTCTTAAGCCTTGGAGTTATTACGGCAGTCTTAAAGGGATAGTTCACTTTGAAATTAAATTTTGGTATGTTTTAGCTTACCTCAAGGGCATCCAAGATGTAGGTGTCTTTTTTTCCGCAGTAGTTTCAATTTTGATATTTTTAAGTCAAACCGTTCTTGTCTTTCAGTCATATCATGCAGGTCTATGGACACTGTCTCAAAGAGCATGCACAGAGTCCAAATTAAAACAATTCCCCATCGTCCAAATTAAACAATTCCCCATCGCAATTACACATTGATGGCCTAAGACACGAAACGAGCGGTTTGTTTGAGAAAACGAACAGTATTTATATCGTTTTTACCTCTTGTAACACAGCCACGTCCAAGTGATCTGAGGGCGTGCGCGCTTCCTGCTGTGTGACGTGTGCGCAGACTGGTGCATAGATATATACACTAGATGTCGCCTTGTCTACGGCAGTTCATTGGAACGAATGTCTTTAAGGCGACATCTAGTGTATATATATCTATACTGCGCCATCAGATCACTTGGACGTGGCTGTGTTACAGGAGGTAAAAACGATATAAATACTGTTCGTTTTCTCACACAAACCGCTCGTTTCGTGTCTTAGGCCATCAATGTGTACTTAGGATGGGGAATTGTTTAATTTGGACGATGGGGAATTGTTTTAATTTGGACTCTGTGAATGCTCTTTGAGACAGTGACCATAGACCTGCATTAAATGACTGACAGACAAGAACGGTTTGACCTAAAAATATCAAAATTGAAACTACTGTGGAAAAAAAGACACCTACATCTTGGATGCCCTTGAGGTAAGCTAAAAGATACCAAAATTTAATTTCAAAGTGAACTATCCCTTTAAGAGATGAAGGAACAACACCTGAGGTGAGAGAAGAATGTAAATTATGATGTCTGTTATTATACCAGATAATGAAGGTATACATGCTTTGACCAAGTGAGTGGGGAGTGGGTCTAACTGACAGGAAGACTTGGATTGTCGAATAAGACCAGATGTTTTGTCAACAGTTGGAAGTTCAAAACTATAGAGTGGAGAAAGGAGAGGATCATATGAAGATAGATACAGTGGATCACATGCCATTTTATTTTGCTAAATGAATTGCTGATGAATATGGTCAGTTTTGGTTTTAAAAAAGGGTCATGAATTTGTTACTGCTAACTTGAATAATCGGTGCATCTGATGCCTTGTCTAAAAGTTCTTCTACCCTCTAAGAATTGTGTAACTTCTCTAATTACCGGTAATACAAATCAACACACAAACACACCAGTCAGGTTTCCATGTTTTATAATGATTTGTATACTGTATAAACTGCATATTCTAACCCATAATACTTTACCCATCACAGAAAACTTTCTGCATTATTAGAAAAAAATCACTTAGTATAATTATGTTTATAAGCTTTCCTCGTGGGAACCAAAAAAGTCCCCACAAGGAGAAGGATTTCGGATATTGCCATCTTTGTGGTGATATTTTGCCCCAATGGTTTATCAGGACCACACACACACACACACACACACACTAATTCTTCCTGCTGTTCCACTCTGAAGTTACTCAAGACTGCTGACACAAGGTGGTACAAATTATGTATTTCCCACAGGGGTCTCCAGTCTTCAGTAAACTTGTATCAGCAGATGACTGTCCTTCCTACACAAACACAAACATACACATATCGAAAGCCTCACAATCTCCTCATCCATCCATCCATCCATCCCTCGCCTGGAAGCGTGGGAGGAGAAGGAACAGATGGAGACTGGGGAAAGAGATGGACATAGCAGGAACACCCAGTGAGAGAGGGGGTGGGGGGGATTACGGGAAGGACTCGCGGTACTCTGTTTAAAGAAAATGAAAATTCAATTCAAGTTAATTAACTTTATTTATAGCACACATAACAGTGGTGATTGTCTCCAAGCTGCTTTACAAAGTGGCAGGAATAAGGCCCAAGTGAGCAACCAAGCAAAGAAATGCACTTAGACTGACACAAGAATACATCCTGGCAAGGGCCGCTTGAGCTGAATATGGGGAGAATAGATCAAAGAGATACTGAGCTGTTAGTCCTGCGGGACAGTGAGACTCCAGGGAAAACTGGTCATCAGAAGAAATTCATCCGATCAATCTGTTAGCACTGAATGCGCCAGTATTTTTATTTTTTTTCACCCAAGAACGCTTTTATTTGCACTTAGTTGAGTAATCCTAATATCTGTAAATTAAATTAAATTAATATTTAGGAAAACTGGATGCAGATGCAGAATGAGGTTCAAAAATGACGTGAAAAGTCATCGATGTCTCTCGTGACTGCCGACAAACCTGGCGCGAAGCAACGGTAAACTAGGCTATAGGCTTCATTTGAATGTAGCGCGAATTATATTTTGAGTGTAATGGTAGAGAACACTTTTACTACTTTGTAAATTCTTTGCTTCAGAAGATTAAAATTGTAGTGCACAAATAATTAGAAATAGTTTTCGGATAGTCTTATGGTGTTTTTTTTATCATTACTGAAGCTTGACAGTCACCGCCTCTTTCACTTTTCACCTGGAACGGCGTGACGGTAAGTTATGACAGAATGTTAATTATAAATTAAAATATTATTACATAAATCAGTCCTTCAAAGGTTGAGTGAAGATATATCAGTGATGGCAAATGCATTAGCCTATGTCCAAGTTATTTTGAGATCCTAGGCTACTACAACATGCTGTTCAATGTGACCTGTCCTAAATGTGGATGCATTTTACAATATCAATCAACAACACAGCCTTTACTCTCCATGTAGCTATGTGTGTGAAGTGTGAACGGCAAACTATCCTTTGTGCTGCTTCAAGCCTGCTTGATAGTGTGTGTTTACGTGGTTGTGTTCAGTTTCTCATGTTACTGTAATGCAAGCCTGTATTCTTTCAGTGGCCAGTCTGTTGCTGCCCTGCAGTGTGTATGTGTGTGTGAAATATTAATGCAGTGTTTCACTTCAGCATCATTTAACCCCACAGAGCAGCCTGTCAATCAATAAGCCCCGTCCCATCTGCAGGATGACCTCACTCTCTCTGTTCGGCGGTGCAGCGGGGCAGGGACTCCCTCACAAACACAGGCAGACACAGTCAAGCGCGAGGTGGAACAGTGCAAATGCTGATGGCTGCATTCTTCAACTGCCCACTTGCTATACACTCATATCTCATTTCCCCCGCTGTGCATTTTTCTTCCACCATATGGGCTTCCCCACCACAAAAGCACACATGGCTTTCCCAGACCACTCTGGAGTTGTGCCAAACACTCATGCACACTGCGCACTGAGTAATTATTCAACTCTAGTGATGCTCCGTAGAGCAGAACCTGCAACACGCGTGCCGTGACAGCTAAAGGAACACAAAAACACACTCTCTAATTAACCATGGGTTTTGGGAGATTCACAAGGTCGCTGTGTTGACATTAAATCTTTTTATGAGCGACATGGATACACTTTACTAAGGTTTAAGGCAGTCGGCAGGTCATTATTGCAAAATAAAGCCTGACAAGGCATCGTGTATATTCCCAGACAGCAACATAATGTCGGCCTAGATCCGGCTCACATCTGGGCTGTGTGGAATCCATGTGTACCAGATGTGGGCCGGATCTGGGCCGACACTATGTTGCTGTCTGGGTTGGGTTTATAGTCAGGTCCCAAAATAGATAAATAGCCCTGGATAAGATGCAGTAGGCATTTTTGAGGAAAAGTACTTCAAGTGTTGTTTCTATATAATTTTTAGGTGCTGAATCCATTTCTGCCGTATAACAAGTTGTAAACATCACTGTTTTGGCATAAACAATAAAAACAAAATGGCTGCCAAAAAAAAGTTTAAACATTAAACATTACAACTAAAACTATGCATTCTCAGAATATTTAAACATGTAAACAATGAAAAAACAACATTAACATGAAAGGGATAGTTTTTAATGGCTGCTGGAATTATGCCAAGGTACACTGGGAAGCATATATCAGTGGAAATATGCAATTATGGCCAGCCCGAAGGGGGGAACTTGGAATACACATGACCCCAGGGGGGTCATATTGAGAATCACTGGGGTGTCCACCTGCAGGTGGAATATTTCAAACCCAGGGGTGGCAAGGTAGCTTGCCGAGGGAAAGACACATGCTCAGAGAGGCTTACAGTGGACTACACACGTGGGGGTTGCCCAGAGGCCGTGTTAGGTGTCGCCCAGCCTGCAGATCTACATATGTCTGTTAGCGAGGCGCCATGCGCTAGAGCCCAAGAGGATGCCACACTCCGGGTGGAGCAGGCCGTCACATCAAGGGGGCATGGTCGACCTTGCTGCTGGTAAGCCAAAGCAATGGCATCCACTATCCAGTGAGACAACCTTTGCTTGGAGAGAGCCTTTCCCTTCAGCTTCCCACCATGACAGACAAAGAGCTGGTCTGAAGTCCTGAAACAATGCATCCTGTCTACGTAAGTATGGAGGGTGCGTACTGGACAGAGCAGTGCCAAGGCTGGGTCTGCGTCCTCCAAGGGCAGCGCTTGCAGGTTCACCACCTGGTCTCGAAAGGGTGTGGTGGGAACCTTGGGCACATATCCAGGCCGGGGTCTCAGGATCACGTAAGAGTTAGCTGGTCCAAATTCCAGGCACACTTCGTCACCCGAAAATGCCTGCAGGTCCCCTACCCTCTTGATGGAGGCCAATGCAACCAGGAGCACTGTCTTCATTGACAGGAACTTAAGCTCCACTGATTGCAAAGGCTCAAAGGGAGCACTCTGCAGAGCAGTTAAAACCACAGAGAGGTCCCAAGAGGGAACGAGAGGAGGGCGAGGAGGATTCAGTCTCCTCGCTCCTCTCAGGAAACTGATGATCAGGTCGTGCTTTCCAATGCACTTACCATCAACTGCATCATGATGTGTGGCAATGGCGGCACCATACACTTTCAGGGTGGAGGGAGACAACCTTCGCTCCAACCCTTCTTGCAAGAAGGAAAGCACGACACTGATCGGGCCTTTCGTGGGTTCTTTAAGTTTAGAAGAACACCAGTTGACAAAGAGGTTCCACTTCAACGCATAGGCATGTCTCGTGGACGATGCTCTAGTCTAGCGGAAGTGATGGTAGCCACCACCGCTGGTGGTAGGGTACTCAAACCTGCCTCGTCCCGTCCAGGAACCACACAAGGAGGTTTCAAAGATCGGGACGAGGGTGCCATAGGGTGCCCCATCCCTGAGAAAGCAGGTTCTTTCTCAGAGGAATTGGCCAGGGAGGTGCTGTCGCGAAGAGTACTAGTTCTTGGAACCAGGTGCGGTTGAGCCAATACGGGGCAACCAAAATTACCTGCTCCTCGTCCTCCCTGATCTTGCGCAAAGTCTACGTAAGAAGGCTCAATGGGGGAAAACGCATACTTGCAGAGGCCCCGCGGCCAGCTGTGCGCCAGTGCATCCGTGCCGAGCGTGCCCTCGGTCAGAGAATAAAACAGGTCGCAGTGGCAAGAGTCGTGGGAGGCAAACAGATCTACCTGTGCGTCCCCGAACTGATCCCAAATCAGATGAACCGACTGGGGATGGAGTCCCCATTCTCCAGCGAGAGGCCGAAACAGAGACATATCAGCTTCACGGTTCAGGTCTCCCGGGATATGAATGGCTCGAAGCGACCTCAGATGCTTCTGACTCAATATGAGGAGGTGGCAGGCGAGTTGCGACATACGGCGGGAGCGCAGACCACCTTGTCGGTTGATGTACGCTACTGTGGCGGTATTGTCTGATCGGACTAATACGTGCTGACCCCTGAGCAACGCACAGAAGCGGTGCAGGGTGAGACGTACAGCCAGCAACTCGAGGCAATTGACATGCCAAAGGCGCTGGGGTCTTGTCCAGGAGCCTGCGGCAGCATGTCCATTGCACATGGCGCCCTAGCCCATTATGGAGGCATCTGTTGATACAACAACATGCCAGGAAACTCATTCTATGGGCACTCCAGCCCATAGAAAACTGAGGTTCGTCCACGGGGTGAAGGTCTGACGGCAGTCACTGGGACTCGGAGCGTGCCGTGTTGCCATGCCCACCTCGGGACTTGATCGTGAAGCCAAAGCTGAAGCGGTCTCATATGAAGCAAGCCGAGCGACGTTACTGCGGCTGCGGATGCCATATGCCCCAGGAGCCTCTGAAATAGTTTCAGTGGAACCGCACTCTTGCCCTCGAACTGACGAAGGCAAATTAGCAGTGACTGCGCGCGTACGCTCATAAGCTGCATGCACATGGTGACCGAGTCGATTTCCATACCGAGAAAAGAGATCCTCTGCACGGAGCAGAGTTTGCTCTTCTCCCAGTTGACCCGAAGGCCCAGACAAGCTAGGTGCCGCAGCACTAGGTCCCTGTGTTCGCAAACCTTGTCTCGAGAGTGAGCTAGGATCAGCCAGTCGTCGAGAGGAACAAGGGCTGCCTCGACAACCTTTGTGAAGACGCGAAGAGACAGGGCTAGCCCGAAAGGGAGAACCGCGCACTGGTATGTCTGCCCCTCGAATTATATATATATATATATATATACTGGTATGCCTCATTTGCATATGTAAACATGACATTTCAGAAAACTTGTAATACAAAAAATGTCTGTCTCTATGTAAGTGAAAAACTGGAAAGGTTTTATGGTGATATCTATAACTTAAACTTTTTACCCTATCCACCTGTAGTGTTTTGGCTGTGAATATTGCACCTATTGTTTCAATGACAATTACAAGAAAATGGGACCCTTATTTCAATGTTATACGGTGGATCCTTATTCAGGAGACATTGAACTTTCTAAAAATGTGGTATAACAACTTTTCCTCAAAAATGCCTACAGGGTTACCCAATCTTGAAGATTCGGACCTGACTATTATGTGATAATGAACGATTGACTGTTGTACATCATCCAACCAGTGTTACCAAGTTTCGCACCCCCTTGAAAGTGATATTGTTCCAGTTTTCTAGGCCTATGATGTTATGCCAAAATCTTTGATCGTGTTTATTTCTTGGATCGTTTCTAGTCCTATTCATAAACCACTGCACAATAGCATATTAACCAATCAGAATACATTTTTCATGTAAAAGAAAAAAATCCTTTTTGATCTAAAACTTTTGTTAATCTTTAAAGATGATGAAATGAAAATTCACATGTTTTGACCTTGTAATTTGTGTTTGTCCTACGTGGGACTTGAGACCGGTGTGTCTCACAATCATGCCTTTTTAAGTCCGACTGAAATGTCCACATACTTTTTCTGACTGTATATTTTCTACGGACTTTATTTTTAATATTTTCGGATTTTATACCCCCCCCCCCCCCTCCCTCCATGTACCCGTGGTTGAATCCATCTGAGCAGGGCGGGGTGTTGACAGATGACAAAAGCTCCTGATACATTTGATACATGATACATGATACATACATTCTGTGTTGCACTGTGAGTTATAGTCTGCTTGTGACCCATAGTCTGGTTTCTCTCATGCATCTCTCTGGACAGCTGTTAGCCTGCAGTACTTATGTTTTGTTTTTAGTTTTTTTGGACAACATCATGTGCCTTTAATGTTGCAGAGGAGGTGCTGAACCCTCGGTCAGTTATAAATTAAAAATACTCTGCCGGATGATTTGCCAGCTTAGGGGTCAAGAGGGAGCCGTCGGGATAAGATGACCTTATTGGCACTGCGTGAATACAGAGTAAATGAGAGAATGACAGGCCTTTAGAGTGTCGTCTATGCATGTGGTTTAAAGTGGCACACTAGATAGAGACTATATACTCAGCACTGCTAAGGGGGAAAGCCTGGGTCCTAAGAGGTAAAAAGCATTTGACGAAATCTGTTCACCCATGCATGAGTAAGCCTGTGTTTTGAATAGGATATGCCACACAACAAAACCCCTGGAGCAACATGAGCTAAAGCTGCAGTGTGTAATTTCAGCATCACTGTGGATTTTGAATCTATAACCTTCTGATTGCCATCTTACATCTACATAGAAGCGCATTATATGTCCCAGTAAACGATGTATTTGTGTCTCGCTGTCTGTGCTCAGTTGAGGTCACAGAAAGGCACTGAAGCTCACTTGCGTTTCTGAAGGCAAATGAATCAATGTGTTTGAGTATTACATTCAGATGTTTACACCACTAAAAAGCTCTTTACAAATGGATACATGGATTGCATAGGCAGTATTCAAATTGCTTTATGCATTAAATACTTGAATGACTTTGGCATTGTGTGTAATACTGTATCCCACAATACAGTTTGACCTCATATTATGTAATGGATGAATAGACCAGAAGTAACATCAGCTGCAATCTCCTTTTTAACTTATTATTAAATTGAAATGCCAAGAGTTGACTATTACACTTAATCAATCAAAAATCCTCCAAAATTGGTTAGATTATGCAAAATAAGAAAATGCAAAATAAGCCAGAGACCACTAGGGAATAAGCTTATCTTTTGAGTGTTTCTAATTTAATACAATAACATTTCGGTAACACTTTATTTTAGGGTGACAGTTTAGTTACACTTTACTACATGTACTTACTATAGTAAAAACAGTAAATTATGCATAATTACAAGTAACTAAACCAAACCCTAACTGTAACACTATAGTAAGTACATGCAGTTAATTAATATTACTCAGTACTTTGTTCTTACAAATTATATAATCAGCATCAATTGGAAAGAGAAGTTTATTAGAAAAATGTACATTTCATTAGTGAGATTGTGTAGAATATTTAATATATTCTTAAGAATATTAATATAAAAGATATTAAATATTTTATATTGAAAACAAACTATTTAAAGGGTTTCTAAAGTAAAATCCCATATTTTTAAATGTGGTCTCAGACTTTTGGACCCCCTACATGTGTGTGTTTTATCGTTGTGTGGTGCACTGAGCTGTGTTAAACATTCTCTGTTTATGTGGGACATTTTGGCTGTTTTTGCTCAGAGATTCTTCCCATAAATCCTACAGAGGACAGAGGGAGTGTGACCAACCAGCGCCTGTAACCAAATGACAAAAAGACATTCTGCCATATCTGAGAGGCACCGAAGGGACCAGGGGCATTTTCTACATATATCAGCCGATCATTTTCTTAAGTCTTTAGCCATTCTCTGATTATTCTTCTTGGTTTAAGAAATGTATTTAATACACACACACACACGCTTAGCCACGTGCAGCTCATAAGTCAGAGGGGCAGAGAGACGTGGGCTGTTAGCACTCTCTCTCTCCTCCCACACGCCTGTCACTGTATCCTGTTTCTCGCTGCTGAGCACATAGTAGACGCACAATCATCCCCCCCCAACCCACCCAAGCACACTGTCACTGAGCTCAGTCTTTAAATAGCTGTAAATTAAGAGAGAGTCTGAAAATTGTGTGCAAAAAACACTCACAATACATCGGATGCGAATGATGGGGTAAAGCGCAAATGAATAATTCCAATAACGAAGGAACATACTGTAGATCTGCAGCAGGGATAAACTCTGCCTGACTACAGGAGGTGGATCTAATCAGCTGTAGCCTCACACACACACACACCATCTCTCCAGAGTCTCTTCTCCAGCTCCCACATGGTTTTTGATATCTCCCTCATCCACCAGAGCCATAGATCCAGGTTGCCAGGCAACCCCTAAAATCCCCAAAGACAGACGCGCTCAAGCCTGCGCTTGGATAGATCAGTGCTCATGCAACATGACACGTATATACTGAGACATACAGAAAAAGAGAGCGGTTGCCATGGCAATTTCTGTAGGCTGGCTGCAAAAGCTTCCCTAAATGTTTGTTCCAATAGAGGATGACAAAAAGGACAAACAAGGTTGAGAGCTTCGAGTTCATGTTCTTTTATTGAAAAAAAGAAAAGAAAAAAAAAAATCAAAAGACAAGCATATACAACTTGGAATGAACATAAACAGAACTGAAGGTGGGCAGTCGAAACAAACCCCTGGCAGCCAAAGCCCTCTTTTGCACTCTCAAGAGTAATCGACACGCTCACAGTCAGAGCCCAGAGAAAAACTAAAGATAAAACATTTATGGTACAGTCACCATTGCCCTTACCCCAAAAACGCTTCCACGTAAGGTGAAAGTTCACGCCCTGAAACTCCAAAGCCAGTCCCTCCCACTAAACGCCCCTACTATCGGGCACAATGCACAAAGAAACAAAACTCCAAATATCTTGACATGCCAAACATAGTTTAAAATCTCTTAACTGCTCATTTTTCTTAAAAATATCTCTTTATTTAGTTATTGAAGCAAACTGCAAAGGTCCCATTCATTCGTCCTCTATGCAGATTCTGAAAACCCGCCCGCCACCCAATCCCACCTCCCCCAAACAATATTAAACCCTCTTTTAAATTCACCCCCTGAACACTCCGACAGACATCGCTGAGGTTTCCGCCCCAATAGCGGCTCCAGACTCAAGCTGCATGCATGTAGAACAGAAACAGGAAGTAGAAGACGATTGGCCAGCCCAAACATCGCCACTAGCAAATGGAACCAGTTAAGCAGTTCACCAGATGCTTTTACTTTAGTTTCTGAAGATTTGATATCAGGATTAATTGATTGATCTTTTTGTAGATGTCTAAGCAGTTCTTTGGGAACAGGACCACTAACCAGTACATGCAGGTAATTTATGTTTGTTTATGTCATTTTTTTTTTTGGTTTATTTTTTTTTTTTTTTTTTCATATATTTTTTCTATATATGGACATTTTTGTTTTTTAACATTCAGTTTTTTCTATACAGAAACAGTATGAATAAATGAATATTTTTGCGTAAGAGGTAAGTAAAACATTTGACTGATTTTTTTTGTCTTCTAAAGAGGTCAGGAGAGAACAGAAGAGCTTCACTTTGCCGTCATCATTTGTACAAATTCTGTGGACAGAAAGAGAAGTGGACATCAGACATGACACTCATAAGACCACAACGACAACTCAAAGCACAAAACCTACAAGGTTCCAGACTGCTCCTTTAAATTAATCTCCTTTTTTTTTTTTATATACACGCAAATAATCTTGCGTCATCCAAATCCAAACTACATTATTGTAATTGAATTGGCAATTCATAAAAGTAATATTAATCTGCATAAAACGGTGACCCTTTCCAGATAATCAGGAAAGCACACAGCTGCGTCGTACCTTCGTAATTGACCTGACCGTCACCATCGATGTCAGCTTCTCTGATCATTTCGTCCACCTCCTCATCCGTTAGCTTCTCGCCCAGGTTTGTCATGACGTGGCGAAGCTCTGCTGCGCTGATGTAGCCGTTCCCGTCCTGACAGAGATAGACAAGATCAATAAGTAAGCCGTGTCATGCTTTTAAAAATATTAAAGCACTAAACCCAAAGTGGGCGATTTTGAAATCAGCAATGACGTATCGTGAAGGCGTAATGCAGAGGGAACAAGGGTAACATTCAACAAATGGAAGCAAAAGAGGCCAATGATGATTTTTCTTAAACTTTGACAATCAAATATCCCTGCAAAGCTATAAGGAAATATGTATGACTGTGGAAATGATTGCACCATGAATCGCTTGAAACCAGCTTTATGTGGAACAAGGGCTTGCTATTTAGTTTTCCAAGTTTTGTTTTTTCCTGCCTCCTCACTCTTTCCATGGAAGCAAAAACATAATCTTTCCCTGTTTTCAGCAAGCACTGACCTTGTCAAACACTCGGAACGCTTCACGGATCTCCTCCTCGCTGTCCGTGTCTTTCATTTTCCGGGCCATCATTGTCAAAAACTCAGGAAAGTCAATGGTTCCATTACCTGAAAGAAACAGAGAAAATCATCAGATCTGGTCCGAGATAAAGCTCAGAAAAAGCATCCAGGAAGCAGAATGCAGGAAAAGAAAGTGGAGCAGTAAACAGGGCATAATGAGGAGTAATGAGGTCTAATAGCACACATTTAGTGAGTTTGGGTCTAGTTGAACCACAGCCAACACTCTCTTGGATGCACAAAACCCTGTACGGGCACGGTATCAGGAAACTATATTCTTATACTGTGAGATAAAACATTCAATTATTGATGCACAACATATCAATATTAGAGTTTTTAAATTGTTAATGCTCATTCTTCTATCTTTTTCTTTTACTTCTATTACCTTTGCTGTCATCTTACGCTCATTTAAAGGTGCTGTATGTAATTTTTTTGACTGTACTAAGGCATAATAATACCATAATATGTTTGCAGAGATTTAGGATTAAAGGAATAGTTCACTTTAAAATGAAAATTCTGTCATCATATACTCACCCTCATGTTGTTTCAAACCTGTATGAATTTCTTTCTTCTGCTGAACACAAAGGAAGATATTTAGAAGAATGTCAGTAACCAGACAGTTTCTGGGTCCCATTGACTTCCATAGTAGGAAAAAAATATACTATGGAAGTCAATGGGACCCAGAAACTGCCTGGTTACTGACATTCTTCTAAATATCTTCCTTTGTGTTCAGCAGAAGAAAGAAATTCATACAGGTTTGAAACAACATGAGGGTGAGTATATGATACAGAATTTTCATTTTAAAGTGAACTATTCCTTTAAGTTCAAAAACTTCTTTATCCAAAAAACAATGCAACAACCAGTTATTCTACTTTGAATGTGTGTTCCGTGTCAGAACGTCTGTTTTTGTTTTGGTCTGTGTGATCCCGTCCACCGTCAATTTACCCAATATTATTTCGGCACCCCAGGTTGCCAGATGGCGGAAAACACAGCGTATTGCAGCCACGGAATCCAGCAAGCGAACTTGCCGATTCTACCTGACCTAAAAAAGCATCGTCAATAAAACATTGCAAACGTATACATTAGCTGATCAACTTACAGTGTAAAGCTCAGCGCTTTCTATTGTCAACTGCGCTCGCTCCTGTTGCGCGTCCTCAATCTGGCAACCAGCCTGAGTGTTGAGTCTGATGAGGAGAGGCGGAAGAAACAACTCTCTCCAATATTTTGAATTTGGACTGCAGTACCCATTTCAGCCACTAGCTGTCAATATTACATAGTACTGCACATTTAAAGTTAATGTTTATAACACTAGTCTAATAAATGTAATTACACAGTTAAATGTAATCTTTAGCATTCATTTTTCATTCTGTACATTATAATGTGATGCTTAAATTCACTTTTATGTTTAATTTATATTATATAAAATAATGCAGAATTTTACTATCAGCCATTTATAAACTCTTTCTGGCCTGGAATTTAATATTGGTGCATTGCAAATTTGAATCTAAACAAGGCTGGAAAAATAACAGTTCAGGGGTTTTCAGGCTGAAATGGGTGTTTTGCTACCCTCGAGGTTTAACCAAGCTGAGGTGAGACATTTCCATTACACAGAACAAATATGACATCCTCCTGTGTGCATGCGTGTGTGAAAATGATCACTACAGCCATTCCCAGAGGGCTCACACTGCGTGTGTAATCTGACAATGTGGGTGTGCACACGTGGTTGCGTATGTGTGTGTGTTTTTCTTCACTTTGCATGTTCTCCTTACTGGAGCTCTTCACAAACACTCTCTCGATTCCATCGCCGCCACTGCCAAAGTGGATTATGTAAAGGATTCCATGAGGTCTTTATTACCTGCTGTTATTCAACGGGCTTTACTGCTGTCTGACCTACAAAAACGACTCCGCACAATACCATCTGCAAATAATCAGTATATCAGAAACCCAACGTGCTCTGCGTGATCTAACAAAACGCTATACTAGCGCTAAAAGACACTCTAAAGACACCATAGCCTACTGGAACACTAATTACATCAGCTCTGTAACAAGAGAGGCATCCCAGACATATTATATTTGGTGCTATTTGAAAGCTTGCTTGCACACAGAGCGATACAGGTCAAAGGTCAACATTACGAGGCAGGAACGATATGTGAGATTCTCTGTACAGAGGTGTTAGGATAAGTGAGTTTAATGAGTGAGTCAATAATAAAATGAAAAGAAGATAAGACTGTTTGATTTTTAAAATAAAATAAAAAGGGAACGTATTCTTAAGTAATGTCTTAAGTGAAATATAAACAATTGTGATGCATGTCAATATCAGATCTATACACTAAAATAAAGCCAAATAAATCTTTTGTATGTTTACAATATTTAGATGTTTACTTGAATACTTGATATTGCTGTTAGACACTTAATATATAAATAAGTAATATATAAATTATGTACATTTTGTCTTTTTTTTTTTCTCGCAAACAGCTGATTGACTACACTACGCTGATACAAATACTAGGCTAACTCTAGACCTTAGAATAGCATCGATAGCACATCCTGATAGCATTACTGTTTGTTGCAATCGGATCCATCAATGATTCCTGAAGTCTGAACTGAATCCAACTCACCGTCAGCGTCCACTTCGTTGATCATGTCCTGCAGTTCGGCCTCCGTGGGGTTCTGACCGAGCGAACGCATCACTGTGCCCAGCTCTTTGGTTGTGATGGTACCGTCACCATCCTTATCAAATAAGGAGAAAGCCTCCTTAAACTCTGTAAGGAAATGGATGAAAACAACATTTAAACCTCGTATATATGCCCATTTGAAACTATTTTCAGAATGAAGCGCAGGTGTGCTGATAGTAAGCAGCTACTATGTGACTTTCATCCTCGGCACTGATGTAATTTCAGGGCATGTATACAACACAAGCATACGGATTGGCTTACCAGCAATTTGCTCCTCTGTGAGTTGGTCAGCCTGGAAATAGAGAAGAAAAAAAAGTGATTAGATAACGGATTTCATAAACATAACTCATTTTATTTTTATTGTACACTTTACTGTGGAACTGAGCAAACACTAAAGGCACAAATGTCCTGTCATCAAGAAACCCACAACCACACCCACACACCCACAGTCTAAAATATAAAAAAAAAAACAGGAATAGAAGAGCTTGACCATAACATGAATAAGAAATAAATACTGCAGCACCATAAATGCTATTCATAAAGCTTTCTTTAAAAATAAACATCTACTTCATCTGCCGTCACTTCCTGATATTGACACCCAAAGCTTCCACTTAGAAACTCAAGGTCCCAGATTAACCAATCAATTCCAGCATACAAGACAAAACACCACTTTGACCACCAATTCAAAAACTAATGGTGAATATAAATCTCCTTAAAGGCCACAACAAAAACAGTTAAATGTACTCAGAGACAAAAGTGTCTTAATGCTAATGCAACCTTTATGCCATCAAACTGAATATCGGTCAGGTCAGCCACCAGCCTCTTTGCTTTGGGTTCGTTTTTCCAGCCATCAGTTGTCTTTACATCTTGCCTGTCCATTTTTACTGGTGCTTTCCTGGGTTTGACCTCAACGTTAGGGCTTTTCAATGAGGTCAGGCCTTCCACCACTCCTCGAACCATCACCAGTCCTTCTGCCAGACACTCGGCCCGCTTGGCGTTTTGTGTGCCCTGGCGTCTGACATCCCCTAACTCAGTCCTGCACTGCTGCAGACAGTTCTTCAAATCCTGTACATCTCGCACCACGCTGTCAATGCGGCTGTTGGTGGAGTCCACCAGCATCTGCATGAATGACTTGTAGTTTCTCTCCTGTAGCTCGATCAGCTCTTTATAAAAGAACTGCTGCTGGTCAAGGAGATCGTAGACCATGGATAACGACACAGAGTTCTTCTCAGAGTAGAGGATGGGTCTCTTTGGAGGCATTCTGGTCTCTTTGAGCAGACGTTACCCGAAGCATTTAGCGGTGACTCTGGCTGATCAGGCTGAAGAACAACGGACCCCGAGAGAGATCACCTGACCCTTGAGGCCGATGTTATTGTACCAACCTCCTGGGCCGCATTGGGTATCGTACAGCAAGATATTGGGCCGTTTTTTGAGAAGCTTAATGTCAGCAGCTCACTACGGTTACAAAGCCGAGGGTCAGGGATCATTTACATTATTTGAGATTAGTCAAATGGGCGTCCCATCGGGTTACTCAAGCAAAGTATTCTGAGATAGACCGGCAGGTACACAGAGTGACAGCTAAATCAAAGAAGGGTATTAAGGCCTGTCTGTCAAAATCAAACGGCTCGTCACTTTACCTGCTCCTGTGGTCATCTCAGTTTACAGCAAGCTGTAGGTTTACATTTATATCTCTTTGACCATCTGAGTGGCATCACATCTCTGCTAATTGTGCCAACACCTCTTCGTCTGTGAACACAATGGCAGGTTTTCCTTTTCCCTGCGTGGATGCATCATCTCACCTGTCTCAATGTGCTTGTGATCAAATGCATTTTTCTCATGCGTCTCTCCCTAAGGGTCCTGTTAGCCTGAGGGTTAAGGATCCTTCAAATTCAGGTAGGGACAAACTATGACCTGGAGAGTTACAAAGGTCTCTTCCTGCCCTATTATGACTATGCTGTTGTGCAAGGGATCTCGGCACATGTTGTTCCAATTAGTGTGCTGTCCTTAACTCCCTTGAAATGTAACCTAAATATGAACATACATCCTTTACCCTTAAAACCTTGGCTAGTAAAGTCGCAATGTAACACATCTTTTATTCTATATTGTGACTTACATGAGGGTTGGAAATGATCGAAAAAAGAAAAAAGTTGCACAGGGTTCATTGGCTGTTGATCTGAATGTGAGCTTGGGGTCAATTGTAAGAAAGGGCTGGGGTTTATGAGGATGAACTGATTGAAGAAGTCCCGCATGTCACCAGAGAAGTCTATGACATTTTCACAGGAAGATCAAGTTTCTGAATAAAAAAATACCATCAACAAACTTTTGAACAAACTTATCAAAAGTTGTGATATGTGCAAGAGTGATGACTCCTCTCTATCCTTGGTTGCACCAACAGTATTCCCGCAAAGCTTGGCAAAAAAAAGCTCTGCTAGCTTTAATTAATCTTATGAGGCAATTCCTTTAAAAGTCAACATGAAGCAAAAAAATGGCTTGTAATATGGCTTGTTAAGTGAGAAAATAATGTAGGTTGATTTTGTCCATCGGAAATTGACTTTTCTTGTTTGGTAATTGCTGTGATTGTTTCCACGGTCAAATGCAAAAACAGTGCATTCGAATGTTAGGTGCGTCAGAAAGCCTTCTCAATGGCATGTGAGATGCGATGATGCAAGCTGTTTTTGTCAGCCTACCCAATTGTACCCACTAAATGTGGCACTGCTGCGTTGTTCATTCAAAACATTGCAGAAATAGAGAAGCTCAATGTAATGAAGATCTTGGTTACGTCAAAACCATAACAAGTCGTTCACCCAGAACTCTTTTTGCGTCTCGCACAAGAGGCCTGTATGTTTATAAAGCCATGTAAAGTTAAAAGAAGTTCAACTTTTAAAATACGTCTCAAGACTTTGTGGGCTTTTTTCCCCCATTCCACTGCATCTCATGGTTTTAAACGCAAAAAGTACACTGTGATCAATGCTTTGGCTCTTTGCATTAAACTGCATAAATTCTGCTATGCTGTTTTGTTTGTTTTTTCAATTTACAAAATTATATTTGATTCATAAATGCTAGTTTAAACATTATCCACTATTTTTGTTTTTACAGACATTTGTTATTTCTTTGCTTTTGCTTTGAATAAACAATTTAATGCGGTGCATTAACATTTTTTCTCAGGAAACGAAAGAAAAATGTCACAAAAAAAAAAGTAGTAATTGTCAACTTTAATTACATTTTGACTTTAATGAATAGTTAAAAAATAGTTACTGGTTTGATGGACATTATAATGTATAATATAATCCATTATAGGATTAAATATACCCAAATTAATCAGAATCAAACCAAATTCAATCAAAACTAATAAGGAAATCTGTAACAATATCCACATTTGTGTTCATCCAATAAACATTTCAACAACTTGAAGCTTTCAGCCACCAATAAAAGTGTAGAACTCTTATGCAGATTTCCCCCCAGAATATGCATATCCACAGATTCCCCATTGGCCCTGCCCATAAAGGATAATTTCTTCTCTCAAGCTGATGGGAGGGGAGAACAAGATCCTGCACCTCAATTGGAAACCTTCCAGGCTATTTGCCATCCAGCAAGGCTTCAAACATTGCACACCACTGCCAGGAATTTGGCCTGGATCTGAAACGCTGCGCTACGTTGCCTGGAATCTGGCCTTGATTTATGAGCCGCCAAGCGGCAGAAGCAGCTGAGAAAAGGCTGGCCTGGCGCTCAGGACGCCCAGTGTTTGATAATGAGTGTGGTATTGCCACTTTCACACCATGTAAATGGGAGTCCCTGAGGCCCTGAACCATCACGCCGCCACACTGATGCTCTACCGGGTCTAGTTCCAGTAACTGTCTTTATGCACAAAACAAATACCAATATTTCCACAACTTCACACACAAGACAGGAAGATGGCTTAATATAAACTCACGACCACAACTGTGAAGGCGGCTTCCTTATGAGCCACACCAACTGTGTGCCGTAAAGACAGCGAGCCCTGAATTAACCATACTTTTAAGGCTAATCTGTCAATTTTAGTTACAAGGTTTCCCAATAAATTCTTTAGGATAAGCGAGTTAGAGTTTTAATCCAGTACTGAACACTGGACAGCTGGTGAGCTCTTATACACAGTAAAAGACTGCAGTTATTGTTCTAGCATTCAAGCAGTTCAGCATGACTGTCATTTCAGAGGTACACCCCATAGAATATAAAGCAGCACGGACTGTTGCTAGAATGTTTTAAATGATGGGTGAAAAAAAAAAAAAAAACATGATTATTTTCCCCACAAGTACCCAATGAATCTAATGGCACAGTTGCATGCACAGGCAGCACAATGAAATTAGAGCTGCAACAGGGTCAGAAAGATCCTGAAGACGCAACCAGGGAGGAAACAGATACCTCAGACACCTCTCAGCAACTAACCAATCATAGTTCATCAAAGAACTAACTGAGACAATTCTCACCAAACAGCACCTAAAGATTTTTTTTTTCTTTTTTTTTTTTTAAACACTGAGCCTTCTGGCAGCATGCTGTGGAGAAGCTGAAACAGAAACATTTGTATGGACTCATTGAGTCAGTATTGACTTCTGTTGAACTCACTCGGGACATTCTTTCCATGCTTCACGAACAATGTTTGCTTTCTTGAGCTAAAATGCACCATTTGAACAAAGGTTTGTTTATTTCTCATTTGGTATACAGCCGTATGATTTATGCGCTCCATTTCGAGCTCTTATGAGAAAAAAAAAATAGTGTACACAAAGTCAAGAGCACAGATTACAAAAAGACCTGTTGCATTAAGTTAATACAGCACAAAATGAATCAAATATGTTAGTGCCAAGTTCTGCCAACCAATGAATAAAGCCAATGTGCAATTCTAACCCGGCTTATTTTGACAGATCTGAAAGTTATGCAAACTTTAATAATAAAAAGCTCAAAAAAAAAGGAGTTGAGATAAATAACAAGGTCACATATGCATGTCATAATGCCTTATCTTAAAAAATGAAACTATGACCATCTACAGCCAACACACCTTCTGCTAAATAGATCTCATTCATTTCATTACACTGAACATTTAAAGAAATATTTCAACCAAATATTGAACTTTTGAAATCATTTATGACGATTCTTCCTTCTGTGGAACACAATAGGAGATGTTGACAGTCCCAGTCACCGTTCACTTTCATTGCATCTTTTTCAACACGATGAAAGTGAATGGCCACGGAGCCAGTCATTCTAACATCTTTTGCGCTACAGGTAAGAGATAAAATCATACGGGTTTGCATTGTAACGACATAAAGGCGAGTAAATGATGATTTAATTTACATTTTTTAGGAGAATTAATCCTTTAAGGTCTTTCCATGCTCTCTATTAAGACTGGCCTGATTTGTCCACGCGCTGTCAATTATGTCTATAGCAAAAATCATTTGCAAAAGCAAAGCAAATATTGTCTCATACACGGCAAATATGAAGGCAAACACAATGTGTTTTTATTTAATAGGAGATGAGCATTGATCATATCATGTCTGCTGCTGTCTAGCACATCACACCATAATAAAACGCATATGTCACATTTCCTGCCGCACTATGACATCAATAACACTGCAACACGTTCAAAATAATAAACGGACGCAACCATCTCTTGCGAAGTGCATTGAAATACAGAGCAGATTCTAATGCATATGAAATTAAATTTGCTGTTGCACGAGCGCAAAACGCAGCAGTGGCAAGCAAGCAGGTGGTTAGTCGTATCTGCATATTAATCGCTAAGCGTTAAACACATGAACGATTAACACCGTTTCATAAACGATTAGTGTATGATAAAAGCTTATACGTACCATATCTGAGGTTGGAGAGTAGGCAAGGTTTGTAAATCTACACTAGACTGCAGCGATGCTCCGCTCTCAGTTGAAAGCTCCACCGTGCGACTGTCGCTCGCTGAGTATTGAAGGTGATCCGGTTCTATATACATCTGTGTATTCCTCCGCCGTACGGACCCCTATCACTCACTTCCGCATAGTGCAGTCACAATCCCCGCCCATCTAATTATCATAACCACCTCAGTCCCGAGAAGGGAAAATGTCTAGTTATAAGAAGAAAAGTCTTCTTGTGAAACGCAATAATTCTATTTGGAGAAATGTATTATATACACCGGTATTTTAGTACATGAAATCTGACATTTTCTGGTAGGTCTATATGAAAATGTCATGAGAGTTTCAGCACTGTTACAAGAAAACAAACAGCATATTTACATTCTTCTGCATGTATAGGCCTAACACTGTTATTGTATTTAGTAGCCTATAATAAGTAATATGAACACTGCGGGAAAGAAATATTCACATACACTTCATTGTTGTAGTAACAATGCACAAAGATATTTTGATAAAGTACCCATACTTCTCACAGCGTGTCTAAAATCTAAAGTAATTAGTCTTAATTAAGTAATTGGTCTCTTAATTAATTTATTAATTTAAACAATTCCCAGTGAACAGTTTGCCTACATTTGAAAACGAAATGTTCATTGATAAGTAGTACATAAAACATGAAAATAATTATAGGTTATATTAATATAATATTATAATTATTGTTTTAACTTTATTTCTGTTCTTCATCACACCATAGCGTGTTTTTGAATACATTTAGGAATATAGGAGACGACTTAAAAAGTCACTTATTAATTAAAAATCACAGATTCTATATATAAAAAATAAGGACATATCGACAACCTGTAAAAGTAATTTATTATGGCCACATTACTATAAATAATCTAAGAACTCTTTACATCTTGAGGGACTACTTCTCAAAAAGGCACTAGTTTCTTTCGTCGGAATATTACTTGCATCAAGTTCAGTGCCTTTGTTGACGCTGGAGAGATTTCGACTCAGCATGTCACAGCTTTTATGATTGGCCAGCTGAGACCCGCAATCCGCTCGTGACTGTAACAGAGTCTCTGATTGGTTACGTTAGACCTGCAATGCGTCAAGCCATTGCGCTCTGTGTGTCCCGGATCACGCAGCACTGGAACCGGCGGGCCAACAAACCCTTCGGTTAGACAAGACAGGGCTGATTCAATTTCTCTCCCGGGATCAGATCTCATATTATATACTCACCGTGAGCCTTCTTTACTTCAAGAAAGTTAAGGTTTAATTGAGTTTTCCCAAGAAAGCTGTGTTAAACACAGACTGCTCCTCTTTGTACAAAAAACAATTTGGACAATAAATAATACTGGATGAAATTAAGGTTGCGACAACGGAAATAAATACATGTATCTATCCGTTATGGAATGAAAGAATAACACTTATTAGGAGGACCAAACATTTGCTAACTAAATGCAAAAAACTGTTACTATAATAAACAAACTTCTGTTCTTATATTTAACGGTAAAACAAAAGTGCATAAAATTTCCTAATCGCCATGGAAAACATTTCCCCAAAATTCATTATCAGAAATCTTAAAGGGACCCGATTTTTTATTCATTTTTTCTCATTGATTAATTGAACCCAGAACCGTGTCTTTCGAACGTAATTTGGATGAATGTGATGAATGATATTAAGATTATTGGATTTGGGTGATTTTAACTGACAAGGAGGAGTTTACTTTAATAGCAGAAATGTTACAAAATAATCAAACTGGAAATATGTTTACGACTTAATATGACTTCATGTGAAATATGACTTATATTGTGTGACATTTTTACCAACACGCGCAAGAAATAGACTTGGCATTTATGGATAGCATTTTATTAAAACATGCAAAAAATATTAACTTTAGTATTGTTTGCTAATTGAATAATTGTAATATATATATATTTATATATATTGTATATATATATATATATGTGTGTGTGTATATATATATTTTTTCTTTATTTTTGCTCTAAATGAGATGAATCAAGGCTGCAAGTATGTTGTAATAATGTCATGACATAAAATAATTGCTGAATAATTTATATTGTTCGAAAGAACCGATTCGCATAAATGAGTCGGACTTCTCATCACTGCATGTGTTCCTGCTAGGTCGCAGACGGATGACGCAATCGGCGCGCGTCTGTTTTGAACTGAGTGAAACAACATGGCTCTGTTTCCGTCCTGCGCTGGACTGTCAGCCATTAACAGCTCTGCTGAGGATAGAGGTAAGCTCTCTGACCTGCTTCAAGTCTTCATACAAGATTAGGTCAGGTGCACTTGATGGTGCATTATTGAAAGATAACCTGTAAACGAAACAACATTTGTGCAGATTATTCTACAACTGCTGCTTGATATACTATAACAGTATGCAACTGCATTGCAATTGATCAACAGTAATAATATTTAGTAGCCTTTATATTATATTTTAAGTATAGAATCATCTGTAGTAGTATTATTTCCTCTAGATCAGCGATTTATGGTGAAACTTTTGGAATATACTGCATTGCACATCTTTACTCCTCAGTACGGTGTCACTTAGAATATTATAAAATGTAAATCATTTCAAGCATAAAAACATCTATCATTTTAAGATTAAAACTGTCTACTGTTTTATTTTAGCAGTTAATTTTTCTGAAAACAATTTTGCCTGTGCAAAAGAGCCTTCATGTCTCAGTGATATGGCAGCCAGGGTACATTATACCAATGTAAGTGTATGGGGTATTTCACGTTTTATTGATTTCCAGGCAAAAACACACCTGTTATCACGAAGTCGCATGATTTAATGTGTCATTCATATCCATACACAAACATTCTGGACAAGTTACACGGCAAAGTTTAATGCATAGGGTTTGTTCAAAGTGAGCAATAGATATAGCACATATTCTGCACAAACAAATGATCTTGTATGCTAAAAACTGGCTATAGTTCAACACAATGTAATCAGTCAGCCATTCTGTATGAGTGGTTCCTTTGAGCGGTTAGCTAGATGAAGATGCATATCCCAACTAATCAATATCAAATTATTGGGAAAGGACCGTTCTCACATTGAGTACAGTAGAAAAGAACAAACTGCTCTTGCATGCAGATCACCTTTGCTGCCGTGGGGGATTTGTGCAGAATATCGTCCAGGTCAGCAATGCATCTGGCTCTTTCCCAGGTTGTCCACAGAGTAACAGATAGCATCTTGCTTCTGTCCTTCTCTCTGCTTAAGGGAATCAACTCTCTTTAACTGACAGTTTTTGTGTGTGTGTGAATCACATCAGATGCACTCCTCTGAGGTTTCGCTTCATTTGGACAGGCTGTCTGTCATGATTGACTGATTTATTCAGTTCTTAAGAGGCCGGCAGAACTAATTTGGTTTGACTTGTTTCTTTTCTCAGCTCCAGCAGATCTGGAATGGCTGAGTAATCAGAGCTTCAACAGAGAAGATGCTTTGAAGACTCACCAGCGTGCCACAGACAGAGTGCAAGCAGAGGAACTAGCAGGCACAAGGTCATCTGATCCTTGCGCAGTGCAGTTATTGACTCAATAAATTCACTTTATCACCTGTGTGGAACTTAATGTGTGATTTAAAAAACCCTCATAATAGATTACAAAAGGGGATATGTCAGTTATTTGATTTCAAAGTAAATCTTGTTCAAATAAAATATGCATTCAACAAAAATACAATTTTAATTTAACTTCAACTAAAGCTGAAGCTTAGCTAAATATTTCATTGTCCTTCCCACATTAAAATGTCATGCACAAGTATAGTAATCTGTACATATATAATGTTTCTTGTAATGGCTATTACAATAACCATGTATTATGTACAGTAATATAATACTATATGCCTGTTATAGACCAGGCTTGAAATGTACACATACACGCATTTAAACACACTATTGTATTAACTTTCTTGTTAAAAATTTCTGTTTATCAGAGAGGATAACTTTCTTTTTTTTTATGTCTCTTCAGTGAGCAGAAGCGGACAGAGAGAGAAGATAGCCATGGCAGATCGAAGAAGAGAAAGAAAAAGAAGAAGAAAAAACACAAGAAGAGGAGCAGAGATAATTCTGAGAGCAGTGGTTCTGAATCCGACACCATTTACCCCAGCGACCTGTTAAAAAAGGACAATGCCGACAGGTGTGTTCATAGAAAAATCCTGAGCAAAATTCTGTCATGTACTCACCTTACTTTCTTACATTAAACATTAAAGTAGACGTTTAGCAGAATGAATATGCAGCTCTTTTCTAGACAACAGAAGCAGGATGTGTGTCTTTTTGTGCAAAATATTAGCCAATTCCCTTCAAAGGTTGTTCAGTTTGCATTGTTTTAGAACTTTGCAGTATACAAAACTTCAACCACATTTCTAGTGTCTATTCAAGACACTTTTAACCCTGAATTTGTAATTATTTGTGTGTGTGTGTGTGTTTTTTTAATGTCCTTGTCTTTCATCCTCTTGGCTGCAGAGAGGAAGCTCAGGTTCGGATGAGCGAGACCTTTATGTGGCTGGATGACCTCCAGACCCCCACTGACTCCCCCTTCTGTATCGACAGGAGAGCTGACCGTGCCAACTGGGAATACAAATCCCTTTATAGAGGAGACATAGCCAGGTAACCTTACTCACCATCTCTGTGTGTCTGTCTGTCTCACACATAGATGCTCTCCTCTTTCATTCTTTCTGTTTGGTGGCAGCAGCAGGTGCCAAACTCTCCATAATCCAGGGAAGCACTATAAAAAGTATGCACTATAAGTATGCATTATTCTTTTTTTTTCTCTGCAATTTCACCAATTAACAAACTTTAAACAAAAATGAAACTTTGTTCTGTAGATCATTTCTGTCTACATTTTTTAAATGTGATATTTGCAAGAAAAAAATATCTAC
Organism: Scardinius erythrophthalmus; assembly: GCF_964197995.2. Taxonomy (NCBI): domain Eukaryota; kingdom Metazoa; phylum Chordata; class Actinopteri; order Cypriniformes; family Leuciscidae; genus Scardinius; species Scardinius erythrophthalmus. The sequence continues at coordinate 15,531,205 of NC_138239.1, read as the reverse complement.
ATGTGGACAAGAAACTTTTCTTGTATACGCGCAAGTTTCTTGCGTGCATGGCATGCAAAAGGGATTTTCCTGCGAATATCTGCTAAATTGAATTGTGTATTTTTTTTTAAAGTTATTTTGTAATTAAGATCTAAGTTTGAGTACATGCAGTGTGTTTACATTCACATCTTACACCAATAATGCTTAATAACTTGCTATGTGTGAGGTTATGTAAACATCTTTAACAGTTTTATTAATGGCTTGAGTAAAACCTAGATTTTTTATATTTTACATTTGTTCATTTAGTTGACTCTTTTATCAAAAGCGATTTACAATTAAGGAATTCAACAAGTGATTCATCTTAAAGAGGCGATAAACATATGCCCCTGGTTTCACAGACAAGGCTTAAGCTAGTCCCAGACTAAAATGTTTGAGTTGTTTTAACTGAAAGTAACTTGCACTGGCATATCTTAAAGGGAACCTATTAAGCAAAATTCACTTTTATAAAGTGTTTGAACACCGATGTGTGTGAGAACAATCAGCCTATAATGGTAAAAAATCCACTCACTATTTTTTATTCCCATAATGTCTGGGGCAAAGAGGCATTACAAGAGTATGTTTTGGGATGTACCAACGCTCACATAAGAGTCTCCATAGACCCGCCATCTGAATCACTGAGGACATTGTGGTTCAATTGAATTTTTGAATGAAATGTCCCGAAGAAAATCAGTACAGTCTTATACATTTGCGCCAATCATTTTGTGCCGGACTGCTTCACAAACGAGGGTCTTTTCAACGCTGGTTTAAAAAAAAAAATTATTCTGAAAGATGGGCCAATGCCAACACTTCATGTGCAAGCTCTGGTTCGAACATATAAGGCTGAACACTGTTACTGACAGTTTCTGACATTTTCAGTGCATGAGATTGTCCTGTTTTATTGTTGAGCAATAAAATGCGGAGCATGAGCTCTTGAAGCCCCGCCCTCGTCTTGAAAGGGTGCTGGGAGCACTAGCTCATTTGCATTTAACACATAAACAGTTTTTGCTCACACCCTAAAAGTGGCAATTTTAACATGCTATAAAAAAAGATATGTGGGGACATCAGAGACTTATTTTTTATTTTGTAAAAAGGGGCAAAATATGTCACTGCCATTGTTTTTTCTCAAGATGCACATCAGTAATGTTTTTTTCTAAGGCACGTTTATAAAAGCTATAACCTAATTGAACTAAGGCATAATACTGGCTTAATCTAAGCAAGTTAGATTAAGAAGTTAAATGCCATTTTCTTGCATTTTTTTATAGGTTTTGATAGTTATCAATGTAAATGCACTCACTGCAGCTGTAGTTAAAGTTCGGCGCCCCTGCTCTTCGTAAGTGTCATTCTGGATATTATTTACTCCAGTGTTCTGGCACTGCTGGCTTTAGTGCAGGGTTTATTAGCTGCTCAGAGGCAACAAATCTCACGCCTGGCAGTTCTCCAGCTTCTATCAGCTTTAATCTGGTGTCAAAGCTGCCATCTGTAACTTAAGAGACTACAATCAATACTCACATTCTCTCTCATCGCCCCTCTCTCCCGACACCCCCCTCTCATACAGATGCCCCCATACACACTGCTCTAAAGCTGATCGGTATCATGCACAAAGAGATGTTTTACCGAGGTGCACCCCAGCACTCTTTTCTTGAGAAGGTCAAGTGCTGCTTCGAAGAGGATATCCTAGATATCCCTAGTCTTCGATCTCTTTCCTTCACATTCTCAAGTTATCTTATACTCCCTCAGTCACCTGCCAACTCCTGTTTTTACTTTGTCCTTCATCTGTCAGCAGGCCCAGATGGAATCTAAATCTTTCTTCATGTTTTCAGCACTGATTTTGGGGGGAGAGCGTAGAGGTTCTCCACCAATTTAATTCAAACTTGTCACTTTTTCTTCTGCTTTTCAGGTATAAGAGGAAGGGAGACTCATGCCTAGGTTTGGACTTTAGGATGCAGGATGTAAACTGGGCCGACAGAGGCCCAGAAAAGAAGCGGGTGGTCAAGAAACCTGAGCGCTATTTCTGTCCTTCCACCCTTCAGCGGCTCCGGTCAGATAGTCTGCCGGCTTTGCCCAGACTCTCTGAGGGCAGTGCCGCCACCTCTGATTCCTACATCAAGCTCCCAGCCTGCACTGAAGAGCAGGGCTCTTCCACCCAGGCACCTGTATCATGGGTCAATCCGCTCGGCATCTATGACCCTGGAACCTCTCTGTGGTTGGAGGGCAAGGGTCAACCGGAGGGCAAGGGTCAAACGGAAGTCAAGGGAGATCAGCAGGGCGTTAAGGTTCAAGGAAGCAGCAGCACCCTTCTGAGCGCACGGGTGGAGGAGTTTAACAGGAAGCTACGGGAGAATCCTACAGACATCCAGATGTGGCTGGACTTCGTACACTTCCAGGTAGGCCTCCAGAGATGAAATGGACCACTTTAATAGTTTGCTTTATACCTATCTTACAAGTCTCTCTTTTTGTCTCTGATCAGGATGAGCTGGCCTTCGGTTCTGGGTCTTTCTACGCTGACAGTGACGGCGACTGTGACATGAGAAAGATGTCTCTTCGTGCTGTGCTGGAGAAGAAGCTGTCCATAGTGGACAGGGCGGTGGAAAGTAACCCTGCCAACGTGGACCTGAAACTGGAGAAACTCTGCTTGTGCAAGGAACTATGGGAGCCTGCCGTCCTGCAGAAAGAGTGGAAGAAACTAGTGTTTGTCCATCCAAACAGTGCCCCTTTATGGAGGAAGTACCTCCTCTTCACACAGAGTCATTTCAGCACTTTCTCAGTGTCAAAGGTCAACGGCGTATTCGGAAAATGTCTGAGCACGCTCAGTGCAGTCCAGGATGGCAGTATGGTGTCTCACCCTCCACTTCCAGGCACACAGGAAGGCCTCTTGGGTACAGTGATATTTTTTACTTGTCAATTGTAGATACTTGCCAAATGTATTATTTTTGGACTGTCCAGATTTTCCACCACGGTCTTCCTAATGTCTCCTTAGTGTCCTCAGATCATTTTTGCATCGTCATAGTTTGGGTTTTATTTCTTTTGCATCTGTGGTGTTGTTGTTTTTTCTCCCTCCCCTCATGTTGCTGTGACAGCAGTTGGGTGGAAACTGTAAACTTGTTTTGATTACATGCATAAATATTTGTAGAGTTAAGCAGCTCATGTACAATTTGTGCAAATGTACATTTTGGTGTGTGTGTGTGTGTGTGTGTGTGTGTGTGTGTGTGTGTGTGTGTGTATATAAATATTTGTAAAGTTAAGCAGCTCATGTACCATTTGTTCAAGTGTACATTTTGGTGTGTGTGTGTGTGTGTGGGGCAGGGATTGACTGGCGGGCAACAGTAAAAGGTGATGATGTTGTGTTTTTGATGTGGACTGACATGTTGTTTGTCAGCTAGTTTAGAGGGTGTATTGTGTGGGTCTGTTTAGAGAGAGACAGACAGTGAGTCATAACACAAACATCACTGTCCTGGGTTTCCCCGCACTGGGATTCGCCGAAATTAACAGCCATTAAAATCAATGTGTGTGTGTGTGTGTGTGTGTGTGTGTGTGTGTGTGTGTGTGTGTGTGTGTGTGTGTGTGTGTGTGTGGATGGATGATCAGATTTTGAGCCAGACCCCTTGCTGTTCTGTGCTCTCTATCACTGGATTCTCAATTAGCCTAATTAAACAATTACCTCGATAGGTCGGGTCAATGTGCAGCCTTTATCTGGATCAGCACTCCCAGGGCCCACGTTTGCTGAGCTGAAATTTACACTCATACTATGCAATTAATTTTACACAGATAGATTGGACCTGACTGATTATGAGGTCTAATGTCTATAGTGCAATACAGATAAAGGTCTGACATTGTTATTGTAATGTGAGGGGCCAATGTTGAATACTAAGAGCACATCTGAGGTTCTGAAATTAGAAATCCTTTCTAAGTTTCCTGGGTAAAAAAAAAATATATATATAATCATACAGGTTTGGAACAGCATTAGGGTGAGTGAAAGATTATGTTTGGGTAAATTATTCCTCTAAGGGAACAGCTCCGTGACTGTGCTTCCCTCTTGTGTTCAGAAGTGGCAGTGCAGTATTAAGTATTTCAGTGTTGTTATTTCAGGTATATATTTAATATCCATGATCAGAATTCAAGTGAAACAAAGTATTCTCTCTTTTCTGGCAGATATCTTCCTACAGCAGTGCCATTTCCTGCGGCAAGCAGGTCACACAGAGAAAGCTGTGTGTCTCTTCCAAGCCCTGCTGGACTTCACTTTCTTCAAGCCAGACAGTGTGAAAGATCTGCCCACTAGACAGCAGGTATACAAACACATACAAAAGCATTAAAACCCTGTTGTGAAAGTTGCATCCTTTAATTAATTTCCTTTGAAGCACTGTCGCTACAGCCATACAACTTAAGATGAACGTCTTTGGCATTCTGTTTCATTCGATTGCACTCTGTCTCATTGTTTATGAACGCATCTTATGTCAGCACCCCCTAAGAAATGTGTCCTGTTGGGGTCAGGTTGAGCCCGAAACCAATGGAATTATACTGGTCTTCCTTAAAACAGTCCATTTAAGATAAACAAAATAAAAATATTTAATAATTTAAAAGTATATACAACCGAGACATAACTATATATACTGTATTGTACAGGAAGAGGTGTTAATGTGAAACTGTGGTTGTTCTGGCCTCTTCGTTTCGGTCACAGGATTTGCTGAAGAGGCATATTCACATGCACTGTTGCTTTTTAAAACAAACTTTTTCTTTAACAGCAGAAATATCTTTCCTGTCTACAGCCACATACACATTCTGCTGAGCAAGACCTAAAGAGTCCTAGAAAGTCCGATCACGCCCTGTCCAAGACACTTTCAACATGAACTTGATAGGCTCAGAAGCTGATTGTTGGTGATTTATTAAAAACCTGATATGCATTTCAGTCTGTGATTGATTGCTCAAATTATACCCACCTCACATTCTTACTCATGGTAAATAACCGTGAACCTTTTGTTTCTTTGCATTTCTTATCCTTAAATTTTAGGAGATATCAATTAGTGACATGCACATCACTGTTGCATTAATCATCCTGTCATCCTGCGATTGGCTTACCACTCCTGGTGTCTTTCTCTGATTGGCTGAGCAAGTTCTTGGTGCTGGTTGAGTTTGGTACTGCAGTATGAGGTAGTTTTGGCACTTAGGCCTGGTTTCACAGACAGCTTAGATTAAGTCAGTATTAGGCCTTAGTTTAATTAGGACATTTAAGTAGCTTTTATAAACATGCCTTTAAAAATACGTTACTAGTGTGCATCTTGAGACAAAACAATGGCACTGACATGTTTTAAGATATGTCAGTGTAAGTTACTTTCAGTTAAAACAGCTCAAACATTCATTTTAGTCTGGGACTAGCTTAAAGGGTTAGTTCACCCTAAAATGAGAATTCTGTCATTAATTGCACATCCTCATGTCATTCCAAACCCGTAAGAACACAAATTAAGATATTTTTGATGAAATTTCTGAACCACCCATAGGCAGCAATATCTTAATATCCGAAGATGAACGAAGGTCTTAGGGGTTTGGAACGATATGAGGGTGAGTAATTAATGACACATTTCATTTTGGGTGAACTAACCCTTTAAGCCTTGTCTGTGAAACCGGGGGATAGTGTGATAACTGCAAATTAAATGACACTTTTATGTGAATGAGAGTCGTACCGTGATTCTACAAATGGATTGCTCAGTGAAAACCAGGAAATATCAGTATTTTAAAACCCAAGACTGAAAAAGGCATGAACCCTATTATGGCAAATTTAGATTTTCTATATATGCTTAGCTCTAAATATTTCATAAAGAAAGGGTATAAATTCTATAAAAACAGTTTAAAAAAAAAAAATCATGAATGAATGGAAAATTCATGAAAATCTATATGTGTGGGAAATTTGATGGATTGTTAGCTTTTATTTGTTGTTCTACTTGTGTTTTTTAGGACATTTATAATCTTTTCTATTTCTTTGTGTGTCCAGGTGGAATTTTTTGAGCCATTTTGGGACAGTGGAGAGCCCAGGATAGGGGAGCGGGGGGCTCGGGGATGGAATGCTTGGATGCTTCAGCAGGAGAGAGGAGGATGGGTGATTCCACCTGAGCCAGGTGTTCTAACCAAACACAGTACACACACACAGATGGAGATAATTGCCAGTGTACTATATAATGTAGCTGCTGGTTCAGCATCTGGTTCAAAGGCATTTTTAAGTTTGGTATTTCTGACTACACGGACAGCAATAGCGAATGCTTGTCATATCATGGAATAAAGATAAAAACATAAGTAGTTGTCAACACAAGTTTTTTTCAGAACTGATGCACAATTACAAGACAAAGTGTTTTTATTGATTCTGAGAGCTACCATTACAGTGAACTCTATGGCTTGCAGATGATGAAGATGAAGAAGAGCAGGAGGACTCCGAGATCAAAGACAAGACCAGGCCTAAATGGAAGATCTGGTTAGATGTAGAGACGTCCCGTGAGGCAAACAACTGGTTGCCATGGAGACCAGATAAAACCAAGGGCCAATCAGAAGAGGACTGCGAGGACCCCGACAGGCAGGTGCGACTTTTGTTGACAACCTGATGAGTTAGCCCATATTAAATCTGCTGATGTTTTTGCATTTTTGTTGAGGGAAATTTCTGCAAAATGGATTTATATGCTCAACAATATTTTTTTTGTGTAATGCAGTTAATATTAGCCAAAATATTTGCAAGATGTTATGAATGTTCTAATTGTGCATAAACTCTCTCTGTCCATGCAGGTATTGTTTGATGATATCGGCCCATCTTTGATTCGTGTGGACAGGCCAGATCTCCAGCTGCAGGTGATCCTGTCATTCCTGCAGTTCCTAGGTCTGCCTGGACCTTCAGAAAAGTTTTCTACAACCTCTTCCTCAAACATTCTACTGGACGATCTCGCCTTCCTTGAAGAGGGCCCAGACCAGGAGCGACCTCTGACCTCTTATGACCTCCCAATGGCTGGGATCTGTGCAGTGGGTCACATGACATTTCTGAGTGATGGCAAGAGGCAGGCAGGGCTGTGTAAGGCAGGAGAGGAATTTCTCCAGAACGTTCTACAGCAAGCTCTCCCGCTCGTTTCCGCACAGGATCAAGCTGCTATTACTCTCTGCTGGCTGCAGTACGAGAAACTCAAGGTCTGTGTGTGTGAGAAAGAAAAAACGATAAACCATAATTTCTGCATTCATAGATATTTCTCATTATACAATCTCAGAAAGAATTGACAGTCATATTACATGCAAAATCAATAAAAAAACAATACATTTTAACATTATTTTCATAATAATTATTATCATTATAATTTTTTATCATAATTATAAAAAATCATGACAATTAAAAAAACCTATAATATATGTTATCATAATCATGTGATTCATTTGAATTATATGAATATGAATTAGTTCTGTCAATCGATTTAAAACAAACAAACAAATTAATCGCACATTTTTCTGTAATTAATCGCGATTAATCACACATAACATTAAAGTTTTTAATATATTGTAATAGTTTCACATTGAATCTCCAAAATAACAACATAAAGACAGTATATTTTAAATATTTGTTTAATGGCATCTTTTTACTAAGCACTGTGAATGAAGGCCAGTATCACTGTCTATATTTATTAAAGCCATTAATTATTGCCATTCAACATTACAGTATAATTGAAAGCAAACAATTTTAACATTTAATAGGCTTTAAAAATATAATTTTATATACTTTTAATTTAAGTGAACTTTATTGTGCCAATAAATGTCATATTTAGCTGTGCCTTTAATATATCAGGGATCAATGCTAAGGTTTTTTTTTTTTTACTGGCCCACTCAGCCCTGTTCATATTTTACCTGACTTGCTAAAATGCACAAAAAACGTACAGGTTTATTAGGCTGCTTTCACTTTAAGACCTGACGCAGATAGGGTTGGTTATCGAGACCTGGTTCCAAAATTCCCAAAACTGGAGATTCGATAAGACGTGCGCATTTTGATTCCTCTTATCGATTCCTTTGTGTACATTTTAATATGACTTAAACCGTTCAAGTGCAAGAAGACCTGCACGCTGTTTTCTGTGCTGCACACAGATCCAAAGTGCATGCTTAGAAAGTGATTTTAAACCATTGAAGCACAAGGAGACGTTTTCTGTGCTTTACACCCATCCAAAACGAGCACACAGAAAGCCGCCTCTCATACTGTATAACCGTGTTCTCTTCCATGTCTTTTTGCAATTGAACGGACAAATACACACAAAAATATGTCAAAATATCCTAAACACTGATGGTTATTTCTTAAGTGAACGTAAACGGTTTACAAAGAAAATGCATGTGTAACAGTATATTGGATCCATGCAGCTCTTAAAGTGACGGCAGCAAAATATTTCTGCTGTAGTCTCTATAATAACATTAATCAAACAACAAAAGACAAAAAATTCACTCGCTATTCCTGACTGACAAACCAAAGACAAAAGTTCTGTGTGTCAGTATTCTTTAGCCTGTTGATTTTTGTTCATGGTATTCAGCTACAATGAAATGTTTTGCAATAAGACTTCTAAGATCTAAGTTTTTGTTTTTTACCTTACTGGAATCAAAATTAGGAATCGATAAGAACTGAAATCGATATGCAGAATCAGAATCGTTAAAATACCCAAATGATACCCAACCCTAGGCACAGATGATGTGGATCTGACACGCATCCCATTTTCTCACAACTCTTTACATTAATTCAACACTTTTTAACTAATTTAAGACTGTGCTTACAAGGATACTGGACAAAACGGGAATTTTTACATAATTTTGTGTTTTTGTCCGTTCAAGCACGAAAGAGAACTCGATGCGGCACTGGCGCTCTGTCTGAAGCTGCATTTTGTACGTTCATTTCAGGTGTTTGTTCACAGAGAACCGCTTCACAGACAGCAAGCCAGTACAGATTTTTGCGTTTTATCATGTTTGAATGGTTTAATAGCACTTGGATGAATGATAGTGTGGTCATAAAAACGGATGCTGCGTTAAATATTTTTAACACATTAAACTGAAAAAAAGTATCGCATGCGTTAACACGTTAACTTTGACAGCCCTAATATAGTAATTTTACGGCTCTGACATTTTTTAACAATTATTGTGAAATTCGTCGTAATTTGTACTTCTTTAATTCCATGTTTGCATCATTCTGTAACCTTCTTCATTGCTTTTCTGTTGTAGGTGCTGAGATGTTTACGCAGTGGAAATAAAAGGCAACTGAAGTCTCAGGGAAAGCGTAGTAAACGACTAGCGAAACGGCTGCTAAAACAGCCCGATAACAGGGGAAGTCTGGCACTTTGGAGAGAGTATGCCTATCTAGAGTGGCTTCTGGGTAACCTGGAAGAGGCGCGCAACGTATTTGACACTGCCTTGGGCATGGGTGTATCTAGAGGTCTTAATGACCCTGTTCTCTGCAACCTCTGCTTTCTCTATGCCCAGTTAGAGGTAGAGCAGGCCTTAAGTGGTGGGACAGTCTCCACTTCCTCCAAAGCCGTCTACATTCTCACTAAATTAGCCGAGGGTGCTGCTTACACTCCTTTCCCTGGCCAGATCAACCCGGTGGCCATATTGAAGGCCAGGAAGGCCTATGAGCAGGCCCTGTTGAGCTTTTTACCTGAGCAGAGCACAGACAGCGATGCTGGAGCTCCAAAGAAACGCCGCAGGACATCCAGCCTGGTTGGATGCTTCGGGCTTTTTCAGTACCTGACAATGGGGATAGATGCAGCTGATGCCGTATACAGTCATGCCATCCAAAAACTGATTCCCACCAACTTGAATTCAGAAGTGACAGATGATTCTCTGAGGAGATGCAAGGTCTTTGCAGACTGGGAGTCTGTTGCTGTCCAGCATGCAGCACTGCTACGCCACCACACCAACACCAATGTGTTTCCTCTTTCCCGGCTAAGACTGGCACTTACAGATGCCATCTCCTTACTGCCCTCCAGCGCCTTGTTATGGCATCTCTACCTGCAAACAGAGAACCGCTTTCACAGCGCAGGCCGTGCCCGAAGGTTTTTCCACAGTGTGGCAAAGAAAACTGACAGTGTTGTGCCTTATCTATTCGCCATCACTGCAGAACAACGACTCAAACAGCTTCTGGACTCTGTGCAGAGGTGAGGAAAAAATGAGTTCTCGTGAGCTTTTTTGTTTTCTTGTCATTTCGGTTTAGGTTTTGTTTTCTTGTTTCATATTTTGGTTGGGTTTGGATTGGTCTTGATTTTGTTTGGTGTTGTGTTGCATAGTTAGTGCGTGAACACAAACACTTCTGCCGCTGCCCAATTTAACACATCGTAGCTAATGTGTCGAAATGGATTTCAAAATGTGACACAAGTGTGTTGCATTCTGAGTGTTGCAGCAAGGGCCGCTATAGCAGCCTTTTTTACATTTTTTCCTACAGTCAGTGATCTCATTCAGGTCACCCTACCGCCATTGTGGAGGAGCAGTTGGTAGAGATTCTCACAGAGCCAATTAGTTCAAGTTAGTTAGCCAACTACCTGATTAATAACAATCTGTGGCCGGTTGCATAAACTGCTTAGACTAGTTTTAAACGTTTTTTTTCTTCAAGTCTGGTCCTAACTTTTTTTAAATCAGTTACTTAAAAAAGGTAGTTTGGTCTACTTCAAATTGAAAAAGTAAGGTTGATTTCCCCTTGACTAGCTGCTTGTTGGTCTATCTAGTTCTTAAGAAACAGTCTTAACATAGTGGCTCAGATTATACCACTGGCCCCTGGTTTATTAGCACAAGCTGTTTTCTTTTTTTAAACAAAGGTCTCGTCATCCTGGAGAAGCTCTCCCCGGCCAGCCCGTGATTGGTCTTAGCAACCGTATCCGCTGTCTGTTTGAAACTGCTACAGCAACAGAACACGGGGCCCATTGTCCTCTGCTGTGGAGAATGTATCTGAACTTCATGGTAAAGTTGTAAACAAGCTACAATTTAGAAATGTTTAGAAATACCCAGCAATAACCAGCTGATGCCCTGTGTGTTTTCTACAGGTATGTGATGGGACTGCAGAGAGTGGCAGTGGAATCTTCTACAAGGCTCTACAGGAAGTGCCCTGGGTAAAGGTGAGGTTCACTAGACTCACACACAGGTGTTACTGTGACAATGTCTCCACACTTAACACGTTTATTTTCAGCCTCTCAATGTGTATGTTACAGTTTAAGTGCATGTGTGTATGTCTGCAGGGCTTGTACATGGATGCCGTGCAGTTGTTTCCTGAACGTGTGCAAGAGTTTTTAGATCTTATGACTGAGAAGGAGTTGCGTCTGAGAGTGCCCATGGAGGAGGTGGACATCTTGCTGGAGGAGTAGCCATCCAAACCCTTACCACAATACACTAGAAATCAGTAACCTCTGACCACCAACCAACAGAGACTTAATCTCTGAAAAAAATACAGATTTTATTTATTTTTATGCATTGTTGAATGTATTTTTCCATGATTTTGGGAATAAATGATTACATTTTAAATTACGTTTTCTGTCTTCTTTTAAATGGAATGTGTGTGTGGGAGTTTATCATGGTTTGTTTGTAGTGTGTTTCAGCTAGCTGAGTGACCTGGTTGGTTCTAGAATTAAAGTTTCAAGCCAGCTATAATCAGCAGACTGTTTTGGCCAGCAGAGGGCATCAATACCTTCTGTCTGTCCTGTGTCCTGGATCTGACCCACAAATTTACAACCTCAGATTAGGATTATCTTGAAATACCAAGAGGTTGTTGCAGTGCTTTAAATTGATCTTTAGACTGCAACTTTCTTTTCATCTCCCCATGCTAGCTGCTGGAAGTGCTGGATTTGAACCTGAAATTTAAGATGTGGATTTAACTGATATAAATTGTTGGTGATAGGAAGAAACTTGGGTTTTATAATGCTTATTGCATTACATTTTTCATCCAAAATGTCCAAACATTCAGTATTTTTGTCACTGTAATGTTTGGGTTTGCTATGAGTCTCAAAAGTATGAGATTGGAACTGATGTCATAACATCTTAAGTGTTACCCAGCAGCACCTTTGGGGGTGGAAAAGTACAAAAGTTTCTTCACAGCTAATTCTTTTCATTTCACTGTGAAATGTCATGAGGAGCAGACTAAATGGCTCTGGAACTACATGGTACATAATCACTCTTACATACACAAAAGACCCAAAGAACCGTCACCTGCAAGCTCTCTTCAAGCTTTTTGGACTTTTTTTGTCCCTTACAAATGTGTACAATAAATGACAAAAGCTGGGTAACTAATTTAATGTGAACTTTCATGATTAAAACACTGAACAACTTTGAAATTATAGGGTTTTTTTTAGATCGAGTATATACCTTTTAATTATAGCTCATTAATATACTGCTTATTTTAAATACTTGATTGTACTGTAATGTATTGGTGGTTTCAGGTTTTTTAAATAAAATAATCTTTTATATCATCTGCCACCTTATTTATTTTGAAAAGTAGTGCATTAACAGTCGTCTGTTCATTCAATTCAACACTTCACCAGAACATTTTAGACTAGGTGCAGAAAAAACCTGACAACATTTCATGCACATCAAGTCATTTGAACTGAAGCTGCTCTTAGACAATAATATGAATTGCTTTTCTTTGTCGAATGTAAGGAAGAAACCTTCTTCTAACCACTTTGTTCTTTGTCCAATGTTGAGTCGGAACCGAGATTTAAATAATTAATTTAAATAATCGTTTCTTTCATCGATCTTCCATTAATAGCACAACTTCTTATTGATAAACAGTAGGCTAAGCCTTGTAATGTGCCCTCGGTGTGATGCTCAACCAAATTTAATTCAGTGCTTTCTATAACGTCCTGTTAGCGTGTTCATATTTCTGATTTGGCAAAGGCTCAAAACCAGTTGATGAAATCTATGCGATGTCACGTTTTATGTTTTTTTTTTCGGTTTTTGTGTAACAGTCTGTGGGGGAAAGGCCACGTCAGACTGCCTTTGTGTTGCCAAATCGTGCTTTAAAAACCAGCAACCTGACAAAACAAGATCCAGATAAGCATAAAACCTATTTACAAGAACTGCAAGAAAAAAATTATATAATCTATTAATCTGATGTATTGTACAATGAATTTGCATAACACGTACACTACATAAGACACAACTGGTAGGGAAAACAAACTACAGGAACTCATAATAATAAACATGGACCTTACTCGTGTTTTTTATATATACAAAGGAAAACGACATAGTCTTCTTTTATCTTTCAATTTTTTTGCTTTGCAGTTAGTTTAGTTTGCATTGCCTAACATTGAAAATACAACTTTTCTCAAAACAAGCAAACAGATATTTGACAGCTGTTCTTAATGGTCAGTCATACTTTGCCAAGTCCAAATACTATGGAAATAGCAAAAAAATAAATAAATGCATCCGGCGACTTAGACCCTATCGGCAAGCAATAAAACAAGAATGTAAAAAAAAAAAAAAAGTGGACATGGCAACACTGTCTCTAATTAACCACGTTCTACTGTCCTGCAGGGCCGCTGTTTGACCGCGAGGGGCGACAGAGAGGCGACACACACTCGTCCAATGACTCGTGGCCGTTCGTAGTATTTCCTTTTATTTAGGTGGGTTGCCGATCAGCCAAATCGTGAAGTGGGTTGAAAACATTTGCAAAGTTTTTATTTCCTTCTTTTGGCTTACTATAATCAGTTAGTGTGATCGAAGAACATGGCTTCTTTAAGGGATCGAGCATTTTGACATTTAAAAACACGAAAAAGTCCGATGCAGCTTTCCTCCGTGTTTCAAGCTGCTTGCTGTCAACTTGTGCTTTAGCTGCAACAGCTTTCACCGAGTCTTTCTCTTCATTTGCGCTGGAAAACAAATATTGCGGGATAGTGACAGAATAACAACGCGTGGGCGTTTGCGCTTTTGAACCATGACCACTGAAGTTGCGAGTGACTTGGACGTGACAGTCAGTTGTTTGGGCGAAGGGAACCAAAACAAGTCGGACGCGGATCGACCCAAGAAACCTGATCGAGCGAGCCACGAGGAGGGGCAGCAGGATCCTCCTCAGGTCGACTTTAAACATCAAAAACAGGGGGACATGGAAAGCAAAGCGGATGGGTTAAGCACGGACAGCACGAACGACAAGGAGAACGAGCAGAATGCATCAAGCCACAAAGCAGAAACTGCCAAGAAGAAAGTGATCGAGGCTCCTCCGCCGACAGTGAACCCATGGACGAAGAGGAACGCATGCCCTCCTAATAACCCCACCAACAGCTCGCTACAAACAGGTAGAGAGTTTATGCCCTCTACACACATTTATGCCCCCAACACACATTTATGCCCCCAACAGCATTTATTCGCATGCACACATGTGCTCTGTTAGCTCGCATGTGCTACTGCAAACAGGAGCGGCCATTAAACTCATTTCAGTTCACTTTTATAACCTTTTTTGCATTCTCGTGCACCAGTGCTTTGAAACATATGATAACGTCGGCTATTCTTTCATTTAAATTCAATTCATAAACTTTGTGCCCATATCCGTAAAGTGTGTTTTTCATACATGGTCAGAGAAACGAGCCAATCAGAGACGGGGGTGTGGCCTGTTAGCATTAGCACCAGTGATGGGACGTTCGACTCTTTTCCGCGAGTCGATTCTTTCGAACATTTAAGACTGATTCAGCCAAACTTGTAAATTATGACGTCATTCCAGGCAACCTGGCGTGACATTATCCCCTAAAATATTTTTAATAAAGACTTGCACTTTTTGCTGTCTAATGTACTTTTATTAATAACGTAGTTTATGTATTATTATTTAACCCATTTGGAACTCAAAATTAGCATTTTCATTAATCAGTTTAATAAATTCAGCTTTTGCTCATTATAATCGAATAAAACACTGTTTATTGAGACCAACTATTCTTCGTATGCTTGTTCATAAAACTGTTATGACTTGAGGTAAAGTTGTAAACACATTTCCAGTACGGTTTATTTGTAACATTCCGAGTCGTAAACAAATCTTTCAGAGATCGCGTTGTTCTCTTCAACCGATGCATTGAAAAGATCCACTCTAAAGACCGATTCATTCACGATTCTGACTGACATCACTATTTAGCATTGCGCTAAACCCACAGCTCGTGTAATCACCTAAAGCGGTGTGAAGCAATGGGGATCAAAATGCTCTGTTTTATCCACACATTTAAAATGGTCTTCACGTGGATGTGACTATAGTGTGTTTTATGCTTTTAGGGTTGGGGCGTTTGTGGTATGGCTAACATGCTGTCCTGGATCGCCTGATTAAAAACACTGCTGTTGTTTAAGTTAGAGAATACATAAAACACACACCCTGACCATATTACTTTACTCATGTTTATTTATAAAGGTTATCTTAATAGATTTTGCTTCAGTTCAAATTGTTTTAGTTTGTTAAACGCACTGCCTGTTGCTGTCAGGAAGCCCGGTGTTCGTTTTTGTCATTAGTGATGTGACCAAATATGGTGGTAGTGGGAATAAACGCCCATCAAAACGTCCGTTCCTACATCATTCTGCCGACAGACTTCTGTGTGCCTCGATCATTTGGGTGTATTTGGACAGACTTGCTGATGTGGGCAGATTCAACCCCCCTCGCCACCCCACCCCTTCTCATCTGATCGAGTTGCACGGGAGCACGTGTAGTGCTGAGCACTGCAACTCCAGCAGGAGCTCATGGGAGGCCTTTACACCCTCACTGCTGTACACTGGTTTCAACCCCACTGCTAAACGCATTGTGTTTTGGTTCTTGGATCTTCATAGTGTTTATGGTAGTGTTCAGTTCACCTGTTGAGTAGACATGACTATGACAGTATAGTGTAGGCTTAAAGTAGCCTAATATTAGACCACTCACTAAAACTGTATTCATTTTAAAGTAAATTTGCTTAAACACTGGTGTAGATTTTGGCGACTGCCTGTTTGAAAAAGGAAATTTGAGTGCAGAAAAAGAATGCACTTTGCTTTTAAATAACTAAAAGTCACTTAAAGTAATAAGAAAAATGCAAACCAGAAGAGCAGTTCACAAGCTTGTTGTTGAGGATCTCATTTTAGGGTCTGATCAAAACAACTTTCAGATTGTGCATCTCAGAAACTATTCTTTAGGTCATCAGTTTACATTCAATGTTTACTCACCAAAAATAGCATAAATATAATGAGTTTTGAAGTAACTTATGGCACTTATTTTGTCTGTTGTGAGTAGTGTAGCGAAGTATAAAGCACAGATCATGCTGAAGTCACTTTCAAACTAACTATCTCTCTGTTGGTCAGCCCTTCAAATTCACGTGACCAACTTGAAAACGAGTGAAATTTGTGTAGGGAATTTTTTTGCCTTCACACGAAACCCCCGATCGCATTGGTTTCCTTTTGAAGTGACTAGATTTTGCCCACAAAATGTAGCCGAGGACCATTAGATGTGACCGCATTGTTCGCTACCAGCTGGACTAGTATTAGTTTGGTTGGATGGGTTCCCATCTGGTTCCTAAAGTACCATGAAGTAGTAATGCATTTTTTATTTTTATTTTCAAAGAAACCGAAATTAACATTTTTATTTAGCCAAAAACATAAAGTTTCTGTAATTTAATTAGGGTAATTGGATAACTGAACTTTCTATGCTATTTGGGGTGCTGTGTTCTGAAGGGATAAATTAAACCAGTCTAAGATGAGCCGCCTCTCAATATTTCATCCTTGCAAATTCTACATATTGCTTCTTTGGCATAATTTTTTGGTCACAGTGAAGTGCTTCTACACTGCTGACATGTTTACCTTTTTTAGCCTTTGCTAATGCTAATTAAACGCCACTGTTTCGGTCAATGATTTCAGCCATCCAAAACTATTGGTTGAAACTGTATTGGGTGATTGGGCATCTTGTCAAATAGAGATTGTTTTCAAACCACTCTAGGGAAATCAATGTTGTGAATGGTGATTTAATTCCTCTGTTTCAGTCTTTGAATGATGAAACCCCTCAGTTGAATACTGGGCATCTGAACTACATGAGCAATTTCCTGTTTTTCCTTATGAAAAAAAACAGTTGTGTTCAGTTTGAATGGAGATGTCATAAATGAGCATTTCTCCTTTGTGGTTTGACCGAACCATTACAGTGTTGTTGTGTGAGTTATGTCAATTTATATACATTGCACATGTCATTGTTCTGATGAATGAACAGAGCTGTTAGATCTCACTGACCTTGTTAAGCCAAAGGTCTTTGTGCTTTTTGCATTGTGGGATACATGTCATAATTCCAAGTATTTACGAATGGGACCGTGATATGAAAGAAGCTCTCAAGTTGATTCTTAGGGATCCATGTCGAAAATCTGGAATGTGTGAAATCTAGAAAATCATCACTTGAATGATCAGAATTCTGTCAGATGTTGTATCGACTGATAGCAGTGTTTTAACAACCATGTCACTGCTCCTAGAGTCTGTACACATGACTTCTTGGCTGACATTTGAGAATAGACTGCTCTCCTGTCAAACAACCATAGTGTTTGTGTTGTGACAGCATCTTTGTTGTAGGCAGCATTGTCCCCTTTGACAGCAGTGATACCTGCATGCGGTCATTTGTAAGGTTAGAAACCTCTTTGGCTTAATGTGAATGTCACATTTTCAAACTCTTTCCACTTTTAGGATATGCAATATTTAGCCTATATTATATACACTACCTTTTTAAAAGTTAGGGGACATTAAGATGAAAGATGCCTCTTAACACTTTCCCCGCCATTGATAGAAAATTCCGTCATTTATGAGACAACTCTTCCCCGCCATTGATGGAAATTTCCTGCTTTTTGTATTTTCACTGTTATACGCTATGACACATCTTCTGAAAGAGTACAGAATCTCTTGATCAAAAGACATGTGAAGAAGCAAAAGCGATAGCATATGTAAGCAGATGCATAGGCTATCTAAAATAACGCGACCATTACACATTAAACAGCATATAAATCAAAACTGCCTAATATTACTGAATGAAATGTCGACCCAGGATGAGCTATAGGATTGTGATAGCTTTGATGGATGCGACCTACTACTTCTATGTTTTGATCATCGTTCTGAATCCGATCTGTATGTAATCTTTGACAAAGGCGCGTTTTTGACATAAGACTTATATAATAATTCTTAGCTTAATTTTTGTTTTTTAAAGCGGAGACTCTGTTCTTTCTTTTGATATTGCATGTTCCGATATTCATACAACAAAGTATTATTGGGTCCATGAAAATTTTGTGAAAATGATCAAAAATGCTGGCCGTGACTGGCACCATTTTTATTTATTTAAAAAAAAAATGTTGGTGGGGAAAGAATTAAGATCACTAAGCTGCATTTATTTAAAAAAAAATACAGTAAAAACAGTAATATTGTGAATTGCGTGTGTGTGTTTGTGTATATATCTATATATATTATATTATTAAAATTTATAAAATTTTATAAAATTATTATTATATTAAAATCTGATAAATTGACGTTTTATATGATTGGTTCAGGTTGTTGAAGCACATACAAAGAATACACCTTGAATGTGTTTTAAACTAGATTGAAAAGATGAAAATGTCATTTTCTTTATCGTATTATTATATTTTAAATGTCAATGACCCAAGGTACAACTTAACTTTTTCTCAGCTTTTATTCACTGGCAGCTTATGATTTGATTAGCAGTCCAACTGGCTTTTCTTAATGTTTCTGGCTTAACATTTTAGTGATTTAAATGATCGTTTGCATCAAAGTCAGTTTTTCAGCCTCGGGCGGCACTAACTGAGAGAAAGGTGTCGACGGGACGGTATCAGTAAGTCAGTGTGTATGGTCACACCCCACACTGTCGGCAAGCGCCCAGTGCCTTATCATACAGGCCATCCTTTCAGTAATGATAAAGGACCCCGGACACTCCCAGAAATGGGCGTCCCTTTCTATTGCCTGTTTAATCCCAAAAGCTCAAAAAAAAAGAAGGTAAAGAAATGTAAACCGGTTTTGTTGGCAATTATAACATAATGTAGCGTTTGTTTCTCCCCCAGGAAAAAGCTTTGAATCTTGCTGTATTTCTAAAGGTTTTGGTTTGTTGATAATTTAAGGCCAGAATGCTCCACTTGGATAGTTTATGGTTGTTCCTCCACAACTACAAAGAATTTGAAACTCCTCCTGTGCAAATGTAAATTCCCTGATGTTGCAATAAATGGATAGACTTTCATTAAAATACAAACAGACGGTTGTCACATACATTGTGCTAACCTACACCAAGATTAATGCTTTAGCACTCATATTCCTTTTGTTATTTTAAAAAGCAGCAGTTTATCTGCTTGTGTGACTCTGTAGATCTGTTATTTTGGTGGGGTTGGCGGGGGCAGTTTGTCAGGAAAAGGCCAACCGCTTTGTTGGTTGTGTGAACAGTGGCACAAATACCCATATGGGGCCATGTCATTGTGTTGGGGGGATTTGAATACCACGGATGACTCCACTTTCACTGGCCCTCATAGAAATGTTGTTTGCTGCTCCGTCTCACAGAGGAAGTTAATGTTTTACGTGTGTGGATGTGTGACCTTGGTGTGCAGGTGCTGGCGTGTGGCTTTACAATCTAAGTGAAGCTGTTCCCAGATAATTGACCACAGCACTTAGTCCGCATTGACCCGCCACACTGGACGCACAGAGAGAGACATTGGTAGATTTGTAGTGCAGATCTGTGATATCCAGAGGACTCAAATTCAGTGTTCATTCATGAGTCACTTTCATAAAGTAATGCAGTATTTATGGTCATACTTTGAGCTATTAATTAACTCAAGTTATAACGTTTTTGTATCCTGGAGGTGTTTTATAGATAGTCTAGCAGCTGTTTTGAAATAATGAAATTTGTAAAATGCCTGGAAAGAAAAGTTAGGCCCTATTTTACAAAGTAAGGCATTGCTGTGTCAGTGCTCAAGTCATTTTAACAGGTGGTAACTGTACAGATGCCTGCATAATATGTGTAGGAGTTGGTTTAATCTGTAATGCTCATTATCAGTTAAGTTAAACTTAGAAGGTTCAGCTCATACTGCACGTTTCCTCTGGCATAGACGAAACTAGCTGTAGAGATGTGTGCAGTAAGGGTGATTGTCTTCAGTTATTGAATGAATGATCGATAAAGTCATTATATCTGAGTACAGTTGGAAAAGTGCTAACTATTTATAAATGGCTACGGTGTTACTGCTCATTCAATGTCAGTTAAATTCAATGAAAGTGTCCTAACTGCCTTTGAAAACTGAATTAAATATAGTAATTTGTAACAGTGTGGTTTGAGCATTTAAGCATTTATGACAGACGCCATAGCCTCACAGTTCTGCATTTATGTAGAGTTGTTATTAACTTTGCAGTTTTCTAACTTGGCAATTGTGGTGGTAGTAGTAATAATACCAAAAATATTAATAACAGCAACTATCTGAAATAAAAGTTTATTTCCTCTAATGAACTACATCAAACAATCAAATCACAATGTCCTGTTTTTGTTCTTTGTCCACAGAACCCCAGAGTCCTGCCAAAGTTGTCCGTGCCAGCAAACCTAGATCCAGGAAGACCAGTAAGGTAAGGCGCTCTCTTATGTAAGTGAATCGCCAACTGAGGCCGTGTGACATGCGTTTATCTGTTTAATGAAGACAAATGAATAAACTTTAACACAAGCTATCACATATAGATAGCACATTATTCTATTTGGATAGATCATGTCTTTTTTAGTCTGTCTGTTTGTGTAAATCTGGAGTTTTTTCCTCCAGTCTATTTGTGTAAGAGAGTCTTGCGTCTCTATGTCCTGGATCAGGGGTCAGCAGCAGCCAGTCATAGAGCAGCTCGGCTTGTGTTTGTATTAAAGTGGATATTTGTTCGCTCTGTTCTTTGTTTTTTGTGGGCGATAGTCAACATTTTTGAGCACATGAGTTTTTGACTTTTACCTCAGTGGGACGTTCCAGGGAGAGCACATAGAGGGCTCAAATTCAGTCCTAACAGGGGCAGTAGAGTTGTCCCCATGGCTGACTCCAAGGCATGTTAGTTTGTCTCCACTTACAAACACATACAACACTTGACAAGTTCCCTTGTACGTTCATGACCCCTAGCATGTTATTTGGTGTTCTATCATGCATTACAGTTTTTTGAGTGGAATGTGACGCGTTTTGTTTATGCCTTGTAAGTTCACGTTGGTTACACCACTTAACTACAAGGCACTCCCTCGCAAATTTAGTTTGTACCGTCTAGC
The DNA here is from genome assembly GCF_964197995.2 of Scardinius erythrophthalmus. Taxonomy (NCBI): domain Eukaryota; kingdom Metazoa; phylum Chordata; class Actinopteri; order Cypriniformes; family Leuciscidae; genus Scardinius; species Scardinius erythrophthalmus. The sequence continues at coordinate 15,509,994 of NC_138239.1, read as the reverse complement.
TTTAGCATCTGGGACACCCAGGACCCATTTCAGGACGATAGTGGAATCCGATACGCCACTTGGAATTCTGGGTTGCTTCGCGGCTTGAGGAATGATTGACGTTCCTCCGGTAATAGAAAGTGAAATGATCTCTGAAAAGAAACACCCACACTTCCCCCACAGCGTCTGAATAATATTTTGTAAGTTAAATAGTGAAAAAGTTGATGTGTAAGTTGGAATCTCAACTTAAAGAGTATTTGAGACATAGATGTCAGTGGAGTGGGGCAGCTGCTGTTCATAAATCATTCAAACTGGACGTTGACATAGCATGCATCTCATTAGAAGGATGACGTGTAGAATCATTAGGGAATAAAGTTGTTTGGTTGGTTTTATGGGTGTTCAAATCAAATAAAGTTGTTTTTTGTTGAACTTGAACTTGATGAATAATTTCAACTTACGTGTAACTTTCTTTTCTTTTTTGTTTTTTTCTCTTTCTTTCGTTCCTATTTGCAGTCAAGTGACTTCAGTGACATTACAAACTGGCCTACCCCAGGAGAACTCGCCAATAAGGAGGTGAGGAAGAATCACAACCTTTTGTATAGTTTTAGCTTGATACTTGATAGATATTGAATTTTGTTTAATTTTAGGACTGTATTATTTAATTTACATTTGAAAACAGTGACTCATTCTTTTGTTTCTTTTGATATTTGATGTGAATATTTATTTATTTTTGCCCAAAAGGGGACATCATGATGTGTGGTTTTTTTTTTTTTTTTTTTTTGTCACAAATTGTCTCTTATTAATGAAATGATGTCTGGAGGGTGTGTTGCATGTTAAAGTCGTGGTTCTCAATCAGAGGGCCGGGACCCACTAGGGGTCCTCATCACACTTCCAAGGGGATGTCAAAATAGCTTAAAATTATTTAAAATAAGACAAATAAGACTTAAAAAAAAATGGAAACATCTAAAAATCAAGACGGAAATTTTTTTAAAACCTTATCCCGTAATCACAAAAGACTGGAAACATCATGCAAATACGTTGGTCACATGTATGAACCCTGAAATACATTGTTTTTAAAATTGTTGAAATGTAATGATTAAATTAAATTGTGGAAATGTAATGATTTTAATAATTTTATTAGATCTTTTAAAAAAAAAATCTAATTATTTTATTAGATTTAAAAGTTTTAAAACAAGCAGCTTTGTCATTACAGCAGAAATATCCTAAATCGAGTGCCATCATATTTGGTCTTGGACAGTGGAAGCCTTGGAGTCAAACAGGTTGAGAACAACTGTGTGTGTAAAAGGAATAGTTTATAAAACAAATATAAAATAGATTTATATGCTTTATAAAATGAAATAAATCCTGGCAACATTCAAACTAATGTTATCTAATATCCTCTGTGTGTATTTGTGTGTTTTTTCTCTCTTCTGTGGAATGCAAAAGGAGATATTTAGCAGAACATCTTAGCTGCAGTTTTCCATACAACAAAAGTGGATGTCAAGCTCCAAGTTGTTGACTTTTACAGTCAAGCTCCAAAGAGAGTAAAAAAGCCATACCATAAAAGTGAGCATATGACTCGTATACTGTATTTCCAGTAACTTGGACATCATATGATAGCATTTAAGGCATAATTCAAGTCTTTCCTTCTGGCTATTCAAATCATGTATTTGCTTGTATATTATATTGTATTTCTTCAGAATACTTGTAATTTAGCACACAAGTAATATGGACCACTTTTTATAATAATATTTTTGAACATCAAATTTTCTGATCATGACAGTATAGATCTTCATTCACTTATATTTGTATGGAAAACAGCAGCCTGTTCATTCAGCTAAATATCATCTTTGTTGTTCCATGGGAGAAGAAATAAAGCATACATCTTTGAAACATCATGAGGAAGAGTAAATGTACTATGCCTTTAAGGACTGCCTTATTCCTGCGTTTTTGCTTCTCTATATGTCTGTCTGTCAGTGTTCAGATTTAGAGTTATAATCCCATGAAATGAATAAACTTTTATGCACTGTCATGATGGACTGTGTTCACTCCATATCATGTATCTGTCTTGGGTTTCTCTGACTGGACTGCTGGCTTTATTCTGCTGAGTTCAGATTTATTTAACTGAGATATTGATTTTGTTGCACTCCTCAGCAGCAACAGAATGTGATAAACACACATGGGAGGAAAGGGACGTCCGGACGGAGGGAGAGGAAGAAGGATCTTGGGGGAGAGAAGGGAGAAAAGGAGAGTGGAAGTGATGGGAGTGACAGTAAGGAGAACAGGGAAGCACAGTCGGATCCGATAACTGGACTTTCGAACGAGAAAGAGACAGAGGATGGAGAGGAAACACACAGCAGTGCCCCCCGCAGGAGAGGAGGTGAGACAGCACTAACTCACGCTCAACTACATATCAATATTTGAATTCCATGGCTGTGTTCGTAATCGAATGTAAGCTTACTACTTACTGAAAGCTGTGCAGTGTATGTTGCTTACTGTTGTTTTTTTATAAAAAAAATTATAACAGATGACAGTTTTACACAAACATTTCAGAGAGTAGTGATACATCTTGGACATATGACATCTTCATTTGTCATATGACCTCATCACATTGCATGGTTAATCCAGTTATCTTGTTGGAAATCAACTCAGTTGTTATTCAATTTTGTGCATAAATGCCTTAAAGTTTTGGCAGTCTGATCAAATAATACACACTGTTTTCAGTACTATATGCTGTATACACTACTGTTTATAGTATTGGTAAGCTTTTTTAAAAATGTCTTTGAAAGATGTCTAAGGTGCCAGTTATTTGATCAAATATACAGTAATATTGCAAATTATTATTACAATTTGAATAGTCATTTTCTATTTTAACATATTTTATTTGTATTTATTTATACAAATCTATATTTTGTCAAGCTGAATTTTCAGCATCATTACTCCAGTCTTCAGCATCACACAATCCTTCAGAAATCATTCTAATATGCTGATTTGGTGCTCAAGAAACATTTCTTATTATTCTCAATGCTGAAATCAGTTGTGCTGCTTAATGTTTTAGTAAAAACTGTGATGCATGTTTTTTAAACCGCTTTTATTTGACATTGAAATATTTAACAATCTATTTTATTTTAAATGTCTTCACTGTCACTTTTGATTGCTAAAGAAAAGTATTACTTAAAAAAAGACCCCTAACATTTGAACAATAGTGTACAGAAGTACATACTACATATATGCAAAAGTATGAGTAGTATGTTTTTGTATGCAATTCTGAATGTTCCATTCATAGTTCTTGAAGGTACACAAACTATTTGATACCTGTTGGCATGAATGCAGCATCGTGCAAAAGGTAGTGGTTACCGGAGCCATTGTAAAAATCATTAAAGATCATCATAATCATTCCCAAATTTGTATTTCGCTAAATTATGGATTTTGTTTTTAACAAAAACTAAACACAATGGCATGTGAAGCAGACAGTAATTTAGAATTATGGTTTAAGGTCAAAGGTAATGACCCATGGTCACTGGTTTGACTGTAACATAAAACCCTGAGTGGTTAAAAATGGCTTTTAAACATCTGTTTGCTGCATTGAATGTCATGTTTCAAAGGGTTATGCAAACTTGTCAAAAGCACTTCTCGTTTCATTAGATGGGAAGTGGAAAAAAATTACTTGGCACACCTTACAAACGCTCGAACAAACTTCGAGAAATGTGTACTTGTACTTGCAGCAACCTCCAGCTAAAAAAGAGTGAGAAAAGACAGACACTGAAAGGATTGAGAGCTTAGAAATTCTCGTGATGCCTGGGCGGGTTTCAGACACGTAAATGCTTTAAATCTCACACGCATGTCTTAACACATGCACACAGGCACACACACATTCAGACACTCAACATCCTTGGAGTATTACACACGAGAGATTACTTAATTAAATGGGTGCTTAATTACTTCATAAATCTCATATTATGTCTTTTTAAATTTTAGTGTGGGATCATTTGTTATGAATTATTGTCTAAATGTTGTGGCAGGACATGTGCAGGAGTATATAGACATTCCAAAACCAGAATGAGAGCTTTTAGTAAAGTTTCTTTCTGTTTCTGTTTCTTACATAATATGTGTGTTAAACCATATGCACTACCGGGTTTTCAGAACTGCCTTAATCTTAATTCTGGCATAAATACAGCAAGGTGCTGGAAACATTTTCCTCAGAGATTTTGGTCAGTATTGACATGAAAGCATCACACAGTTGCTGCAGATTTGTCGGCTGCACATCCATGATGTGAATCTTCCATTCCGCCACATCCCAAAGGTACTCGATTGGATTGAGATCTGGTGACTGTGGAGGGCATTTGAGTATAGTGAACTCATTGCCATGTTCAGTAAACCAGTTTGAGAGGATTTGAGCATTTAAACGATGCTCAATTGATCTCTAAAAGTGTGCCAAGAAAAATCCTCCACACCATTACACCTCCAGCACCAGCATGAATCATTGATACAAGGCAGGATGGGTCCATGCTTTCGAGTTGTTTATGCCGTTTGAGTTACTGTTACCTTTCTATCAGCTCAAACCATTCTGCCACTCACTGGATATTTTCTTTTTTTTCCTGACCATTCACTGTATACCCTAGAGATGGTTGTGAATGAAAATCAGAGTAGATCAGCAGTTTGTGAAATACTCAGATCAGCCTGCCTGGCACCAACAACCAGTCACCTTTCTTCCCCATTCTGATGCTCAGTTTGAACTTCAGCAGATCATCTTGACCACGTCTACATGCCTAAATGCATTGAGTTGCTGCCATGTGATTGGCTGAATAGATATTTGCGTTAAAGGGCAGTTGAACAGGTGTACCTAACCAGTGCACTCACCGACAACTTTATACATTTTAATTATTTATACAAAATAATATATATGAAAAGACAGCATAAATACATTTTTAAAATGTACGTTTTTTTTTCTCTTTCTAGGTCACTAATCAAAAAAGTAAATGTCAATCATTTTTACAGACGGTCAGATGTTCTTGCTTTCTTTAAACTCAAGTTTGTCAAATCATGCTGGAAAACATGATCATCAGGTTTTACACCAACTTGCGGAGTTCATGCTGCTCAAGGGCTTCTGCCATTAAAGCAATAGAGGGACCAATCCAAATACTGAGGCCTTGTCCTCGTTTGAAAACGCATCTTTTTCATTCTGATTTGGTCTTCCGTCAACTCCGAGACAGCGTTTATGAAAACCCTCTCCAAAGTGGAAAAATTTGAAAACACCATTTTTGCGTTGTAGTGTGGACTATGAAAACAGAGGTATTCAAAAGTTTAAAGTTTAGTCATGTGACGCATACTGCACCCATTGATTTTTGTGGTCATACCAGCAATGTTGTGCCTGCTATTTACTTTAATGTTCCTTTGATGATTAATGTTCCTTTGGTGATTCTCCATATTACAATCTTGAAAACGATATTGTGGATGAGGGGCGTTTTGAAAACGAAAACTCAGTTTTTTAAATGTTTCCGGATTGTAATATGGTAATAATATTGTAAATGTATGTTTAATACCTGAAACATAAGTATGAATTTTTTAATTCAAGACCACTGGAAATATTTGACCTTGAGATGCACTGTTAATTTGAGCTCTTGTCCTTTTCTTTCATGTGTCCCTCAGGCTGGAGAAGAGAGAGAGATTTCTTTGACACAGCAAGCGTTCGCAGTGAGGGCAGCGATGTCCGTGGAGGCCTGAGGGGCAGGGGCAAAGGTCGCGGTCGGGGTAGAGGTCGTGGACGAGGTAACAAATAAACATCCCTAAACTACCTAAACATTGTTTCTCACAGTCAGACTGTCTATTAATTCAGTTTTATAGTTACAAATTATTGATGTCATGTAAAATTAAAGTGAAGTTGGAGCTGGATGTACATTTTAAGCAAACTGAACAGGAATGCACACTCAAATCTAGTGGCCTTAAAATTAAAAATCAGTATTCTTTTCTGCCGTCTGTGCACAAAAACCTACACCTGACACACTGTTTCCCACAATCATGATGCTTTTTGTCACATTTGCAGCATATATATATATCATCATGTAATATTGTATATCATGTAATATTTTATATCTTATCTCTTTCTTTCCAGGTCGCTATGATTACTCCCACAGTTACCGGGACTCTTACCAGGATAAGTCCACGGTTCCAGCCGAGTTCGGCACTAACATGATCTATTACTACGACGACGGTAATCGCGTGCAGATGTATACGATTGAGGAGAATTTACTTAAAGAATATATCAAACGCCAAATGTAAGTTCCATATCTCTCCTCTCTTTGCATTTAAACTAAATACAGCACATTATTTGCTTGTTTAGTTCTCCAGCGTTCAGTGTGCCAGATAGTTTCTTTTGTTTATTGGTCATATTTGGACACATTAGAGAATTTGTACATTCAAGGTTTATCTTCAGTTTAGTAACATAAGCCAAACAGTGTGAGCATGGTTGTATTAAAATATGGTCACTGTCTTTTAAAAAAGTGTTTAATGCATTACCACCAGCAGGGGGAGCAGCTGCAGCATCAGGCGGCCTGGCACTGCCTTGTCTGCACGTGTCCTTAATTTAGCTCCTCTGCCTTATGGATGATGGGGAAGGGGTCAGATGATCTGGGTCAGAAAGATAAGGGCAGAGGACACTGGGTGCATTGTGTGTGTGGTTGCATTTCTTAGTCAGAAATGACAAAAAAAAAAGACTTTTGCATTTCATGTGGAAATGAAAATGTATATTGTATGCATACAATCAAAGTCTGTGTTCATGTTTTCCCTCTACTACCCAGTATGTGTTGTTTTGTGTGTGTTCATGCCCATGTGATCTTATTCTCAGAATTCAGCCAAGCTTACTTCACTCAACACTGTGAACGTAATGAGCTGAAAGTCCACAGGGAGCAAACACACACACACACACACACGCGCACAAAAACATATGTGGTTGATGACTGACTGTTTAACACTGATCTGAAACCTGTCTTTTAAAAACAGTGAAGAGAAGGGGGTGAAAAGAGAGAGAAAAAGAAATAGATATTAGATATATTAGAGGTTGAGCGATTGATCGATTTAGCTTGTGATCTATAACCAATTGCTGGAACAATCAGTTATCGACAAAAATCCATACCGATAGTTTTTCCGGGTTGCGACCATTGCTGGAGCGTCTGAAAAGGGTCCACTGTCATTACACAGTAAGAGAGTGCCCTCTAGAGGCGAAAGAAAGATTAACAATGATGCATCGTAGTGTTTGTTTTGACACGTGAGACTGCGAAGCACTGCTACTTCTGCGGAATGATTTACTCCAACTCTGAGCGAACTCTCTGCTCCTCACCATGGGGCTTCGCAGGTGCTGCAAGCAAATCACTCCGCCCAAGTAGCAGTGCTTCACCTTCTGAGAATATAGTTCCCAGTATGTATACGGTTAGAAGATGGCTGTGTCTCATGTGACCTTGTTATTTGTACACGCTGTGACTAGGAAAATGTTGGCATTATTTTGTCACTTATTGGGATTAGAATGCTAGCTGTAGCCATTTACATCCAGTATTTGTGCTAAGCTAGGCTAGCGGTGGGTGCGTCAGACAGAGTTACGGCACACACGGAGATAAGAACGGTATGTATGGACTTATCTAACTCTGGGGGATACAGTGAATAAGATAAAGTCCCAAAAAGTCGGCGTGTTCCTTTAAGAAACTAATGTTTTTCTGACCTTAAAAGATTGTACGGAAAGCAAAAGCTTGTATTATCATTTTCTATGCGTCCATTGCAAATCACGCTGTTTTTACCTTCTTTTCAGCTTAAGCTTTTCCGGGTCAGTACGTCTACCTTGGGTTGTTTTGCCAAGTTTATAGTGTAAATGCAGACATTGGATATGGGTCACTTTTAAAAGGAGATGTAAGCTGGTCATCAAATAAATTGGATATAGTTAACAAATCGGAATTGGGCATCAATACCTGCAGTGTAAATGCAGCCTTAAAGTGTCGTATTTATCCACCCAATTTTGTATCCATTTATTTTTAATATCTTTTTGTTATTTGTGTAATTTGTAACGTTTCTAAGTTGTACTTGTACTGGATGTTGCCCCAGGACAGTTTTCCTCACACCCAAACACACTAGCGAGTGAAACTTGCATAACACCTCGGCTGAAACTCCCCAGATTCATTTGCGGTGTGGCCTATGGGGCAACCTCGGCTGTCAAAAGCTGCTGGAATGTAAGGTGTGTTCAGGGTGGAGGCCACACCGTTCCTCCCAGAACACGTCTGCTGCTTAAAGGGGAGGTTTTTAACAAATCCTCATGTATACTAAGAATCATCAGGGTACTTTTTAGGAACTTGCATGTGTTAGTAGAAATTTGATCAACTTTTCTCCAAACCGCTTGTCCATGGAGTCTCTAAACTATTAGTGTACAATATTTAAATGCGAAATTCAGCAGTGATAGTGGAGATCTTGCTGCACCTGGTCTCACTGGAATCCAGCCAGAGGCTCTGCCATCTGCAATGGGACTGCACCGTTCCTCACCTGAAACAATACACAAAACCCAGAGGACAGAGATTGACAGAGAAAAAGTGTTGATCTGTGAATGCATTTGTTTCTGGAATTGAGATGGATGATAGCTAAAGGGATGTGAGATTTCTGTCTTATTCCCATGATGTCCATTTCAGTTCTCTCTTTGAGTTTGCACATTTAACCATTAGTGTAAGTGCAACCGCCTGCAGCAGTTACAGAACAAGACTGTAATACCCAACAGAAAATTTGAACAAAGCTGTTCTTTGATATGTGCACTACATATCCAAGATGCATTTTGCTCTACATTGAATCTGACCGAAAGAGCTTATGTTTTTTATATTGTTGAAAGATAATAACAAAACAATAAATAAGTAAAATTATATGCAATATACAACACAATATTTTGAGTATTTTAATTTGTACTTCTCTGAGATCTGAGTTCTATTCTTGAAAATACTTCTACGAGACTGCCATGAAAATAGCCTTTATATTGCATCAAATAATAAATAATTAAAAATGTAATATTTTGCAAGCTTTTGCTGTACATATACTGTCTGGTCTGAGATTGTTTGGAAAATCTAGGATTTTCTTTAATTTACGCTTTTAGGGTTTAAAAAATTAAAAATGATATGGCAAAAAATGAATTCAAAATATTCTATTCATGCAGCTCACATTGCTGATGTCATTGAAGTAAAAGAGATGCAATAAATACTAAGACCTTCTGAAATGTTAATGTTTCAATTAAACATTTCAGTTGATTTGTTATATTGATAATAACATTTTTTAGACATTTGTATATCTGTTTTCTTTGTTGTTTTTTTATTTGTTTTATACACATTAAAAGATAATTGCAGAAAAAAGAAACATTTCACTGCCATTTTATCAGATGTGCATGGAACAAATTAACATATATATATATGTATGTATGTGTGTGTGTGTATGCTTTTCAGAGGGAATATATATTTTTTTACTTTTTTTATTTTCATTTATTTGTATTAAATAAACAGCTTTAAATATGTGATGTGTAATGATAAATAAGTTGTATGTAATTATTTCTTATTTGCACACAGATGTGACATGCACTAGCTATTTTTGTGGTTAGTATTTAATTACACAGTAATTAGAGGCAGCAAATGTAAAACTGTACTGTTTAATTATTATTTTGGAGTTTACATATGGCTGTTTTTGTTTATTTTTAGTGAATACTACTTCAGTCTCCCAAACCTGGAGCGTGACTTCTTCCTGCGGAGAAAGATGGATACAAAAGGCTTTCTGCCCATCTCTCTGATCGCCAGTTTCCACAGAGTCCAGGCCCTCACCACTGATATCAACCTCATAAAAGAGGTGACATTGACCTACCTCTTTTTCAGGACACGTACATTAGAGATTATTATCGTTAGTCTGCGTTATATCTGTTTTTATGTGTATGAGCAGGCGGTGAAGAACAGTGATGTCGTGGAGCTGGTTGATGAGCAGATCCGTAGGAAAGAAGAGCCGGAGCATTGGCCCATCCCGGGTCCCCCTCTAGACTCCCCGCGCACAGATTTCTCCCAGCTCATTCACTGCCCTGAGTTCGTCCCAGGACAGGCATTCACCTCCCTCAGCACAGGTTCTGATGTGTTCTAGCCTTTTTAGCCTTTTTCTTGTACTTGTTATTGTCTTGTTAACGTGTTATTGTTTAGCAGTTATGAATTATTCTGTTACTGTTTCCCTGGCTTTAGCATTCACACTCACTCACACTGTCTCTCTCTACATGTGTCACAGTATCGTCCTCCCCAGTCAGTCAGCACATGGATGAACCCGCTCTGGTGAATGGCCAAACTAGTGATGACACCGACACAGCCAAACCTCAGTCCAAAGAATCCTTTCCTTCCGACTCAAAAAGCAGCTCTAGTGAAGATGCGAATACCCCAAAAGAGCGGTCCAGCAGTCTCTCTGATCCAGATGTCCAGCCGTGGATACAGGTGGAAAAACGACACAGAAACTCCACTGGAAAAAATAAGGTACTTCCGAATCCGTTCAGACTCTAGTGATAAATGTCAGTGTTTTGTAGGGATGCACTGAAATATGACCAATACCATTAAGTCAACGTTAGTTTTTATGTAAAGGCTGATTTTAAATTAAAATGCAATACTATTTTGTCTAAATAAAGTAAAAATGAAACAAAGAAACTAGAATCAGTTGTTTTAAATCCTATAAGTTAATTTAGGCATCACAACATTATAACAGTGTTAAAAAAAGTGTTAGATCAGATGACAACAGAGGTAATCTAAATAAAAATAAAATAAAAGAAACAATGGGAAATGAGCATTCCCAATTAAATATACCTTACTGATCAAAAGTTTAGGGTTGGTAAGATTTTTTTTTTTTTTTTTTTTTTTTACTGTTTTTGAAAGTCTCTAATTCTCACCAAGGCTGCGTTCATTTTTATAAAAAATACAACAGTCATTTTGAAACATTGTTGCAATTTAAAATAATTGGTTTCTATTTTAAAATGTAATTTACTCCTGTGATGTCAAGCTGAATTTTCAGCATCATTACTCCAGTCTTCAGTGTCACATGATCCTTCAGAAATCATTCTAATGTGCTGTTTTGGTGCTCAAGAAACATTTATTTTTATTATCAATGTTAAAAACATGGTTCTTTGATTAAAGTGTTTAGTTGAAATACAAATATTTTGTAACATTGTAAATGACTTTTACTGGCACCTTTGATTAATTTAAAGTCCAACTGAAATCAAAATTGACCCTATTTACTTTGTTAGCGCATATTACTAGTCTTGTGGTGAAAAATTAATCCGTGCAAATTAATACACAGAAAAAAATTGTTTGCCGTCGTAATCTTTAATCAAAGTCTGAAAAGTTACTTCCAATCTGGAATGGCTGATGTAGGTTTGACGGCTTAGGTTGGGAAACGCTTAACCACTCCCCTCAAACCGTTAGTCTGCTATGAGTGAGAGATGGAGAGGAGGAGCGCTAGAGTAAAACCCTGCCCTCTGTTCAATATTCCGTTTCACTGGGAAATACGTCACAACACTGGAGAAAAGTCGTTTGCAACTTCCGGTTCACGCGGACTTTAATGCATCCTTGCTCATATTGCCACTCCTGGGTAAAAAATGGGCCAAAAATAGCAAAATATTTAGTGGTCTTTTAATGGTCTTCTCCATTTTAATCACAAATACCTGGTCAAGAAATTAACAAGAATTGCACTCAATGTTAATGGCTTCAAACAGTTCAGAGGTAGTTGGAAAAAGTCTCCCATTCGTTTGAGTCTAATGTGAGACCAAATATTCACTCTAAGGTTCAACTCTGACCAGTCCTAAACATGAGCCTGATGTACTTGTTCTCAAGCCACTTTTTGGTTGTCTTTGTAAGTTGGGCAGGAGCATTGTCTTGTTGAAAAAGTTGTTTCGATAACAACTTTTCATTTGTGGCAAGCAAGCGATCCTGCAATATTCTCCTGTACTCCAAAGCATTAACCCAGCAAACACAGAACGTTGGCACAACGTACCTAACCTTCTAACAACGTTTTATCAACATGGCCAAAAGGTTGCTATAAATTTGTGTGGTGAAGGTTGTTACAGCGTTGTCACAATGTTGACATTAAACCACCGTTCAGGGCCATTGCTTAAGGTTGTGCCAACGGTGTCTTGACAACCACTGGACGACATATGTACTCGTCACTGCCCTGAAGCGCGAAAATCAGCCTTTTAAATTTCAACCGCCCGTTGGGCTCATTGTGTTGTCTCGTTCTTCATCGAGCAAGGATACGTGAGTATTGCGTTTTATTTACCTCAGCTAAATAAGATACGTAATTATTCAAACACAACCTACAACTTCATTTTCTAATGTGACTAATGTAGCCTCGCTTGCACTGTTTAGTTTTTCATTTAATTTGTCTGCTATTTAGTCTCATTCGTTTCTTTGCTCCTCTGGATTTGTGGATGTTTCCTGCATTGATTCTGTTTACCGAACTTTATCGTCCGGCTTTCGACTACTGTCTGCCATGTACAGAACCGGTTTTAATTAAATATTCTGATCTTTGCTTTTTATGTTTTACTTATTATACTTAAAAGAAAAAAACGAAATAAATGAATATACAAATTTATTTTTTCATAAATGTATGACTTTTGGAAGTGCAATTTGATTACCATATATGCAGTTAGTTTTAATAAAGTTGAATTAACCTAACCTTCTGTAATTTTTACTCTTCAAAGTGTACACTTGCAGGTGCTGATTATAATTAGGCTAATTTACTGATAGCCCCATTAAATAACATCTAACAATAATCTAACATCTGATTAATTAAAATTAACCTCAAAACATAAAATGCTAAATGGGGGATATCTATAGGCATATCTAGCATAAAACAAAAAATTTTCAGAACGTCATCTCTCAGTTGCTGAATGTCGTGCAACAACATTGCTACAGCCCTGTCGCGTCTTACAATTCTACGTTGTTACAATGTTGCGAGCACGTAGACAGCAACATTGCCATAGCAGAAATGCAACGTGCCACAGACGTTGCCACAACGTAAATGTGTTTGCTGGGAAATGTCTTCTCACAGTGAGGCAGTTCACCAATACCAGCAGTAGGGCTGTGACGGTGGCAGTTTTTTTACCACTGCAGTGGTGCTGGACCAACTACCGATGGTGGTGCGGTGGTGGGGGTGTTGTTTTGAAAAAAAAACAAAGAAACAACACACTAAAGCATTGAACTAAATATCAGTAAATACCATGGTAAATACTGGTAACTTAAATAATATAATAAAGTTGAATCTATAAAAAAACCAAAAAACTTTTGTTTAATATTTCCACACAAAGACGCGTGATATAGGCTACCGCTCTGCGCTTTGAGAAGGATGTGGGTCACGAGCAGGAAAGAGCTCAGCAAACACATTTACGTTGTGGCACCTTATTTTCTTTAGTCCATGTTGATAAAACGTTGTTAGAAGGTTGGGTACGTTGTGTCAACGACCTGTGTTTGCTGGGAGACCATTGATCTCTTTTCTGATATCTTCATGTTTTCTGTTTGATATTGCGCTGCCAGAGAAAGCGAAACAAAAATCACCGCGCGTGTGAAACGTGCTTTACAAATAAACTTGACGCGCCTTACCAATTACCATATGTCTAATAACAAGCACAAACTGTGTTAAAAGGAATTTGACGTAGGCTACAAGTAAAAATGTAGGCTATCTGTCCTACAGCGTTTTTTCTACTTTGCCACAGTAAAGAATAATAATTAAAAAATTAAAAGCGAACCAAGAAAGAAACGTTTATTATCCCCTTCGGAAATGGGTGAGACGCGAGTGAATTTATGGGAAAAGAAACGAGATTCCATGGAGGGATGAGTCACGATTTTTAAATATTCGATTAGTTGATTGATTTAATTATAGAATATCTAAAAGGGTTGTGTGATTATTCTCTAAAATAAAATCTGCATGTTCTGGTGCAGATGCGGTGGTGACGCATTCATCACACACAACTCTCTCCTTCGTCATGAATCCAAACTTTTCCATGGCTGCGATGTTGCTAACCTATTATTTATTTTGTAAACAAAGCTTTGTGCTTCACTCGTGTCATAATATTCATGTAAAACAGAATTCACATACAAAAAAAAATTGTTTTGGCGGACCTCCGCCGGTGCTACTCAGCCACCGTGGTGGCGCCTTACAGCCACGGTGGTGCGGTTGTCAAGTTTACGGGCACAGCCCTAGGACCAGCAGCTAAAAAGGCTCTCCACACAATGACACCTCTTCCTCTATGCTTCACCATGGTAGAGATGAATTTCGAAGACATTGCAACAGTCACATCATGCAACTCATGTCCACACAACTCTGCTGAACCACTCTGAATCAAACTTCCCATATTCTGCCAAAAACTTCATTCGGTGTTTGAAGTTTTTCGGAGACAGCAATGGCTTTTTAAGTAGTGCATTTGCTTACATTTTGCTAATTTCCTGACAATAACACATAATTTCCCCCCAATAATTTGTGGTTAAGACAATTAAAAACTTAGTGTTTAGCCATTTTGGGCTTGGCCCATTTTTTGTGCCCAGGAGTGTGTTGAATCTCAATATTGTCCAATAACCAAAGTGTTGTGCATCCCTATTAGTTTGCTTCATTCATTGCAAAGTCATTTTAAATTATATCACAACTGTAGAATATTGCAAAAAAAAAGAAAGAAGCTTTTCTTGCTTTTTGGGTATTTCTCGTTTTTATAAAACTTTGTTTCTTTATAATTTATGCTTCTGCTAGAGGATTTCTAGCATGGTTTGATCACACACCTCTTTCCTTTTCCCCCTCCATATTTGTTCATCCATCATGTCCTCTTTCCATCCATTGTTCCATCTCCTATCCTGTGGGTGTGCAGACCTCAGTAACTCCTCTTCCTCCTAGCTCTCCTTCTCCTCCTCCTCTTCCTTCTCCTCCTCCTCCTCCTTGTTCTTCTTCACCTCCTCCTCCTCCTCCTCCTCCTATTCTTGAGTCGTTCCCATCTGCAGTTGAGTATTTGTCCTGTTTTCTCTATGCTTCATTTCTTTTTCCATATTTATTATAAGGAAATAATACATGTTTTGTGTTTGCTTCAGGAGAACACAGAATTGGTTCAGTCCAGCCCTAAGCAGCCACCTGAAGCAGTCCAGGAGGAACTGGACTTCCTGTTTGATGAAGAAATGGAACGGCTCGCAGCGCCTCGCAAGAACACCTTCACTGATTGGTCAGATGACGATTCTGATGATGAACTTGATGACCGAGACGTTAACAAGATCCTGATCGTTACTCAGACCCCCCCTCACCTGCGGAAACACCCTGGGGGCGATCGGACAGGGAATCATGTGTCACGTGCCAAAATTACAACTGACCTCGCCAAAGCCATAAACGATGGACTGTTCTACTATGAACAGGATCTTTGGACAACGGAAGACGGACTGCCAGATTGTCCCACTGCCAAGGTGAGAGTGATTGTGCTTTGTGAATTATTATTTTAATGTAATATGTAATTTAAAGTTTGTCAAAGTAAAGAGTTGTTTAATAAAATGTCCAAGATGCTCTTTTCAATATAGTGAAAGGTGACCATGGCTGTCACTGGTCAGCATCCACTTTCATTGTATGGAATAGAGCAGCTTGACAGAATGTTCATTTTGGGCTGAAGTATCCCTTTAACTACATAATTGATCAACATTCCCCCTTATATTTCTTA
Source organism: Scardinius erythrophthalmus (assembly GCF_964197995.2). Lineage (NCBI taxonomy): Eukaryota > Metazoa > Chordata > Actinopteri > Cypriniformes > Leuciscidae > Scardinius > Scardinius erythrophthalmus. The sequence goes on along the minus strand of NC_138239.1, from coordinate 15,494,309 downwards.
CAATGGCACTGTGGAGTTGCCATCATATGAGCGACGTGAGTTTGACATCTTGTCATCATATTTCCCCCCTTAAAGGAGAACTCCGGTCAATTTTAACATTGAGCTCATTTTTTTTGTAATTTTGGAGTGCTGTCAGTACAGAGAACAACGACAAAAATCGGTGTTGCCTACACCGTGTTATCCTCTTTTTAAATTTGCACCCTGTTGACTTCAATGGGGCAAGTTTAAACCTGCTTTTAGCCTCTTAACATCCTTGATGTGTCATTACAAGTGCACAGCTAATGTGAGTGATTCCTTCAGAGTGATCACGGGTGAATCTGACTGCAGTAGATGTGAAAGATATTAATAAAAATGATGTTATTTCAGCCAGCGCACATACCTGTATTTTCTTCCTGTTTTCGGTTGAAGTCCATAGTAATCGATTGTCGAGTTCACACGCATAGGTTTAGTTACCTATGATCAGGCGCGTGAACTCAACAATCGATTACTATGGACTTCGACCGAAAACAGGAAGAAAATACAGGTATGTGCGCTGGCTGAAATAACATCATTTTCATAATAATCTCATTAGGGGCCAAGCACCGAAGGTGCGGAGGCACCTATTGTATCTGTTCCCGTTCTTATTATTATTCTTCATTTTTCCGACTGGGAGTCTATGGCAGCCCATAGAACCGATTGCGGGAAAGTTGTTTTGGTTTGACATTCTGATAGAGGACAGTCCCAACATTAAATACACCAATTTTGGTGTTTCTAAGTCATTCCCTCTAGCGCCACCACCTGTCCAAATTGTCACTTTTATTTTGCTAATAACGTTTGAACCGTAAGGCCAATCAACAAAATTCTTTTTTCCTCTGATTCCAGAGCTCATGCCGTTTCGATTGCACCTTATGACTTCATTTTCCATAATAAAAATATGGCCGCCATTTTGAATTTTTCAAAAAACCTACTTTTTCGAACTCGTCCTAGACGGTTTGTCCGATTTGCACGAAAATTGAACCAGATCATCTTCAGGCAGTGCTGACAAAAAGTTATGGAATTCAAATTGATTCGTCAAACCGTTTTCGATAAACGCTCGAAAAAAATTTACATAGCGCTTGTGAAAACAGTCGTAAGGCTGTATCTCCGCAACGGTTTATTGTATTCAGACCAAACTTGGTACATGTCATCACAAGCATGACATGAGGCAACATGCTGCGTTTCGGCGCAGCGCCACCTACTGGTCCAGAGATATGAAAAATGGCTATTTTAGCTTCTAACTTCTGAACAATTTGTCCAAAAATCATAAAATTGGTCTTGTTAGATTCAGGGCATAATGCCGAGTCGACTGATATCCAATTTTACCATATCGGCCATTTTGACTGTCGGCCATTTTGAATTTTGTGCTAAAATGCTGTATTTTAAGTACGCATGAACGGATTGTTACGAAACTTGGTATGGGACATCAGCACAATGTCCTGAACGAGCGTGAGAAGTTTCGAAACAGCGCCTCCTAGTGGTGAATTTTTTTTTCAAATGCTTATAACATTGGGTGTGGTTGACTTATTTTCACGAGACTCATCTAATTAGACTCCTGAAACCTTGCTGAGTCCAACGATACCAAACATGCTAGGTTTCGCCTTACGGTTTGTGTAGCGTTGTGATTTAGCGCTTAAAAAACATTAGGCTATATCTTCGAAACCGTTTGTCCGATCGAGACGAAACCACCGTCAGAAGTTTGGAAACATAGGTCGATAGTTGAATGCCAATGCCCTAATGCGAAAAAATTGATGTTTAGGGGTAGTAATATTCAATCAAAGTCATGTGTCAGTCATTTTTTACGTGTTTTTTCATATAAATGTCTATAACTCCGAAGCAAATTGAGATTTTTGCACCAAAATCGACACATATATGTATGGGCTCACTCTGAGGACACATAAAAAAATGGTGTGACTGAGCCTCTTGGTGGCGCTATAATAGAACAAAACATGAAATTCCCATTGACTTCAATACAGTTTTGTGAAATAAAATGCTAATCCAAACAAATGCATTGGTGTAATATTACGAAACTCAGAATGTGCCAACACCACCATCCCCTGAAGGTACTCAAAATATTTCGAAACAGCGCCATCTAGTGGTCAAAAGTTATAACAAAATTTCCAAAAAGGCTAATAACTTTTGAATAAATCTGGCTATTGAAATGCCACTTATCTTAATAGATTCCTTGGGTCAAGCCGAAAACATAGATACCGAGTTTTCCTTATTTGACCGAACTTCCTGTCTGCCATCTTGATTTCAAGTCAAAACCTACTTTTTCGAACTCCTCCTAGACCGTTTGTCCGATTTTCACCAAAATCGAATCGTATCATCTCCAGACCGTGCCGACTAAAAGTTATGGATTTCGTGTCGATAGACGAAACCGTTTTCGTATAGCGCAGCAGCAAATTTGACGTATAATGCTAAAAGCACTATTCAGGCTTTATCTCTGCAATGCCTTGACATATTGACACCAAACTTTGTATGTGTCATTGTCACTTCACTCTGACCACATGACATCAGTTTTGTAACTGCGCCACCTATTGGTCGAAAGTGATAATGCATTAAATCATATTTTTAATGACTGTTTATATGATTTTTCAGCAATTTCACCTAAAATCCTCTTTAAATGTCTTTATTTGCTCATTGTTGCAGTTGGTCTGACACTTTCATCTGATTGTGCTTGGCCCCGATAATTGCTGCTTGCAGCTATATTATTATTATTATTATTATTTTATTTTTTTTATTTAGACTAAGGCTGCTTTTATTTGACTAAAAATACAGTAAAAACTTTGCTCTTGTGAAATATTATTACAATTCAAAATAACTGTATTTTAAAATCTTTTAAAATGTTATTTATTTCTGTGATAGCAACACTGAATTTTCAACATCATTACTCCAGTGTTCAGCGTCACATGATCCTCCAGAAAAAAAATCTAATATGCTGATTTGATGCTCAAGAAACATGCCAAAGGATTTGTTGATGGATAGAAAGTTCAAAAGAACAGCATTTATTTGAATTATAATTTTTTTGTAATGTAAAAGTCTTTAATGTGACTTTTGACCAATTTAGTACGTCTTGGCTGAATAAAAGTTATTTCTTAAAAAAAATTCCTGATTGAACAGTAGTGTAAACAAAAAAGTTTGCTTCAAAGAGAAAATGAGTGCGTAATAGTAACTCTATTAGAGTTATAGTTTGTGCTGAGTGTGGTGTTAGTTCAGCAGCTGTTGGCTTCAGATAAATGTCCATACTCAGCAGTAACATGGGAATTTTCCCACTGCAAATGTTTGAATTGCTTTGTGGTTACCAAAAATATACTGAAATATTTGCTTAAGATCACACATTGTGTCTTCGCTTATTTCTCAAACAATCTGTGCACTCTAGGATTCAGCTTGTGATCACAGACCTCTTTAGGGTTTGATATGTGCTAATATCTATATTATCAATTTTATCATGTTATGATTAAGTTTTTTAGTACATTGCAATTTTATCACAATAAGTGTTATCATTTGTTTTTAACAGTACAGTGACAAATGCCTGTATGTACCCTTTACAGTCAGCCAATCAGACAAGACCTCTCTGATAGAACATGTGTAGAGTTCTGATCTCGATTGGCTGAAAAAAGTATGACGTATTTAGATGTATGAGCCCATTCATACTAACATTAACTGAGTCTGAGCCGTTTGCAAACTCTAAAATAATTTGGCTGTTTAATTTGAATCGAATGAGTCAGACACTGAGTGTGTTCAAACTGCACAGTGTTATTGGGGTTACCCACCTGTGCCTGCTCATGGGAGTCGTAACACCTGTGTTAACTAGACCAAGGTCTCTGTGGGCTGGAGTTCATAGGACAAACACCTGATAAACAGCTGCACAAAATGACAGAATAAGCACATGTGGTTTTCTTCAAATAAGTTAAGAGTTTGTGATGACACTCTGAGATAAAATTAAATGAAATAATTTCTCATTGTTGAGAGCTGTGATGTTAGTGTGGAATTTTACACATTAAGGTTTAAGAACATAATATCAGTCATCTGTACCAAAAAAACTTCTGATTGACTACACTGTCGGATTTAATGCTGCTGATGGGCCTAAAAGCTTCACTTTCAACAGCCAAATAGACCGAAGCCTTTATGATGGACAATAAAGTTGTAATTTCTAAACAGCTGCAAGTAATAACCGCTGATAAACCTGATCAAGTCCACTGCCTGCAGTCAGATAAAGAGCAGTTATGATTTATTGTTCATACAGGCAGAAACAGGAAGCTCATCAGGCAGTTTGTCTATGTTGTCTATGTTTTTCAGTTTGATGTTCCGCTTGGAGTTTTAAATGCTTGCAGCCTTCTTGAAGTAATGTTCTTGCTCTGTGTATAATGTCATTATGGTTCACATTTATAGGATATGGAGAACTTTAAAAAACTCAACGTGATAAGCCAAGATGAATTTGAAACTCTGACACCTAAACTTCCCATTGACGCCAACCAGGAGATCCCACCCCCTCCACCATTTCAAACAGGTGATTGCACACTTCATATGTCTATGAGATAACTATGGAATCTGTCAATCTTTGTTTTATTAAAGGTATAGCGGAGGATTTTCCCGAATTTTAGAAAAGAACCGCCCTCTCCACTTTTTGAAAAAATGCACATGCGCAACACTCTACTTGCTCCCGAGAGGGAATGCCTATTAAACGTGTGCACGAGAGAGCATGCACGAGCTAATCATAGCTTACATTAACTTTTACTAGCAGTGATTTTAAATGGATTTCTCCAAATAGCATGCCAAACTTTACCTGTCAAGTAGAAACTTCGCGACTGAGGCATCAGTGGGAAGCCCAACCTGTGGTTTGAGTCGTGTGCACGAGCACGTACGACGGCCTTACGTAAACATATCACCAGAATGATTGACACTTAGGAGGACCAATTGTCTTGATGATCCACCCGGAAAAAGAAAATCCTCCGCTATACCTTAATTAAATAAATATTTCAATAAACAATTAATTCAATATTTTTTATTATTTATTTAATTGTTTATTTTATTTCAATTTTACTCATTCAATGTAATTTATTTAATTTTACTCATTACGTTTTTTTCTATGTGAAATGTCGCAGATTTGTACAGATGAAAGCAAGATTTTATATATAAGAAATTACTTGGTTAATTTTAAATTCCAAAGTTTTATATTTCCATATATTTAAATATATATATATATATATATATATATATATATATATATATATATATATATATATATATATGTATATATATATATATATATATATATATATATATATATATATATATATATATATGTATATATATGTATTATTAATTTGGTTATTTTTCTGTAGATGATTCTAGCATGGCTCATTCTCTCCCCACGGATGTCCCAGAATCCCCCAGTGTGCCCCATACCCCACGCACACCACGTACCCCTGGAAGACAGGACCCCACCAAAACCCCTCGCTTCTACCCTGTCATCAAAGAAGATAGTGGCAACCTTGATGAAAAAGTAAGTTTGTACCTGGCAAAAAGATTTTGTGATTTTAAGGATGACTTAATATATATATATATTTAGGTTGATGCCGTAGTTCTTGCATATATCCTAACCAGGTACAAATTTCTTCATAATAAATTTTTTTCTCTCACCCTTTTAGACTCCCAGAAAGAGGAAAACCCGTCACAGTTCTAACCCTCCAATGGAGTGCCATGTAGGCTGGGTAATGGACTCACGAGAACACAGACCCCGCACTTCCTCTATCAGGTTTGTAACTTTTTTTCTTTCTTGTCCTTGTCCTAATAAAAAGCACTGAGGTGAAAGTTGGCTCAACTGTGTCTCTTTCTCTTTTTTCCTCCTCATCCTCTGTACAGCAGCTCTAATGCTTCTCCGTCAGAAGGAGCCCCCGCTCTGTCAGGCAGTTACGGCTGCACCCCACAGTCCCTGCCCAAGTTCTGGCATCCATCCCATGAGCTTTTAAAAGAAAATGGCTTCACCCAGCAAGTTTACCACAAATACCGCCGTCGATGCCTCAATGGTACACTGATTATTTTGTTTTTACACCACAGATTATATTACGGCTTTACATGAATTTCTCATGTTTGTGTATTTATTTTTCCCCCCCTCAGAGAGGAAACGATTAGGTGTGGGTCTGTCTCAGGAGATGAACACCCTCTTCAGATTCTGGTCCTTCTTCCTCAGAGACAACTTCAACAGAAAGATGTACGAAGAGTTCAAGCAGTTTGCCTTGGAGGACGCCAAGGAGAACTACAGGTGAGAGTCATGGTCCTGAATTCTGTTTTATCTGTAGATCTTGTCTGGAGAATATTTTCACCTTTGAGAATTCAGATGCTTAACCAGGCAGTAAGTCAACCAGGTTAATTTGACCCCTTCTCAAGAGCCTTGCAGTTTTGTAAGAGGGTGCAACCAAAATAAAAAAGGTTTCCTAATGTGTGTTCGAATGTTTGTCACAGGTACGGACTGGAGTGTCTGTTCCGGTTCTACAGCTATGGACTAGAGCGGAGATTCAGACAGGACATCTTCAAGGACTTCCAAGAGGAGACCATGCAAGACTATGAGAAAGGTCAGTCACTCATAATTTTTGACTAAACAAATATAAAAAAAAACCATGTGAAGTTTTAACTTTGCATATCACCACCTCTGCACGACTGTCATGTCTGCATTTCTGTTTTTAAATGTTTACATCAAATGTCAATCACTAAAACTAATTCTGAATGTATTTCTTGATCATTTAGTCATGTGATGTTTTTTTTTACTGCACATGCTGATGTTTTTTGGGGGTTTATGTAGGTCAGCTATATGGACTGGAGAAATTCTGGGCTTTCCTGAAATACGCAAAGGTGAAGAATCAGCTCATTGACCCCAAACTCCAGGAATACCTCAGCAAATTCAAGAGCATTGATGATTTCAGAGTAGATGTGAGTATAGGCATCAGTTTTGATGTGAATGTGATCCCTTGCCAACTATGCAAAGGGAAACCAGTTTTGGAGTCCAGAATAATATATTATACTTTCTAACTGTGTATAATATTAGTCTATCTGCAATCTAAATCAAATGTAAATCTCCTGCCCTTAGCCACCAATGGCAGAGGAAGGAGTAAGGAGGAAAGCACACTCGTCATCCACGGGAGACGAGGTGAAACGTAGACGACACAACTCGACATCATCATCGAAACAAACCCCCGTCTCCAAGACATCTTCAGACAATCAGCTGACCACTGGAGGAATGACAAAAACAACCACGACTGATCAGGCCGCAGCCCCAACGACAACGAAAACCACCAATCAACCATCAGCCAAGGCAGCCTCAGCCAATCAGAAGAGCGGCATGGCTAATGACCCGTCTACAAAAGCCCCACCCAAAGAGAATGTGAAGAAGAATACCTCAACGGATGCTCGCAAAGGAGAGGCGGCGACCAGCAAAAACAAAGAAGCCCAACAGCCAAAGAAATGAGGCCCTTACTACACTATATACAGTATTTGAGTGTGATGATTCTAACTCTAGAGCTGTGAAAAGATTTTCAGTGCTGATGCAGGCTTACGTTTTACACCGTAACCTCAGAAGTGAGCCAGTCAAACCGTTAGAGCAAAGACCAACTGTCAGAACGCTGCATTCACAAACTGAAGAGTAAACCAGAGACGTCTTTGTGTTGTACAAGACACTTTTTCTGGACAGGTTAACTTTCAGAAGATCTTTTTGCTTTCTTTTTCTTTTCTTAGTTTTTTCCCCCCACAGTTAGTAGTTTCAGAATCAAGTACGCATGGTGAACTTGTTTTGCTGTAAAGTTTACAGAAGATGCATTCCTACATCGAATGCAGTTTTATCTTTTTAAAAATGTTATTTTACCTTTGCAAATGCCTTACATTTCAAAAGCAACAAAAAATATAATTATTTTACAGCTCTGTCAGCATAAATAATGAATAATCTTTTGGTGTTTGAAAGTATTTTTAATTTGTGTCTGTGCATTTCCTGCACAGCGCACACATTTTATCTCATTTATTTTAAAGACAAAAAAAAAAAGCTCATCAAACAAACAAAAAATCTCTAACTTGAACTGAGGTTGACAAGATAACACACTATATAGCTTTTTGCATTTTTTTTTTTGCTCTTTTAGCTTGTGTAGGAAATATGACATTGATGGAATACTATGTTCTTTATGCTTTTATGATTAACTGAGTGTCTGAGCTGAATATCGGAGAAGTACATTGATATCAGGCCAAAGTGGCGAGGGATTGTAAAAAGTGTTAACATCTTCAGGAACTACATGATGTTCCTGCTCTTAAACGAATATTGTGCCGTTCTCAAAAGACGCCACATCTTTAGGTGCAGAGTAAGGAAGAGAAAACATCTTTGAACTTTTTATTAATTTTGACTTAAATTGGAAAACGTCTGTGTACTTGAAGTTTCTAAGAAATGTTATCTTTTTTGAGAGGAATTATCCTTCCTTTTAAATTTTTAATCCTATTGGAGTTGAGTTTGAGATAATTTATTGTTTTACTCTCTTTTGAAAACTTAATTGATTAGAATCTTTTTTATTGCTATTACAGAGAGTGTAAATGACTGCAAACATGGTGGCCCAGAGAATACTTTTATCTGCATTTTTATTTTGCAGGTTGGATCTTTGCTGATAAATTAAATCAGTGTTTTTTTTTCCTCACTTATGATTATTAATCAGACACTGAATTGATGTCCCGATTGTATCATATTTGCTTATGAAACTGTACATAAAAAATATTAGAAGCAGCTCTCTAATTTCAATCAATTCATTTTTATTGATTCATTTTATTGTGAAGTTTTTGTTTGTGCGCTTGTGTGTTGGTATGCATGTTGGTTTAATTTTTTCTTTCCTCATAATTGTAAAATGTAAAAAAAACATAAAATATATTAAAATCTGTTTATAAAACCCCAAAATAATATACATCGTATTTCTTGTCAAGTGTGCAGTGTAATGTCGTTATACTGGGTCTAACACGGTTCCCACACCTTTCAAACAATGATTTTTCATGACTTATTTCATCTGTACGATTACTAACAACAATAATATTTTGCACTCACAAAGACCGATATTTACCCAATATTTTAGAGCTGAGCATAACCTGAAGCATGTGTTTTTGATATAGAAATTGTTTTTTTCAGGCCTGCAAGCCCTCTTAAAATTCCATAGCACGTCCAGGTTTTCCGTGACTGGGAACCCTCTTAAAAAGAAATGATAAACACAACACACTTAAAGCAATGCAGCTCCTATTTTGTAAGCAATATGGTTCAGTTAGTATACACTGTAAACAATTACTTTAGACTTAAAGATCAGACACTTTTAAACCATAACAATAAGTCTCCAGAAACTGAGGGAGGCAAGGGACTTGGATATAAATTGTGTAAGCTTGGAGTTTGTGAAGATAAAGGTCTGATAGGGGATACTGTTATCCTTGTTAAATTTTGTATATATATGCAGGGCTGCCAACTTTGGTATGTAAAAACAAATATTGCATCACAATAAGTAAGTTGCAACATTTGGTAACTAAATAGAATTTTATGAAGTTTAGTGACAACATGTTACTATGTTTACATTGTAAAATGACTGGTAGGATACAGTTTTTATTATTGCTTGACAAAAATTTCAAGATTTCAATTCCATTCTTGTGATTTGATTCTGATTTTGATTCATTATTGACTAATTTGGGTACATGTTTATTTTAAATTTTGTTTAAAAACAATAATCTCACCTAATGTTGTAGACGTAGAGGGCCCAATCTGCTGGTATTATTAAAGGCTAAAAATAACAAATTAAATTAAATATAATGCAGTTTTTGTTATAATAACAATTATTTAATGACATAAGTAAAAATATAATAAATATGTAATATAGTGCTCAGCAAAATCTCCTCTCTAGCTATTTTTTCTATTCATTTAACATGTTATGGTCATTAAATGGCTTTCGTGAGGTAAAAGTAACGTTATGTGACATAACTGTTCTCCTGCTGTTATATTGAGCTCTTTCCGTGGTTGAAAAACACTAATTGGTCGATATTATGTATACTTTCGGTAAGTTGTACTGCATCTTTAACGTTAAATAAAAAAGTAACAGATGATCGGTTCACGTGCACTTGAACTGAGGCGCTCAGCGATCTGTCACGTCACATTTACAAGCGCCAAACGAATTTTTGTCTGAATTTCGTAATAAAATTGACGGAATCTAAGAGCTGAGAATTAGTTTAATATTAAAAGTACCTCTTTGCTCCCAAATGAAACATCCTTAAGTTTCAGGTTAATTAATAAGCGTATTTCTGAATACTGTTGTATTTCTTCGCGGTTAGCTAATGAGAAATATAATCATGACAGTTAGCGCGCGATTGAATAATCTGAAACCTGAAACCTTTGTCTAGTCTCATGCGCTCGGTGGTCTTGTAGGCGCCACGCTGACAGAAAACTACAAATTCCAGGAGCCAACGCGGTGTTTCCGGCGACAGGCAGCCAATCAGACGCGCTTCTGTATGCCAGCTGGGCGGGCGGTCGCGTGCGGTGGGAAGGCGCTATCGTTGCAGTATGGCGGACGATGGGGACGGTAGGAGTGCAGCGGCGGACACCAGCGGCGAGCAGGGGACGACGGAGGACTTGGATGCGGGGGCCGGTCTCGGTATAAGCGTTATGATGCTCAATCTCAGCGTTCTAGTGCTCGTGCTGGCCGCGTGTTACGTGCTTTACGCGCGGTGGTGGAGGAGGGCGGGCGAGGACGCGGGCCGGGGCAGCGAGGCCTCGCCGCTACCCAAGATGAGGAGACGCGACTTCACCCTGCAGCAACTGCGCGAGTACGACGGGGTGCAGAACCCGCGCATCCTCATGGCAGTCAACACCAAGGTCTTCGATGTGACCAGTGGCAAAAAGTTTTATGGACGCGGTAAGGAGCTCACGCTCACACCCACATTCAGCGGGGGTTTTCAACTTAAGCAGTAGAGAAGATACTAGTATCTAGTAAACAAAAGTCTAGTAAACCTGGAATTCATACTAGTAACTATTGGGATGGTTAATACTAAACACGTATTCGTGCAGGTCTATTAATGTATTAGAGAGCATTTTATTTTAAAATGTCCCTGTTACACGTTATTGCATAATTACAAGCTATAGAAAGTAGATGTGGTTATTAATTAATATTACTTACTGCACTTATTTGTACTCGACACTACACTGTAACATGGACACCCTCTAATAAAGTGTAGCTTTTTTATTAGTAAAACTGGATTAGGTTCCACTTCCAGCAACAGTTGGAACACATACCAGTCTGAAGTTAATATTTCATATCAGTACCACAGATTTAGATTTGTTACTAATAATAATAGTTAGGCTATATGCCACAACTGGGTGGTAGTATCTAATAAATAAGTACTATTGAATGCTTGGATACTAGTACGTACTTCAATATTGATTAGTATCTATTCAGTTAGTCACTAATACTTATTTAGTAGATATTAGTCACTATTGGAATAAATACTAACATAATGAGCAGTAGTTACTAGTAAACTAGTGAAAGATACAATTACATTACAGAAACACTTTATTTTAGTGTCCTTTTTACACATAACATGTACTTACTATGTTAATAACAGTAAAATATGCATGATTACAAACTAACCTAAACCTATAGTAAGTAGGCCTATGTGTTGTTAATTATTATTACTAAATACTTCTGTGTAAATACACTAACAATGTCACCTTAAAATAGTGTAACTGGATTACTTAATAGAAAAATAGCACTAGTAACAAAAATAGATACTGGTTCATTGTGAGGAATATATTGAATAGATACTTATCAGTATTGGAGGAAGTACTAATGAATGGTTACTTGTGTGAAATAGTAAAATATACAATTAGATTACTGGAAATATTAATTTACTAAAAAATACTACTAGTAATAATATAAAAGAAAATACTAGTTAGTTTTAAGAAATAATAGCTTGCCATAGGAGAAGAGCTTGTGTGTTAACCAGCTTATACTTGCCAATACTCTGGTCAGAGGAAAGCTACTGACCAGCTCATTCTGGTAAATACTGCTCAGGGTAAAGTCACACAAAGCCTTTCTCCCAGAGACCTCTGTTGTATGATGCACAGTTTGGTCTGATGTCTTGTCGGAGTTTGCCAACCTCTTGACAGGCCCTTTCTGTTTTATTCATAACTGCGGTCAAGATTCTCCTGCTCTGTTTTGCCTTGGTGAACTCTTTCCCAGGCATCAACCTGTCATGTCAGTGCATTTTTGAACGAGAGCCATATGTGATGTGGACAAATGGTGTGAGAACCATGTGCTGGCACACCCAACAGGTATGTCCTGTACCAGTAGATCATCCATTTGTGCGGAAATCAATTTGCTTAATTTAAATTTGTAAATTTAACAGCTCGATTTGTTATGACTGATGTAAGATCAGCTAAGTTTAGCAGTCGCCTTGGTTAAGAAATAAAGCACTGAGCCTCATTCCTTTCTCCTTTTTACAGGAGAAAATTCTTGTTTTTTTTTCCCTGTACTTTAAGCAGGGTTTACAGACTTGCAGCTCCTGTGCAAAACAGCTGTTTGCTGCAGATAATAATTTAAATATTGTGCCCTCAAAGCCAGAACAGCAGTCTTTTGTCTGCCTGGAGTCTATATTTGGAGACTCGGCTCGGAAGTGAAACCGAGAGTGCACATAAAATCTGGATTATCATGGCCTTTGTTTGCATTTACCAAGTTTGATTCGCAGTGCTAGCTAGGGTCTGTGATTTGGCCTCACATCTCCCTCGGCTATATTTGTATACGAGGTATGTTATCTGACCATCTGTGGTGTTTATGGAGGAGCCTTCAAGGTGTGGTGTCAGCAGTAGTCCAGACTCTGACCAGTGCGTCATTTCTTGGACACCTGTAATCTAGTGTGTCTGTCATCTTGCAGCATTTCACACGGAGAGAATATGACATCAGTTTTATTTACCTGTTGCTGCATTCATTTATAACCTGATGAGACTATGGCAAAGGTTTGAACTTTGTAGGCAGATGTGGTGTGTTGTCACTGGACCATAGGGCAACTTGGATCTTTTTGGTCAATGTTTGGCTGGACCTCTTGTATCTTTTAAGACTATTATTGCTCAACTGCTGAAAAGAGAGAGAGTGTGTTGTGTGGTGTGTGTGTGTGTGTGTGTGTGTGTGTGTGTGTGTGTGTGTGTGTGTGTGTGTGTGTGTGTGTGTGTGTGAGAGAGAGCTAACATGCTTTTTCCACATGAAGATCAGATGATGAACCAAAAAAAAGAAGTATCGAAAGAGGCCTTTCTCCTCTTCTTTTGCCTTCTGTGCTGAATAAAACAAAGACTAAAGCTCTGTCTCACCGACAAGAAAGCGAACATAATAAATTGCACATGCCAGAGCAGCCTAGTCATCGTCAGGCATGATCTGGCTTTGGCAGCTGTATTATTTATAAATCGTGGATTCTAGTTCCTGTTCAGGAGCTTATGAAGTAAAACTCAAGTGTCTGAGACGTTCATGTCCTCTTGTTGCCGTCTTTTATTGCATCATCTCATTTGTTTGTCTCGATTAGGTGACTGAAGTTCATCAGTCTGTTGTGCTCCGCTTTGTCACGTCTCTGGTTTGGTAAGAAAGGTTCAGGCTGTGGCCTGAATAGTCTGTGCACAGCTGAAGTTGATTTTTGTTGGTGTGGTGTTGTTTTGTTATGACATCTCACATTAATTTCCTTATTCAGCGCAGTGTGTTATTTACAACAGCTGTTCTGAAGTACCTGTGTGTTTACCTGCATTCCTCTGGTTTGTGCGAGCGGCTCCATTCATCCCAGCTGTATGGTTGTTTTTGAGAAAACACTCTGCTTTGGTTTTAGCTTGTCTGGGGTTTTCTGACCCACTGACTCTAAAACTGTTTTCTTTTAGTTGATTCATAGCAGAGTTTTGTTTTGATTGCAATTCAGCTGGTTTCTTTAACTTTTTATCTGACCTATTGTATAATAATAATAATTTTTATTATGAATACTACTAGTGCAAAAACTACTATTTATTAGTAGTATTAATAATTATTACTAATTGTTGTTATTGCTTATTATTTATTATGAACAATAATTATAAGTGTTGTTTTAACCACTTTATGTCCTTTATGATGCTACATTGCAAAGGCAAATAATTATTAAAAGTAAGTAAATTTTACTTTATTCTTTTTATAGATATATTTTATTGTGGATGGATGGGACATTTAGCTTAGCTTTAACTGCACTTTTTTCAGATTATTTTTTCTCAAATGAATTTGAAATTAGGGCTGTTTTCGACTAAGGATTTTCATAGTCGAATCTGATTCGTTAGATTTTGCCGTAGTCGACTGATAGTCGAACCTTTTTTTTTTCTTTTTTTTTTTTAGATAGCAGCTCGATTTTTTCCATTTCAAACAAAAGAGCTAAAAAACACATATATCACACATATATCATAACATTTCATAAACATGAGGAGCAATATGAGAGAGAAATTTGGTGATGGTTGTTTAGGTACATTAAACCACGTAAAGCTTTTTCACGCCCATGAGAACCGCGTGGAGTCAACTCACAGCCGCTCCGCTGCCCTGCTGAAAATGTGAAGCAGAAACGCTTAATATCAGATAACGTCCATAATAACTGGACTCTGGGTTCGATTTTTTGACCATTTTCAGTGGTTATGAGGAGCAATATGAGAGGGAAATTTGGTAATCGTTGTTAAGGTACATTAAACAACGTAAAGATTTTTAACGCACATGAGAACCGTGTGGAGTCAGCTTTTTAACGCACATGAGAACCGTGTGGAGTCAGCTTTTTAACGCACATGAGAACCGTGTGGAGTCAACTCACAGCCGCTCCGCAGCCCTGCTGAAAATGTGAAGCCGAAACGCTTAATATCAGATAACGTCCATAATAATTGGACTCTGGGTTCGATTTTTTTTATCATTTTAAGTGGTTATGTGGAGCAACATGAGAGGGGAATTTGGTAATCATTGTTTAGGTACATTAAACCATGTAAAGCTTTTAACGCACATGAGAACCGTGTGGAGTCAACTCACAGCCGCTCCGCAGCCCTGCTGAAAATGTGAAGTAGATTTTTGAATACATTTTTATCTATTTACATTAGTAAGCTACAGGACATCGTCTTTCAAAACATGACCTGAAAAAATAAAATAAAAATGGTACCCAGCCCTTCTGAAAATGCGAATGCGTCTCTGTCCCCAGCACATTTCAAACCAAACTGACGCCCATGTATTCGACTATGAGGTTCATAGTCGAATCAGACCTCTCCGAATCGAATCGTCGAATCCTCGACTATTAGAAGTCAGCCCTATTTGAAATGAAACAATAATTGGTGGAGCCCTGGCTGTATTGCACTTTCAGTTTTGGTCCCTACACCTATAAAGTGTAGAAGATCTTAAATTTGTCTTGCTGACCATTATACTCACAGTATGTCTGTCATTCCAGAGGGCCCCTACGGGATCTTTGCGGGACGTGATGCTTCTCGGGGTTTGGCAACATTTTGCCTAGAGAAGGATGCATTACGGGATGAGTACGATGACCTTTCAGACCTGAACGCTGTACAGATGGAAAGTGTTCGAGAATGGGAAATGCAGTTCATGGGTAAGCAGAAGAATTTCTCTGTGAATTCAGAAAGGATTCATATAGTTACTCAAAAAATCTAAAAATGTCTAAGATTTTATCTGCCTCTAGGATAGTTGGAGGTAGGATAGGTATATAATAACTGCATAACTACAGTTATGTAGGTAGTTATCAGTCACTCCTCCTCATCCACAAGCTTTGCATGTTGTACCTGTTGTGCTGGTTAGGGCTGATCTGTACATGTAATGTAATCAGATAGCTGATGCCTTTACAGTATAAAGCTGATGGTTTACAGTATAAATTCTCTAAAAGATGAGTGACAGTAACCTTTAATTGTCCTGTTCACTCTTGTAGAAGAGAGAAATTGAGAGCTATAAAAAATATATTGCGATATATATCAAGGTTTTCCTGTGCTGTTATTTAGCAGTGGCATGTCAGACAGTCTGAATTGTATGATGATGAGATACAAAGGCTGTTAAGTGAGTGCCACAAAATAAAGCCAAAAAGAAGACTGTTTTTTTTATTTGCATTTTCCTCACTAGCTGCACAAATACAGTGCTGGTGTAGTCTGGTTAACTCATGATTCACACAAATTAGTCTTGGTTCGCATGTGCCCGGTTTCACAGACATGGCTTAAGGCTAGTCCCAGACTAAAATGCATGTTTGAGCTGTCTTAACTGAAAGGAACTTGCACTGACATATCTTAAAATATATCAGTACCATTTTTTTTTTGTCTCAAGATGCACACCAGTAATGTTTTTTAAGGCTCATTTATAAAAGCTACTTAATGCCCTAATTGAACTAAGGCCTAGTTCTGGCTTAATCTAAGCCCTATTTGTGAAACCAGGCCTTAATGTACCGTAATACAATACAGAATCGCCGTGGGTTCATGAAGTTTTAAAATATCTTATATTATGTTTTATCACATTTAAGGTCATAAGTCTTAAATATTTTAAGATAGTTTAACAAATATCTTAATTATCATTTTAAGCAGACTTGTATTTGGGCAATGAGGATCATGATACGTCCTAATGTGATAGTTAAATTCCAAAAAATGTGCTGCACATTTCAAAGTAAAAACACGGTGCTATTAATATGCATTCTACAGGCTCGCAGTTTCCAAGCAGTTTGCAATCAATTAATATTTTACAATATTATTGCATATTACGGCTGTCGATTAAATAGGTCCCTAGTACCCCCTTGCTGTTCATAAAAGGCGACAAATGGGGCAACTTGTTCGCACTGTGTCTGTGGATGAACAAGTCCTGGCATTTGAGAGATGCGATTAGCTTTGGCTTTTTAAGGATCAACACAATGCTTTGGCTTCATCTGTCAGAGGTTTGGTCATAGTATATATAGTATATATATATATATAATAGTATATATATATATAATTTTTTTATTTTTATATATATATATTTATTTTATATACATTATATTTTATATAGATATTGATTAATATACAACAGTTTAATAAATAAAAAGTTAATATTGTGTTAATATAAAAGTTAATATATTTTAAGCGCAATATTGTCTGTTTTGCTACATTTGTCCAACGAAAATATTGCCTATCCGAATTATGGGAGTAACTTCCGTTAAACTGTAAACAATCAGTGAAAGGTTCGCTCTATGTATCTAATAATAAGCATTATAATAATAATAATAAGAAGAAGAAGAAAATTACTACAACAGACCATGAATAACGCCAAAAGATCGATTCTTTCCTCAGCAATTATTTTGCGGACATGTAAATGATCAATGTAATAATATATGTCTGTATTATATAACATGTTGCCTTAATCAAAGATGATAATTTACTGGAACATTGAGTGATAAAATTTCAAAGTGATTTCTGTCATTTTGACAGACAATAAATATATTATTTACCTGATTTAGAAATATTCCAGTAAACACTGGTAATAGGGATTAAAAGTGAAAAAGGGATTACATTTTAATAGTGCGAACAAAACAAATCACAAGTTTGTGAATTGAATTGTGAAATTTGTCAATGCCCAGCCAGCCCTAGTTTACACTCAGCTGAGCTAGATTGATTTGGTGTAGTACAGTCTCATATCGGGTTGTGTCGCTATATGAGATGAGGGAATGTGTGATAAGCTGCTCAACTCTCCTGTCACTGCATGTGGGGAAAATCAGGCCTGTAATATGACAGATTAATGCTGTTTGACAAATAAAGTACTCTGATGATAAAGCACAACTTTTTCACACTGCTTGTTTGCCTTGTTGATACCAGAGATGGATTAATGGTTAAAAGCCCTCATTGTGGGACATGTAGAATAAAATATGCAAATTGTATGTTTTTATTTTACAGGGTGGCCGCGGGTCCTTAAAAAGTCTTAAATAAAGTTTTCCTAAAAAGGCCTTAAAAAGTATTAAAATGTCTTAAATTCAGATTCGATAGGTCTTAAATATTTCTGGTCACGTTACCGCAAAACTTTCTCCAGTCTGACGGACCTAATGTCCGTCAAAAATCCAGTGAAGCATCGAATCGTCAGATTGATTCAGATTTTATTACATAAACAGCTATTGATAATGATAATGTAGGCCTTTTCTGGTAACACTGTTGAGGCTCGCGCTGCTTGTCTCTGTGTCTGTGATCGATTTTATAGGAAGAAATCAAAACAAATGAGCATAACGGCAAACATAAAGAAACATACTGAGGTAAAAATTCAAAATGTTTGTCATAGTTAATAACAAATAATCAAATGGGAATCACCGAAAACGTGAGAATGATTCTGTTTTATTTATTACCTTATGTACTGACGGTAACAATGTTGCACTGTTGAGGCTCGCGCAGTTATTAAACATATTATAGTTAAGAAACTATAGCCTAGGGAGGCTACACGCGACCAGAGAGCTGTTTTCCTGAATGCCATCAAGATTGAAACCGAGACTGATTTCATAACAGTTCAATAAACAAATAGTTAAAATTAAGTCACTTACATTTTTGACGCAATGACTGTTTTTGTTCTGTTTCTGCAGCGAAAATAGTTTCAAACAAAGATCACAACAGAAACATTGCGCATCTCACAGCAACACTAGTTGCAGCAGCATTACTGAATGATTCAGCGTTTTGAACGAATCGTTTGAATGAATGACTCAATGACTCGCTCATTAAGACGGTCGCCTGCTGCCTCCTACTGGCGGTTTAGTTTCATAAAGTATCATTCTTTTCAACATTCCTTATTTGTATATTCAAAAATATTTAAAATAATCTAATTTAATACAGTTATAATTTTTCAATATAAATTATTTAATTTGATAGGTAACAGCCTAGTGTCTTATTATTTTAATTGAATATATTGATCAAATTTAAGAATTTGAAATGAAAGAGAGAGCATGCCCCCGGACCCCCCAAGAGGTACCAAGCTCCACCCACAAAAATAATGTGGGAAACACATTAGGCTATATGATGATCTACAAAAAAAAACAAAAAACAAATTTAATTATCTTATTATTAAAATACATTATTACAATTTTACCACCTCCGCCTCATTTTGAGCCAGGAAAAGCCCTGAGTAATATAACATGACAGGTGCTATTTTGCTGAATATTCTCACGATTGCAAATGTTACATTGATTTTAGTTCAATAAACAAGTAGTGAATATTAAATTATTTCAATTACTTAGGTTAAATATTACATATTCGCATGTAATATAATGTGTATTTCCATCACAGGTTTGGTCTTAAATTTCATTCAAAGTGGCATTAAAAAGGTCTTAAAAAGTCTTAAATTTAACTTGTTTATATCTGTAGACACCCTGATTTTAGCTTTATTTAAAATAACAACATAGAATCTCAGTTTTAGTTTTGGTTTGTTAATAATAACACCACGGATGGAGAAAGATGGTCTGCAGCCAGAGGATGTGTTTACAGCCAACAGGGGCTAACAAGTCCTTCCAAATGTGATAAAATGTGTGCACAAGATTAAATATGCACAATGCATGAACAAGAAATAAATGCCATCTTTCATTAAAAATAGCATCATTAATTATTGTTCCTCTCATTCTCTCTCTCCCTTCCCTCTGTCTCTCTCAGAGAAATATGACTACGTTGGCCGTTTGTTGAAGCCGGGAGACGAACCATCTGAGTACACAGATGAGGAGGACATGAAGGATCATCAAAAACACGAATGATCTGCTGAATCATTACAGCAGCTGAAGCCCAGGACTGAGAAGGCCACAATCCAGAATTGTTAAACCCCAGCAAGAAAAACCCCTCAGCATCTGCCCTTTACCTCAATCGTACAGTGTCCCCACTACTGCTCCATCACAGCTGAGATAAACGCGTCTGTCTAAAAGCCCCTGCTGTTCTGACTGTTCTTTTACCAAAACAGACCAATAGCCTGTCAGAGTTTCCTGTACTCTTCTTGTCTGCTCTTGATACTTCTCCTTAATCCAGCTTTTTTGTCCTTGCCCTTCCGTCTTCCGGTCACACCTAAACTCTCAATTTATAGCATAAATACCATCAAACACTATACCATAAATCACCAGTTCTACACCCTAAATCATCAGTACAACCCTCCATCTACCCTACAGTCCAATGGAGAATGAAACGGCCTGAGGCTTTAATAGCATCCTGCACATTCGCGTGTTCAGGTTTGGACTGACAATGTGAAGAGAAGGAAGGAGAAAACACATACATTTTTATTCACTTAATTTTCTTTGGGGACTTCACCATTCATGACCTCAAAAGTCACGTACATAGAGCGGGGCAGATGCCTGGAGTTCAGTGCACAACAGGTTAAAAACCACAACTGGGGTCTCTTTTAATTATTTTTGTTTCCATTTAAGTATTTTTGTTGTTGTTGTTGTTGTTTTGCGTGTAACTATTGTACCACAACACGCGTCACAAACACTTCTGGAGCATTTAAATCTCATGCTTATTCGCAGACTGTGAAAACGTTGTCGTTTTAAATCAAAGTAAATGTCGAATGGAAATGGTAACCAATCCAAAAGCCAGATTGTCTGCCATCAGCCAATCAATCCAAAGGTTGGGTGGGTCTGGGGTGGGCGGGTGCTCAGCAATGTTTGTTTTGTGTGCACCACTAGTGTGTAGCAATTCTTGTCACAATGTGATTGTAAAACATGAGGGATGGGAAATGTTTGTGGGGGGTTGGGTATCGTTAGCATTTTTGCCATAAAACTGTTGTTTTATTTGAATTGTATAAATCTGAACGGCTGGTTGGGATGAAAAGGGAAGATCAGTAGGGTAGTTCAATTGGATCAGCTCGTCTGCTCATCGGTCAACAGAACTCTCCCCGTTAATGAAACAGTCAGCGTAGTTATTGTGCCTTATTTCCGTTTAATTCTACTACAGAATAGTCAAGAGATGTAGAAAGATACAGGTATGAAAACCAGAGGGAGAAACCGCAAAGATAAAACATGTTCTGCTCTGCCCTTTCCACATTACCTGCTTTTAGGGGGGTTTTCAGAAGCCAAGGCATCTTTCCCCTCCATTTCCTCAGTTCGTAGGACGAGGCGTGCTCACGTCTGTGAGCGAATCAGACACGGGAGGCTCAACCGCCGTTATCGTGACTTTGTACATAGACTTTATGAGCTATTTCAGTGTTACTGCCATATCTGCGCTGTTATTAAACTCCACGCACTGCTGTGTTGTACTGGCCAAAAGATCATTGCTCTTTCTCGGTTTCCATCTCTTTTTTTCCCCCTCTTTTTTTTTCTTTTTTTTTTTTTCTTTTCTCTGCTGAATTTATTTTTAATTGTGGGTAATTTTCAAATTCACCCTCAAGTGTTATATTTTGTTTTTCTTCTGGAGAGGGAAACTAAGAGTTTGGAAGGATATTTTGTCTTTGCTGGGGAGGGGATGAGGCGAAATTCTAAAATTGTGGATTATGTAAATATGTGTATCATTTTATTAAAGCATGTGCAGCAAACAGTGAGGTAATGCTGGCTCTCACGTCATGTATTTAAATGGAGTTTGCAAGGGTGTGTGTGTGTGTGTGTGTGTGTGTGTGTGTGTGTGTGTGTGCGTGCGTGTGCTCATGGGGAGGACAAGAACATGTTGTTGCAGAAATAAATGCATTTGGTTAATAACTACTGTTATCCTCTACTGTTATACTGTTATCTGCCCCTTTGATATGTTGGTCTTGAGTGCGAAAAATCATTTTGTCTCTCACAGTCACAAAGAGCAATATTTCACATTTCAGAGCTATACAAATGGCAGCGAAGAATTAACTGCTAAAAAGTAAAATGTTAAGAAACCAGTAGGTTTATTGGTTTACTAAATGTGCCTTAATGGATCAAATGTCGTGCCACCGTTATATTTTTTTGGGAGTGTGAACCGGTTTGAAGATTTTGCATTTCCACAGTAAGGCATTTTGCTTGCATAAATATGAAGCGAAAGGGAGGAAATGTGTGGTTGGTTGAGGTATGCCAGGCTCCGGTTATAATTTCTGATATTGCATAATATGCAAAAAATGTAGCAAACATAGTAGTTTGTCTAGAAAATAATTTTATTTTCTTGTTACTTGCAAACTTTGATATATTTTCAAACAGTGTGAAATGTTACAATCTTGTTAGAACTGAACAACACCGAGACATCAGTGCTGTGGATCTCACACCCCATTTACACAATTAGCGGTGCAACAAAACTAAATCACTGAATGTCTAAACTGCAAGCTTATTTCACAGGACAGTTTGGGCCTCTAATTAAGCCCAGTTTACTTCATTAAATGATGCTCAATCCTTTTCTGAAAAACTTTTTGAACTCTGTTTCTTAAATGAGTTTGTGTGTTGTCATTTAATTTATTTTATTAAAAGCACACTAGCCTTTGCAGTGGTCAAGCTAAGACTTTTGATAGCTTGATTTTAACACTGGCAAGAAAATGAACAGGAATGATGTCAGTGGTGGTGTTTTCCCACCATAAATAATGCCACTTCCTGGGGGATATCATTATTAATATTTTCGTTAAACAAAAATGACGAAACACTAACAGCATAGTAATTGAAATTGTGGGATATTAACCGCCAGATGTCACTAAAACCCTAATGGTTCACTTGACAGGCAGACCAGTGATGAGATGTTCGACTCCCGGTTCTTTCGGGTGTTTTCAACAGTTCGTTCGAACCGGTTCAGAATTTCAGCGATTCTTTTACGTTATGACGTCCTCCGTGATTGGCGTGCCATATTAAATGCTCTAAACGTTACAGTAAAGCGATAAGTAGCACGATTGTTTATTATGGTTCTCAGTTTAATGAGTCAGTAGAAGCCGCTCGGACTTAATTCAGTCCAGTTCGAGAATGGATCGATCAAACTCCGGTTTTATGAACTGGCTCAACAGATTCACTGAAAGGATCCGACTCAAATGAACGCTAGGTCAACAAATTGGACGTCAGCAGAACAAAATAGTGTAAAATGCGATTCTTGCGTATTTAATTTCTCGAACGGTACTTTCTTTTTCACGGGATGACTGTCAGAGAAGAGTCAAATTTGGATTAAAATTATTTACAACAGAACAACATATCAAACCGGCTGTCTTTTGTTTGGTAAGTCTCGTTTTTTTAAACTGTAAACACTAGTGCTTAAGTGTCGAGTGATGATATGGTCTTAACTCTGATTATGTCAGCTTTATACATAATATATACTATCGACTAGTATTATTCTCACAAAACTGGTCAGTGCATCATGTACCCTCGTGGGGAGCTCGCATGATGGTTTTGTGGTTACACAATACATTGTTTCACCGGCTGTATGAAAATGTGTTCTCAAATCTTATTTGAGAGGAAAAATGCATACAGACTGAAATTAGTCTAGACTGATATATATATATATATATATATATATATATATATATATATATATATATATATATATATATATATATATATATATATATATATATATATTTAGATATGCCGCGGACCAATCTGAAGTAGCTATACATTTTCATCTATAAAGAGTCACAATTTATACTGTGGGGGAAAAAAAGTGTAAAATAAATTATATTGTTACATTATTACATGTTTTCCTACTCACT
This sequence comes from Scardinius erythrophthalmus, assembly GCF_964197995.2. Taxonomy (NCBI): domain Eukaryota; kingdom Metazoa; phylum Chordata; class Actinopteri; order Cypriniformes; family Leuciscidae; genus Scardinius; species Scardinius erythrophthalmus. The sequence continues at coordinate 15,470,679 of NC_138239.1, read as the reverse complement.
GTACTGTTAGATGTTTGTTTATTTAAATCAAATGTAGATTTTTATTTTAATAAATTGTCTTATTTTAATCAACATAAATTATTTATTTATTTTTATATATTTTTACACATTCTAAACTTTTCCATGGACGGTTTGAAAACAGCCTTTGTCATAGACAAGTAGCCAATGATGCTTTCTGCTTTTGTGTCTTCTCAGTCGTGCATATTTTGTTTTAAAGCATTAAAATACTTTTTACAAAGAATGGAGTACAGAAAATAAGTTGTATAGCATACATATATCTGTAAGATGATGTACATCATCCAATACAAACTAAAGAAATGACAGGCCTGGTACATGATGTCATCATATTTTAGTTTTCGGTATTTTCTGTGAAAAAGTAATGCACAGGGTATATGTGGTTAAAGTGGTAATTCAGGAATTTATCCTCCAAAAGAATTGTGAGGATCTGACAGTTGAGTTGCATTGTAAGTTGGAGCCTGTTCATGATTGTGATGCTGATGATGGTGTTTCCCTTTTTGCAGGAGGCACGTTTCTCATCATGGCTGAGCATTTGTCCCAGAGTGAACTGGACTACCCTTTCAAGCTCTTGGAATATTTGAATGGATTCCGGATCTCAAAGGTCTGTGGTTCATGCTGTATCTCTCTAATACACTTTTTTATGAGTGCTTCTCTGCTCCTTTCTACAGGTACAGGAATCACCTCAATCATTAGCAGACCATTTTAATAATGTGTTTACCACACGTGGCATTTATTGTTGGATTATGAGTAAATGTTTAATGTGAGAGCATCTATTATTTGTAGCAGTCATGTCTCATTTTCCTCTGTGGCCGTCAGGGCTTATTTCGCCTCCAGCAGGACCGGCCTATGACATTTTAAAAGCCACTGAGTGGAACCCTGAGATGACTCAGGCCTTTGTTGTACCATGAGATTCTGTAAGATTGTTAAATCCTAGAAATCCTCTATTTGGGTTTTACATAAAAAAAACAGCATGTTGTGTCAATTAGGTACTTTAATTTTTTTATTGACATTGCAGATTGTTGCAAAAATGACAGTGCTCTTACAACAAAGGTTAGCTGAATAACAATTGACATTGAACACGATATAGATGCAATGAAAACCAAGTTCCAGTGAAATATCTTCACAATCCTCTTATGAGGTCTTTACATCCTTCATTATGTGTGTATTCTGAGTGGGAGTTTCTCTCTGCAGATGATGAGGTTTTGATACATGACAGCATCCGAAATACACAATTGAGTTTAGAGTTATGTGTCTTTTACATTTGATAATGTAAAAACAATTATGTTAATGAAGGCCAAAATTGTAAATAAAGAAAATGGACAGTATGAGCCCTTTACCATGTTAAAAGGAAAAAGTTATATGAAGACATGGTATAGCTTTAATGTTTTTTTGTGACTGGGTATGTTTAGGCATAAAGTCATAATTAAAAAAAATCTAACAATATGGATCATAAATTCCATATTTCTGTTACTTACTTTGTGGAGAAGAGAAGATGAGTAGGCCTATCCTTAACTGAACAGAGCTGCTCACACTTACATGTTCTGTTAAACTAAAAAGAGAAAAAGACATGATAGTTAGGAAATGATTGTTACAATTTTTAAAGTTATTGCCTAATTTATAGACATTTTAAGAAAGAAATAATTTACCTGTTGAGAGTATGTTGTGTAGTAACTGTAGTTGTGTAGCTGAACTCCAGAAAATCAGTAATGAGGAGGCTTTGACAGTTACAGATTTGAAAAACAAAAAGGCGGGAATAAAGAACCCTAAACTCTAACACAAAGAACCATTTCAGCATATAAAGGGTTCTTCAGGACAACACGGCACTAAATAGAACTGTTAGTACGTGTAAAGAACCTTTAAAGAACCATTTTTTTAGAGTGTAGTTTGTTTTCCTTTTTTCTCTGTTTTCCGCCACTAGTTTGTCACCATGGTTATTCATTAATTACATCACACCTGTTTGTATTTTGTTCATTATCTTGTGTATTTAAGCTCTTCAGTTCGTCTTCTGCTGTTGTTTTTGTTAACACACTGTTTCATTGATTTTGTACCTCTGTGGATACCTGAGTTTCTTTATTTAATAAACTAAAGTATTATTTTGATCTTCTTCGTCATCCTTCATATTCAGACCCATAATGTGACATAATACATATTTGTAGATTTGAACCTAAAATCTGATGTTCATGGGCTGATAATATTTATACTACCCTTAACTTTGGGTATGTAGTTTTAGTTTTTTTAGTTTTTTAATCAGCAAAAAGATGTATTTAATTGATCAAAAGTGACAGTAAAGGCATTTGAAATGTTAAAAAAGATTTTTAATTTAAATAAATATTGTTCTTTTGAACCTTTCTATTCATCAACGGATCCTGAAAGAATTACAAAATTATTAAGCAGTAGCCTACTACTATAAACTATAATTATAAGCATGTTTCTTAATCAGAATGTTACAATGATTTCTGTAATGGCTGCTGAAAATTCAGCTTTGCCATCACAGATATAAATTACATAGTCAATAAGTCATTTTAAATAGTAATAATATTTCACAATATTACTGTAAATTTAATCCAAAAAAATCACATTGCAAAAGCCATATTCCATCATAGTAAATCAATAATCAAAATATTGGCTTGTTTTTGAGGAAAAAATATCGAAAACATTCCTAAAATGGGAAACAAATTTGTGTGTGTGTGTTAAAATGCATTTTGCATGTATGCTTGTGTTTCCTATATCTTTTTAAAGACATGGCAAACACAGAAATAACATGAGTAGTTCCCACTGACTTTTTTATTTAATTATTCTCCTCCAGGCGATATTCTCAGCTTGTGAGTTAGGGTTGTTCGACCTTCTCCTTCAGTCCCAAAAGCCCCTAAATGCAGCTGAAGTGGCACAGAAGCTTGGCACCAGTGAAGATGGTATAGAGCGGTTACTGGATGTGCTGGTCGCCATTGAGATTGTGGATGTGGAAGTGGTACACGGAACTGGTGAGCTGCTGAAGTATTTTGGAAATAACCTGATTCCTCTATAATGTAAAGGTGATAAATGTCAGAACAGGATTTGTTTGATCATAAAATCATCCATTCGTTGTGTCTAGTTTATTATTTGCCCAGTCTCTAAACCTTTACGCTTGTCTTCTCTTATAGCTCATTACAGCAGTACAGATGTTGGTAATCTATACCTGGCCAAGACCAGCCCCAAATCTCTACATGATTTGATTATTTATTACTCTCAGACCATCTACCCACTCTGGAACAATCTGGTAGATGCTGTTAGGTAGGCATCTGCGTTTTCATCCCCCATCACTGTTTTGAAAAACACTTGTTCCCAGGCTACTTTAAAATCCTTGTTTCATGATAAATGTGATGTTTGGACACATCAGGATTAGTGATCAATGAAAAAGAAAAGCCTGCCTTCTTAAAAGTGAACAGTTATTTGGAAGTCATCTGCATTTCTAAAACAACAGTTGAATAATCTGAATATCTGAAAACCTCAGGGATGGAAAGAACCAGAATGAGAAAACCTTTGGCCTCCCGTCTGAAGAGATCTTCTCTGCCATATACAGGTTTGTGTGAATTTGTAGTAAAAAAAAAACACAAAAAATGTTTTATAATATTAGCAGTGCCATATGGGGGAATGTTTTTTGTAGTCCTTAGACGTCACTAGATTAAAAGTAATTTCTTTGACTGCAGTGAGGCAGTCTTAAGCGATTAGCCGCTGGTGCTGTGTAATTCTAGGTCATGGACTTTAAACCCATTCAATTCTGAGGCTGTATGAAAGGCTGTTCCCACATCTGGAGGGGTGGTGTGTGCTATAGTGTGTATGTGATTGTGAAAGAATGACTTGTGTAATTGTATGATCTGCGTGTTTTGTAATCGTTGGGGTTTTTGTGATGCTGTGAGTGTGCATGAAGGCATCTCACAGTCTAGTTTGGGTGCATGATGGAACTGTGTAGGGAGATGTAAATTCAATAACTGATACATTGGCAACACTTTACAATAAGGATCAATTTATTAACAACAGTTAACTACATTAGTTAACATTAACTAAACTTAATAAATGCTGTAGAATTGTTGTTAATTTATAGTTCAAGTTAATTTCACCATTTACTAATACATATTTTTATTAAAATTACACTAGCGGTTAAAAAAGTTGTATTTTGCGGAAGAACATGTTTTGTTTGTGCTTCGGCTTTGCAGCTCTAATGTTGACAAACTTATTGTAAGGTGTTACGCAAAGTTTTGTATAAAAATGATTTTTTCTTTTCATTAATTCTACTATAATTGGATTAAATGCATACCTTTTTTATGATTGTGCATCTGTTTGAAGTCAGTGCACATGTTCTCTAACAGATTGTACAAGCGTCAATTTTAAGGTTTGTTTGTCCTACTTTTCATGTGAATCCATCTGGAAAAGATCCATCTGTTGACACCGGTGTGTGCTGTTTTGTTTCAGGTCAGAAGAGGAGATGCTGAAGTTCATGGGACTGATGAACTCTACTTGGGTCATTGACGGCCATGATATAGTGACAGCGTTCGATCTATCTAAATTCAAGTCCGTCATAGATCTGGGAGGTGAGTGTGAATGTAGTTTTACAATTGCAGTTTTTAATCTAGTATGCAAGAGGCAGTGGCATTGCAAGTTGGTATTTTTTGCGATGCTTTGCAGGCTGCTCTGGTGCATTAGCGCGGGAGCTGGCGAAAGAGTATCCTTCCTCCACTGTCACGGTTCTGGATCTCCCAGCTGTGGTCCAGACTGCTCAGCAGCATTTTACTCAGCAAGATGACACCATTGGTTTCCAAGAGGGTGTGTATTGATGCATTGTAACATTGGTAATGGTTGCATTAACAATAAATGCAAATTTTGTTGCAAAAAAACAAAAACAAAAAACAAGCAGTCTAGTGGCTGTCCTTAGCTAATGATTTTAGCTGAACTGAAAATAAAATAATTGGGAAAAACTGTAATTAAAATACATTTGCATGACTCCAAAACTAACTCAAACAAAAATGGTCTCAAATTATTGGGTTTTAGTTTTTAAATACATAGTGTATTATAAACACTGTGCTGATAAATGTAGGCATTTTTAAATTATACCAGTTATTATCACATTAACTAAGAAAACTAAGTCAACTGAAACTAGAAAACTCTACACTGCATTCATTCATATTTTTGGGATCAGTAAGAAATGAATACTTATATTTAGCAAGGATGCATTAAATTGATCAAAAGTGACAGTAAAGACTGCATAATTACAAAAGATTTTATTTAACTTTCTGTTCATTAAATAACCCTGACATTTTTTATCACATTTTCCACAGATATTATTATGCAGCACAACTGTTTCAACATTATAAGAAATGTTTTTTATCGGCCTAATCTACATTGGATTTTGAAGGATCATGTGACATTAAAGATGAAAATTCAGCTTTGACATCACAAGAATAAATTACATTTTAAAATGTATTTTAAAACAATTATTTTAAATTATAATAATATTTCACATTATTACGGTTTTACTGTATTTTTGATCAAATGAATTCAGCCTTGAGGAGCATAAGAGACTTTAAAAAAAACATTAAAAATCGAACTGACCACAAACTTTTAAATGGTCGTGTAAAACCAGTGTTCATGATGGTGTGAAAACTAAACTAATACAAATTTTAAAGTATTATAACTCTAGTATGGCATTTCTAATCTATGAAAAAACTAGGTATTTGCTTCTGTGTGCTTGTAGGGGACTTTTTTGAAGGAGAAATCCCTCCTGCAGATTTGTACATTCTAGCCCGAATCATTCATGACTGGAAAGAGGAAAAAAATCTCAAACTTCTGAGGAAGATTCATACAGCATGTCATCCAGGTGAGAAAACATGTCATTAATAGGTCAATAATTAATGGCCCTAAAACGATACATTTCAAAGCATCTGACTTGCTTTTTTATCTAGGTGGAGGCGTTCTGATCGCAGAGGCACTGTTGTTTGAGAACCGCCGGGGTCCGACCACAGTTCAGATGTTTTCTCTGAACATGCTGGTCCAGACCGAAGGGAAGGAGCATCCACCCTCTCATTATACACGTCTGCTCACTGATGCAGGATTCAGGGACGTGCAGGTCTGTCGCACTGGAAAATCATACGACGCTATTCTGGCTCTCAAATGAACATGCACTAAAGCGGAGTCTGTAATCAGGACCCCTTCTGCCTCGTCTGCAGACCTGTTGTGATCAGACACGTCAGAAATCATGTTCATGCATGCAAATGTCAGACTTCTGTTGTTCCACCTTGGCCTCGTTTCGGGTCTCCTGGCTAGTTATGAAGCAGTACTTAATCTAACACAGAGTTAGCCCAGTCCTGATCCTTACATTTCCTCCAAAAGACTGTTTTAGTAGTGATTTCATTTAGCTATTTGTGAACCTTTCTCTTGAGGCCTACAGAAGTGGTTTGAGAGGGGGTGGGATGAGGAGCTGTTTTCGAATGGCCACTGATGTGTCAAAAATAAGCTCCTCCCGCCATCCTGTCTAGTGTATCTATGCACTGCCATCTTGACACATGGTTAAGTGTGACCCCCTAGTGGTTATTTGTTGCACTAACTCAATAGAAAACATACTAAAAATGTACACACAACCAAAAAAAAAATCCATAAAAAATAGCATTAGTTGATTTTTATTTCTGGCCTCACTCCATTTCATCAATATGGTGGGTTTTGTGTCATGTATTCCTAACACAATTCATTTATACATCATTTCAACAGGATCTAAAATCTAATAAAGGAAATTGATGAAAAAAGCTTTTTGTTGCGAAGTGATCCTGTGTGATTTCCAGTTTTTTTTATTTTGTACCTTTCCATGCCTAAGATGTTCATGATGATGCAAGTCACCTACTTAAAAAGCAAGTAAACAACCCCAATGCGTTCATAATTTTGTATGAGTGAATAATTAGATTTGATTGATAATTAAAATGTATTACATTATTAAACCAACTTTTGATTGGTAGTATATAATGTTATTTTTGAATGACATAATATTAAATCTTTCTTTATTTACACAGGTTTCCTTTGGATTCATAATAAATTATAAATAGTACGTTTTATCCTGAGCTTTACAAAAATCCCTGCCATCATCTCCAAACAAACCAGATTTGGGTATTATGAAACAGCTGAAATGGAAGTCATGATAATAATCTTGTGTGTGTGTGTGTGTGTGTGTGTGTGTGTGTGTGTGTGTGTGTGTGTGTGTGTGTGTGTGTGTGTGTGTGTGTGTCGCGCGCGCACCAGCTCCCCCTGCGGGTGCATGAGGAAAACAGCAGTAGAGGCGCGCATACGTAACCTGCATGTGTTTGTGGGGTGGAGGAGAGGCGACTACTCAAACTCTGAGCAAGCGCCATATAGAAACGCCACCGCAGGAACAAGAAGACCTTTTTTGTAGGTACATTAAAAATATTTGCTGTGATGTAGTATATATGTTTTACAGGCAGGGACGTGCAAATGTTTTCCATAATTTCCGCGAGCTCTTCATGCAGATGGTCCGGTGCAAATGTAGCACGTCATTAAAATGGCGCCAAAAGATTAAGTTGAGATGCAGCAGACGATTCCCTCAATGAATGTCTACATGCATTTGGCCTCCTTATTAATTCCTATAAGTTAACGGTGCTGTTTGCCTTGATATTTGGTTGTTACTTTGAATCGCATAGCTGCTGGCCGTGCGCGCGCATGTGTATGTGTGTGTGCGTGTATGTGTGTCCAAGCGTCATGTCGTAAGTTGGGCGCGCGCGTCCTGGCCTGACTGCGGCTTATGTTATTTAGCCTAAAAGTTTTGGTATTGAACCAGCAAATGATACCAAACGCATGTCGATGTCTTGCAATTTTAGTTTATAAATGAATTGTGATTAGGTTTCAGAGGGATGTTTGATATTTTTCCGCATGCAACGGTCTGGGTTGGTCCGATTTCATCTCTGCCGTGATGTTGGGAAAATAACGGTAGAAATTTTTCTTTAGGATTTGCGCTAGAAGTTAAATCTGCCAAATGTATGTATCTGCCAATAGAACTTAGTTTTCTGATCGAACGAATGTAGCGACATATTTTTTTGTTGTTGATGCTATAGGTTGGTGTTTAAAGATACCAACGTGGAGCATAGGTTGTGTATTAAACACTGTAGAATTACTGTTATATATATATATTTAATTACTATTATTAAGATAAATAATGTTTTTAATTTCTAACTGGCATTAAAACGAACAGCTATGTGACGTCAAGAGGCGTGGTCTGTCAGCAGCGTCACATGAAGCGTTTGCACTGCGTGAACTGCTGTTGTTTATACGGAGTGAGACGGTTTGCTATATGCAGGCAGAATTAAAGGGTTTATAATTTTAGTTTTTCCTTTGCCATCTGGTCATGCTGTTGAAATTGGCTGATAGTTGTGAGATGTTGAAGTATTTTAAACTTTATGATTTTGGTTAAATTCATATAAACGCAAGTTGGGCAGACTAAACTATTTTCAGTGTTTTTATAAACGAGTTTGCTTAGTCGCATGAATATATTAATAAAAAACGCTATTTCCTTTGTTAATGTTGTTTTATGCTCTTTAATGAAAAGTAGTTGTGCTTTGTGTTAAGTGGCTAAAAATTCGGTCTATGTCTAAAGCTGGAAAGTGCATGAAAAATACAAGGATTAATTTTATTTCTCAGTGAAACTGGGCTGTCAGTCTACTGTTATTGCTTTTGATGTCCCAGGCATGTGTGCATTGCACAGAAGTGTGACAATTTGTTATTTTGCAACACATAGTTTAAAAATATATAATTGATTTGCTTTTATATACAGAAGCTGATGGTATAGATCCAGGTATCCTGTTATGGTACAGCAGTAGGTCAGTGTTGTTATTTGATTTGACTGCTCGATATGACATTTGAAAAATTACATTTGTTTGTTTCAAACTGATATCTTTATCAGAGCAGAATAACCTAAACTTTAAGGTGAAGTGTGTAAAATGTCATGCACACGCCCCCGTTTGCCAATGTCCCGCCCTCAGACCCACGGTATTGGTTGAACCGACGTTGTTATGTCCAGATGCTCAACCAAACAGCAACAGTTGTATAGCGCCACATTGTTTACACTTTTTGAAGGAGTCAGCTACGACTCTGTATTACTTAGAAGTTGAATCTGCATACCGGTATTAGGCTGAGATGCAATTATATGAAGTCTAATATTAAGAATTTTAACATCATTTAATTTGAATTAGGTTTAAGTCAAGTGTTATTTAACTCTAAATCTGTCTCTACTGGATTCAGTCTGTCAAGTTGTGGCTGGCTGAGGGAAGCACAAGCACACAGTGGTGATCTCTGCAGGATCAGTTTTCAGGAATGTTCTGCTAATGTTTGATCAACCTCTGCAGATTTCTGCATCACTGAAAGGCCACAGCAGCTGAGGATGAAGCGAAGCCGTGTCCCAAGCACCAGTGAGGACTCGGACAATGGAAGTAAGTAAACAGACACTATTTTCTAGTACCAACTTGCCTAGAGAAACCTAGGGTGGTTCTCATGTCTTATTTGTTCATCCTTATTTCCTTTCCTTGCGTCTCAGATCCTCCCCCCTTAGGATGCGAGGGAAGGATGCAAGGAAAGAAAATAAGGATGGAAGAATCGAAGGAAATCATATTTGTGTATTGGAATATTCTTGATCGCTCAAGTGTCTTTTCAAAGCATCATCATCTGTATCTTATGTTCTGTCCTTATGTTTTTGAACTATGGTTATTTAAGAAATTGCTAATAAATATTAATTGTGCCCCTCATCATTGTGTGATTGCAAGGGAAAACATAAACTAAAATTATTGTTAAAGATGTGAAGGGAGAGGAGAATTTAAACAGGTTTCAGTTTTTTCATTAAGAGAGTATAGGATACACCTGTGCACCTCTAGGCGCTTCCTCACTCCTCGTTCCTTTCCTCCTCACGGTGCAATTAGAAAATTGAGATGCTATTGAAAATTGCAGTATTTTTCTTCATGATGGCTTTGATTGGTTGCCTTTTTTTCTTTTTTCTTTTACAGAATATTGCAGTGTTTATTATAAATAATTTCTCCGCACTCGTCGTTATTTTTCTTTAAAATGTATGTGCCCTTGAAATCTTTCCAAACTTGTCCTCTCAAGTTTCAAGTTAACCTCTCAACAACATCTTTTTTCTCTGATGAAGTGTGCCCCGGACAAGAGATCTGGACAATAGCAAACTATCACTCACATGAGATTGCCGCAATTAGGAAACAACGATAATCCAAGCCCAGCACTACTTTTTTTGTGTTTTTTTGTTTTGTTTAAGAAGCCGTTTCACTTGGAAATATGTTACAATAGAAGAGAAACAAAGATGTTTTAGCATTCAGCCCTTTAGCTATAGCCCCACAACCCCTCTCCTTATATAAACTAATACTGCCATTCGCTGAAATGAAAATGATCATTATTGCTGCTAATAACATGAGTAGTCTCTCTCGCAGTCATACAATTTATGTCCTCAGTTCATAGAGTAGCATGTTTTTCTGTCTCTTTCAGGTATCTCCACGTCCTGGTCTCAGCACTCCAAGCACAGGAAACAGAATGGAAAGAGACCCTCAGAGGTACGTGGGACTGTCTTGCACTCAGACTACTGCCCCAATACGACCCTAACAGATGAAGATGATAATGTCGTAGATATATGTTGCTCTGTCACAAACACAAATCTTTTCATGCAACCCCTCTTCTCTCTCTCTTCCAGGTGTTCAGGACAGATCTGATCACCGCTATGAAGCTGCATGATTCTTACCAGCTGAATCCAGAGGATTATTATGAGCTGGCCGATCCCTGGCGACAGGAGTGGGAGAAAGGGGTACAAGTCCCTGTCAGTCCCAACTCCATACCACAGTGTACAGTGCGGTATGACATTTATTTATTTTTTTACCTGTCAAACTAATCTTATTTAGTGGTGGTTGCCATTAAATCTAAATGTACTAATTAAAAATTAAATCTATTTATGTGTTTTTCTTTCTTTTTTTTCACTACAGCACTGTAGCTGCGAAAAGCCCTGCTCCTCTATTCATCAGGCCGAAGAAACTCATTCGCTCATCTGAGTCATCGATGCTGGGGTACGTGGGTATTCAGACACTAGCTGATGGAATGTGTCGTTATGACTTGAATGAGGAGGATGTAGCTTGGCTGCAGATCACTAATGAGGAGTTCAGTAAGATGGGTGAGCATATCCAGTCTGGAGTTTTCATTTTACCCATTATGCACTCAAATTTCTTGCACCCTGTGGAAACAAATGTCACGTCAGGCTAACTGGTTTGCCTGTAGGCATGCAACTTCTGGATGAGCTGACAATGGAGCGGGTCATGGAGGAGTTTGAGCGCCGTTGCTATGACAACATGAGCCATGCCATGGAAACGGAGGAGGGGCTTGGCATAGAGTACGATGAGGATGTGGTGTGTGATGTCTGTCAGTCCCCTGACGGCGAGGATGGCAACGAAATGGTGTTCTGTGACAAGTGCAACATCTGTGTGCATCAGGTATGTGTGTTTGGGCACCTGAGTGTTTGAAAGCATGTTAGAGCTTTGAGGCTGCCCCTCTTAATATTCAACTAGAAGAGGCTTAGTCGACCAAAAATTTTTGTTTTTTTCGTCGGTTAGCCGCAGAAAAAAAAAACTCCTACTGTGGCGTAGTCACGCAGTCCGTGAGGGATCGTTAACGGCAGTTCTTTGTGGTATTTACAGTATGTCGGGCAGGAAATCCAAACGTTCTCCGATCATCCATCAACCTCAAATATGGCTTATGATTTGAAACATGGAAGTAGTAGCAACTTTACTTGGCCACTCACTCTGTTAACCTAGATAAATGTGCGCTATTATTAGGCGCATATCCAAGTTTGTGCGAAGTGTTAAAGCTAAAGTATAGTGCACTTACTGCATTACATGGAGGCGGCTGTGCGATCACTTGCATTTTTTCCTGATAAGAGCTGAAGCAACTTAAAATACGTTGTGCTTTTGTAAAATAACTGGATGTGCTTTCTGCCGTCTCGTCACAAAAATGAAACGAAACTCAGCATATAGGTTACTTGCCTCACAGACAGGTTATCTATCTTTTATCTTTAGAAAGCTTAAAAAATGCCTACTTTTGAATGAACCAGTTAATATAAAAACCTACCCTCTGTAATCCGTATGAAAGGTGCATTTCTCTCTAAAGGTGCGTCGACTGCGGAGTTGGTGAGTCGGCATCGCAACTTCATTGAAGCTGACACTGACTCAGAAAACACTAGTTTATTAATAAGTCATTAAAATGTCTCCTTGCTATTTTTTCTGATACATTCATAGTCGTTTTGCTGGTGCTTTGCAACAAGCTTTATGCGTGCACTTGAGTGCAGAATAGGCTATATATTACACCTATATATATATTAAAGGCTCATTATGGTTTAGTCCCCCCCCCCCAGTATATATTTAAGTAATTACATTAATATAAACATGCGATTAGTCGACTAATGGCTTAAATGAACGACTACTAGTCGACCAGAAATGAATTGCATAACAATGTACCTCCCCACAGGCATGTTACGGTATACTGAAAGTTCCTGAGGGCAGCTGGCTTTGCCGTACCTGCGCGCTGGGCATCTTTCCCAAATGCCATCTCTGCCCTAAAAAAGGTGGAGCAATGAAACCCACCCGCAGTGGCACCAAGTGGGTCCACGTCAGCTGTGCCCTCTGGATACCAGAGGTAAGGATGCACGCACAAATTAAGACTTTTAAAGAGATTGCATTAATGACTCGGAAGAGTACAATGTGAGCTCAGACTGGACTGTTGTGTGCTCTTTATCTATAGGTAAGCATTGGTAACCCTGAGAAGATGGAGCCTATCACTAATGTGTCTCAAATACCCAGCAACAGATGGGCTCTAATATGCTGTCTGTGTAAAGAGAAAACAGGAGCTTGTATTCAGGTACAGAGTGCTGATGTTTATCTATTTTTATGCTGTTCATGCAGATATTCAGAACCTTCCAGAGGGCACTTAAAGTTAAAGCACTTAGTAATTTTTCTCTTAATAAAAAGTTTAAACATATGAATTAAATAGTACTGTATAGAAAACATTTTTGAAATTCTGTATATTCACATGAGCCCAAATGACCAGATTTTTATCTTTATATAATTTATATATCTTTTTTATATGTTTAATGTTTAAATGTAGAATTTGGTTAATTAATAAAAAATCAAACAAAGAAAATTCTGCTTCACATTTTCCCCATCTTCTGCGGTTTAATCCTGACATCATCTCTTTCCAAATCCCCCTAGTGTTCTGCCAAAAGTTGCCGTGTGGCGTTCCATGTGACCTGCGGTCTGCATTGTGGGTTGAAGATGAACACGATCCTCACAGATGCAGATGAAGTCAAGTTCAAATCGTTTTGTCCTAAGCACTCAGGCATGGACTGGAATGAGGAAGAGGGGGATGATGACAGGCCAGTGAAGGTCCCGACCAGTGAAGACAGAAGGAGAAATAGGGGAGCAGACATCTCATCCTCTTCACAGCCCAGACTTGCACAAAACACAGAAGAGACCAGACTCAGTGAGCGTAAGCTTCGAGTCCAGCAGCTCGAGGATGAATTCTATCGCTTTGTCGCCGCTGATGAAGTTGCCGAGCACCTGCAGTTGCCCCTAGAGATGGTGGACTTTTTGTTACAATACTGGAAGTTGAAAAGGAAAGTGAACTTTAACCAGCCGCTCATCATGCCGAAGAAAGAGGAAGAAGATAGCCTTGCCCGGCGAGAACAGGAAGTGCTTTTGCGGCGACTCCGCCTCTTCACGCATTTACGACAGGATCTAGAGAGGGTACGTTTTGCAGAGCCACATTACCACCTTCAGAATGGGCTTAGATCAGTATGAGGAAAGATAGCAGCAGCCAATCACAGCTCAGGACAGTTAGATAGCAGGATCCAATCTCTGCCTTCCCTGATTTCAAATGAACAGTTAGTGAGTTGCAGACAGTTCAATGTAGTTCATATTTTATCAAGGTTTTAAACTAGTTTTATCATTAACATTTTACATAGTTTCATTGTCACACCACAGTCATTATCACACCTGTATCTTTACCTTTAGACCATAAAATATGTTGTTAGGCCAAACCCAAATAGAAAATATACACAATATCCCCTTCTTCTTTTTTTTTTAATAGGCGGGCTTAAACATCAGTTGTGAATGAATTTCAATTATTAGTCTGATAGGAAGAAAACAGAAAGGAATGTGATATAACTGAACTCCAGCCACAAGAATTATGTTTGTAATCTAAAAACTATTCCCACTTCAAAAAGGAATATTTAGACAAATAATAAACCATTTTTACAGAGCAGTTGATGTAAGTGCTTTGAGCACAAACTTTTTCATTTTTACTTTGAAACCCTCTGAAACGTTGGCCTGTTTTTCTTCTCAATTATAAATGTTTTCGGTAGATCTTGTCTTCAACCCAGAACATTCTTTTAATGTGTCATTTACCCATAAGCCTCTGGTTTCTCATGATGAGAGCATGTCTTCCATGTAAGAAAACTGACTCCCTTATGTCTTTGCAAACCCATTAATGTTCTTAACACATTTTTATTATATAACACACTATTTTTTAAATTCTGAAAGTCCATCCAAACAAACCTTTCATGCATTAAAAAGTTCAAATATACACAAGAAAAGTAATCCAAATAAATCAAGTGGTTTAACCCAAGAGATAATAGCTTTACATGAAGAACCGATTTCATTCAGGGTTTTGTTAATACTGTATATAAACATTGGTCAAAGCACATACATAGAGCACATCAAATATGGAAGTTCAACTGTGCCTGTTTGACACGAGAGAACAAACCTTATAGGTTGTCGCATGTCAAGAAGGATGAGAGAAAATCAGAAATGTCTTTATTTGTGTTTTGAAGATGAATGAAAAACTTTGCACTTCTTTTTAGTATATTTCATATTTCTTGCATGCATGTATGTGTTCAGGTGCGTAATTTGACGTACATGGTCAGCCGCCGGGAGAGGATTAAACGGACCGTGTGCCGAGTGCAGGAACAGATCTTTCATCACCACGTCAGGCTGCTCGAGCAGGGACGCGTTGCCGGTTAGTATGATGCTTACTACACTCACTGAAATAGTTTTTTCCCCTCCTTTTTAACTGTTACCTCTTCCTTTTTCTCTCCTGATCAGGTATATCCTCCACTAGACGTTTGGAGGAGGCCATGTTTTACTTTCGAACAGTGCCACCCGTGCCTGCGTCCCCCCAACCTCTAAAGGGTCACTGCGGGCAGAACAGCGCCCTGGGCTCCACTGAGAAGGGGAGCAACCCTTACAGAGTCTCAAGGCATATCGAAGCAGACAAGCCTGCAAAGATTCCCAGACTGGACAGCATGGTCATGGACAACGTTCCCAGTTCTGGGGTCATTGATTCAGGCTCTGGAGCTTGTAAAATTCAGAAAAACGAGACATCGGCGTCAGCTACAGCAAAACGTTCGGAGGGCAGGCTTAGGGGTGGTGATTCTCATAGAAGAGATGAGGAGAGCGAGTGCCCCCTGGAGGACAGGAAGAGGAGCAAGCTGTGGGAACAGGTGTCCATCAAAGACAAACTCAGACAGTCGAAGTCTATTGAGGATAAGACAGAGCTCGACAACACGGATGAAAGATTGTTGCTGTCTCACAGCAGAACCTCTTCTAGTTCTCCGACCATGTATAACGGATCGCCGAGGAAGACAAACGCGAGCCAACATCAGGGAAAATTAGTGCCAAATGGAACAACTAGGCGGCATCTGAAAAACTGGGGCAGTTTCAGAATCCCCAAACGGAGTGAGAGAACATCAGCAGGGAAAGATGTGCAGGACAGAAACGACGTGGTGGACCAAACTTCCTTAAAAACTTTTAATACAAGTCCCGCCGCCGCCTCCCCTCAAATTAGGACCCGGCTGCGGACAGGAAGTGAGAACCGAAGCCACGTGGAAGAGTCTGATCTTGGCCAATCAGAGCAGGGCAAGAGGTGTCACGCCCAAAGACTTCGAAGCCCGATGACTAGACGTTACGGTTCGGACGTGATCCAACGTGGAGTACTTGCATCATAAAATGTGTCCAAAATTTTTATTTTTGTCCTCTTCATTTGCTTTTCAATGAAAGGTGAACAGGTGGATTGATATTTATTTTTCTATTCTGTAATTTTCTGCTGTTGCTGAAACTATTTTTTTGGTGTGTTCATTAAAAACCAACGCAGAACGTTTCAAAGACCAAACAATTGGCTGATGAAGAAGAAAAATATCTTCTTAATAATGAATGAGACTTCAAATCAGGTGAAATAACTGGCACAATTCATAGATAAGTTATGAGCACTTGTGAGGATGTTACCAGCGTGAAACAAAGCCAGTACGGCCCAACTGTCTTAAGTCCCATAGAATTACTGCACTTAACTGAGCACTTAACTGTTTAAAAATACTGACCACAACAGTCTAACCAGTGTCCAAAATTTAGGAAAGACTTTAATTTATTTCTCAGTATTTAGCTAACTTAAAAGGCCATCATGTTGTGTATGTTTGAGATGTGCCATACTTACCATGTGGCACCTTTTCCTTCTCAGGTAAAATCTGCTTATATTTGTACTTAATTTATAGTGTTATGTCTTTCTTTTTTCAAACAAACTGAGTGTGTGTAACAGGTCAATGCCTTATATGTACTCTCTTTGGTCTTGAAGTAATTCCTTTCCAGAAAAATACAAATAAAAAGCAACTCTTTCAGTTAACCATATTCTTCAGCAATAGATGGACACTGTAGATCCAGACAGATCCACAATCAGTATGATGAAATTGACACATAATGGATGTCAGAAAGGCTTTTAACAATCATTTACTTCCAGTATCCATTACTTTGAATTTACTTTTTGCACTTGATATTAAACAATAACTCAAGACACTATCATAGATGTAATGAAGACACTTGTGTTGAAAGGACTGATCTTCTTGACATGGTTGCCTTGGAGCAGTACTCAAAATATGTGTTCTTGCATCTTTTCTTTATAGCTGTAAATGTCTCTTCTCATGCAAAATGTGAGTCGATCTCCTCGAGAAAAAGTTTATCTTGTGCCTGAGTGTTTTTGTTAAGATGTTGCACTAGAACATTAGCCAGAGAGCTTGGTCTAACCGTGCTCAGAGAAAAAAAAAAAAGTTTCTACATGTTTATATAATCGAGCACTGCTGTATTTTTCTTCTTTGTTTTTCTTTTATTCTTATGCAATACTTTAGTTTTGTTGCAGATTGTGAATAAATTTTCTTGAGGTTACTTCTGGAAATGTCTGGATCTGAAGTTTTCTGCATTCATAATACAGGGCTCCAGACTAAAGAAAAACACAATCATAGACATCGTGACTCCTAAAATTAAACCATATTTGGAAATCAGATTACTTTTTAGTTGTTAAAAATAGTTTATTTCCCTTCTGATGCTGTCATTGTAGTGATTCTGATTCTATGTGTGCCAAATAAAATGGCGACATCAATCTTTTTCACTTACAATTTATGACATTCTGGCCTTACTCTGTTAACTTTGACCTGTAATATTTTGAGACATTTTTGAATATCTTTTAGAATATTTTTTATTAGGACAAAACTGTACATATGTGTAGCTTTAAAAACAAACAGTTGCCGATTCATTTCAAATCTGTTAAAATAAATGATTCATTATTCAGTGATGTAATCAGCTGCAAACTCAGTAATGAATAAATGAGTCACTGAGTCTGATTCGAACAGCAAACTCACAAACAAATGTTTGAATCTTTTCAACTGACTCCTTGAAAAGAACAAGGATAAGCCAACAAATTGTTGACCAATCAAGCATCGCAGTTGTTTAATGCAGGAAACACTGGCATGTCTTAAGATGTAGCCTGATTACCACCAACATACAATATAACATCTGAAGATCAGTGTTTTTCCATCTCACCAATGGCGTTCTAGTCTTGAGCCCTAAAATGCCACTAGCACTGTCAAGGTCATGGGTTTGAGTTTCAGGAATTGCATGAACACAAAATATATACCTTGAATACAACCTAAGCTGCTTTGGATCAGTGTCTGCAATGTGCATAAATTCAGTTCACAATATTATAGCCTAATATTTGAACAATCTTATATTAAAGCCTTTTCTATTAAGAGTGCAAATGTCCTGGTAATACAACAATTACATTGATGTAACATCCTTAACAGCTCTAACTGATTCTAGTTTCCACCAATTTAATTTTTAACAAAAAACGTTTTCAGCTCAAGGCAGAAACCTACATTGTTTTAACCTACATTTCATCACCAAATCGAGTCCTAAAAATAAAACTATGATCCCATCAAATGCTAAGACACTTGTCAGTACTGTTCTTCAAGTTTTTCATTATCATATCCAGACTCTTAAATTGGACTTTTCAATTTTTAAAGTCCTCAAAGTTCAATAATATCCTAAACGGGCAGGGAATGTGCAGTTAATGGTGTGTGCTCAGATATGACCGGTCCTCTTCCGTTGGTCGTTTGTTCATGTTGGTATGTTTGGTATCTGTATGTTTGGTAGCACATGTAAGTCCAGAGAATGTCTGCTATGTGTTATCAACTGATGGCATGTCGTGTATTGTCACAATTGTTGAGCCACTGTTGGTGCTGAGATGCTCCCCATTACTCCGCTCCATGTTTCCCAGTTCGACCCGTGGAATGCGGAACCCGTTGTCTGAGGACGTGTTAGACTGCGCAAAGCTTCCAGAAACTGAGTTTGCGCCCACGTTGCTCATGGCCATGTTTGTATTTGTAGTGGTTGAAGACACTTTCTTCCGTGGTTTGCTGGAGCCTCCTGCCATCATCCTTTTCGCATGCGTTCTCCTGTCATAAATGATTGAAAAAATGGATTGATAAATAGATAAAAGTTGTTCAAAAAGAATAAAATTAAAGTATGTAAGGATGGGTACCATGTTGGTTATCGGCCGATATTGAATTAATTATATATATATATATATATATATTAAGGGGTGGTTCACTTTTCTAACTTTAGTTAGTGTGTAATGTTGCTGTTTGAGCATAAACAACATCTGCAAAGTTACAATGTTCAAAGTTAGAAGCGAAAGGGAGATATTTTCTTCTAAAGAAATTGATTTTTAAGGACTTCAACAAAGGACTGGTAGGGACTACAAGACATTTCTCCCGGGTTGGTGACATCACTAACCCTAAAATGTACATAAACCCCGCCCCCGGGACGCAATTTATAGATTATCAAGACAGAATATGCTAATCAATGACTAGAAGATAACTACACATAAGCTACATAAATTCATCAACTAAACATTCAGAAATGTCCTGTTGCATTCTACATGTTGTCACTTCTTCTCGAGTCTCTCCATCATTGTCTGACTCCGGTTTGAACATAAAAGGCTAAAAGTTTTAGAAATTTTCAGTGCATGTCTGTGTGAGGACACAAGCTGTTGAAGCTCCGCCCTCTGTGCCAGGAACAGCATCAGATTATTTGCATTTAAAGGGACAGACACAAAACCGGTGCGTTTTTGCTCACCCTCAAAAAGTGACAATTTTAACATGCTATATAAAAATATCTGTGGGGTATTTTGAGCTAAAACTTCACATACAGACTTATTCTACATCTTCTGAAAAGGGCATAATGCTAATAATGCACAAAATGCTAATAATTGAACTCTTTCCCTCCCAGTGACAGAATTTTCCGTCATTTATGAGGCAATGGCTGCGTCCGAAAGCGCATTCTCTCTTGAGTAGGTACTTATTTTGAATGAGTAATTACTTCAGGACCGCTAAAAAAGTATGTTTTTTATGAGTGTGTGTAGTATGTACTACATTCGCCACCATATTGTCATTCTCATGTGGTATACCAGCATCAGTTACGTTGCTTCACTGCCATTCATTAACCCTCTCCCGTAGACTCATGAGATAGTGAAGTGTGCAAAAATAGTATGCACACTTTTATGAGTACAGTGAATTCGGACATACATGTTTTGACACATACTGTTTTTCCACCAACTACATAGTAGGGAAGTACGCGATATTGGATGCAGCCATAGCTTTCCTGCCATTGACGGAATTAGCAGGCTTTCCGTGTTTTCACTATTATATGTTAGGGGGCGCAATTACGTTACTTCTGAAAGAATACAGAATCTCCGTAACTAAACACAGAACAGAAACAAGCCATAAAAGCATTGCTTATGCACATCATGGTAGTCTTTTTGAGGGGGAAAACCTCAATTTTTTCAGCTTTTTGTTTAAAATGTTGCTTTTTTTATGAAACTTACCCACATTCAAGAGTTGATTAAAAAATGCATGAAGCTTTTCATACTGTACATTATAATGTGATGCTTAAATTAACTTATATTATACTGATGACTTGATGATCACTAAAATAATAAACCATATAAATCAATTTAGTTCTCTTAATTAAACAGATCTGAATCTTCCATAACCTGTTCCATTCAGCCCTGAGAACATTTTAAGAGTGTCTTTGTCCTCAAATGGATTTTGAGAATGTCATGTCTATTTTTAGGCCTCATTAAAAGGTCTGTCTAAAACTGTCCTGCTATTGTGAGGAGATAGACAAGGTGTTCTGTTCACATCATGGTATGTAACTCATTCATTATGGTTTACATCAAAATGTTGCCATACCTGTTGTACGTCTTGAGGACTATAAGCAAAAACGTGAGAATGATGATTATACCAATGACGATTATAGCTATCATGGCTCCTGAGCCTGTGAACACAACAAACAGGGAATGTTTTATTAGACATATTGTGAACATTAAGCTTAGGGTTGGGAAGATCACATGTTCCCTTCCAATCATTCAATGAAAACCTCAATACGAATAAAGCCAAAACTGTAAGAAAAAAAAATTGTAAGCAAAATTCTCTAGTTAAAAAAAGACATCAATAAAGACATTTAGAGAAGTGCGTTCATTTGATCACAAAATGAGTAAAGCAATAGTAGAATACACAATACAAAATTGAATGTGAATCTTTTAAAACATGCTGTAGAACAAGTTCCAGGAGAATGCTCATGCTCTCACACAGAGAGTGGCGTTGTGCAACACCTTCAGGCTGTCAACACTGGACGTATCAAAGTGAATGTTCCAAATAAATTTTTCCTTCACGTCAGAAGTATTTACACCTGGTATTAAGATGCGTTTTGGTCGATCGGATCACAAGTTGACGCCGCTAAATACAGGTGTAAACGGGGTCTAAAATGTTTTGATCTTGTCCACTTTCGACCACTTTCAGAGGTAGTCGAAAACGCATTCGACCGGTTTGCGATGCTCACGCGGTCGAACGTGTTCAAACAGCCACAGAAGACCCCCTGCTCTCCACCTACTGACATAATGCGTGAACATTATGGGAAGCACGCTAGCCAGACGAGATTTAAACTTTAGCTATTAGAGTAGAAACGAAAGCTGTCCATTAGATCGAAAGATCTGAAAAAACCCCATACATGCATAGACCCTCGAAGAAATCAGGACAGAAGTGATTGAAAGTGGACAAAAGAGACAGATGGTGTGTTTCCGTCGTCTACTTGTGATCCGATCGACCAAAAAGCATCTCAATACCAGGTGTAAACGGGGCCATAGAGTGTCCCACAGATCTGAAACTTACTCTGCGTGAGGATTTGGTCTCTAGACTTGGTGGCGGCTGTGGTGTTCTGTGTTGTTGTGGATTGGGTCACGGATGATGTGGCCGCCCTTTGCATCTTTAGATTTGTCCTGGAAAAAAAGATACAAAAAAACAAGAAGGGAAAAAATGTTTAAACATACAATACCACTTTGGTTTATAGATTTTAATTTACAATTCATAAACAAGCAAGGAATGATTTAATGTTATCATTTTACTTCAACAACAACAACTGCTGTGCCTTTGGCTCTACGGATTTTGAAAAGGCTGTTTGCATTGTATAAAACAAAGTGTTAATTAGTCCAAATTGCTGTTTTGGGGACTTTAACCACACTGAATTCATGATTCATTATGTTCAGTAAACTACTAATTAGTTTAGAAATCCTATTTGTGAATTATAGTCTCAAAACGGTCATTTTATTTTATACTGCTTTTACTGCTAATTCTACATCTACAAGGCCTATCTGCCACCAAGATTTCATTTCAGCTCCCTGTTTATGTGTTTTAGGCACTTGGAAGAGTGATTATATGTTTAAATAGGTCAATCTGTTGAAAAATGCCTGAGAGGTGTATATCATTCTCCCATATATCTGTCAGCAATAAACATCTCACACCCATCAACTTCCGTTTTTTTTAATCGCTTAATGCAGCACAGTGTGTCCAGCTCCATTAGTCTGTCCAGCAGAGTCATGGTCCATATTGGAACAAATTTGTTTGTACTCGGTGAACTCTCAGTTCTGGTGCATTGCTGATGTACTCGCCGCAACCTCAAAATTACACAGCTGCTGTTGGTTTTAGATTTAACTGACTCTGGAGTATCCTCGGCAATACAATCAGAGCTGCTTCAAATGAAAATGGCTTTGGCTATAAAAAGCTGAACAACCCAGAACACACATGATCTCCGTCCATTTCTCCCAAATCACTCAACCAAGTGCATTCATACATTGAAAATCCTTGCAGACTCTCTCCCTCCTACACGATCACACACTTTCCAGCACATGTAAAGTCTATTCTTCACCTGCTGATTATATTCAAATAAACTGGAAACTACAAAACATGCAAAATCTTGAGTTTCATAAGAGCTATTAAACATTTTGACAGCGTGGGCTTCACATCAGCGTTCAGGGTCTTCTCAGTCTAAATGAGCAAATCAGTGAAAAATATGTTTACCAATTGTCTAATTTTGGGACACCTTTACCTGTGATTGACTTTGGAGCGAATTAGAACTGAACCCCCACTTTATTTTGAGTTCATTTGGCTGGTCTGATAAAGATTTTTAGTAGGATATAGTATTAGACTTTTTTTTAAATCAGTATCAGATGATATTGAAAAAGTCATTGTTCATGCTCATTTCCTCTACTTTTACATTTAGATGAACACTTCTAAAGAGAACTCTGATGGCAAAGAAAATCTTTGTAAATGTCATTTTTGGAAATCTCAAAATGAGAATCTATTTTAATATGGTACATTATAATGCTGTGATGCTTGAATTCACTTGCACACAAAAAATATTTAGACAAAACAGTATGGAGTTAATATTATATGGACATAATCATCAATAAATTACTTTTAATATCAGTAACCGGTAATTTTTGTGCCTTACAATTTATATGCAGATGCATATTTACTATATGATGTTATTTATCAACAGATGTCCATCTATTATTTATCATCTCAAGGAAGTAGATCTGAGATGAGAATAGACATTTTTAGAGGCACCAAATAACCTGCATTTATTTACACAGTTGCCAAGCTCATCCTCCTATTTTCAGTGCCTCGCTTCGTAAAACAGCCTCTTCTGTTCCTGACAGGCCATAACGTCCGAGGCTGGCTCTTATGAGTATTTCTGACAGAAGCAATCAGCGCTGATGGAAAGAAAAATACAGCGCCTGTACCACCAAAGAACAGCAAATAGTTGTAAATTCTGTTGCCTGAGCTACAAGGTGAATCACAGGACATCAGCATGGAGCTTGGTTTCACACCACCATAAAACAGACCATAATACACTCTCAGGTTTGAAGTGTCAGGCTGTCCCACTTGATTTAATTTATAGCCACTGTACAATCTCACAGACGAACAGAGCTGCTGGAACAGAACAAGACAAATCTTGAATCCTGCCAGAGCCACATTTCTGCTAAATTCAACTCAACAATTTAAATCTTGGCTGAAAAACCCAAACCAAAACAAAAACCCCAAAACACTTTGCTTCTGGATCAAAAGCTGATAATTAAAATAACAATTAAACAAGCTTATTCTAAAATCAGGAAAAAAATAAAGGACAGTATCATAAATAATGTTTTATAAAAGAGCTAAAATAAAATGGTTATATTAATCAAAAAAGTGTGTTTGGCTTTAACTAATCTCATTGTCCACAGCAGTGTTGAGTAAATTACTCTAAAAACTTAATTACTAGCTACTAATTACATCATTAATAGTGCAATTAGATTACTGTACTAATTACTCTCTCTTTATAAATCCGATATCAACCGTGACACATTGAACAATACAAGGATAGGCACGAAACTGCACTTTTAGTTCTTTCAAATAAACAATATGCAGTTGCGTAAATTATTCTTGAACTGATCAAAGTGTGTAAAGGAAGAAGGTAATTAGATTATTACACCAATACTGCTCCACAGAAATACAAATCACCATATTATTCATACACATAATTGTATTAATCATATTTATCACTACTTCCAGTTTCAAAAAAGTATTAAGGAGTGTACACAATTTCGTCTCAGGTTTAGATTGAAAAAAAAAACTGTGGAGAAAACTGCAACTCTAGAAAGCATTCAGTGTGATCTTTCACTCTTTCTCAATCTGTCTATCTTCCCTTGAAGTGTTTTTTTTTTTTTCAATTGTTGCCAGCAAAAGGTGTGGTCATAACTCATTCTAAAAGATTTATTAAGTCTCTGTTTGATTGATTTCTAACAATTGGCTTATAATTATTCACTCATTTTAAATAAGCTGTTATGATTGCTTCTGACTAAAATGTAACCACTTGTCATTGGTGTAATGTAATCCACCAATCTATTAACTAATGAGTTAAACCGTAGGTCAAATTCATAAACGTATATGTGTGTCACTGTCAGTCGATTTGGTGTAACTTGATCAATTTGAGTTAAGATCAGGGTCAATATTTAACCAGTAAAAACCGATTAGATCACAGGTGCGCTCACGCATGTCTGGCCTTCAGTGCACGTCACAGCCCTGTCTACAGCCTTTCTATACACACAAGATCAGTCCTCAGTTCCCCTGACTTGAACAATGGTCCATTCATCACTTCTGTTACAGGTATGTGTCCGTCTGAAGCCGGATTCTTAAACACGTCCCCAACTCCTCACTCACTAAAAAACTACTGCTTCAAAATACACAGCATGAAAATGAACCTAGCCAGACTGTTTACAGGAACCCTCAGTATTGTTCCAGAACACCAGGACACAATAAGCAGTGACTGGCCTGCCAGAGCTTCGTCTGCAATGTCAGTCTAAGGATGCAATCAAAGTTAAAAAGAAAGTTAAAAAAGTGATTGTGTGTTTATCAGATTCTCAGAGGATGTGCAGAAAAGCACATCCTCTTGGTCCTCTCGGAAAAGGAAAAAACAACAATGTGGTAGTTCCTACTAGGAACCTCGTTAGTTCAATATCATCATTATTATGATCAGACGTTAGTCATAAACACAAAGGGAGAGGAAGAAAACTGACATCAGGCCTTCAAATATTATACATCATAACAATGTATACTGTTATTAGTTTCTCATATTATTAGGACTACACTGTAAACCCCATGTTGTCATTAATAAAGAAATCAAGTTATCGTAACTTAGCATTACTTAACGTTATATGCGCACAGAGAGTGTCCGGTATTTTCTGAGGCTGAGAAAACGTATGGTAAGTGTGAATTCATAAAACTATTTTAAATAACATGTTTGCCAGAACATAACATCAAAATTTGTTCAATGTTGTAACAGTTTTTTAACTGTATTTTCTAGCCCGACGTTGTTTTCAAGCCGTTTATTCCCGTCCGGTATTTTCTGTGAGATTTTGGCTAACTGTTACATCAGACGAAGTCTGTGTGTGAATTCATAAAATCATTGTAAATAACATGTTTACCATAAAACAACGGCAAAGTTTTTCAATGTCATATTTTATCTGAACCGTATTTTCTAGCCCACTGCCCTCAGTGGGGTCAGCCCTATGTTCCCACAGCCCTATGTTCTCACGGCCCTATGTTCCCACATTTCAAAGAATTTTTTTACTGAACATTTTGAAAATTAGGCCCTATGTTCCCACCGCCCTATGTTCCCACAGTCCTATGTTCTCTCATTTAACTATGTCCCCCTATGAAGGGTAGGTTTTAGTGCTTGTGCTGGTACAGGGATAGCCCAATTACATCCCAGACAAGTCTCCCTCCTGTGAGGGGTAGGTTTAGGTATGTTAGGGTTAGGGTTAGGGCTGTGGGAACATAAGGCTGTGGGAACATAGGACTGTGGGAACATAGACATGCTCCCCCTTCGGTTACTGCGTGCGCTGACATCATCCTGTGTTTTCAGACATTTATATCAGACGAAGGTAATGCAAACTCATAAAACCTTTTTAAATAGAGTATTTACCAAAACATAAGATTGGTTGTTGTTGATTTAAATTGAGTGCGTTTATGTTGTAAAATTTGTCTAGCTATCTTAGCTAGCTTTGTAACTGCTAACTGGTACGTTACTTAGCAACTGCTAACTACATACATTTCTAAGAAGTTAGTCATTACTTAAATATTCACTTTATTAATTAATGTTAGCCTAGCTAGTGTGTTTGAGTTAACGTATTCTCCTTTGACAAATCAGCAGACACTTTCTTCTCTGTCCTCAGAGGCTTCAGAAACAGCACTGAAGGAAGAACTGCAGCTGACTTTTGATTCATGTGAGGCAGACAAGGCAGAAAAGGTGTGTTTTAGCAACGTACTTAAAAATATATCATATTTGTTGAAGTGCAGTGTAAATTTCACTCCTTTTGTTTGATTCAAAGTGTAGAAATCTACCATGTACTTAGTTTTATAATGATGTAATTTACTGTGTATATATGATTGCTTTCAGGCCAGGTGGTAAATGCTGCCATTCTTCTCGAATGCTGCTGATCTTCAAAGAACAGAGTCATCAATAAGGTAACGCACACAGAAAGAGTTTTTGTTTGAATACCAATCAGTTTCCCAAGTTATCTTGTATTAGTTACTGAAACGGCAAGAAAGCACTTTGACTTGCTTTGATTATTTCCAGTCTTGTTGCTGTCCAACTAACAAAATTGCTTTGTATTGTTACATTTTTATTATTATATCACTCTAAGCTGTGCTTCAAACAACGAGAACTGTACAATGTATTAAGAGAAAATGTGTCTTAATTTTTTTTTTTTTTTTTTTTTTTTTTTGAAATCACAGGATCCTCCGTTCCCTGCCCCAACCATTTATCTGAAGGACTGCGGCAATGAGAACCTTTTGAACCCACAGTGGCAGTTTCCACAGGATGAGATCTCACTGATGTTAGCCTGAAGTACTGACTCTATCACACACATACAGTTGTGGTCAAAAGTTGACATAATTTTTTTAATAATAATTTTCACTCTTAATTCTGTGTCGTTACCTGGATGATCGACGACTGTTTTTTGTTTGTTTGTTTTGTGATGAATGTTCACGTGTCACTTGCTTGTCCTGGGCAGTTAAAGTGACGATTGTTCTTAAGAAAAATCCAGGTCTTGTACATTTTTTGGTTTTCCAGCATATTTTGAATATTTGAACCCATTCTAAAAGTGACTGTATGATGTTGAGATCTATCTATTCACACCGAGGACAACTGAGGAACTCACACACAACTATTACAAAGGGTGACAGATAAGTTAAAGTAGATGACAAACATGTCTGTTGTTGTTCATTACAGTGTGCTTTTAATTGTTCTGATCAATTGTTCTGATCTGGTCAATTTCACTTTGAAATGACCGATTTATAAATACATTTTCAATCAATTGATTTAATTTACTGCAAGTATTGTAATTGTATTTTTTACTGATTAAATGTTAATATACGATGTTTAGTCCATTTGCCTTTTAAGTTATCTTTACTTAATTCAATGAGAAGTCCACATTAGGTCAACTCAATTAATTAAGTTTGAATTTTCCCATTACTCAAAAAAACTTACCTCAAATCATTTGAGTAGTCTCAACTTGGTTTACAGTGTAATGCCTCAGATTTCTTCATGTGGTAACTTGTAAGTATTTGTGAAACTTGATGTAATACACTGAAAATAACAGTGCAGAAATTACTATCAAGTTTCACAAATTATTACAAAGAATTGGCAAGCATTAACTGAGTGTGAAATTTTGAAGTAGAAAGACTGAAAAGTATTTTCTTGTAAAACATATTCCAATAATCTTTGTATTTACAACTTGTAAAAACAGTTTATGACTAAATTGACCTGAATATATTACATAATACCAACAAAAAAATCATTTTTAAGGGTCAGATCAGTTAGAAATTTCATTTTAAGGTAAGAACAGCAAGAGTTTACGTTTTAGTGTATCTGCCATGAAACATGATCTGACCTACTGAGATCCGAGAGTTTGTTTACTTTAGTTAACGTGTTTACTACTATTTTAGCTGTATACAACAGATACAAAGTGAGTTGAATAATAGCCACTTATTCAACTCGCTTTGAATATACACAATCTGTCCATCTCAATAACTTTCCTACACACACATGAGGCATGCAGCCAGAGTCTCTCTGAGGTCCCAAGATGACAAATCACACACAAAACTGAATGTACGAAGTGAAAATAGGTAAAAACCAAGTAGCAATTTGGCTTACCTGTACGATCAGTTCCCTGCCGTGGGGCTTCTCTTTCCACAGAATCAATCCCTCCACTCCCCCTCCTTTAATCGACTGAAGTGAGCATAGTCCACACGCACTTTCCCTCGCACACACTGCTGCTAACAGAGCTGGGACACAAAAACAAAATGGAAACTCTGTCTGAAAGGAGTTTGAACAGGTAGAATGAGTGATTGAAAAGTGAAGAAGTTGAAAGCATTGGATGGTTTCAGCACTTGGCAGAGAGGTAGAGACGACGTACTATATCAGAGCTCTCTGGACTGAAAGCTGGTTTTTCAGGTCTGGCCTGGCCCCCAAGGCGTGCCACATTCACAACACATGCTCCGTTCTCAGTCATTACTCACCTTTAATTAAACACACACACACACACAGAGAGAGAGAGAGATAGGATTTTTGATTAACTTTCTCTGTGACTGAGAAAATCATTACAGGATTGTATTAGCACTCCTGCAGTACTCATGCAAATCAAGGGCCACAGAGAGAGCTGATGTGGTTTACAGATGATGTCTTATCAGCCTCATTGAAATATTCAATCAGATTCCCTTCTAGTACATCCTTAACAAACACTCAATTGCAATCAGATGATTTGAACTGCTAGAACATCAGAGTTGTTTTGATTCACATGGTTTTCATTTTAAATTTAACATCCTGTTTTTCTGCATCACTTAAGATAATTAACAATTCTAAGGATCAGAAATGATAAATCTGCTTTTTTTATTTTGAAGTTAAAAGATAAAGTTCTGTGTTTATGAACTGCGTAATTAATTAATTCCTGATAATTTACATTTAAGCGTAATTTACTAATATTAATATAACTAACAGCATAATTAGGTCTCTATGTTAAGATGAGTCATACTTTGGTGTGTTCTGTAACTCTTTCTTTTTGAAAGCAACTCCCAGAAAAGGGTATATTTCATCATTCTGTCACGAAACACACACACACACACACACACACACACACACACACACACACACACACACACACACACACACACACACACACACACACCTGTTTTGCAACAGAAAAGCGTCAATAAAAGAAAGGGGACATTTGTTCTTTTTGAGGGATTCCTTCCTCTAAGCAGGGATCCCATGACAGAGTTTGGGTTTTCCAGCCGGCCAGCCCGGGCCATATGCCACAGCGGGAATCAAGTTACCTGTAAAGAGAAAAGGTATTTTCTTTTTCATTTCTTTCTTTCTTTAGTGAGACTTTCATTTTCTGTCATTCCTCTTTTAGAAAACAGATATTAACATACATTCGCCCATTCTATAACGTTCTTACTCTTTTGTCTCCGGCCCTCTTCCTCGACTCTTTTTTGTGAAGTGTAACTAAGCTTCATGGTCCCCGATTCAGTTTGTCCCAGTGGGAAAATGTGGATCTTGTGTTTGGCGGTTTGCACTCTTTTTCTTTTCTCTGTGGGAAACTTTTGTCAGATGGCATCATTATATAAAAAGAACACTTTTAAAGGTCATGCTCAACTTTCACAAACAACTGGAGGAGAGTGGAGACACAGAAAGGACTCCATTGTCTTTGGCCTCAATCTAGTTCAAACAAAACTGATGGCCACCACTGCAGGTTCTTACATCATCTGATTTGATAGATTAATTGCTATTTTACAACAAAGGTTTAGTCTTGGGATGGGCTGTTCCTCGTACAAAATAAACAATGACTTTGATGGGACTGACTATTTTATAGATATGTCGGCTTTTAAAGGAAATTTTAAAAAGCTAATTAAAAAAGTAAATGTAGCTATAGCTAATTTCCAGGGAACAACCTGTCGAGTTCGTCTAGCGAAACAAACTGTAATTTGACGCTATAGTTATCTTAACGTCAGTTGCCTAAAATATTTTTGAACAAAACATTAACGTTTTTATGACATATTTGTGCTAGTTACATCTATAATAAAGTGATAGCCTAAGGTGCTATATTAGCCTAGCCTACTGGTGGTGCTTTATCGATATGGCCTACCGCGTGAAAATGTGCGCAATGAAAATTGCATGAGCAGCATGTTATGCCTAACGTTACCTCCTCTGGCGGTATAGTTTTCTGAGACTTCTGGCGACACATACATGCTATAATATTACCTTTATTAATAATAATTATAACATTTGAAACTCCTGTAGCTATATTCTTGTGTATGATATAAAGAATATCCCAAGAACCTTTTTCTTTGACGCCATCATTTGACGCCCTGTGGTTCCGTCAAAATACTGCATGCTTATAAAGAATCATTAAAAATTTAGTCTATTAAATTCGCTTGATCTTTAAAGTTACGTGCATACACCATCTTCCCCTTAGGCTACGTAACGAAAATATATGGGAATATACTGCAAAAATAATGTGATATAGTCTATTAAATAATACATTTCCATATGGGAAACAATAACTAGTGCTAATATTTGTCAGTATTGCAATATACATTGAACATGTATGGCTATATATTGATAAATATAAAAAAATATTTAGAAATGAAGACAAAAATAGCATTAGGCTACATGTAATATTCATAAAGTTATATAATTTATTGTGCACATATATTGCACATACATGTTCCCATATAAATGCATATATGAAAGTGGCAATTCCATATGTATTATTCAATATATTGTAATATATTTACACAATATGGTATTATATATTTTCTAACATACTGTTATATCATTTAATATATTGTGTATATCTTAGGAAATATACTTTCTTAGCGTAAGTCTTTACATGAGATAGGAGCTAAAGCCAGGCTGTTTCCATTGGTCATCAGCAAACACACGACGACCGCAGGTACACACTGCACTGCAATCAGTCATTACACATCCGGCCTGAAGATTAGACTGTTTACATTGTTTAAGCTGCCTTCATTTGTCCATATATCACATTGTGGCTACCTTTTTCTTCTCTAATAGACTGACTCTCATGCAAAACCTTCCCACATATACATGTTTGGAGACTTCAGCCACAATTAAATTATTTACACTGTAGATAATAAAATATAGGCTTTTTATTTAATTTATCAGTATCAGACGAATTTGGATTTGCCCTAATACATTTACCATCTGATGCTCACTTGAAAAAAAAAATCATCATAATTAAAAATACATTTGCACATCTATTGGTCATTTACTATTTCGTACCCATTTGCTATATGTGCACACGATTTAGTAAATCGAGGGAACGAATTAGTAAATCGTGCATGTCATGTGCGGGGCTCACCCATATTACCCATATTTCACCCATATTAACTCAGCAAAAAAAGAAACGTCCTCTCACTTTTTTACAACTGCTTTTTTTTTGCAGCAGATTTCTTAACGTGTAAATATTTGTATGAATATAAAAAGATTAAAACAACTTGGGATGGTATAAACCATCATTTGTCAGTTCTAGATAACTGAGAATGAATAACGTTACATACCGAAGTAAGAGTATAATTTATTACTGGGTATATAACACGCCTGTGGGCCTCAAATTCCATAAACTGGAGGAGAGCAAATACAGCTCTCAGCACAGCACATGTGAAGGAGCGTGGTTGACACAGAAAACGCAATTCAGACTAAGCATGTGATATACAGGCAATAGAGAGAGGACGGGCACTTGTTTCCAGTGACAATCCTGCTCACATAGCCATCATAGCCATCCAGGCAATTGTTGCTATGGTAACTGCGAGGCTAACTGAACACACCTCCTGCCATAGGTATAAGGAAATCGCAAAAAAAGGGGTCACAAAACAACCGTACCTTCTGTTAAATGATCATCCCATAGCAAGGCAGCCAAAATTAAAGGGGTTGCATCATCTCACCGCAACCACTCCTTCAGTAAGCTGCTGCCTCACCTCCAAATAGAGGGAGAGCAACCGAAAGTGAGGGTGTCGTAAGGCTCTACCACAACAAGCAGCTAACCCTATTAAGAAATGATTGTATCTCAACAGTTTCACCAGCTGAGCTGGGAGAAGCATGGCTTAATGGTAAAGGAGTCGCATCATCTCACCGCGACCACTCCATCGATAAGCTTCAGTAACACTGGAGAGTGGGCAACCAAAAAGAAGGTTTTTGTGTCTGTCCCTTTAAATGCAAATGAGCTACTGCTCCCAGCACAGGGGTTGGAGCTACAACAGCTTGTGTCCTTTTCAAAAACTTTTAGCCTTTTATGTTAAAACTGAAGTCAGAAAGATGGAGAGACTCAAGAAGTAACAACATGTACAACATTTCTGAATGGTTTGTTGATGATTTTATGTAGCTTATGTGTAGTTATATTCTAGTCATTGATTAGCATATTCTGTCTTGATAATCTATAAATCACGTTCAGGGGGCGGGTTTATGTAAATGTTATGGTTAGTGATGTCACTAACCCGGGAGGAATATCATGTAGTCCCTACCAGCCGTTTGTTGTAGTCCTTAAAAAGCAATTTCTTTAAAAGCAAATATCTCCCTTAGATTTGAACTTTGAGCGTCGTAACTTTGCAGATGTTGTTTATGCTCAAACAGCAACATTACACACTAACTAAAGTCAGAAAAGTGAAATCATATTCAACCACCCCTTTAATGTAAGGAAATGTTTCTCATCTTGTGCTCAAATCTCTTAAGGTGTTCTGCAGGGTTCCATTTTGGATGGACAATATTTTTTTTTTTACTGTTAAATAGCGATAAAACTAAAATAATCGTCTTTGGCCCACCAAGGTGCAAGTCCTCTAACACGTCTGTGGGGACACAGTTACATGTGGTTTGGCACTGCAAGGATGATCAGCTTTATGGATATATATTTTGCTTAAAAACAATGCGTGTGCTGCATTTATTTATTTGTCAGTAAGACGACGGGATATTTGACGTTTTAGTGTGGACGAGAAACTTTTGGAAAACGCTATTGTGGACAGAGTGTTTTCAAATGTATCTAGATTAATGTAGGCATAGTGTCCAAATACTTTTTGGTCTACTTTATGTGATAAGATTTATACAAGTCTTTAATATAAAAGTTCCAATCTTCAGTATAAATGATCAGATCCTCTGTATTGCTGTACTTATTTAATTGGGGACATTAATATTCAACAATATTATTGATCTGCCTTAAGGTGGACGAAGATGCAATTTTCTTCTAGAAACAAACTTTGTTGTATTATTTTCATGTTATCACTGTGAAGCTGCTTTGACACAATCTGTATTGTAAAAAGCGCTATATGAATAAAGGTGACTTGACTTGACTTATCAGTGGTTATGGGCAGATTTTCAGTATACACATGACAAAAAACATAAATTCTGGCAGGTCTAGTTATAGCAGTACATCTTGTTCAAAGCTACTGGCTGTGATTCACACGCACCTTATTTCCCTCAATGAATAATTCCCAAAAGGAGGAGTGAGAATATTTTAGTAATTAGTATCTGTATCCCAGGAGACTGGGCTTGGATCTAATCATTGACAGGTAGAAACAAAAATCAGGTGTGTCCCATTCTGTGAGATAGAGAGGAACCTCCTTTTATTGTCAGTTAATAATACTGGAAAGTAGGCTAATTCTGTAACGGTTAATCTTAGCTTTGGTTGAAAAAGACAATAAGGAAAACTGAGATTTTTAAAAAGCCTGAAACAATCTGAATTAGAAATTTTTACATCAAGTAAAAATAGAGTAAGATTCACACGGACAACATCTATTTAGAATTAAACTCAAAGCTTTTGGCCATACTTGACCGCTCCTTTAAACACAGATGGAAAGACGTTGTAAAAAACGTTGTAAATATGTCTTGGTGGGGACTTCCTATTCACTATTAATATATGATGTCTATAAACGTTATTCACACACTTAAACAGTATTGAATATTAGACTTAAGATGCACACTTTTCTGCCACCTTTGGAGGTACCTGCTACTTGTGTGAAATAAACACAATACAGCACTTTTTTAAGAATCAGTTCTTTATATATATATATATCTACTGTGTATATATATATATATATATATATCTTTATTTATATATTTATATGCCAATGAGAAACAAATAATCATATTTACACAAGCATTAGCAAGCTAAGAATCAGAGAACACCTCTGCAAAAAAAAAAAAAAAAAAAAAACCCATACCATACAGAACATGGACATATAACCGTAAATTATTGCTTTGTTCACAGGTTATGAACTACAGTTACAGTACTAGACAATATCTAAATCCAGACAGCAACAGTGATAGAACTGACCATCTGTAGCCTTCCTTAAAAAAAAGAAGAAAGAACAAGATAATTTTACTGATACGAAGCAACAACAGCCTTAAAGACAGTAAAAAAAAAAAACAATACATTATGCTGCCAATGACAGGTTTATCTGTAACAACTAAGTACAAATTTGCTTCATGTGTTCGCATACTTCGCTTAACTTCTTCCTTTTGTTTTAAAGGTGAACCCACATAAAACTCAAAGAGTCCAAAACATTTCTATATGCTGGTTATCGATAACTCAAAGAGCTTTGCTCACCCATGTTTCTCGCCCCTGTAGTGACTGAACACCTGAAAAAAAAAACAGGTAGAAACAGGCAGGAGAAAAGGGCTGCATTCAGAGTGAAATACAAACGGGAAAGACTGCATCTATGGAAAAGTCACAGCATGCAGAGTTACAAAAAAAAAAATCCATTAGATGTTTATCTTTATTATTCCGTATTTCTTTGTTATTTGCTAAAGGAGTCCTTCGTCATTGAAGGATTGGTTATTAAAGAGAACACTTTTGTCTTACATGTAAGCAAGGGAGCAAAGGCAATTTAGAAAGTCACATGAATATCACAGTTATTTGTTTGCATGATTCCTTTTTTTATGTGATTTACATCGCCATGATCAATTTTTTTAAAAAATGATTGAATTTCATTCAACATTTAACTGGATTTTCTTCCTTTTCTGACTGAAATATGACTTTTAATAAGGCTAATTTGACACCATCATTACATGCCTCTCTGCAATCCTCAATCTGATTGGTCAATCGCTGGATTCTGCTTCACTGACTGTACATTATTACTAAACACATAAACACTTAAAATTACATCATTCATTTATTTGTAACAGTTTTGGTATGAATTAACACAGTGCAGATTTATAAACTGGAAAAAATGAGGATTTGCGAGACATAAAAGACCTTACATATAGTTCACCCAAAAATAGAAATAAACTCATGATGTTCCAAAGCTGTCTTCAACATAATAGAATATATTTTGAGAAATGTGTTTTTGTTCAAACAATGGAAGTCAATGGGCACCAGAAATGTTGGTTATCAACATTCTTCAAAATTAAAATGTCACAGCATGAATGATGACAAATTTTTAATTTTTGGGTGAACTATCCCTTTAAGATTTAATCTGTCAATGCAAAATACACAACAGTTAACATTGATATTACAGGAGTAAAGCATTCATACAGTGGTTCTGGGCCAAGTCAGTCGTCACATTGATTTTCACCTTGAAACTTGAGCATATGTCAGTGTAGATTCAGTAAGCATATGCAGAGACACTAAACATTGTCAGTGCTAAACAATGCAAATGGTACTAAAAAAGCTTAAGCATAAATGCTTCAAACAAAGATGGGGTGAAACTAAGACCCATAATAACATGTGCTTTTTCTGGCCTGTGAGTGAACATTGCGCTATACAAGTACAAAATGTCGAACTTTACACCTGACAACTGTTTCTTCACTTTCCAAGGCCATCCCTCTGAAAGACAGCAGTCAGATATGTTCCAAGTTGTTTTAACAGAGTATAAAATACACCAGTTAGCATGCAAAAATGTGCGGTATCAAATACACAGTAAGAATAATAAACATCTAACTTAGTGAAAGAACATGTTTAACACCCTCTCGTCGTCACCGACATGACTGAAACATTCGACTACTTCGCTCATATCGTTTCCATCGAACAACTTGTCATCCCATTCTAGCATGGTATGAACAGGCATAATTCTGCACACAGGTCACAATCCCAGCGAGCCGCGGCACCGCTGTAGGTGTGCCAACCTGACTGATATGGAGATAAACGCGACAGCCGTCAAGAGAGAAACGGAGAAAGCAGAATGGGTCCGCTTCCTTTTTTTAACGCATTTTTTCTTTTCTTTGATGGTCAATCATAGTGACAAACAATAACAAAGCTTACATGTAACCTACTTCTACGACTGTTAATTACAATTACTGAGCTTGAATGGTACGGGACAAAGACTCTAAATGAGGGAATGAAAGTGTTATGATTGTGAGAGGGGGTTCGCAAGCTCATCGCCCCCTGTCTGTCCCGTGAGGCAGCAGTGAGACAGTGTGTTCAGTCCACGAGTTCAGTTCAGAACACCACAAGTCACCTGTGCACTGAGCACCCCTCCCAATCCATCCATGTCTTAGTTTAGCTTTTTTTGTTATTGAAATAAAGCGTGCCTTTCCCTGGATGAGAGAAAGAGACACAGAGAGAGAGAAAAAAACGTGTGCTATGTGCTGAAGGTTTTAGTTGTAGACTTTTGGGGGACCGTCGGGACGTCTGGTCTGGACTATCTTGGCTTTTGGCCGGGCTTCTTCCTCTTCCTCAGCGTCACTCTCACACACGTGGACCACCACGCTAGGAGTGGACTCTGTACCCGCATGCAGCTCGTACTTCTCACCTAGAGAGATAGATAAAAGACAATAAGATAGATTCCCGGACATACTACTTCCGTCATGTTTGCATTGTCTTTTGATCCTATAATGTTGGAGGTCAACCTGAGGTAGGTGTTGTTAAACAAGAACAACTTAACCATGTCGAAATACTTTCTTAGCATGGCTTGCATGCTAGCATGATTTTCATTATGAGTAAAAGTTTGAGTATGATTTGAAGACAAACTTTGAAGCTGGCTTGAGAAAGTTTTAAAAGCTTAAAGTTTGAAGGTTTTACGTTTGAAGTAGTTTGAAGTTTAAAGTTTAAAATGTTTTGAAGGCAATAAAGTCTATCAGAAAAACCGATAGATAGATGGATGATTTATCATGTTTTAATATGTTGCTAGCACAAATTAGCATGTTGTTACCAAGGTTTAGCAATGTGCTGAAATGTTTGCTCCTGTTCATTTACTTTGCACTTTTTGCACTATGCAATCCAGAAAATAAAAAAAATGTTTTGATAGACTTCTGTAGTCTGTACTGAATTCAGTGTAAGGTCAGCCACCTTCTTGCTCGTTTTCCATATCTATTTGGCTCCACGCACCTGAAGAAAAAGGATTTTTTGTCAATTTAGAGCGCAACAATTTCTTATAGTACCATGTTTTAACACCTTGTTAGCATGAATTAACATGTTGCTAACATGATTTAACGCTTGCTAGCATGTTTTAACACGTTAATATGAATTAGCATGTTTACTAACTTGAATTAGTCTGTTGCTAGCTTGAATTAACATGTTGTTAACATGTAAGCATGAATTACCGTGCTGCTTGCATGATTTTGCATGTTGCTAGCATGTTTTAGCATGAATTAACATGTTGCTAGCATGATTTAATGTCACTAACATGTTGTTAGCAAGAATTAGCATGTTGCTAGCATGATTTAACATTTTGCTAGCATGTTTTAACATGAATTAGCATGTTGCTAGCATGATTTAACATGCTGCTACTTGCTAGCATGTTGTAGCATGTTGCTAGCATGTTTTAGCATTTAACATCTATCAGTAATAATAATAATATACTAAACTATATTACATTTATTTATAATGAATAATTAATTAATTAATTTATACCAAATTAAAAATTTTCAAGATGGTGCTTTTCTAAGATTATATTATTAGTATTATTCATAGGAATAATACTACATTTTTGCCTCTAATTCAACATGTTGCTTTTCTAAACTTCTATATTATTATTATTAACTATTATTATTCATAGAGCTCTTCTAAGAAAGGCCACCGGCACAGACTTTTACCTCCTTCATGATTGGATCCTGTTTATGCTAAATAAACATATGCTAAGAGCATGTTTGATCTTACAGACTTGTTACTACAGTATAACGACAACTCTAATATGAGTTTTGAAGAGTGGAACAGTCCAAGATATTGTCATATCATCTACAAATAAATCCAGATAACTCAGTAGTCCAGGCGTGTTATGTTAGATGGGTTTGCCTAGCTTCTTTTCTGCATCAGGCAGATGTTTTGAGAAGCACAAGCCAGAGAAATGTTCTCTCACTAACAAGAGATGTTAGATTTGAAAGCCGTTAAAAGATTAGAACCCTTAGTAAACTGATATATTTTACATCCCCAAGATTAAAGAATAGAAGCACCACCATTGAGGACACACTACAGACACAAACACTGAGAAACAGAATAAGGGTTGCTATAGTAACGAGCCAGACTGATAAGAGGTGATAAGAGTTTGCCATAGCAGGGAGTCAGTGCTGTTGTGATATTCACCAGCAGGGGGCGCACACATGATGCTGATCATGACAAGAGGAACATCGTCCATTTCTATTCACTGCTGCCACATTTGACCTCTTACAGTTCCGTTTTTCGTTTTTTTTTTTAGCTTTTCACCAACCATTAACACATTAGTGATAACCAAAATAATCTCTCACATTACAGCATGCTTTTAATGTATTTTTAGCCTTCTAGCGTTTAATTTTCTTCTTCAGCTACTTTACACTTTTTGTCTTCTAGCTGCTATTGCATTTGATCAGAGGTCGTTGTCAAGCTTTTCCAACTCAAGAAAACCCTGACAAAAAAGGGCTTTATTTTCTAAGTAACTTTCTGCCACACTTTATCTTAGGGTCCAATTCTCAGTATTAACTATTAACTAAGACTTTTGCCTCAATAAACTCCTTATTACTGCTTATAAATAGTTAGTAAGGTAGTTTTTATAAGTTCAGGTGTTGAGTAGGATTAAGGGATGCAGAATAAGGTATTAATATGCGCTTTTTAAGTACTAATAAACAGCCAATATCCAGTAATATGCATGCTAATAAGCAACTAATAGTGAGAATTGGACCCTAAACTAAAGTGTTACCTAACTTTCATGAACAAATTTTATAAACATTACAAAGTGCTTACCTACAATATCGCTCAAATGTGTTTAATACTTTTATTCAACAAAGGTGCATTAAATTGATCAAAAGTCACAGTAAAGGCTTTTACACTGTTACAATTTTTTATTTAAAATACATAAATTTACTATATATTACATTTAAATATATTAAGATAGAAAATAGCTGTAAATTGTAGTAATAATTGTATTAATATGTCACTATATTACTGTTAAAGCATAAGAGACTTCTTTCAAAAACATTTACAAATTCTTATCGACCCCAAACTTCACAAGCACAAGAGCACTATTCGGGTACAAAAAGCACATTAAATTACAGATATAATGTTCATACTGTCAGGGTTTTACAGAGGATGCAGACAAGATGGTAAGGTTAATAGTTTATTTTCAGGGAGTGTGGAGATGCAGACAGATGGTGAGTAACAGAAACACAGAATAACAGTGGATGCTTAGCTGGTTGGTAATGTCCTTGTCTTTCTTTCTCTTTGCAGATGATGTCGGGCTGAAGGCAGAACAGGATGGCAGGCAGGATGGATTGGAGAGGATGAAATGACAGGTAGGAATCCAGGTAAGTGTTCGGAAGTCTGTGGGTCATGTTAAGGTGAACATCGACGAGACCAGACAAGGAGTGAAGGGAGAGTGTTGAATATAAAGGGTGGTTAATGAGGGAGTGCAGGTGATGATGATTGGTGATTGGGTGAGTGAGTGCAGGTGTGCGCCATGGAGGATTCTGGGGAATGAAGTGCACACACAGATGAAGGCTGAAGAACGTGACCGTGACATTACTCCCCCCTCCCGTAAGGCGCGTCCCGCGCCGAAGAAGGCAGCATACGGGAGGGAGGGTGGGCATCCTGGAGTCCGTGACGGGAAGGTGGAGCAGGTTCAGGAGTACGGACTCCAGGATGGTGGCAGGACAGACAGAGGAGGTGATCAGGACGGTGCAGACTGAGCAGGGAACCAAGGTGAAGCAGACTGATCAGGGGACCATGGTGATACAGGCTGAGCAGGGGACCATGGCGGTAAGGACCTTTCGGGTGGCCATGGCGGTGCGGACCCTTCGGGTGGCCATGGCGGAGAGGACCCTTCGGGTGGCCACGGCGGAGAGGACCCTTCGGGTGGCCACGGCGGAGAGGACCCTTCGGGTGGCCACGGCGGAGAGGACCCTTCGGGTGGCCATGGCGGAGAGGACCCTTCGGGTGGCCACGGCGGAGAGGACCCTTCGGGTGGCCATGGCGGAGAAGACTGATAGCCCCCCCCCCAAAATTCCTTTGGGGAAATATCAGGCTTTAACACGGGACTGGAAGAGGCAGGGGGCGAAAGCGGCTCTGGGCTGGACAGGACCAGTGATGAAGGCGGCTCTGGACTGGACAGGACCAGCGGCGAAGAGGGCTGTGAGCTGGGCGGAACCAGCGGCGAAGAGGGCTGTGAGCTGGGCAGCGATGAGGGCTGTGAGCTGGGCAGCGATGAGGGCTGTGAGCTGGGCAGCGATGAGGGCTGTGAGCTGGGCAGCGATGAGGGCTGTGAGCTGGGCAGCGATGAGGGCTGTGAGCTGGGCAGCGATGAGGGCTGTGAGCTGGGCAGCGATGAGGGCTGTGAGCTGGGCAGCGATGAGGGCTGTGAGCTGGGCAGCGATGAGGGCTGTGAGCTGGGCAGCGATGAGGGCTGTGAGCTGGGCAGCGATGAGGGCTGTGAGCTGGGCAGCGATGAGGGCTGTGAGCTGGGCAGCGATGAGGGCTCTGTGCTGGGCAGCGATGAGGGCTCTGTGCTGGGCAGCGATGAGGGCTCTGTGCTGGGCAGCGATGAGGGCTCTGTGCTGGACGGGACCAGCGGCGAAGAGGGCTCTGTGCTGGACGGGACCAGCGGCGAAGAGGGCTCTGTGCTGGACGGGACCAGCGGCGAAGAGGGCTCTGTGCTGGACGGGACCAGCGGCGAAGAGGGCTCTGTGCTGGACGGGACCAGCGGCGAAGAGGGCTCTGTGCTGGACGGGACCAGCGATGAGGGCTTTGAGCTGGACGGGACCAGCGATGAGGGCTTTGAGCTGGACGGGACCAGCGATGATGAGGGCTTTGAGCTGGACGGGACCAGCGATGATGAGGGCTTTGAGCTGGACGGGACCAGCGATGATGAGGGCTTTGAGCTGGACGGAACCAGCGATGATGAGGGCTTTGAGCTGGACGGAACCAGCGATGATGAGGGCTTTGAGCTGGACGGAACCAGCGATGATGAGGGCTTTGAGCTGGACGGAACCAGCGATGAGGGCTTTGAGCTGGACGGAACCAGCGATGAGGGCTTTGAGCTGGACGGAACCAGCGATGAGGGCTTTGAGCTGGACGGAACCAGCGATGAGGGCTTTGAGCTGGACGGAACCAGCGATGAGGGCTTTGAGCTGGACGGGACCAGCGATGAGGGCTTTGAGCTGGACGGGACCAGCGATGAAGAGGGATTTGAGCTGGACGGAACCAGCGATGAAGAGGGATTTGAGCTGGACGGAACCAGCGATGAGGGCTTTGTGCTGGACAGGACCAGCGATGAGGGCTTTGTGCTGGACAGGACCAGCGATGAGGGCTTTGTGCTGGACAGGACCAGCGATGAGGGCTTTGTGCTGGACAGGACCAGCGATGAGGGCTTTGAGCTGGACAGGACCAGCGATGAGGGCTTTGAAAACTCTGGCTCTGGCTCGGGGAGAACGACGCTCACAGGCTCTGGCGGGCAGGCGACCGGCTCTGGCTCTGGCGGGCTGGCGACTGGCTCGGGCTCTGGCGGGCTGGCGACCGGCTCGGGCTCTGGCGGGCAGGCGACCGGCTCGGGCTCTGGCGGGCAGGCGACCGGCTCGGGCTCTGGCGGGCAGGCGACCGGCTCGGGCTCTGGCGGGCAGGCGACCGGCTCGGGCTCTGGCTCTGGCGGGCAGGCGACGCTGTCAGTCACAGGCGCGGCGGGCATGACGCTCATAGACTCAGGGGCGGCGGGCACGACGCCTACTGCCTTGGTCTCGGCAGCTCTGGCGTGAAGTGCGGGCTCGGCTGGACTGGCGTGAAGTGCAGGCTCGGCTGGACTGGCGTCAAATGCAGGCTCGCTAGTGCTGGTGACTGAATTCCGGATGATGATGGGTGGCGTGGTGAAGATGGCTGGAGATGGTGGTTGAGTGGCGATGTCCTCAACATCACCTACGGTGAACCTTGAGCCACTCAACCTCAACACATGATCTAGATACTGGGCAAATGAGCCTGGGATTGCCTCCGCTGGAGCTTGCTGGTACAGATGGTTATCCAGTCCGCCCCAAAATACTGTTTTTAGGACATCATCTGTCCAGCTTACCCCAACAGAAAGCTCCAGAAAGCCGGCGACATATTCCTCGATTGAGCAGCCATCTTGAAAACAATGAATCAGACGATCAGCTGGGGTTAGGGTGAAGTGAGCAACTTCCATGCTTCGTGTGGGTCTGGTCTTCTGTCAGGGTTTTACAGAGGATGCAGACAAGATGGTAAGGTTAATAGTTTATTTTCAGGGAGTGTGGAGATGCAGACAGATGGTGAGTAACAGAAACACAGAATAACAGTGGATGCTTAGCTGGTTGGTAATGTCCTTGTCTTTCTTTCTCTTTGCAGATGATGTCGGGCTGAAGGCAGAACAGGATGGCAGGCAGGATGGATTGGAGAGGATGAAATGACAGGTAGGAATCCAGGTAAGTGTTCGGAAGTCTGTGGGTCATGTTAAGGTGAACATCGACGAGACCAGACAAGGAGTGAAGGGAGAGTGTTGAATATAAAGGGTGGTTAATGAGGGAGTGCAG
Organism: Scardinius erythrophthalmus; assembly: GCF_964197995.2. Classification (NCBI taxonomy): domain Eukaryota; kingdom Metazoa; phylum Chordata; class Actinopteri; order Cypriniformes; family Leuciscidae; genus Scardinius; species Scardinius erythrophthalmus. Next base: position 15,427,396 of record NC_138239.1, on the reverse strand, counting down.
GTGATGATGATTGGTGATTGGGTGAGTGAGTGCAGGTGTGCGCCATGGAGGATTCTGGGGAATGAAGTGCACACACAGATGAAGGCTGAAGAACGTGACCGTGACACATACATTTGATTTATAACATTATAAATGTTTGTTGTAGTCATTTTAACTATCTGCAGAAGTTTGTAAGTGTGTTTATCCACTGTTGGAGTGAAAATGAGTGCTTAAATCACTGAGGACACAGACATTTGGTCCAGATGTTTGTACGCACTTAAACTAGACACAGCTTGTTTGCATGTGTAAGAGCCTGTGGCATATGCTTGTATGATGATCGCATGTGTGTGTATTTTCGTACCTGGTCCCAGTTTGGCCACAGCACACAGCAGGTCGTAGTTGATCACAGGTGTGGCGTCATCACTCTGGCTCCATCCCACAGGTGGAGACGCAGGTGGAGAGATGAGGAACTGCTTGACAGGTTGAGGCGGGGCAAGGTATGCCTTGTCCACATCATCCCCCGAATTCTGCACCTGTGGCCAGACAGAAAAAAATAGGGGGTGGTAACCCAGCTAACAAGGAACTTTGGGTAACATTCTGACAAGGTTCTTTCAAGTTATGAAGAAATGTTAATAGAATGTAACTTTTGTTGTGTAAAATGTATCGTTCCAGTAATGTTAATAGAATGTTCGTTCAAAGTTATCTTGTCTTTCATATTGTTCTTACAACTTTAGCACAAAAACGTTATGTATACATTGTCTAATGTCAGAACATTCAAAAGTAACGTTCCCATAATGTTTGCAGATTAATAAAATGGAATGTTCCCCTAACGTTCATATAACCTAAATATATAACATCATATAACATTTTTAAAACATTTTTAAAAAACTGGACGCTTTGAACGGTTAGAGAATATTCAGAAATAACTTTTTCATAATTTAAGGGGAACGTTCAAGGCTCAAAACAAGCTAAACAATAAGGATAAACTACTTGTGCACTCCTTTTAAATGAAATATATCCTCTAAGCTTAATATAGCAGAGTTCAGGCCCAGATTGTATTGATTTGAAGGAATACTCTCACCATAGTTACATCTCTCTAATGGAAACAGGCTATTCTATTACTGTTCAAAGACACACAATGTCCTGGATCATCTCCGCACTCCCACACAGCAGCACACAAATTCACAGCACCATTGTGAGGAGTGTGTCCATTAAAACACGTGGAGCACATTTACTATATAATGATTCTAGGAATATAATTGTGTCTGTCTGATTTCAGATAATTAATGGCAATAATGATTATTATCACACGGATGTCGCCACGTGTGTGTGTGTGTGTGTGTGTGTGTGTGTGTGTGTGTGTGTGTGTGTGTGTGTGTGTGTGTGTGTGTGTGTGTGTTACTGTGCTGAGAACTGTGTGTTCTTTAACCATCCCCTGCTGACAGACCTCTAAGAGAGGAGAAAAGAAAATCTAAACTCCTGTTCTCTCCTCTGGCTAATATTACACTGATAGTCCAGAGATCTCTTTGGCATCGGTTCTCATCTGTCTAGAAACCCAATGGGCCTTTTTCAATGTCTGGACATGAACACAGGGTAGACGCAGATGGAGGGCAAGATTATGAAAAATGAATGTGAATGAATACACAACCGTTCAAACGTTCTGGGTCAGTAAGTGTGTTTATCCTCTGCAAGGATGCATTAAATGGCAGTAAAGACATTTATAATGTTACAAAAATGTATATTTCAAATAATTGTTTTATTTAACTTTCTATTCATCAAAGAATCCTGAAAAAAAAAAAAAAACGATCAAGGTTGCCACAAAAAATATTAAGCAGCACAACTGTTTCCAAAATTGATAATAATAAATGAAAACAGTTGATTTCAATTGTAATAATACTTCACAATATTACTGTTTTGCAGTATTTTGGATCAAATAAATGTAGCCTTTTAAAAATCTTACTGACCCCAAACTTTTTAATATTTTGGACAGTTTGAAAATGTAGCATACAGGTTTGGAACGACATGGTGGTGAATAATGGTAAAAGAATTTTCATTTCTGGATGAACAATCCCTTTACTGCAGAATGAAACATAATAAAGATTAACGCGCTGACCTGTGCGAAGTACAGTTTTAGTTTAATGCCGTTGAAATCTGATTCGTGGAGCTCGATGCGTGCGCGCGCAGCAGCCTCTGGAGTGCTGAAGCTGATCCGAACTCTTCTGAAACTCTTGAACATCTGGAAGGACGTCTGATCGTCATAGATCCTGAACAGAGCCTCAAACCGCTCCTGAGGAGAATGAACAAAAAACAAAATTCATAATTGCTTGAGTTTTGCATGTAAACGTATTGCAGTGTGTAATATCCTAATTCTGCTGATATTTCAAGCAATTGTGTCAATAAAACTAATGTCATGCTCTCCTGGTGGCCTAAAAGCATGGAACAGGACCCAGCACTGCTGATTGGAACAGTTTCGAATAGAAGGGGGTGTGCTGATGGAGCAAGTAAAGAGAGAATGTTGACAAGATGAAAAAAAAAAAGAAAATCTTAAATAGGATACAAGAACAAGTTCTAGATTGACCCTATACAACATATGTTTAAGGTAATTATTGTTATATGATATGAATTTGATGTCTGGAGCCCCTGCACCAAAGTGAAAAAACCAACATTAAAATTGATTCCACAAAACAAAACATTCATAATAAACAACTAAATAAACAGCAGCAAAACAGTTTGAGTTTTATGTCTATATTTTTACTCTCTTCCGTTTACTTTCTATGAATAAAACTTATTAAACTTGTTCAAACTAATCCGAAATTTTCATTTCCTGCATGCAAAATGTTTGTGTTTGCATTGCATGTCAGTGTTTCTGTTCCCACACATAGCAAGAGTTTGTTTTGAACTCAGACACTGTGTAGCAAGAAGAGATGTGTCAATCACTAATTCATGCGCAGCGTCGAGCATTTCCTGCAAGCGGTGTAGACTTACACACTACCTGGGGGGAAAGGAGTGGACATCCGCCTTCATGACACGGCAGCTCTTTGTGTGTGTAAGGGAGAGCATGTGTGGCATGTAAAATAAACTGCATGTTTACCCTGCTGAAAACACCATGAATTTATAAGCTGGTTAGTGCTGGTATTGCCATGCTGATGATTATGGATGTTTTACTGTTAAGCTGAGAAGCCAGAATATAGTGCACACGTCAAATTTGATGGTGATGTTTTATACATTTTCGACAGTCTCTTATCACTACAACTGAAAGATATCAGCATTCAGGTTTGGAACGACATGAGTGTGAATAAAAGATGACAGAATTTTAATATCTTTCCTTTAATGAAGAATGAGACATAAATAAGATTACCGTACTGACATGTGCAAAGTAAAGTTTCAGTTTAGTGCCGTTGAAATCAGATTCGTGGAGGTGGGGACACATACAATGACAACCTTAAATGAACTGTAAAATGTGAATGCATAAATAATGAAATAAAATAAAATAAAATATTTATACTGATAAAAGGATTTGAAGTATTGATGCTAGGGGTGGACAATATTAAACTTCTGGCTATTACAGATAAGAAGATAGTTATTTCAATGCTATGGATGATATTAAAATACTACTTTGACTAAATAAATTAAAAATAAAACACTAAAAGCTAAAATCAGTGTTAATTAAATTTTAATAATAAAAAAAAAAAGTTATTTCTTTGATATGGCACTGTGCATCACTGATGTAATTTCTTTAAATTAGTTCATTTATTACCAGTAAACAAAAGCTTGTTATTTACTCTGATACCAACATTTCACAGGCAGGAAAAGGTGCATCACAGATAAGTGTTCAGGACACTGGTGTGATGTAAGGCCCATGTAACACTGTTATGCAACAGTGTGTGTGTGTGTGTGTTGGCTCACTTCACACCTGTGCCAATCACATGTATTTGCACACCTTTTACCTGCCTGGAAAGCATAAACACATGAGATCACTGTGGTCAGTCTTGACGGCGGGCACAGAGAAACATTTACCACTATACTGATGAAAACTGTAGTCAGAAAACAATCTAGCAGAAACTCACACCCAGACAGTGTGATCAGAAAAAGTGAGAGTTGCATACTAAAAAGGTAAATCATTAGAAATTTGAACTCATGATTGTTTTTTACCGATTCATTTAAAGATCCATCTCAAAAGAGACATTTATTTGTATGGCTTTTTTATACAGCCAGAGAAAACATAACAAAAAAAATTCTATTAATTCACAGTAACCTGTAGTCGTTTTTTATGGATTCTGTGGAATGTTTTAGAGATTTCTGTTCCTGTGTGGAAAACATGTCTGCTAGTGAGGCCAAGCATTAAAATCCTCCAGTCTAGCATTAGTCCTGAATAACCCGTGTATGAAGTCTGTAAAAAGCATTGCATAGAGATGGAATTTGTCATTGAGATTTAAACTGAAAGAAATTCCCCCACAAAAAAAAAAAAAAAATCAGACAAAGGAAAAGATTCACAGAGAGAGAGATTTAGAGAGGTGACACTCTATACAAAAAAATCCTCTAAAAGCCTCTTAGAAGTGCCAGACAACCTCACAGAGAATTAGACTAAGAGAATCATTTGAAAGAGTCAGTAAGAGACAGATTGAGGAGACAGAATCATGGCAAATGTTCAATTTGTTTGTTGTATCCGACTCAAATCCATTTAGCTGTTTGTAGATTGAATAGAAAAACACATGAAATCTGATTTTAGAAGTCACACAATGTGACTAATGTCAAATGCAAAGTGTAGTGCAAAGTAATGCCATTAGTTTGTTGTTTGATGCTCGAATGTGTTCAGTATTAAGACAGTAACACATCTGTTCTTCTCTTTAATATCAGTAATGAATATTAGTAAATATTGAGGTAAATGTTATGTGTATAGATGGATATTATCCATTCGACAACATTAATCTCATACCTCATTTGTTTGCTCTATGATTTTCATATCAGAAGAAGCATTATTTCAACCAAACAACCAGTGAAGCAAGGAGGTGGATTCAAAACGTAATGAAAGTAAAATACAGTAAAAAAAGGTTTTCCACGCTGTTTTTCCTCAAATGAACAGGAATGAAATTTAATATTTTTTTAAATACGTTTGCCTATGCACCAATATAACAGTACATAATGATAAACCGCAATATTTAACATGTATTTTTAAAGAAACATTTCAATACATTATATGGAAACTAGCACACAAGTTAAGAGACTATACATCCGCAATGCAGAATTATTGTGAATAGATCATGAATATTCGATCACTAGCCCTACACTGCAGTTTGCGTGCTCAATGTACTTATCTTGTCCTCACACTACATTCTCTTCAGAAAATGACTTAAGGACAAGCTCCACACAAGGACTCGTTACCCGAAAAGCCATTAGAAAATGAATATGTCCCAGAATCTGGGGCATATGGTGCACTGGGACACTGGCATGATTTTGGGTTGAGAATAGAAGCATAAATAATTAAGAAGATTAATCCGTTAAACGAGTGGGAGATGTTTTTAATTACCCTGCTGATGTTACACAACCCTGACAAGCTGCCAATCAAAGAGCCCTTGGGTGATACATGCTAGAGCAGGATTCAAAGAAACACTGTATTACAACTATATTTAAATATAGACAAAAACACAATAACTAAACTTGACAAACAGACACATTTTATTACATGCCCACATTAAGACCATATCACATCTGATTTCCCATAAGTCATTTTCACATTGTTTGCCTGTCATGAGTGAACTTTCGCTGCCTTAAATCAAGACTGTTCAAAACAGAGCCTGGAAACAGGAGGACCAACCCCGAAAACAAAATCTAAATGTTATCATAATGTCACACAGGAGTTCTATCCGCAAGGTGCCAATTTGCGAGGCACAAAACACTTTTGCACAAAAGAAGCTGATCCCTGACCTTCTGAGAAAGGAAATCTCTGTAAGAGGCAGACGCGATTCATCACATGTGCCGTAGATGCAGAGGGCACTGTGTTTTCCTTCACTCTTATCAGAACAGAGCTAAACAACAACAAATGCTGTCACCCTGATTGGCTCTGGTGGAATTGGTGCCATCACTCAGGTCTGTTGTGGTTTTTATACTAGAATCAATGGTAGGGAACAAATCCAATTGACTGGCCTGGTGAAAAAGCCCCAGGGGATTTTCCAGAGCTCAGAGATGGGCGGTGATATTCATCCCAGAATTCCATGAAGTTATGGGAATTTCTGAGATCTGGAAGAGACCGAACAGAGAGATAAACCTACTTGTTTTTAATAGACCTACTGAAAAAAAAAAAGAAGAAAAAAAAAAACATTTATTAATTGTTGTGCTTGTTTATTTGATACTACAAAACCAACTTACATTATTTTTCAACAAAATTATGGTTATGGTTATGACAATCTCCTAATCAAAGAAAATAATCGGTATTAGGATTCTATAGTAATATATAAATATGAAATATACCATATATAAAATATTATAATAATTCGTTACATTTGTATAGGGCTTTTTCTGGGTACTCAAAGCGCTTTACATGGAAGGAGGAATCTCCTCAACCACCACCAATGTGCAGCATCCACCTGGTTATCCACCAGATTACAATTTAAAGTAACTTATGGTATTTTCTATTAGAATATATTTAAAAATGTAATTTATTCTGGTGATGCAAAGCTATATTTATGACCCAAGGTTCAGCTACACTATGTACCACCCTACTGAACGAAGCTTTGACAACAAAGCTATATAATTCACCGCAGTTGTCACATCAGTGGAAGTTTATTCCCACAAAGGGACCGAGAATCTAGGATGGTTGTTTGAAGTGGTAGGACTAGAATGTGCAGGCTGTGTCAGCTGGTAACCCGACCCACAGGAAAAAGGACACAAGTGGGTGGCCAACAGCCTTTTGTCTAAAGTCATCATACTGTACCTACGAACGCCTTTAACCTTTCAGAGTGACATCTGAGCTCTACCTATGCTCTTGGGTTACAGATGTATCTAACCTCCCTCCTCCATCCATCCTGCTGTTTCATCCATCTATCAGTCCATCTAAGATGAGTGAAGAGAGAGAGAAAGAATGAGAGATAGAGACACACACACTTCTAGCCTGGCTGTTGCAGGGCTATCTCAGGCTGCAGGCTTCAGCCTCCCCACCTGCCAAAAGCTCAGATCCTATTACCCACCTGAGTACAACCTGATCCAGGAATGCTTCAGTCCTATGGTACCTTCAGTTTTACCTGTCACTCACTTAGCTATCGTGCTGTTTGTTGTAACATCTACTCTAGACTGAGATACTTGACGGGTCAATTAATCAGCATTTTATAACTAATTTGAGAATACTAGCATATGATTTTAGTTTATACTTGTTTTAAAGTGAATTTTGAGTAAATATTGTGAATAAATGGGTTTCCTTTTTTCCTACCCCTTGAATAAATACATTTGAGTGTATGCACTGTGATTCATAAATACTAACGGTCAAAACGGCACTGTATGAATATGTAGTTTAATATTTTTTGGGGCAAAATAAAATGAGCTTCACGTGTGACACACATTTATTAGACCTCGGACAGATATCTCTCTAGATATTTACTCAGTATTTGCAAGAGTTTGACTAATTGCAAGAAAAGTCTCTCATGGGAGCCACCGGGGTTAAACACTTTGCTCAAGGGTACAGAGTAGAACTGTCATATCAGAACTCTTCATTTCCATTGTCACTTCACTTCTGCTAGGGTCCATACCCAAATCACTGACCATCATACAAAACCATCCAATCACATCCAGATCAGCTAAAATGTAGTAAAAATAATAATAAAGGGCATTGAATGGTGGATAGTTCTGACAGCTGCTTTGCACACTGACCCTAATAATCATGCCTGATGGACATTCACTACTGTTTATGGAAATCAGAAGTAAAATACAAACACACATGCGTTTATCATCTCAAGCAAACATGCCATCAATGTGTTAACTATTTAGGGGTATGTATGTGTGTGCTTATGTGTGAATGTCGAGAGTCCTGCCCATAACCTTCAGAATGAATGTGCTGATGTCTGCATATTTTCCATAGCACATAATTTTCCATTGAACACGCACGAACACTGCACGCCACACCTGTTCCAGTGAACAAGCTCAGATCCCAGTTGCTCCACTGACTAGTCTGACAAATGTTGATGAAAGGATAGTTAACAGACTCATTGTTTGTGTGAAGCATATCATTATAAATCTAATTTATCCAAATTCAGAATCAAACACTACGTGTCCAATTTTTTCATTAATTTATGCTAATGAAATCAGCTAAAACTTGACTGTTTATGAGCTGCCTTGTGTGTGTGTGTACCTACTTAAATATATATTTTGGGGATGTAAGGCTGGAAGCTTACGCTGCTATATTGAACCAATAATTGGATGACGTGTATAATTCAAATATTTATCTGACTCCAATATAATTAATCTGACTCCATTAAAGTTGTTGTTATTCTTTAAACTCTTAATCTTTAAAGGTAAAGGTCTTAGAACTGATAGGGAAACATAGGATTTAACCTTTTAACGTTTAGATAACGAAAGTTATAATCACTTTAGCTTTAAACATCATCAGTGATAAAAGGAAAGATTCTCAAAGCCTTTAAAGCAGGCAAAGTTATTTATTAAGTTACATGTTTAAATATACAGACAGTAGAATGGAACAACATACTGTATAGAAAACTTAGTTTAAACAAATAATGCACTGTTGTGCAAAAGAGGCTGTAAAAGCCTTCTCATATGGGGTTATGCACCGGTGCGGGAGTGGCGGGGTTAAAGCCTTTCTCCCAGATCAACAGTTAACTTTCCTTCTTATACCCTGAGCAAAGTATTGTTAAACATGAGTGGAATACCAACACCGAAACTGACCGACAGGAAACCAAAAGATGAGGCAAATGGGTGGAGGGGGATCAAGAGGTGGAGACGAATATTAACATATATTCTCCTCAATGCATAGTACCAAAATTGTACATTAGGATACTTTAATATCTCTATTAAGTTCACCACCATTAATTTCAGTTTATAGGCTGTCAGATGAGACCAAACATGGCACAGTTACATGTTTGAACACACTAGTAAAAACAGTATGTAGTTGAAAGCATGTGTCCTGTGAAGCAAATGGTACAGACGTGTCATTGAGGTGCAAACGACTCTGTTTCTCCAGATAGAACCATCCTGTGCCTGAGTGTCCCAACAGTCCTCAATCAGCATAGTGATGAAATCCCTTGCACTAGATAGGCATTAGCATACTGTGATGATGAAGGCCATTGTGCCATGTTTATACTTTTAAAAGGTTTTCTGAAGTACTAGGGCAGTAATTAGTTCTGCCCATATTTGCTCAGCCCTACAGGGACAAATTTGTACCGAGAAGTGACCAAAACCTGACAAAACGGGACGTTTAGGGACATCCTCATTTGTAAATCTGGTATAAAAATAAAGTAATTAAAGTTTTTTTTTAAGTGTAAAAATGCTAAAAGTTTTGTGTGATGGATATAGGTTTAAGGGTAGGTTTAGTGTGGAAAGAATATACAGTTTGCACTTTATAAAAAACATTACATCTATGGAATGTCCCCATTTAGATAGCCAAGTAACTGTGTGTGTGTGTGTGTGTGTGTGTGTGTGTGTGTGTGTGTGTGTGTGTGTGTGTGTGTGTGTGTGTGTGTGTGTGTGTGTGTGTGTGTGTGTGTGTGTTTACTATTTTGTGTACCTATTTGTGTCTCTGGAGTAATGGCTTTTTTTTAAATCCTGCCTTCCAATGAGAAAATCAGAGCAGAGAGTAAATTAAATAAACCTTAAGCGGAGGATAAAAAAACAAAAAGGTAAAAAAAAAAAAAAAAAAAAACAAGCTATTGTGCAGAGATCAGTGTAATCAGTGACTGTAGAGAACGTGCAGTATCTTATAATCTGTGTCCTGAACCCGGGCCAATAACCCAGATTAGAACCAATATGCACACATACTGACACTCATTTCATAAATCTTAAGTTGTCTTTCTTTCTCTCCTGTCGTTCCTTGCTCAGGGCAGGACACTGCAGGCAAAGCAGAGCAACTGCAGTTTGCAGTAGCACAGAAACACCTGTCTGTCTGACTGCCTGCCCCTCTATCTGCAGTTTATGGCACTGAAACACTGACCAAACATGGAGAACACATAAACTACATTGACACTTTGACACCACATTCTTACTGGGACTTTTTTAGCGTCAGACATGTTTTCTTTGCCAGCCATCTGAACGATTGTCACAAACGCAATACGTGCAGTTCCATGCAAAAACATGTATTTGTTTGCTTGAGAAGCAACTGTTTTAAGGTGTAACAAAAACATATTTTCCCCCTTTTTTCTCTTCCTATTTGGCATTTACAAGAAAATCCTAAATGTGAAATCTTCCACTGCACACTGCAGAAAACTGCACTGGCTCATGCTGGAATGCACGGAAGTGTGTCTGGGTGCCCTACTTCTGGATAAATTCCAAATGAGGAATTCTAACAAGTACTCAATGCCATCCGTATTTCATTTCAAATAAAGTGCCGTTATCAATTACAAGGTAAACTAAGCTTTATCGATTATCGCAGTCTGATGGGTAGATGTGTGTGCAGTCCTATACCTGACATACCTGCAGCATTCTAAAAGGCATAGGGTGAATGAATAGGCTGTGTATGCATCTACAGCATAACTCGTGTGCACTGAGTACATTAACTATATGAATCAATTCAGTTTTCTTAAAGGTATTGTTCACACACACACACACACACACACACACACACACACACACACACAAAATGAAAATGTCTTTTTGGGCATGCAATGAAAGTTAATGGTGACTGAGGCACTTATTCTGCTCCACAGAAGAAACAAGTAGTCATACAGGATTTGAAACAACATTAAGGGGAGTAAATGATTACATAATTGTCATTTATGGGTGAACTATTCCTTTAACCATAACTTAAGTGTGCACACCGGCTGCTTCATCCTATACTTAAACGGGTGGCGCAGCCCGTCTGGAGCTGCTCTGCATCGAGGTCGTTCAGAGCATTGACGCCATCGGTGCGCATGCAGCAGAATGTTAATGTGAACTGCGGATTCATTGAGAAAAATTCCAGCGATGAGAAAAACAATGAACTGGCGGCGTGCAACGTCACACAGACCGCGCGCATGCAGTGAAAGCGCTCCTCGCGCACAGACACAGACTGATCATAAACACAGCGTGCATTTATTTTCTTCTTTTTTAATTTCTTTATAGATAAACTTGCAGTACCTGCATTTTGTCGGATGTAAACACCTCCGTGTCTACATCGCAGGCGATGAGCGTCAACATCTCCAATTTCATGTTTATCGATGGCATTCCCTCTTTTGCTGCTTGTAAACAGATAAATTAAAAAAATGGGTCTTTTATTCCCTTTTCTCTCTCGCTCACTTTTCCTGTTGTATATGTGCGGCTCTCTGAGGCTTAAAGTCTTTTGTGTGTTGATGAGGTACTGACTCAAACTCTTCGGCTGTCTGAATGAGATGCTGCCCTGCGAGCGCATGAAGGCTGCTCAGGTTCATCCACACTGACCAATCAGAGCGCGCGGCCGCCACATTGACGTCATCGCCTTCTTCGTTTGATTCTCTATTCTCGTGTGCACGCGCTCCTCAAAGAAGCGAACGCAGAAAGAACAGAACGCCGCATAACGGTTCGGTTTTGCCAACAAACGACGCCGTCATTGTTGTCCTGCTACTTTGATTTACTGAGAGTACGGGAAATAGTTCCAGCTGACAACTTTAAGTTGTAGTATACAGAGCAAGACACGCTATAAATTCCTTCTAATCACCTCAGACACTGTCATAGGACCACAAAGACTTGGATAAATAAATAACAGGATGTAGGTAGGCAATTAAGTGACACACCTATTTATGGCTGGAAATCCCCTAAAGAAAGTCCAAAACAAAAGGTTGTGGAGTCTTGAAAAATTAGTTTTAATTCTTGTGAAATATCATTAATATATTCGCCTCAGCATCAATAGTAGGCTACCCCCCTTTAACATGAAGATATTTTTCTATTTCTTCACTTACACTTAATAAAAAAATGTATGCATAGCATATACTTGATAAAAACCGAGAAAAACGTCATCAATATCTATAAAATCAGTAAATTAGCCATTTTTTCCTAAATGAACGGTTGCAAAAACGAGTACACATTTGATTTAATTCAACAAACATAATGTGGCCTACATGTCCTCCATACCTGCTTTGACCCAGTGTGGCATTGATTGAGTGTACAAATTCACAACACATCTATTGTTTAACTCATGGATGATGAGCTCCTGCACCCGCTTCGAATGTTATTACTCGATTTAATGGCCGATATCAGTGGTTATCAGCTCATAGATGGGCCAGAAGGGGCCTGCTGCGCTACTGGTAGGCTCAGAAGGCTGTTATCATCCATCCACATAGTTAATCACCGATACAAATAAGACTCCAGATCCAATCCCAGAGGAATCCAGCTCGCCGGTAGTCGGAAGTCTACGCGGCAACGTTGCGATATTTCCCGCTTGATATTTTCAGGCAAGACCATTTAAATGATAAAACCGATAATTTAAACTGTAATTAATTAGTCATTAAGGGAAAACAATTTATAAAATGTGTTTTAATGTTGCGTGACGAGTGTTGACATGAGATAACTGTATTGCAATTGTGTTTGTAAACGTTAGGCTATTACGTTATTAGCCTATCGTTACGTTACGCTTTATGTGAGCATTAATGTTGCTAGCATGTTTTTACGTCTGAAGCTATTTGGGGAAATTTAGTTTCTAGTTAAGCGCTAAGTTAGCCTGTAAAAATGACTTTTTATCACACCGTAAGACAGTAAGGCTTATTGCATCCTATATTGTGTGCTCGTTATAACGCTTCACTGAAGCTATAGGCCTTTGGCCAAGATTTGATCCCACAAGAGGAAGCCTAGGGTCTATCTATCTATCTATGGCACCAAATACATCCCTCATCTGCATCCCATGTTCACTGATGTGTTTCTGTCTTTTAGGCTGCGATAAGAAGTACGGGTTGCACTTAGCTTTATGTAATAATTGCCAAATATTTTGATTTCAGATATGGGAAAAAGCAGTTAAGACCACACATTTCAGGAGCGTTAAGATTAAGGTGGTGAGGAGGTGTATCGCTGGCCCTGCAAAGGTTTCTTACCTTAGTCAAGGTCTACCCCAGCCCAACTCCAAACAGACCCATCCTTCTGAACCTTACATGTACATCTCAACAGGCTGAACCTGATGATGTGGCACCAAGCTGTAGTTCATGTTCTGAGAGTGCATACAGTAAGGCAAAGTAGAGAGAGCTTCATGCCTGGGATGCAGTCAAGGATGACATGCTTAAGGTGTCGTTTGAATGTTCAGCACCAATCACTACCCAGTGTGTAGTCTGCCTAGAACATGCTGATTATAGGTGCACTGAGTGCAGCACCACTGCAGTGTTTTGTGAGGTTTGTCTGAAGAGGACTCACAGAAATTCACTGCATCTTTCTGATAAGTGGAATGTAATAACAATAGCATGCAGTAATACATACAGACAGCAAACTCACAGTAATTTCAACAGATTCATTAGATACTTCAAATTGTTTTAGCACTATGTAGTATCAACTGTTAGTGTCATGAGTTTGTTGTTTTAAAAACATTGTTAGAGCTATCAATCTTTCTTACAGAATGTCTATGAGCCATCCTCCCTGGGGTTATTCCTATATTTACCTGAAGGCCATGGTACCCATGCTGTGTACACGGAGGACATGAAGGTCATTGTCAGCACAGGTTTTTCATTTTACATGATACAAAATCTTAATGTATTTAATTTTCTTGACAGGTTAAGGAATTTAATCCTATTACATGTGGAGTAATGATTTCCTATAAGGAATTAATAAAATTTGTGATACAATTTTGAAAAAAAGTTGTTTGCCGATTCCAATAATAACAAACATTAAGTTATAGGTGACACACTCAAGTGATTTAGTCTATGCTGATATGGTAGTCTCTATAGTAGTACTTGGTTATGTTTTTATTTGGCAGGACGGCTCTGCACCGTCACAGTCAATATTTGTGCGTGTGAACCAGAAACCTGCACTCTGCTAAGGTATGGGCTCTGGCCAGCAACAGCCAACAAGCCCCAGACAGCCTTCTCCATCCCTATGCTAGAGCTTTTTGTTTGTCTGTCACTGGAGTGTCAGGTTTCTGTTGAGGGTTTTTGCAACACCCTGCGCTGGAAAAATAACCTCACACTTGCAGAGGCAAGTCAGTTTGCAGAGGTCAGTTTGAAGTCTTGTCTGTGAAGTGAAAATTTCAGTTACTTTCATAGAAGACTGACGAGTCCATATGGACGTGAACATTACACCTTCTTCCTTGATTGTACTAAATCATTAATTATCACAACTAAAAGTAAACATTTATGGAACCATCTAGGATTGTACATTTGCATGCAAAAGTATTCTTGATATTTTTCTATAAAATAACTTCTGAGTGAACCACCATCACCTGATGTAAGTATACGAAACAGTAATGTTTTCACTGACTGCTGCTTTTACCCTAGGTTAACACACTCTACAGAGCCCTGGTGGGAGAATCCATATCCCATTTTAGGCATCACCACTTCCGACAAAGAAGTTTGGTAGATATTTGCCCACAATTAGATGATGGGACCATATGCCAAGCATGTCCAAAGGTTGGTTCCAGTTCCAGCTTGGTTCTTGTTTGATTAATCTGATTGCATTTTCCATGACCTAATGGCATAATTATTGTATAATTATTTTTTACTTTTCCTCAGTATAAAGTGTCATTATTCACATTTGTGTTGAAATAGATTAGCCTATCCCCTGTATGTCATCGATGAGCTACTTCGAAGATGTGAGGACAAGAACATACAACTGCGAGTAGTCTATGACATTGCCTGTGTTGTTGCCTCACATTTGCATGTAAGTACTTTTAAAAAAAATTCTGTGTAAAACTGAATTATTGTTTTGAGAAAAGACCTTGACACATTTACTCAAAATTATGCCATACTGTGTTCAATCAGAAATCAGAGGAGGGCATACCACACAACATCTCCTTGGCCATACCAGCATTTCACGTTTATGGACACAAATTGCCCTACCAGGTAATTCATTGACTTTATAGAGACACCAGGACCTGTGTCACACATCATTCACTCCCTAATTCACAGGAATTATATACATATAATTTAATTAGTGAATAGTTTGATGAGCATGAAAAAGATGAAAACCATTGCCAAGGGTCACAGTCACTAGTCACATTCAACTAAACAGCTAAAGGATATTCTGGAGAGGAGCCTTTTTAGAATTTGTGCTGCATTATAATGATGAAACTGAGACATAGTGTCACATCCCTTACAAACTGTCAAAGACACATACAAAATCTATAACCTGAATCTGTTTCAATTCAATTTTATTTATATTCATAACAAAAGTTATTTCACAGAACTTTTCAAACAGAGTAGGTCTAGACCATAAATAATATTATTAACAAAGACCCAACAATTCCCACCATGAACAAGCACTACTTTTGGTGACAGAGGCAAAGCCACTGTTTTCTAACTGTCCCATCTTTTGGAAGGCCAAACAAAGTAGTTTGGCTTTGGCAACGAAAAACACAGCGTCTCCACGACATGGCGGCACTGGTGAGAATAAAAGTTACACCTTCTTTCTTGGCGTATACATTTGGGCGGTGTTATGAAACTCTGCCCCCACATACTGACGTAGAGATGTGGGGGTGTGTTTGAACAAAGTGTTTTAGGAAGGTGTGGCTGAGCCTTAACTTTTACAAAGACTATCTCTTTGGGTTTGAGACTTTGAGTTTTGTAACTCTGCAGATCTTATACATGCACAAACAGCAACAGAAAACAAGAAATCACATCATATGACCCCTTTAAGAGGCAGAAACCTCAAGCAGAACCATGGCTCAGGGTTGGCGGCCATCCGCCTTGACCGGTTGGGGTGAAGAGACAGAGAGAGATGCAATGGCCCAGCACTATACAAAGACTTACATGTAGGCCTGTATTATTATTTAGTTAACTTATTTTCCCCACTTTGCATAGAGCCAAATGGTCTGCCAAAACACAAGTGGAGAAAGACAACCACTGGTAATGTCACCTACTTGTTTCAAATGAAATTTCCTTTGCAGCTTTCAAAATGCTTTCATTGGGCAGTCCAGCAACTTTAATGGTCATGCCCTGATTCACCAGGGACTGGTAGGAGAGCCTTCCAGTACCTCTGGCCTCCTCTGAAAGACACAGGCACACTCATGCATGCACACGTTACACAATATTACACAGTTGGACAATTGTGACTCTTCCCTCTAGTTGATAGCCAGTGTACAGGCTGCAAACAGTCATTTTGGTAAGGTGTCATAATCTAATGGTTGATGGGCACATTAGATAATTTTATTCATTTGATAATAATGCCATGGATTCATGAAGCTATATTAGGTTATCAAGATAAGCAGTTTCTTTACATCAGTCTTAAAAGTATTTGAACTTATGCTTACTATATTTTTGGTTGAATAGATCTTGCACTTTTCCTACCAGAACACTGACATGATCTCTGGTACTGGGTGTTGTGGCTGAGGAGCTGGCTACAGATGTAACAACAGGCAACAATTCATTTCATAAAAATGTATAATGTATATTTGCAGTATTACGGGCCTGAGTCTATTTCTGTGGGTTTTCAAATAACCAGTACCTTTTCGAATGCAGTGCAAAGTTGTTCACTGTGTCTGTTGAATCAAGGAAATCAGTGGCTCATTTGCTGCTCAGTTCAAACACCTCTAATGTGGACTTTTGGCAGTCAAATGATAAAATGGCTGTTTCCACACCCAAATCCTCAAGCTTGGACACCTTTACAATATTTAGATAAAGAAGACAACCACAAAAATCGTAAATAATTGATTATACACAAAATAGACAAAACCTATTTTTAAAAACCCAACACACACTGAAGAAACAAGTCATAACAGGGCTTGGCAATATATAAAAACAGTGTTGTCACATGTGGCAAATAAGTGGTCAGGGACCACCAGGGTCACATTAACTAAACATTAGCTGTGTTTACATAGAGTCCAAATGCAACTAATAATTTGACTTATAGCCATTTGTGACTACTAATGCTTCAATTGACCACCTTGATCTGAATAGACTAGCCCAACCAGTAGGAATTTAGTTTGAGAGGGTGGTATGAGCCTTTGACTATTTCTTCAATGTGAGAATATTTGATGTTGATAGCCTTGTAAATGCCTTTTGCATGAATGTAATTGTTAGCTTTCTTGTGTGGGATCAAATGCAGCCAAGCTTTGTTCAAACCCACAGAAATTTATTTTATATTCTAGTCAAGATCCCAAGGTTTCCAAACAGCCATAAAATACGTCTTGGGTTTGAATATTTCATTCAAGTCAATATGAGTAGGCCTATAATATAGCTTCAGTGAAGCGTTAACGAGCACACAATATAGGCCTATGCAATAAGCCTTACTGTCTTAGAGTGTGGAAAAAGTCCTTTTTACAGGCTAACTTAGCGTTTAACTAGAAACGAAAGCTTCAGACGTAACATAAAGCATGTAACGTAACGATAGGCTAATAACGTTAAAGGGGTCATATAATGGTACATGCACTTTTACAAGTTGATTGTACTGAAATGTGTGTTGGCAGTGCCTGTACACAACCATCATAAAATGATAAAAATCCATCCAGTGTTTTTTTTTTATCTTCTTATATGTTTTCCCCTGTCTCAAATCAAGCCGTTCGACCGTGTGACGTCACACAATCGACGCCCCTCCCACGATTGTTGATTGACAGCAGCGTTTCAACACAGACCCGCCCTCGCTCGTGAGCGAGCTGTCAATCATAGTCCGCGCGTCATTGTTGATACGCTGGAGCACTGTCTATGAGCAGAATGGCATCTAAGCGATTGTGGTGTTCTGTTCTTGGGTGTAATAACGAACACAGCAGTCATTTTGATGTTCCTAAATCCGAACCGCTGAAGACGCAGTGGCTGAGTTTTGTTTTCGAGGGGAATATTCCCCACGATCAACGTCAATGCTTTCATGTTTGCGCGAATCATTTCACACACCAGAATGCTTTATAAACGAGGTCAGTAACGTTATAAAGCTGGTTTTGCTAAGAAGCTGCTCCTGAAAAAAGGATCGGTACCAACTATTCGTGTTCCTGCTGCACCTTCAGAAGAAGAAGTGAGTGTAACGTTTTATTAACCTTTATATTAATCTTTATATTAATCTTTGCATATCGCTAGCACGCTTCACGATGAATGCGACTAAGGTTTACACTCAGGGTACATTACGGCATGTTTTCTATGTACGACGTTCTCAATATGATTCATAATCCCACGTTTATAATGAACAACGCGTTATGGTTATTGTGTTATAGTGTTACGGTGTACGCACAGAACAGAGGGTGGGGTGAGCAAAGCTCAACATTATCATTTAAAGACACATGCACTTAAACGGCATGCTGAAAACAGAGCTGTTTTTGACCAGGTAAAATTAGTGTTTTCTTACAATACTAATGAGAATTTTAAATTAAAGTATATTACAAACTTTTAATTTAGACCCTAAAGAATCATATTAGCTTGTACAAAAATGTCATTTTATGACCCCTTTAAAGCCTATATAAAGTTTACACAATTGCAATACGTTTATCTCATGTCAACACTCATGTCACGCAACATTAAAACACATTTTATGTATTGTTTTCCCTTATTGACTAATTAATTACAGATTAAATGCTCGGTTTTATCATTTAAATGGTCTTACCTGAAAATATCAAGCGGAAATATTGCAACGTTGCCGCATCATCCAGTAGACTTCCGATTACCAGCGAGCTGGATTCCTCTGGGATTGGATCTGGAGTCATATTTGTATTGGTGATTAACCATGTGGATGGATGAGGCCCCTTCTGGCTCACATCTATGAGCTGATAACTACTGATTACGGCCATTCATTCGAGTGATAACATGCTTGAGTGCCCTGATGTTTGATCAACTTTAACAAAAGTGCCCAAGAACACATGGAATAAGGAGAGGGGAGCATCCTCTGTTTCAAATTTTTTTATTACATCACTCAGTGGTATGTGAATTGACTTCTTTTGCTATGAGAACGTTCCTGTAACCGATTACCAAAAATCTATTTTGTTAATATAGGCATGGGAAAAGGCTAAACGAGTTTTTTGTACAACAATTTATTTCACTTCTGCACGTTGTGTCTTACTGTGTGAGATGAAACAGTCACTCTTCACAAAGCTTTTTCCAGATCTAAGATGGCTTTTCTACTGCTCTTTTCTTAGCAAAAAACAAAAGTTTAACTTGCACTATAGATTGTTTTATAACTTTCAGGAGGGTGTACTCATTTTTACAACACAACATTTTATCACTTTGACAAGAAAATCATGCTTCTTTGGTAATTGATCAAGCAGACCTGCTGGAACATAATGGGCCTTTTCATACACCCGGCGCAATGCGGCGCCAAGCGTGACGCAAGTGTTTTTTGCTAGTTTCAGCCCGACACAGTTATCATTTTCATGTCCTGCACGTTGTTTAAATAGCAAATGCATTTAAGCCCACATGGGCGTGCTGGTCTGAAAACGAGGTGTGTTCAGGGCGGGCGCATTGTTTTCAGTTGCTATTTTGAGGCAATTGAAATAGACTGTGCCACTGACCAACAAAAACCTGGTCTAAAGTAAATAGCGTAGTATTTTTTTGTTATTTAAAGGGCGCATTAGTAATATGCGCCTATAGGCGGGTGCACAACGCATGTACACTCTGCTTATTACACACATAGGGATGCGCAGCAGCACACAAACATGCCAAATATTAAAAATAAAAGGATTACAATGTAAAAGATTATTATTGTGTACATATATGATGTGGTGGAATCCGGCTTGACCCGACAACTCTTTTAGACCATTTTTCCCATCGTTAAACTAGCAAAAGTGGATTCGGACATGCCCTAAGTGTCACCCTTCTACATAAAGAGTAATTGATCTTATTCAGAGCAGTGCCATGACAGTGAGGCTGTGAGGGATAGACTTACCGTGTTTTCAATGACATCCATTGAAAAAAAGCTCTGAGATCACATCATTTTCCACAGTTCATATTGTCTGGGGTTTTTTGTCTACTGAAATTTCTCTGAAATATATTTTTGCAGTGTTTCATCAGCAGAACAATCCAAAAACACCTTAAATAACAGTATAACCCACTGAAGAGATGTATGTCCCTCACAGCCTCTCTTTCATTCCCGTTAAAAATCAAAGATGGTGCGGCTGTGAATAAGGTCTTTTGCTGAATCTGTTAACTTTCTGAGGGAGTGTACCACTGATCTATTTAAATGACTGGGTTGCGCATGACGTCATAAAAAGTGAAGTCACCGTGCCGCCATATTGGTATTCTAATATTCCCTCATTCTTTTGAATTAACAGGAAATCATCTGATTTTAATGAGAAAACATTACCTAACGAGATAGCCTTTTTCTGTCTGAAGTCTCCCTGTACATTCTTACAACACAAACATCCTAAACATTTAAATGGTTATTTGTTTATTAAAAGTTCCGTTCGTCTATATTACAGTCAAACCAATCAGCTGACGGACGAGACATCTTTCTGAAATCTGAATACAGGTTTATGCTTTGTATGGCATATGCATATAACTTAATTTACCATGTACAGTTATTCACTGTGGTTATGTAATTACGTAGTGTTATATAATAGTTTTTATTTGTACATTTACATTTACATTTATTCATTTAGCTGACGCTTTTATCCAAAGCGACTTACAATTGCTATATATGTCAGAGGTCGCACGCCTCTGGAGCAACTAGGGGTTAAGTGTCTTGCTCAGGGACACATTGGTGTCTCACAGTGGATTCGAACCCGGGTCTCTCACACCAAAGGCATGTGTCTTATCCACTGCGCCATCACCACCCAATTTGTACAGTAACTGTAAATTATTCAACAGTGTTTTCATTAACAGCATGTATTTCAAAGCAGTAAAGATAATGACTTAAACGTTGGTTAATGAACAATTAGCTCAACAATATATACAACTGATCGCCTTTTCAGTTATCCTTCAGCTGCTTTCATTGTGTTGCTCAGGAGCCAATTACTTTCCGCCATTCCCAGCTCCTCTTGTCCAATGTCAAGATTTAGCCTTTGACATTGTCATGTCATTGTCATCAAGGACATTATAAACTGAAATATTTCTGAGATGGTTTTATTATCATTGTGTCCTCAAGCAAGACCCTTAAGCTGCAAAAAGCTATTTTGTATTCCTTACAAAATAGTGCCCAATGTACTGGTAATATGAAGGACTTTTCTTTTTTCTTTTGTTTTACCCATATGTTGAATTACACATGGCATTGTGTTGTGTTTTAGGACCTGAATGGGTCAGAAAGCTCTCGGATTTCATCAAAAATATCTTCATTTGTGTTCCGACGATCGGGTTCTAAACAACACGAGGATGAGTAATTAATGACAGAAATGTCATTTTAGGGTGAACTTTAACAAACAAAGTGTAGACATGATGTAAGTAAGAGGTTTATTGTGCATTTTTGGCAGCTTCATTGATTATAATTGTGAGATTGTGATGAACTGACAAAGCGACAGTATTTTAGTGACTGTAAAGGGAGAGGTCTTGGCTGGCTTTTGAGGCTACAGCCTATATAATTCATTAAATAGAGATATTGTTTTAATGATGGTAAGAGGACCCACAGCCAATTGCATGTTGCAAAGTTTCGCAAGTGACATCTACATATAAATGCTGGATTCACTCTGTCTGCATAGGACATAAATACCTGTATGACTTGTTAAAATAGTAACGCATTAAAGCAATGTAAGGCAGACTAGATTAATAGAAAACATTTTTTTTTTATTCTATTCTAATTATTGGTAAAAGTGAATAATCTTGTAAGGCTTTTAAATAATCGTAAATGTCTCACTGTACTGAGCTGCTGCTTACACATTACATCTGCACTTTACTAGCATCCTCAGTAATTTTAGAAGCATTTGGTTATCAACTTTCTTCAAAACATCTTTGGTGTTCAGCAGAAGAAAGTCAGTCATGCATATTTGGGGTGAGTAACATGAGAGTGAGTAAATGACAGAATTGTAATTTTTTTAAGAAATTATATTAGATTATAACTTTAATGTATAATGTCCTGGCAGAAAACTCTCTAATCCCAGCGAAGGAAGATTCTAGATGACAGTCTGTGAAAGAGATGGTGCTTAGAAGGGTCAGTCTCAACACACACACAGACGCACATGCACACAGCATTGCAGAGACACTGCACCATCATGACTTACAAATGTGTATGTGTAAAGACTGCCAGCCTACCTCGTTCATGTGTTGCAGTACCAGCCCCTGGCACCACTGCAGCTATCACAAACTAGGGCAAGCTATTTATATCACAGAGAGGAGAATGAGAGAGAGAGATATTTAGAGTGAGAGGAGAGAGAGAGAGTTCAGGTGCAGGAGAGTGCAGGCACTAGGAGGAGTAGAAGGTGATGCAGCAGATATGGGATGCAGGAGAGTCAGAGATAAAAAAAACAACAACAACAGCAAGTCAGATAGTTAATATGACAGACAGGCTGAGATAGAAGATAATTTAAAAAACGGCATGTGGAAAGTAAAAAAAGGTATAAAACAACAACAACAACAACGAATCAGATCAGTTTGTACAATATTTCCAGTGCACTGTAGAGGAATAGTATTGTGTTTGTATCAATCAGGTTAGATCTATTTCAGTTTCAATGTTTTTCCCATCAAAATGTCACCTAATGAGAGTAAATGAGCCATATCCTGACCTGAATAACAATAGCACAATATTATCAAATCTTTTTCATGAACGGGTCAGCAGCAGGACCACGGACTGCTCACTACAGCACTAAAATGAGCAATGCAGTATATCTATTTATGAACCTTATTATACAATAAATAATGTGCAGATGTGTCATTTAAGGAAGTGGCTTTGCTTCAGGATCCAGATTTTACATTGGACATCAAGTGGTGACCCAACACAGTAGGAAGACTGTTCACTGTAAATTATCATAAAATGTTGTTAAAATCGAATGTGAAGTGCAAAGGCCCAACAATATTTAAAACTATTAACATGATATAAGAAGAACAAGAAAAACAGGAAACATGCATAACAAAAGCAGACACGTAATTTCTCACACATGGAACACACAATGGACAAAATACGATTAGCAATACTCTATAAAAATTGAGAAGTTTATTTTTTCAATCCTAAATATGCTTGTAATTTGCATTAAGTGACGTTTTTTGTCTCTGCAAATTTATCAACAAAAGACTTTTCATATCATATCATCATATAGTAGTGGCCAAAAGTGATGTCCGGAAGGGAATATTTGTTTTTAAATGACACTTAACTTGGTTAAGGTATTTATCTGACAAAATGATTTGGCAAAAAAAAAGCAAACTACAGCTACAGGTTTTATTTTACAATGCAAAATTAAAATGCATAGAAAAACTAAAAGCTCACAGGAAAAGGCATCCATTTACTACACCTTAATCAGTTAATATTTAATATTTAATATCACCATTACTATTTGACTGGTTCTTTCGTTTTTGCATGCGTTCATGATTTCTTTATATGACGGGCTGGACAAAAACTATGTCCACACAATTTGGCATGTTTCATTGTGTTATCACAAATAAACCAATAGACTCCAAGCACAACTACGCAATATGGTTACAAAGTCTTTAACAATTTTTAAATAAATAAGATGTCAACTTTCATATCATATCATATCATATCATATCACATCATATCATATCTGCTTGTGCCTGTGCTTACACTTTAACCTGTGGTTGCTAAACCCCAAATAGGTATCATGGATATGTCTCATGTCAGGAAAAAGTTTAACAAATTGTGTATTCAACTTAGTTTCAATAAACGGTTATGTTGGACTGAAGAGGAAGTTTTGAGTTTGGAAAATATTTTTGAATAATGACCATTATACAATAGACTTAAATTTTCAGGCCAAATTTTCAATTCAATACAAACAAACACACAAATAAGAATATCATTCATAAGTTTGAGGTCAGTTTGATTTTTATAAAGAAATGAATACTTTTATTCAGCAAGGATGCATTAAATTGATCAAAAGTGACAGTAAAGAATTGTACGTTACAAAAAAATAAAAGAATCTAAAAAATCTAGAAAAACAATCCTAAAAAAGTATCATGGTTTCCAGCAGCACTGTTTTCAACATTAATAATAATAATAATAAGAGAGGTTTCTTGAGCAGTATATCAGAATTATTTCTGAAGGATCATGTGACACTAAAGATTATAATGGCTCTAAATTAAATGTTTAAATTATAATAATATTTCACAATATTACTGATTTTCTTGTATGTTTGATCAAATAAATGCAGCCTTAGTCAGCAATGAGCATATATACAAGACTTCTAAAAAAATCTTCCAATCCCAAAACTTTTGAATAGTAGTATATATAATTTATATAATTTTTCTATTATTTATTGATATATATATTTAGCATTGGTGAGTAGCAGGATAATGAAATGTATAATCTCTAACCCCAGCCAGGATGATGTTGTATAACTGCTGAATGTATATTATCCTTTACACATCACACATTTTCTATCAAATCCATCATTCCCAATGGTCCGATCTCTTGGGTGAGTTTATAAAGGGACTATTTATAGACTCTAATTTAAGTATACATGGCTCAGATCCAGTGTTTTGACTCCCATCTGAAGAGTCTCTGTGCTGGGGGAAGCAGAGAGAGAGGACTTTGACCCTGATATAGCCCAGTGAACAGAGAGGGGAGGGGGGTCGCGAGTCCACGTGCCACCAAAGCAGGTCAACAGTCTTAATGAAACAACAAGGCCAGGCTGCCAGACACAACCAAATGAAAGACTTATGAAGTGTGTGCTTGTGTGTGTGTGTGTGTGTGTGTGTGTGTGTGTGTGTGTGTGTGTGTGTGTGTGTGTGTGTGTGTGTGTGTGTGTGTGTGTGTGTGTGGGGGGGGGGGGGGGGGGGGGGGGGGGGGGGGAGCTCTAGTTTCTAAAACAAAAATAAAGGCCAGCTGTTTGCCCGTAAAGATGCTTCCATCTCTACTGAAGGACACAAATCACACTCAAGAGAAGAAAATAAAGAGCATTTCTGTGTTTTTCAGAGAGAGTGAGAAAGCAGACAGAGTCCTCAGGGGTGTGTACAATAAATTGTCCTGTTTTGACAGGAGGAAATTGTGATTTAGAATAGATGTCTCATGATTAATGTTACAAAGTGATTGTCAAAATACTATTTCGCTGTCACTCGCAGTCACTGCAGTACATTCACGGCTGCTCTGAATAACAGCGTTCATTAGTACAAGATCACGCAATCACACAATCTACAGGGCAGTACACAGGGTCACAGAGTGAAATGCATTATGGGTAACATCTAGTTCTCACTGTTTTATCCATCTTTTTTACCCCCAGGATAATGACCCAAATATAGTATTCAAACACACAAATACACAAAATGCACCAATGTTCACAGTCACATAGCCCATGCACACAATAACAGAGATGTTAGCCATGCTCTTACTGGTATTGATAGCAAACACCTGGCAATGTTGTCCAAGCCTCAGCTGTACTCATTAACTAGTCATGATGAATCCAAAGTGTACTGTAGCAATATTACTTGCCAGCTGAACTTACAAAGCGATCATATCATAAGAAATTGAATTTGAAATCAAAACATTTATTGAATTTTAGCATATTATGATTCCTGTTTGGCTACATTTTGACATCCAATTCCTGGGGTGGTGGTGGAGGGGTCGAACACCAAACAAAATTTGTTTTGGCCTGCTTTTGTTCGAGCTTTCCATTGATTTTGCTTGAAGTATATTGGGGCCTTTACCTAAATATAATATTTTTTCTAAAGGTTATTTTTAGGTTTAATTGTAAAGATATGTTTAAAGAAATTAATAATTTAATAAAAATGAATAAATAGTAAGACATTGTTTTACATTGTTATAAAATATGATATATCAAATAAATGCTACTTTCAAAGCCTTGGTGTTAACATGGGCTAGACATGAAATAATAGAAAATAATACCTTTATAAACAAAAATGCATTAAATTGATCAAAAGTGACATTTATTTCAAATAAATACTGTTCTATTAAACTTTCTATTCATCAAAGAATCCTAAAAAAAATAATAAAAAAAATAAAGGTTTCCACAAAAATATCAAACAGAACAACTGTTTTTTTGTTTTTGTATTTTAGAATAATAATAAACATTTCCAGAATGTTCTGGGAACCAAACATTGTTAGCTGGGTATGATGCAAAACAAATGTCAAAATTCTTGGATTTCTGATGTCAGAAACCTGAAATTTAACAAAATGCAGGCTGGCCAAGTAAACTACTGGTCCTGGAGGAGGAAAACAATCCGTATTGTTTGAACCTGAGGTGTGAGATGGAAAAATATTATTATTATTGAACCCTAGAGGAACTAATGATAAGAGTAAAATGTGGAAAGGTCAACTAAATCTTCTTCTATGTCAGAAAAAAGGTGCACGAACGTTTCAGTCTGAACTTCACACCTGGTACAGCACAAACAGTCTCTGAACATGTCACAATGTAATGAAGAAGCTTTGCAAAGAGGAACTTATTGAAGGATGGGGCTAACCAACAATACCGGGAAAAAACCCTTGACTAACATTATAAACTGTAAAAAAAAATATTAGAAAATGTATAATATGATGCTTAGATCAAAGATAAAGAACAAGAAGATACCTAGTTGAAAGAAAAAAAAAACAAAAAAAAAACAGTTTTAGTTCTTCTGATTGTATTCATAAAAGCAAGATGTCCATTTGTGTTCCCAACACTAGAATAACATATTTGGGTTTAATGTTTTTAGATAAGCACAAGAGGTTTAGAGGAGTAAGGCTTTCAGCCACTCTCCCTCTCTGCTGAGAAATCACATCTTCGCTTATACCCCAGCTAACAAAAATATGTTCTTAGAATGTTTTAAAACATTCCCATTAAGTTATGAAAATTATATTTCTGATTTTTTTTTTTTTTAATGTACTAAGAACGTTTTGAAACAAATGTTCTATTAACGTTACTGGAAGAAAGTTTGTTCGTAATTTGAAATAACCTTGCCAGAACGTTCTGAGAACATTCCCTGAGCTGGGAATCTGCTAAATGCAACTAAAGATTTTAAGATATTATAAACATTATCATGATTTTCTGTAAAGCTGCTTTGAAACAATGTGTACAGCGAAAAGCATACAAATAACACTCTAAGGGCGTTTCATTAAAATTGTTCTCACGTTTTATGCAAACATCCCAAAACATATAGTATTATTATTATTATTCTAAGAAATTTTTCTCTCAATGTTATGAGAATGTTCAAGTAAAAATAATATTGTAAGGACATTCCTTGAACGTTGTTCTCACAACTTTTTCTCTCTACATTACGAGAACATTCACTGAGTACAAATTACATCGTAAGGATGTTCCATGAACGTTGTACTCAGAACGTTTTATGATAACATTATGAAAATATTCGGCAAATAATAACCCCCGGTTTCACAGACAAGGCTTAAGCTAGTCCCAAACTAAAATGAATGTTTGAGCTGTTTCAACTGAAAGCAATATGCACTGAAATATCTTCAGAGCCATTGTTTTGTCTTGGGATGCACACCAGTAATGTTTTTGTCTAAGGCACGTTTATAAAAGCTACTTAATGTCCTAATTGAACTAAGGCCTAGTTCTGGTTTAATCTGTGAAACCAGGCCTATAAGGATGTTCCGAGAATGTTATTCTAAAAACGTTTTCTCTGAACATAATGAGAATTTATATTAACAATTAATAATAACATTATAAGAACGTTCCTTAAACATTCTTTTAAGAATGTTTTGTCCTAACATTTACATGTGAAAAGTTATGGGAACGTTCCCTGTTAGCTGGGACCACAAGAGAAGGAAAAGCTCTTCTCAGTCCCTGCCACTCCTCAGGTAAGAGGTTACAGCTTCAACGAGCAGCAAAAATATTCCATGAATGCTGAGGCAACGCAGTGTCAACATCAGATGTTGTCCTTGGGGCCTTAAAGTGCTGGTTTCTGAATGTAGGTTAAAATGTACTGCTCACAAGACCTCCATTAGTTTTGAACATGCCTGATTTGGAAAACTAGAGATTGTTAGGAAAGATAGAGACCTTGCAAGCATGCACTCAAAGCCTGAGGACCTGAGTGTGTTGTGTGGAACAGAAAGCCTTTTATTCCATAATGCCTCATCCCAAGCTCACATAAAGGAATAGTTCACACAAAAATGAGTGTCGTTCCAAACCTGTATATATTCCTTTCTTCTGTGTAGCACAAAAGAAGATATTTCGACCAACGTATCAACTGTTTTTGACCAAAACAACACAGATTTTTAACCCTCATCTTTCCCTTGTGGGTCAAAATGACCTAAAGCCCTAAAAAAAATTTTGTCCAGAAATCTTATTTTAATTAATTTTGATAATATTTTTTCTATTACTTGCAATTTTATTTTATTTTTTATTTTATTGACCTTTAAATTACTACATTTAATCAATAAATAATAAATAAATAGTCATTTAGAAGCACATTCCTCACATTCTTTCAACTTGAATTCAAAATAACACAATTTTATGCCTAAACCTTTTAATTCAGCTCAAAATATCTTACATTTGTTGTCTTTGCCGACCTCTTGTGGAAAAAAAAGAATATAACATGATATCTCATGACTCTAGCCACTAGATGGCCTTATAGCACTATTTGGAGCAAATGAGCTGTTTCCCCTGGGTCCTAAAGTCATTTTACTTCTGTATGCATTCAGATACACATGTAAGCATTATAAAAGCCTTTTTTGGTAAAGTTTTAGCATTTTTAGTTTAAATTTTGAGCATGTTTAGGTTTTTCTATGTGTACTGAAGCATTCCTCGCATTCCATTCATTCCTATTGGAGTCAATTTGACCCGATTTGTTACTTTTTTACATTTCAACCACAAAACTCCTCGAATCCATTCTCTAAAGTCATGTGGTCTTGGACCCCTCTGATGAACAAAAAATCCAGGTCAAAATGACCACAGGAAATTATTCATTTACATTTTATGATTGATTTACATTTTACAGATGACAAAATTATGACAAAATTCATTTCAAAGTTCATTTTGGGGTGAGCTATCCCAAAATGAACTTTGGGATAGTTTATCTATGAGCTAACAATGTAAAAATGCCACAATCCAGTTGACATTTTAAGGCAATCAAGGATATACGAAATCAAACTAGTTTGCGTCTTGCTATAGGTAAAACCGTTAGGAAAGTGAAAGATTAGTTTTTGTGCATTTTTTGACTAGAAATGGTGATCTGTGAGAGAGCCAGTTTCTGCATCAATACACTTACAAAGGATCTGATGACTAATAACCTGACAAGGTGACTATTAATAACAATATATGCCAAACAACCTTTTGTGGTAATATATTGAAGATATACAATCATATTGTAGTTATAATTTTGAGTCAATATACAATAAAAAAAACGAATAATAATAAATGAATAAATAAATAATCTAAATAAAAATAGTACAGTATTGTTTTCTTGTTGACAGTGGAAAAGGCTGTTCTGTATGTATTGTATGAACTTGCTTGAACTTTCAGATACTCAGATAAATCTCTCGCTGTGTGTTATAGCGCCATCTTGTGCCCGTTACACGACTACACTGTTTATGAGTGTAATCTTATACGTCTATGTGTTAACTAACCTGGAGAGGATGTAAACATGCGTGTTGCTGTTTGTATATTTATGGCGACAAAAAGGAGTAATATACACATAATTCACAGACTTTTTTGGAGAAAAACATCGTTGATGCACTACATTTAATAACAAACCGATTAGCATTAAAGGAGAACTCCGGTCAATTTTAACATAAAGCTAATTTTTTTTGTAAATTTGGAGTGCTGTCAGTACAAAGAACAACGACAAAAATCGGTGTTGCCTACACACCGTGTTATCCTCTTTTTAAAATTTGCACCCTGTTGACTTCAATGGGGCAAGTTTTAAACCTGCTTTTAGCCTCTTAACATCCTTGATGTGTCATTACAAGTGCACAGCTAATGTGAGTGATTCCTTCAGAGTGATCACGGGTGAATCTGACTGCAGTAGATGTGAAAGATATTAATAAAAATGATGTTATTTCAGCCAGCGCACATAGCTGTATTTTCTTCCTGTTTTCGGTCGAAGTCCATAGTAATCGATTGTCGAGTTCACGCACGTGATCATAGGTAACTAAACCCATAGATATCATATCTATGACTAAACCTATGCGTGTGAACTCGACCTCGAAAACAGGAAGAAAATACAGGTATGTGCGCTGGCTGAAATAACATCATTTTTATTATTATTATTATTTTATTTTATTATCTTTCACATCTACTGCAGTCAGATTCACCCGTGATCACTCTGAAGGAATCACTCACATTAGCTGTGCACTTGTAATGACACATCAAGGATGTTAAGAGGCTAAAAGCAGGTTTAAACTTGCCCCATTGAAGTCAACAGGGTGCAAATTTTAAAAAGAGGATATCTCGGTGTAGGCAACACCGATTTTTGTCGTTGTTCTCTGTATTGACAGCACTCCAAATTTACAAAAATATTAGCTCAATGTTAAAATTGACCGGAGTTCTCCTTTAAACTATCAAGAGATAGCACTGACAACATAAATGTCATAAAGAGTTCAACGTCGGTAATCTATTAATTCTGCCACTTTCATTTAATTATGTTACATCACAGAAAAATCTAATGGCATGATAATGTAAGTTTTATAGATCACTTAACATTACCGGTTATCTTTGCAACTGATGATATCGATCTGAGCGACAGGCCGTACTGGTATATAAGGGGATATTGCTAAATCTAAATCAGACATATTTTCATATAAACCGTAAATGCATGCTATTAACACTAGAACGGCCATGGCGGTCATTTTGACCGTTTTGAATTTTATATCTGCAATAACTTTGTTGAAAAAATAAATACAATGCTGCTGGTACCTGACTTTTCCTAAAAGTGTCTGTATTTTCATTTAAAATGTTTTTCATATAAATTACACATAAGGCAAAAAAATAAATGAACATATTTACCTATTTCGGCCATAGACGGTCATATTGACCGCACGGAATTTCGCGGTATTATTATAGGCTAAACCAATATACACAACAATAAAATGTGGTTAAAAATACACTAAACATATTCAACAACAAATCATTTAAATGTAATGATATTCAGAACAGAACAAGAATGAAAAAAATAACTATAAACAAGCCAAAATGAAATGCGTTATAAGCGAAAGTGAAAGTAAGCGGCGTTATAGGCTCACGTAACTCTCTAATTAGAATAAAAATGTTTCAACATTTGCGATGTATTTGGATTTTAAACTATTTCTTTATTATAGGCTTTGTACTTCACTCACGATCCAATATCGACGGAAAAAATCATCCTCTTCACATGCGCAAAATGGTACGAATTGTAGGTATAGCCTACTATAGGCTACAAACAGAGCAGTGGAATTTTTATATGTTAGGTTGACTATTTCATTATTATATTTTATTGTGGCTATAATGAACAGGCTGCAATGTCAAGATGCAATAGGCTACTGGAATATGGTTGGTGTGTGTGTGTGTGTGTGTGTGTGTGTGTGTGTGTGTGTGTCGGCGGGTGCGGACGCGGACGCGATCGAACTGTGTAAACAAATATGGGCTACTCCGTCATTTTGTTCAGGACATCTACGGATATTATTTATTTATAAATGTATAATTAAACTTGTTTAAATGTACAGTTTGGTGTTGTTTTGTTTTTTAAAGACATATTAACACAATAAATGCATTAATCTCTCAATTGGGTATTTATCATTAAAGATATAGAGTTTGGAATATAGCGGTCAAAATGACTGCTTGCGGCAGTTCTAGTAGTTATGGAATTCTGGCACTTCTAGTGTTAATACGACAAGTGACAGTGAGGAATGACCAATAACATTCAGGTTTATCTCATAATCAGCCAATAGGATTCGTGGAGATTGAGAGCGAGAATTGATGATGTGTGATGGAGGACGCCGTTTGGTTTATGACATCAGAATGCATTATGAATGATCTTTGACACACATTTTTATTTTTTACCTCGACAGCTGATGAATTAACGTATTTTAAACGTATATAATTAAAAACAATTTGTAGCCTATGTGTAGTGGTGCACTGACCTACATGTAACAGCAGTATAAGTTACATTTATCAGTAACAGATAAATTATAGTCAATTTGGCCATTACATTGTGTTCAATATGAGGAAGTGGCAGCCTGTTGTAATCTTGACTTGCATAATCAAATTCTGAGTCTGTACTGAGCCGCATCAGGCATCCATAATGTAGTAGCCTATTAAAGTGTCGTCATATAATAAACATATGGTTCCTTAAAATAGATATGGTCCTGGATACATGGCCAACAATGAAATAACAATACTCATTACACAAAGGCAGTTTTACAAATTCAAGTCAGTCCTTGAGAGACTAACCCTAACCTCCCAGTTAAATTCCCCATTATACAAGTCCACAACAACATGACTGAGATTCAAGGTTTTAATACATTGGTTATGTAAAACAACTATATACTCCAGAGGTAAATACAGATCAAAGAGCAAGCAGTCACAAAAAGATGTGTTTTATTGGTTCAACAGGATTTTTACCACAGTGCTAACTACACAGAATGCCGACTGAAGCTTGGTCTTTATTCATTAAACATTATGATTGTCATTGTGGAATGGTTGTAATAGTATAAACAACATTAGGTTAAATTAAAAAAAAAAAAATTCTAAAAAAAAAAAATGAACTCGATTAAATTTACATGATCTCAACACAGTAGTAATTGCACTTAAACAAAACTCAGTGTATTGATGTTGCTTAGACAGTCAGGTTTCCCATTATCGTTCAATAAAAAAGTCCAAGGCAATGGTTTAATAAATACGGCATTAATGATTACTTGCATTAAACTTAAAAAAAAAAAAGAGAGAGAATAAAAGAGCCACACACCAAAAACTACGATAGAATATTTGACCACATTAGTCTAAGCAATGGTATTTATGACAAAATATCCACAAGTGTTTCTTAGTTTATGTAAGGTATCTGTAAATTTCAACCACCAGCAGTGTTCTGATATTCAATCTATTACCCATAAACATGCAGATTTGTACAGAAAGTCTATTTGGTATGCTTAAGACAGGCACAGGGAATAAATAATAGGCACAGCACACATTTAGGCCTGAAAATGGAAAACGAGACTCGTATGAGCTTGTACATTCAGTAAATTAAGCCAGTATCAAACATGTATTTGTATAGAACTAACTGGGAATTGTGAAATCCACATTAGTCTTTGGCTAATAAAGCTGGACCAGCAACAGTATCTCTGGTACAAAGCAGTAGCAGAATCCAAAACATCTTCTGAGGTATATTTAGGCTTTTAGGTTAGTGACATGAGCTTTGTCACATTGATAAAAGACCGGGAGTGCATGTCAGTCAGCACATTTAAAGCATGATTACAGATATGGGTATAAGATAACATGCCAGTCTTAGGATAAAATCAACGCCACCAATTAAAGTCCTTATTTGCATCCTAGCATGTGTTACAGCTTGCTTTCCTGGCTCAGGATGAAACTAGAGAAATACAGAAGTTCTAGAATGGTCCAATATTCCAGAACTGTGTTCTATAAGTGCTGTCAATAATCAACCCAGTAATGCTTAAACACAGAGTAGCATTTCTCATCTTAAATCAGTCTTAATTTCATTTCAGGCACATTTGCGCTCAGTCTTTCTTCAGCTCTGATGGTTGGTACGGGCTTACAGGCCCGGGAGAGACGGACAGCTCTTGGTCCACTGGGAGTGTCACAGGGGCCACGCTGTCGTTGTTCTCCAGTGCTCCGTAGGAAAACGAGCCGTTATAATCAGGCTGCACAGCCCAGCCTTTGTTGTGAATGGTTGGAATACCTGTGATGACACATGATTGGTTGTTTGGCTTGACGATAACAATAAATCAGCCAACTCTAAATAAGATATGACATCAGCTGGCCTTTTTATCTTGAGCCAGATTCCAAGCAAAGCACATGACTGTCTTCCCATCAGCTTCCTTTCCAAATCTTAATGAAAATAGGTGGAAAAAATATATATATACATACCTTTCACCATGTCCATAGTAACATATGGCTCAAAGGATTTGACTCTCTTTTTGCTTTTAGTAATCAGGAACACTCCAAGAAAGCATATAGCACATCTGCGGAAAGAACAAAGACACGTTTGTACAAATCCAGGAGAGTTTGTTAGTCACTGCTACTGCTGAGAAAACAAACGTGTGTGGAATTTCAGTTTTCTTCCTGACACAGATGTGTTACAGTATCACATAGTACTATAGTGAGTATTTTCCACCTTGATGAATGAGATACTGAATACAAAATTTAGGGTCGTCAATGGATATAAATATTTAATATAAGTA
Source organism: Scardinius erythrophthalmus (assembly GCF_964197995.2). Lineage (NCBI taxonomy): Eukaryota > Metazoa > Chordata > Actinopteri > Cypriniformes > Leuciscidae > Scardinius > Scardinius erythrophthalmus. The sequence continues at coordinate 15,392,824 of NC_138239.1, read as the reverse complement.
TTACGTTTTCATAATTAATGCATTACATTAAATTCATCTTAAAGGAAATAAAACTAATTAGTAAACTTTTTCTGTGCTTATTAAATTCAGCAATTTTGTGAATGGCACATACTACAGTTCAAAAGACTGGGATCAGTAAAAAAAATGTTTTGAAGAAATTAATACTTTTATTCAGCAAAGGACGCATTACACTGATCAAAAGTAACAGTAGACATTTATAATTGTTACAAAATAAATGCTGTTCTTTTGAACTTTCTATTCATCATGAGAATCCTTTAAAAAATATATTTTAAGTCTCCACAAAAATATTGAGCAGCACAACTGTTTTCAACATTGATAATAATGAGAAATGACATTTTAATGCATATTGAAATAAAAAAGTCATTTCACAATATTACTGTTTTACTGCCTTTCTTTCAACAACTCAAAAAAACATTTGAACAGTAGTGCATGTACTTAGAATGCATCATAAAACCTACCCCAACAGAAACATGCATATGTGCAGAACGTCTTCATGGTTAAACTCCTGATAAAATATGGCTCCTGTTTCAAAATAAATGGGATAGGAATGAGAATGAGACCAATAACACAGTGCTGAAATGAAGATAGAGAAAGAAATGTGCAAGTCCTACCTGCCACAATTGCAAATGTTGTGGAGAAAATGTAATTCACACAGGCGATTAGACAGGAATCATACAGATGAGATGCCTGTGCTAAAAATCTAACAAAGAAAGTCAAGTCATATAAAAGAACAACAGAACATCAGAACATCAACACAACAAACACCAGAACTTACGATGCTTGAAAGACAACAGTAGCCACCATGCAGACGAACATGACGTAGAATATGGGATATGACAGCTGTAGAGGACCCAAGATGCTAAGCACAATCATCCCCGAAACCGCCTTCACTGTGATTACAGTCACTGAACCTAAGGGGCAAAGCGCCATTATTTCGGTCATTGGTATATTTATGACTTCTTTATACACAATGGGCTCTACAGACAACATATGTTGTGTAATTGTCCTACCAAGTAGTGCCACCAGTAGCAAAATCAGAACAAGGTAGTTTGCATTGCGCTGTTTGTAGAAATACAGCACCAGACAGAATGTGATGATCCCCAGAAGCTGGAAAAACACAAACCGCATTCAATGCTAATCATCAACAAAAATTGGCTTAATATTTGATATTTAAAAACAAAAATCATTTTTTATATTGTACTGTTATATTATATTATATTTATATTATACTGTAATGATTTCAGGCATGACATCATTCTCAGGCAAAAAACACTTGCATATTATACTAAATAAATAAGCACACAATGACTTTCTAAAAGATGAGGGTGTGTATTACCAAGTATAAGAGGAAGGGCCAGCCAATAACATGCTTTACTATGTTCTCGGCATTCAGCTTTTCATGAGAGTTCGGCCCAAACGTCACAAAGAGGTAAGTGCCGCCCGCCGTCAAGGCACAGCCCAGGAATGTCAAGATGTAGCGCTCTACAAACGAAAGAAAATGTGTGAAATCATTTCTGAAATGTCTGAACAATTACACTGCATAGGGACTGCATTTAAATGTTTGCATTAATAATACAAATAAGTAGTTACTTGTTGCTTATTAACGCATAGCCTCATATTTCTCAATCTTTTGAAAACACAGCTTGCTCAACAAATGCATCAAAGCAATCAACACTATTTATGATTATTGTTTTTTTAATATATATATATATATATATTTACTAAGAAAGATGAGCAGAACTCACTCAAGAATTCCTGTGCCTTCCACTTTTCCCGCAAAAACAGGAAACCTAAAATGGAGCTTGCTGTGAAGAACAAAACAGAAAACACTGGTCATCTTCAGAGCATGGTTAACTAAAACTAAAACCATAAAGACACATGTTTGTTACTTGAAATAAAATAAACGTTAACTGCATTTTCAGCCAGTTGCAAAGTAAACATTTCACATTTTCATGTAGCTTGATGTAGCCTACTAAAATAACTAAACAACAAAATTGCTAAACTAAAATGAAAATATTAAAATAAAAACTAATTCAAAATATGAATAAAAACTATAATAGTATCTCAATGAGACTTACTTAATGACTTGCTCAATACACTGCTTTAGAACTACTGTATATTACACATAAGATTAAATGTGTATGGCAAATAACATCAGTCAAGAAACACTGTAATATAAACATTTTAATTACATCAAATATAAGAAAACAGTATAAAATATGGAAGTGAATGCAACATAACAGTAATAATACCTACTTATGACAGACACGGCATTAAGTGGAGCTATGAGAGAGAGCGGAGCAAAAGCATAAGACACAAACAGTGCGCCCTCCCCCAGAACCATCAGCATCAGGCCAGACCACCATGTCTTAGTGTAGTAGTATTGCCTCGGGTCTTTATTTCCTGCCAACGTCACATGACCTTGTTTCTGCGAGAGAAAACATCAGTCATTATGCATGTTTGTCTAATACACCTTTTTAAACCCACTCTCCTAGATACTATACCAAACAGCAGCAGGGTTATAAAACAAGATGTTGGGAAAAAGCAAATAAAAGCAGATTACTTGCACAGGGCGTAACCTGAACACACCCTGAATTACAATGCAATTATAAATGTAGGCTGCAAATACACACTTACCTGAATGCTGACTGAGATGCTGACCAACAGGTTTCCAAAGATAGCTAACAATGTACCAATGAGGTTTTCCTGTGTATAAATCACAAAGATAAGACATGTTAAAGTCCTGTTAAAATGTAACGATATATATATATTAGTCATGTGAAAAAAAGAAAGTACACCCTTTTGAATTCTATGGTTTTACATATCAGGACATAACAACAACAACACATGACATATTACACCGTGTCATGGTTTATTTAACAAAAACTAGGCCATGTGTGAAAAACTACGTACACCCTTACTGCTTCCATAGGAATTAAGAGGGTAAGCAGCAGTCAGACGCGATCATCAGCAAGCGTGACCTACTCTATTAAAAGCAGAAGTTTTGGGAGTTTGCTGGTCTGGAGCATTCAGGTGTGTGATAACACAATGCCAAGGAGGAAAGACATCAGCAATGATCTTAGAGAAGCAATTGTTGCTGCCCATCAATCTTAGAAGGGTTACAAGTCCATTTACAAACAAACTGAAGTCCATGCCGATGAGCTGTTTTTTCCCTTCACTTATGCCCACAATCAAACCTACGTTTTTAGAAATGCACTTCAGACTCTACAAGCCTCAGTTAACATGTAAATGAAAATAAAAAGAAAACATAAAAATAAAAAGAACTGATAATAACTGATACTATATCAGTACATGTGAAAACTATAATAGTATCTCAATGGGGCAGTCGTGACCTAATGGTTAGAGAGTCTGACTTGTAACCCAAAGGTCGTAGGTTCGAGTCTCAGTACCGGAAGGAAATGTAGGTGGGGGAGTGCAAGGCACCAAACCCCCAATCACTCCCTGGGTGCCACAGCAAAAATGGCTGCCCACTGCTCCAAGTGTGTGTTCACAACTCCTAATGTGTGTGCACTAACTTGAATGGGTTAAATGCAGGGGGGCAGGGTTTCATAAAATATTGAAGCTTTCCCGGGCGCCGCCATTGATTAGCAGACCATCACCTGCTGTTATACCATGGTCTGGGTGAATACTCGATTCTGATTGGCTGCAGGGTGTCCGTTAAAAAGTGATAATGGACACCTAGGAAAGGCGTCCCGTCAATTTGCCTGATGACAGTTCTAAATGATTGCGCTGGCTCAAACACACTGATCAACTGCTGCGGTCGGGTCGCTGCGGCCACGTTGCTTGGCAACGCCTGTATACGGGAGATCTTAAATAGTGCGCTCGACTTAATAAATAAAAACCCTCACGATTTTTACTCTAAAACACATTAAAGTATTATTAATTGATTAAATATTTCTTTCTTTCGTAAGTAACCATGGTATAAGCGGGTTAATGCCCGAAGGGCATTAACCCTTACTTAGCATTCCATTGACTCCCATTCATTTTGGCGTCACTTTGACAGCGAATAGCTTCACAGGCGTTTAAAGGAGAACTTGGTAACTTTTTTAACTTAATAAAACTGTCTAGAAATCATTTGGATGGTTAAACAACCTGTTCTGGTGATATTGGTGACTTTCCCCGCTCCCCCCAGCGTTCCCAGGCGGAAAACCAACCTTGCAACTTGGGGACTACTGTCCCGGCAAAATAGAAATTGGAAGTCTCGTGAGAAGCGAGAACGAGCGCGAAACACGAATCGCTTTACGCAATTCAACATAAACACACACGCATGTATGATGTATTACCAGATTACCCACCTCGGTAGACAAAGCTCCACACGATTCAGTTGGCTTGCTCCGATCAAAACAAACGCACATGAGCAGCGGTAGAGAGGGGGAGGAGGCCGCCGCAAGTGAGTTTTTTATGACCGTGTTGTGACATATACACCCCCCCACAGCTGTAGGGGGAGCTCGTGGGGAAAACATGCGACAACAAAAGGGAAAATCAGCGAAGAAGTGACTAGAGTTCGCTAGAGTTGCCGAGTTCTCCTTTAAAGACTCCATTTGTCAATTATTTATTTCTAAAGAAACACAAAAATGTATAAAAGGCTCCATTACCTTGTATCTTACGTTATGGCCCCGTAGATGCAGTTTTTGTAAAAATAGGCTAACGATTGCGTCATAACCACGCGACTCTCTGTCGCACAGTAGCGAAATTACCGTATGGACAGGAGGAGAAGCGCCATCGGGGGGACGTGGAGGGAAAATGACAAAGTAATTAATCAGAATAATTAGCAAAAGTTTCTCCTGCTCCAAGCTCATGGACACACTCTCCGTCTCTGAAAGTTTCGGAAGGGAATGATTCAGATTTCTCTTGGCACAGCTACTAGAAGACAGACGGGTTGCTCACGTCACATCTACGTCGTCAAGGTCAGTTTGAGTCTGCGCAGTACGCTCGACCATCAGGAAGTGAGAGCTTCTAATTGACTTTTCTCCGTTGAAACCTATGGGGTCGCTGTGTCCAGTTTATATACTGTCTATGGTTAAATGCAGAGGACAAATTCCAAGTATGAGTTATCATACTTGGCCTTCACATCTCCCTTTTTCACTTTCAATGATACTTATATAACACTGCTTCAGAGCTGTTAAAGTTCATGGCAGTACAATTAGGAAAGACTAGACAAGTATGGCATGTTTGGAAGCGTGTTTTTCCAGCAGAAAGCCTCTCCTCTCTAAAAAGAACATGGCAGCACGACTTACGTTTGCATAGTTGCATCTGAACAAACCTCAAGACTTCTGGAAACTTTGGACAGACAAGACCAAAGTGGAGATGTTTGGACATAATGCACAGCGCCACGTTTGGCAAAAACCAAACACGGTAGTGGAGGGGTGATGATTTGGGCTTTGTTTTGATTTTGATTTGTCACAGGACCTGGACACCTTGCAGTGATTGAATCAACCATGAATGAACTCCTCCAACGTATTTTTAAGTCAAATGTGAGGCCATCTGTCCGACAGCTAAAGCTTGGCCGATATTGGGTCATGCATTAGGACAATGATCCCAGGCACACCAACAACAGCATTTCTACAACAGAATGTCTGAAAAAGAAAAGAATCAAGGTGTTGCACTGGCCCAGTCAAAGTCCAGACCTCAACCAGAATTAAATGTAGCGGCGAGACCTTAGGAGATCTGTGCATAAACAAATGCCCACAAACCTCAATGAACTGAAGCAACGTTGTAAAGAAGAGTGTGCCAAAATCCCTCCAGAAAGATGTAAGAGACTGATAAAGTCATATAGAAAATGATTTCTTCAAGTTATTGCTGCTAAAGTTGGTTCTACGAGCCATTAGGCTAAATCAAAGTGTGTACTTAGTTTGTCACACATGGCTTCTCCATTTTGGCTTCATTTTTGTTAAATAAATAATGGCACGGTGTAATATGTCATGTGTTATTGTTGTTCATCTGAGGTTGTTTTATCTAATTTTAAGACTTACTAAAAACCAGCAGGTGTCTTTAGACCATGACTGTATATGCATTAGTGTGGCATTAAGCTATATATCAGTATTAGGCTAACAGTCAGTTTAGTATAACATAATCGCTATTTCAAGATCAGCTTTTGTAAACGCTTATTTTCGTTTTGCATTTCTAGTTTGATTGTTATTGCAAACATTGTAGCATAGACTCACGGTGTAAGAGTCTTCCGTCACACTGTCGTCTCGTGCCATCCTCACACCGTTCATCCTTACTTCAGATGACTTCCTTCCCCTACACACGCATCACCGAGCCCGTCTCGCGGCTCAGTCCAGTCGGGACTCGGATGAAAGACAGATCTACTTTCCTCTGTTTGGGTTGCAGTTTACGTGGATCGCCATTTTCGAAACGCCGTTTCTTCCGGGTACACCTGTCAATCGACGCAGTACGCAGGTTCCGTGTGACGTCGAATTTGTGGGATGTGACGAAGCACGCATTCTACGCCAAAAAAAAAAAAAAAAAAACCCATAATAATAATAATGATATTTTGTGTCGTTTTAATGGACGGTGTGAATGATGGAGATATATTTCCACAATATATATGTTGACAGTCTGGAGGCTGTAAAGTTGCTTTGAACACTTAAAAATAAATTTGAAAATTAGAATTGAAAATCTTTTTCTAATATTCAGGAAATTTGAAGGCCACTTTGTAGAAAAATGTTACGCTATGTGCTTAATACAAGGTAAATAGCCTAATTGAATATATATATAGGCTATAAATATATATATATATATATATATATATATATATATATATATATATATATAATAAATATATATATATATATAGCCTATATATAAAGACAATTATTTAATTTTAAAAACAACATGCTGTCTTTGTAAAATCATGTTTACTATTTTCGTCAGACAGTGTATATAAAGTGGTCTGTATATGAAGATATGAAGGCTACCTTTATAATTTAGGAAGGGGCACTTTGCAAGGGGGTCATCATGTATTGGTGTCCTTGGCATTAGTTGATACTGAACACAAATGGAGATCTTTTTGATGGAATCTAAGAGCTTTCTCTCCATAGTCTACGCAACTACCACTTTGATGCTTCAAAATTCATAAAGAGTTTGTAAAACTAATCCATGTGAATTAAGCGGTTTAGCCCCAAATTTTCTGAAGAGACACGATCGTTTTAATAAAGGCTTTTATTCATTCATCAACTCACATATTAGTTGTGGTAAATGAAGGTCAAGCATGTTCGCTTGTGTTGATATGTAAATAAGCCTAATTTCAAATGTTCGTCAAATAAAGCGATCGAGTCTCTTCGGGAATTTTTTATTAAACCAATGCATATAAATTAGTTTCACGATCTCTCACGAACTTTTTGAAGCCTCAAAGTGCAGTAGACAGAAATTTCTCAGATTTCATTCAAAATATCTTCATTTGTTTTCCGAAGATAAACGAAAGTCTTACAGGTTTGGAACAACATGAGGGTGAGTAATAGGCTATTAATGACAGAATTTTCATTGTTGGGTGAACTATACCTTTAATTGTCTGCCATCTGTAAATTGTTAGTGTCTTAAGGACAGTTCCATAAGTGCATGTGCAATAATTGTTTATGGTTAGTTCATTGAACAAGCATGAGAAGCATTGTTTAAACCCTTTAAAATAAGGATCTGTAAAGCTTATTTGGATTTTACAAAATTATCTTTAAGATACATCCTGTAAAAAGGACATTTTTCTTTCTTTCTTTCTTTCTTGATGAGTTTATATAATTTGCTTAAAACACTTAAACATTGACACTTGGTATCTGTTTTGGACAGTAGATGGCACCAGTGGACCTTCTTAAAGTAAGTAGGCCTACACATAAATGTCAATATCAGCCTGGTCATGGTTTGACTCTGCTGTTGTACCACACAACGAAATAAAAAAATATATATTTTGTGAGAGTAGTTTTCTCCAGAAAGTACAGTTGGCGTTAAGATCAGACTTTCCCAAGACCTACACCCAGACCAAAATAATATAGCACATCTGGGCCATAACACCATTGACAATATTATCAATATCTCAACTTTCAATAAAGTTTCACATGAGGTTCCCCCAATTTTTCAATATTTGGTTACATCTTTATACCAGATCCTCTGAGATCCAGACCAAGACCTGTAATGCCACGAACCAGGATTTATATTCTAATGAATTGAGATGCTTACTTTCTAGTACTGCAGCCAAGTAGCAGTTCAAAACCATTGAGGTCCTGTGAATTCCCTGCAGTGCTGAGGATATTTATTGTCCCAACTTGTGGTTGAGGTAATTATCCTCTATAGTTTGTTGGAAATAGAGTAATGACCCACATACCCTCAACAATATGTTTATATGAGCCCAAGACCACAACCTTGAGATGTTCCAACACTGATATTTAGATTTCCAATATCATATCCCAGAGCTATGAGGCTTTAACAGACTGCTAACAATTATTATGACATTCATCAATCGCACAACTGAAATGACGCACATATTAATGTTGTTTGAGGGTTCGCTCATTCCTTTAGGCAAAATATGTGTATTTTAACTTTTTTTTTTCCCACCTGTTAGTGACGGATAAAACACTGCAGACAATGAATAAATGTAAATTGGTTGTGGTGTGGCTGACATGAAACGAATCTGTGACCTTTCACCATTTTGCGGAGGATAAAAGAATCTATAGCTAATTCATTTTTTGTAGAGAAGAGGTACACCCATGTCGTAATAGTTACTGATGTTATGAAATGTGTCATCACTCCACGCATGTTCAGATGTCTTTGGGTGTGGAAAGCCTGTGGAAAGCTTAGGTTCATCAAGTACCAGGATTATTATTATCTCCTGATCAGTAGCACACCTATGGAAAATGTCCAACATCATTTTAATCACAGAAACATTTAATTGATTATGGCTTGGAAATAAACAGGAAAACAATTTTCCTCACAATAATTTTAATACAATTTAAAAATGATAAAACCAAACCTGTAGTTTCAAAAAAAGAGAGAGAAAAATAGCTGCAAAAATGACCTGTAAAAAATAGGAACATAAACATCTCTGGCAAGCAGCAAGGTATCATATTTCTTCTTACAGTTCCATGGAATGCATCTAGAACGAATATTTGACTTGAGGCAAGATCTGAAATCACGTTTTTAATTGGCAAGTTTTATAAAAAGCTGTTTTTTTTTTTATTAAACGCTGGAGAAATGCCACAGTATAGATGCATCAGGTTCAGATCATCAGGCTTCCCTTCTGTGATGTTTTCAACACTAATTATGAATGATTAATAATGCTTCTATCTCTGTGGAGAAATACTCCCTTTCACTGACATCACCCCCGGAAGAACAGGAACATTCTTTCCCTTAAGGTCTATCATCTCAGGAGGAAAACAGCACCCCTGATGGAATGGTGTAATACTGTAAAGTTTCAGATTAAAATCAATGATTCTTAAATCATTTTTTTTAGAGAAAAAATGTCACTGAAGGGTTTGCTTGCGGTCTTGAGGGTTCAACAGTTTGACTTTGATTATTATTATTATTATTATTATTTTTAATGATTTGTCTCGTTTTGTCCCATTCTTAAAAGCTTGTGTAGTAGTATACCAGAAAATTGCTTATGCCTGCCTGTCAATGTCAAAGAATATGCTGCAGGAAATGACCCCTCAAAAAAGACTTTAATATGTAAAATGCAGAAGTCAGAAATCAGTCTAAAAATGAGAAAACCTCCCACAGGACAATTGTTTGAGGTTTAATCCCTTTTTTACTTTTGACGCATTTGGGAAATACCAGAAAATGATCTGTCTTTTTCCTTCCTGAAACTATTATTCTACCTGTAGGCATGTTACTACTGTAATTTTTGCTTAAGCCTTTTATAATTATCGTTGACTCATGAACTAATTTATTAAACACACTGTGAGACGCACTGCCTGATTAGTGCATTAACTCTTACGTTATCTTCACTTTAATTTGAAATGTATTCATTTGTTTATTAATCATTCAATTTATTCATACTTCTGTTTATTGCATTTACATTTGGTCATTTAGCAGACGCTTTTATCCAAAGTGATTTGAGGAGCATCACAAGAGTATTTGTTGTACACATTGGCAAAGTAAAAAACTAAACTAAAAATGTCTTGCCATTCAAAACTGTACTGAAAAAAAAAGTTTTTCTATAATTTATGAAGCTTAAAAATGTATAAATAAACCAGTCAAATGGATGCTGTAGCAAAGTCTTCTGTTGTGGTTTTGCCTAATGTTGCAAGTGTAGATTCTAAGTCTAAGAACTGCAGCATTTTTCTGTTTTTTTTTTTTTTTTTACGAAGCACATTCAGATCACATCTCACAAATGAAAACATACTATATAAATACGAATAAGACTAAAGCTTTCTAAGAGTTTACTTGTACTGTGTGACAGCAGCCACCTGTTTTAAAATGTCTTAGTGTAGAACCTCTAAAAATAACTCTAAAAAAAATTCAGGGACTTCGTATATCACAATAATAAACACCTATCCTACCATAATAAAATCTCTGGATGCACTTAAGTGATTGCTTGTGTTGGACATTCCAAAAAAAGCCTAAAAATCCAACAGTTAGTTTTGTCTAAAATCTTTCACTAAAGAAAATTGGTATTGTACTTTTTATCCAACATTTCAATCAAACATTTTGAGAATGGAGAAATTATACTGATCAGGTTTAAGACCAACAATGACTTATTTCAAATCAATTTTATTCATAATTAACAACAACTTAAGAAATTGAGTACGTTGAACACAATTAACAATCATGTGCAAAAAAAAAATTTGGGAAATTGATTTCCCAGCATGGTTTGACATGGACTGTATGAGGAGAGCAAGTGTTGAAATTAAGTGTAAATTTGTTTGCTTTTGCACAAAATGAATATAGGAGAAGATCTGTTAGTGTTTAATGTTCTGTTATTTTGATATTTAAGGTGCTTCTGCCATGTTGGGTGTGTTTAGATTGAGTACGGGCCAAGAGACAAAAGACTATTGCAGGTTTTTGCATTTTAAAAGCTAGGACTATGTGTGCCAATGCAGTGATCATTTCTTAGTTATTCATATACTTAAGTTTTGTTGTTGTTGTTGTTTACTCAATTCATAAGGTATATTTCACTGATTCCACAACTTTAAAATGTACTCAATTTTTTATATTCATGTAAAAAAAAAATTCTAATTACACCATAGTTTAATGATCATTGAAATATTGCAATATCTGTATCTCTTTTGCATCAAATAACAGGTTTATTTGAGAACAAACTGTTATTGGTGACTTACTTTAATGGAACTCAAAATAAGATATAATCTATGAGTGTGCAGGTCATTTCTTTCCATGCATTTGCAGTGAAAAGATAGTGCAACTTTAAAGCTTCAAAAAATATGCAAAAGCACTAAGTATCATTAAATTGGTCTATGTGACTTCTGTGCTTTATTCCAAGTCTTCTGAAGCCATATGATAGGCTTAAATGTCTTTAAAAAACAAAACAAAAACCAAAAACATAATTTCCTTTTTGTGTTTCACAGAAGAAGGAATGTCATGGGTTTGGAACATAATAAGGGCGAGATATAATATTCATTGCAGTTTGTTTTTGACAATGCATCTGATAAGGAAGAAAAAAAAATGTCTCTAGATCTTAGGTCTCCTATTTCTCTGATTTTATTCCTCAAAAAAGGATGCACATTTCTCTGTGCGCAGATTATTTAAAGTCTGATCTTTCATTATAAACTCTTTTCTCACCCAACATTTCCAGGACTATTTTTCTTGTTTATAATGATTAAACATTTATTTTATTTGTCTATTTTTTTTTCTCCCTAAAAAAGTCAGTTTTTTAGGTTAGCTTTTACTTGACTTTTTTTTTCTCCGAGTGTTGTATTTTACATTTGCTTGTTCTATTATGTAAAGCGCCTTGAGAAGCTGCTTTAAAGGCGCTATATAAGAATAAAGTTATTATTATTATTATTATTATAGTTCTGGCAGGTCATGTTAGTCCAGCTCGCATCAGCTGACTCTCTCTATAGGAATACGACACCTATCACTGTATACATATATAAGCTCCTTCAGTATTATCAGCAGCTATCGCGTTTCTCAGGAGATAATTACCCTCTTCCATCCCCAGATCCTCTCGTCAGTCAGGATTTGGAATTCTGATTCCCCTTGAATCAGAATAAATTCTCGAATTATGTTGTACTTTAAAATCTTGAATCAATGATATCTGCAATACATTCATGTTGGTTCTGTTCTGTTTACCCTAAGGGGGGTAAACTCTCCCTGCTCTTATCCATGCTAGGCTGCATGGAAGGCATGGGAGTTCTCACCCAGAACGGAACCATACTGCCAATCCTATGCTAATTGTCAATCGTATTTGACGATAGTGGTCCTGACAAAAACATTTGTTTTATCAGTCACTTCTTCTTTATCGAATTGTAACTTGCTACTACTTGCTATATCTTAATAGTGTTTTTACCCAATTTAACAATATAGAAACGATTATATTTCATTATACAGACATACGATTTTTTCCTGATTGTTGCTATTTAATTTCTCAGAGACTCAAAAGAGAATTTCCACAGCAAAGATACAGCATCAAGCAGCAGAGGAACTGATGCAAAAACACTGAGCTTGAATTTCACTATACGAGACAATTATTTGAGTGCAGATTATGATTCTTTTTATGAATTCATGACCTTTTGATTGTTCCTATGCTTTCATGATTCTCTCACTCTCTCTCTCTCTCTCTCTCTCTCTCTCTCTCTCTCTCTCTCTCTCTCTCTCTCTCTCTCTCTCTCTGTGTGTGTGTGTGTGTGTGTGTGTGTGACTGTGTGTGTGTGTGTGTGCTCAGGGGGTTATTCAGACTAGCTGACAGACCAGTTGTCTGCATTTCCTCCTTCTCAGTCAGGCGTTTCTACCTTTATTCATGCTACCTGCAGGCTCATACTTTGATGCCACTAGTCTTCCTTTACAGCCTTTCGCATTTTAAAGGTTGCTGATTTGACTCCAATTTGTCCCTCAAGTTTACAAATGAAATACTAAAAGGACCTTAAAGTGAAGAAAATTCATGCGATAATAATTTTAGTGGGGATCATTTTAACCGTTTTTCCTCGATTAGGTGCTGCAATGCGTGCCATGTGGACTTCTCTGTTAAAATCATTTAATAATACATTTTTTACTGTTATATAATTCAGTTTGTAGTCTATAACACACCTTGATTTAGACACCCACACTAAACACAACTTCTTAACTTCATTTTTTATCATAGACATTATGGGGCCATGCAAATGACTTTATCACAGTTGAGTTGCTCTACACACACTCACTTCACACTCTCACCTCCAGACTTAAAATGTATCTTCTCTTTTAAAGTCACTTTGTCTTGTCATATGTGGGTGGCTGTCTGTCTTTAAACCCCCTCCAGCACGAAAGCGTTAGCAAATAACTCTGTCCTGTTTCATTATGAAAGAATGCATGAACGTTAGCGATTACAGCAGCAATGACAAAAAAAAAAAAAAAAAGTAGGTATAGCTACTCCATTTCGCTCTATTTTTGGCCTTTCCATTTTTCTCCGGAAGTAGGTTTTTCTGGCGATACCTGATTTTTTTTTTTTTTTTTTTTTTTTTTACTTTTGCGATGGAATGAAGGTTCGTTAGAGGGTTGTGGTAAGGCAGGCTTTTCCTAAAACTTCCACAGGTTTAGACTTGCCTTGGTACGCACTCAGAGGTATTTAAACATTGATCCAAAAGACAACAATGACAATGACACCTCAGTCCAAATGTGAGCGCAGCCATGAGGGAGAAATGAAGCATAGCGCGGCTGTGACTCGTTTAATCAGAATGACAGCCATTAGACGATAATAGGGTGTAACCATACCTTCATCATGTGTCATAACATTTGCCTTAGAAAGACTTAATTAAAATGTTCTCATTGCAAGAATGTAAAAAAAAGCCTTATGTCGACAAATAATTAGGTGATGTATACACAAATACAGTGTTGAAACTGAGACTGAGAGCAGCCTGACTGTGATCCATTCGTTGATGGGCAGCACAATGCAGCACTTTACAATCAGTTCACAGTTTATTTTGGTATAGATGAATGCTGCATGCCAAAGCAAATATCTAATGTAACAGCGTCTGCTGAAACAAAATGTGCATAGTGATTGATTCCCCTATTGTGTCATATGGGCCTAAAATGGCCGTCATTACGACTAATGCATGGTATTCTGCTAAAAACTGTGAGGTATAATGGCTTTTCTTATATTTCAAATTGTTAAGGATGTTTTTCATTGTCCGAATACTCATGAATGATACTGTGATACTCTTGCTTGTTTATGACCTGCAGTATTTTGGGTCACAAACCTTAAAATGAAATTATTTATGATGGCTAAATTTGTAATGGTTAAATTTAAACAAATAATATAATCTTCTGCATCATTCATTTGTGCATATAAAATAATATATATGTGTACAGATTAATATTGTATTTGTATAATATATATATATATATATATATATATATATATATATATATATATATATATATATATATATATTGATTGTATTTTTATTATTTTTATTTATTTTATATAAGAAAAATAGATATGTCCTATAGATCTCCATATAGATAAATGGCCAAAAAAAAAAAAAAAATGTAAGAGACTATTCTGCATTTAATTTTTTCAGCATCTCACAAAGGACTGAAAAAACCAGTTTGAACTTCATGCATGGATTTAATCTTTACATCTATAATTACATGTCATATATGTGTAAAAGTGTGTTTGTGTGCATGATTTCTAGCAGGTTCAATTAGACGCATGATTTCACAAATATTGAAATGCAGTTTTTAAAAATAAAGTATAACATGGGATAAACTATATAATGTATTATATAAATTAATATATTAAAATATTATAACTTTTCAAATTATATATAACTATATATATATATATATATATATAATGCAATATGTAACTTATAATTTATATATAGAATATAACTTTTTTCGAAAGTTTTCTTTTTGGGGTAGAATTTAGGTTAGAATAGGCCGTAATTGACGTCTATGGGATGTCCTAATTGTGAATAGCTAAGCAAACGTGTGTCTTTGACGACTTGCGAACTGTCACTTGTCTAGGTCAGTGTTAATGCAATAATGGTTTGTTTGTGCAGACTTGTGCTAACCGTCTTCTCTGTGTGGTGAAGAGATGGACATATAGACAGACACACAGGCGCAGGGGAATAGGAGCTCTCCACGATGAGCCCTGACTTTTCAAAAGCCATCACGTCGGAACAAAAGGCCCCGTTTCATTTTCTTTCTGTTTGTTTGTCTCTTCCTTCATTTTTTCAGCACCTTGTAATCATAGCCTTTGTTAGCATTCGGTTCAGGTTGAACCTGTTGTGTTACTGTGGGCACCTCCTCTGCTTTATGCACGTTTGCCCCTTTCTCTCCTTTACCCCATCCTTTCATTTGCAGGCGTGTTTAACAGTTTAATAGAGCCGTAATGACATAGCATTTGTCTTAGCCGAGTCCCTTCTCTGCTCTTCAGCAGGTGTCTGCTGTTAAAGCTGAGCAGGTGCATTCTGCATTCTTTCACTCCATGACTCAACTTCACTGGTTAATCCACAAATCTTCTCTAGACACTCTCAGAAAAAAAGGTACAAAAGCTGTCGCTGGGACAGTACCCTTCAAAAGGGTACTAATATGTACCATTTAGGTACTAATATGTACACTTTTGGTACCAATATGTACCTTTGAGGGACTTAAATGCACTCTTTAGGTACAAAAGTGTACCTTTTGAAAAGATGCCGCCACAGTGACAGCTTTTGTACCTTTTTTTCTGAGAGTGGATTATAATCTTCTTCCTAACCCATTATTCCTTGGGATTAAATACAATAATATACAGAGGAAGTCATTCATTATGATGTATTAAAAGAAACAGTTAAAAAAAATGCCTAAAGCTTTAGGCGGTCCTAATCTAATTTATAAGAATGAATATAAAGTTTGAGGATTTTGAGAAATAAGAAATATTTAAGATTTTGCACTAGCCTATAGGTCACTGATCAAGTAAGTAAATCTGTTACCTTGATCATGTGAAGTCAAAGTAAAAAGAAGAATACCACATACTAAGATAAAACTAAATTCGCATGATTTCACTCAAATGGTTATGATGACAATTTGAAATAAATTACATATTATAATGATATCTTTTTTATTTATTTATTTATAAATAAATAAAATGACTCCACTGTGTATAAAACTGTATTTACAGGAAATATAAAGGATAGGGCTTATATATAAAGGATCTATTGAAAAATATTTAACATAACATATAACATTTGTCCTCATGGGTTGTTGTCAGCTTGTTAAATTACATAACATGTGTCATCCAAATCAACAAATTCTCTTGTTTGATTTATTTTAAATGTGAAAAAACCCTTTCCTTGTTGACTCAAAATTGCACAAAATGTAAAAATGTTAACATGCAAACACAAACTATTATGGTAATATTTCTACATAATTTTTTTTAAAACAGTTTTTAATTAAAATGCTTCAAATGAAATAGGCAAATTGTTTATTTTTAATTTTATTAACAAAATGAATACATGTACAAAATGTGAACTCACTCTTTGTAGTGTTATTTTAGTATCAATGAGATAATTATTTAAATATTTTGAAATAGCTTAATTTGAAAATATATATATATATTAATTTTAAAGTTTTAGTACTTTTGTTGTGTTTTTGTCATTTGTATTGTGTTTTTTTTTTTTAAAGATCGTTTTTATAAAAATTATCTTTTATCTGTTTTTTTGTTGTTATCAAGTTAAACTGAAAATGAGAAATGTTGCTTGGGCAACTAGCTGAAATAAAATAAAAAAATGGATCATTTTTTTTATTTAAAGTAAATTTATTAACAAAAAGATTATTAATAGTTAATATTATTTGATTAATTATTATTTTATTTCATTAACATTTATTTTAGTGACAGACATTTTTTTGAAGTTTTAGTTCATTTTAATAATAACCCTGCTTTGTACTTAACATTTTACATTGGTTTAATTTGTAGTAGATAATAGTGTTAAAATTATATCATATTTTATTTGACTTGATTTTTTATTTGTCATCTTTACAAGAACATTTAATAACATCTAATGTAAGTAATGTAGTAATCTCAGCTATACAACTTAATTCTGTTTTAATGAGCACATTAATGCAAATAGAGTAGAGAATCTCTTCATCTCACTTTCTCTCTCTCCTGAGTGTCTCTCATTCTCTTCAACAAGACAGGACTTGTAGAGTGAAACTGGGTGAGAGAGATTTTGTGTTGCACACATGAGAGGTGTGTGTGCTTTCTGAAGTTAGAACAAAAGCACTTGCAAATTTTATCTGAGCAGTAGGAAGTGGTGAGGGGATTATTTTTCAGTGTGGGTAGATTTTAAGGACGCCGTGTGTGTGTGTGTGTTTGGAAGAGGGGCACATGTGCGTGTTGCAGAGGTGTGGAAGGGTAACAGGGTGATGGTTTGGACATGTTTCCAAGGTTATTTACAATAAGCATGTGTGCAGCGTTTGCATGCGGGGTCTTGACATGTTTAGTTTCTATTGCTGCTCACAATGTGGTAACGAATCCTGGAAAGCACAGAAACCTCACAATCCCACGGGAACATCTTAACTCATCCAGGGAAAAGTAAAAGAGAGAGAGAGGCAGATGCCTATCACGCAGGGGAACAGTGAACGTCTCTCTGCCTCCCTCTTTTATTGGTGTAATGATGGATTGTTTCGCATTCGGTTTTGCTGCCAGTTCCCAGTGAGAATCCCACAGACCATCACAAGAGCTTAGTGACTGTCAGGATTTCTATTACTCACCACCAGATCTGCTGACAGAAATCAAACACTGACATAGCACAAACTTTACATGAGGCAAGAATCTGACGGAAGAACAGCTTGCGTGTGTGTCTGTGGTCCTGGTATATCCTAAGTTATGGGGACAAAATGCCCCCACAAAGATGGCAATATCCAAAATCCTTGTCCTTTTTTGTACAGTATAAAAATCCGTATGTCTATGGAATGTCTCCATAAATCATGAAAACCCAATGTGTGTGTGTGTGTGTGTGTGTGTGTGTGTGTGTGCTGCTGCTACACTCTGTGACTCTTTAAATCTTTTATTTTTCAAAAGATTTAGTTTCAAGAAATGACAAGATGATGAAGACTGAGTCAGATTTGGACTGATTTATTTCATCTTAATCTGTTAAAAAAATCACATTTCATGGTATAAAGGTTTGTTCATGGCCTTGGCTAATCTAAAAGTGAATTTTGTTGTAATGTATGAGCGTTTATTTTGACATATTTTTAGCATGTCAATTAACAATGAATTTAGAAAATGTTTTCTGTGGCAGTTTGGTGTAATAAAGCTAATTTAATCTAAATTAATGCCATTCTGAAAACTGTTTTGTGAATTGTTCTGTAAAATGCTTGGCATGACGTTGGGAACAATGATTATTATTATTTTATTTTTTTTACTTCAGATTGTACACTTTCATGACAGTTAACTGAAAAATACATCCCCTGATGTTAAACGAATAACTTATAAATGAATTGGATAGCCCAAAATAGAGAAATTCTGTCAGAGTTTAGCATTTCAACATTTAAAAACTAGAAAATAATCCCTAATACAGAGTGTAAGGCTATGATAATATGTTCTCTAAGAATGATTACCTTAAAAAAAAGCAAAGCCCCTTATTTTTTTCTTTATTTAAAATCATCCTAAACATTCCCCTATTGAATAATCACATTATTACAGATTTATTAATACCATTTTCACAATATTAACCAGACTGATAAACTAATTATTTTACATAAAGGTACAAATCCGCTTTTCATTTCATCTTTGTCAGTTCAAGAAACTGCTATTGACACGGTGTGTCACATTTCTGTTCTTCTGTTACAATCCCAAAGGAAATATGAGACAATTGTATCTGTGCAGGTTTTAATACTCCGCATCCTTCAGTTACAACAGTCACAGTGTAGCCTGAGGAGAAACGTGAAGAAGATTGTAGTGTGACTGTAAGAAACTTCCGATTGTGTGATTGTGTGTGTGTGTGTGTGTGTGTGTGTGTGTGTGTGTGTGTGTGTGTGTATGTGGTCCCAAACCCTATACTTTATGAGAACAAAATGTCCCCACAAAGATGGCAATATCCGTAATCCTTGTCCTTGTGGGGGCATTTTTGAACATGTAAAAATAGAGAAAGTTTTCTGTGATAGGTTTAGGGCTAGGGGATAGAATATACAGTTTGTACAGAATAAAAAACATTATTTCTATGGAATAAAACCCCATGAAAACCCAACGTGTGTGTGTGTGTGTGTGTGTGTGAATGAAACTAGGATTACATCTGACTGATAGATATTACAGGCCACACCTCTTTTTTTACCATTACAATATGTGTGTGTGTGTGTGTCCTGATCCCTCATGAATGATGCAGAGTGATCTGAGGTTTTGACCCTATAAGGCATACATTTTCAGCACATCTTGGGCAACATCTGGCAGTTTCATTGGGTCATATTTGAATTTAGACTAAGAGGAACTTTAAATGTGCAATCACAATTGAGCTGAATCTTTCAGATCATAAAATCATTTCTCCTCTCAAACAAATCTCAACTGGCATTTCATGTTGAACATTTTAGATTAAATTGAAGACCTTTTTCACCAAACAAGGAACTTAAGAGCATTTTAAACAATATTTAAATTAAAAATTATTTTCTTTTTTTTTTCTTTCAAAATTACATTACAAATGAGAATAGTGCTACGGTACCAAATTTCCATAGAGTAAATGCGTTTATAAATATAAACATGAAAAGTGTTTTTTTAGATTGTGGTGGATTCTGCTGTTTGGACTACATATATTGTTATTCTACTCATTTAATAGGTAAAACAAGCCATATTAGTTTATATAATGCTAGTGCAGATCAGCGTGTGATGATAGATATGTGATGCATGAACAGTGCACATAATCCTGTTCTCACAGATTTAAACTGATTTCACCCTGTGAATACACTGCAACACCGTTTGCAAACCACAAACTGATGTACATTTGATTTTGATTATACATTTAGCTCAGGTGATGAACAGATCATGTGAAAAATGAAGATGAAATATAATAGAATCATACATAATGTGATATTGATCATGTGACTGTACAGTCAGTCAGATGTTTTTTGGATAATTTTAAGTCATGCTGGAGGACAAGATAATCATATAATGGTATTGGAGAATGTATATAATTACAAGGATGCAAAGTAGAAGCATTGAGCCCCACTTTATATTTTATTTGATCAATAGTAAGCTACTCTAAGGGTTTTGACACATTCCAGATCCAGAGAAATCAGAATACTCAGAACTATTATGTAAATAGTGATGGTTCATGTTCATTCATACATTGATTTAAAGCTGTTTCACTTTAGGATTGAGGAAAATGGAGTGATTGCTATTTTTGTCACACCTTGAGAGAATCACAATAGAAACCATGTAAAGACAGGAGAGTGTGATAGTGACCCTCTCGTGGACTCTTAGGCCCTGTTTACAGCTGGTATTAAGATGCGTTTTGGTGGATCGGATCACAAGTAGACGAGGAAAACACATACCCGTTTACACCTGGCGTATCTTTTGTCCACTTCCGACCACTTCTGTCCTGATTTCTTCGAGGGTCTATGGGCGGGTGCATGTTTTGTTTTTTGTTTTTTTCAAGATCTTTCCATTTAATGGACAAAATAAGTTTGTGCAATTTACATGAACGCACCCGGAGATGACAGAAATGACTATTAAGACTACCTTTAAAAGTTCTTAAAAAGCGCAAAACTTTTTAGACCCCGTTTATACCCGTGTTTAGTGTCGTCCACTTGTGATCCGATCGACCAAAAGACATCTTAATACCAGGTGAAAACAGGGCCTTCGATCCGAGGATACTTCTTATATTAATTTCCCTTCTTTTTCTTTCTCTATCTCCAGCTTTCTCTTACAAATGTCTCAGTGATGGAGCATTTACTCAGGTTTCTGGTTTTTTTTTTTTTTTTTTTTTTGCATGGTTTCTAGGTGTGAAATGATCCCTTTAGAAACGCTTCTCAATCTAAGGGCTCGTTCCCTTTACATTGACACTTCCAGCAGAACACAACGCATCTCAACGTGGCTGTTCACACCTGTTGCTTTAAGTATAGGAATATAGGAATCAGGATGGCAAAGTTTTCACTTAAATCTTTAAAAACACAATTGTGAACAAGATGGAATTTGACATAGGATTCTTGCTATTAGTGAGAAACCGTCAATTAACATACATAACATATGCAATATTTTAATAATAATCTGGTATATACAGTATGTGATATGCACTGTATTTGCATAGTTAGTTTTCAAATGCAAATGGCAAGTTACTACACCATATAGTCACACCTTTTTAAGGTATATGAAAATTGCATGTGTGTCCAGGAACTAACTCGCAGTCATTTACTGTAAACCACAAAAGAGTTATCAGCATTCTTGACTTCTTCCTTACATCTTATAATCTATTTCTTCTGTACATTTTTTTTGGTTCAACTTCGAGATGCCTGAGGGGTCTGATGTGTGTGCGTGTGTGAAACTGTGCGTGTGTGAAGGCAGACCGCAGAGCACGCACCCTGTGTGACACAATGCCAGATACCTTCAGGTCTTAAAACTAAGATTAATAGACAAACATAAATGCAAACATGGCTGCAGTTTATTTATGCATAAAGATAATATGCAAAGACTGAAAATATTGTGCACCTGCTTATTAACCTTAAATTAAAAAAAAAAAAATTGTCTAGTGTATAAAATATACCAAAACTATCATTTATCCAATTAAGACAAATTCAAAAGGTTTCATATAAACCATACGCAAAATAAAAGTGTTAGAGATTTTAAAAGGTGCATATGCAGTCCTTTATCTGTTTGCACCAGTTCCCGCTGAGATGCAGAGGCATATTTGACATCATTCTGACATGCCAGAATTCGCAAATCATGCATTAAGACCTTGTAGTAAATGTTTTGAAGGAAAAAAATATTTCATTTGCAACTTGCATTAGAAATAAATGATCAAGAATGAAGCATGATACACATAATCATAATTGTTTTGGGAAAGTATGGTGTGTAATGAGAGAGTAATTAAATGCACGTAAATAATTAGGACTTCATTATGACTACATTATGACCATGTAAAAAGAATACAGTAGAATATCAAATAAAGCAAAATAAAAAAATAATTTCAATTAATTGAAAAAGGCCATAAAAACCATGCAGCCAAAACCTCCCTCTTTCATTCTATTGGAGATTGAGAGAATGACACAACCTTTAATTTGCATGTTAAAACCATGTTCTTTCACCTGTGCCTTTGGTTTCTGATCCCAAATAAGATGCATTTCACACCTGTAGCTGCAGACTCTCAGTCTTTTATATGAGGTGTTAATGAGTTACCCCCCCCCCCCACCCCCACCCACTCACACCCACTCACACCCACTCACACATGCTGAAGTTTCTCTCCAGCACTGAGAGAGTTAAGGGAGGATACACCTGTCCTATCACACACCTGTCTCAGCCTGGCAGCCAATCAGAGCAAAGAAGGCAACCTGCTATAAATGGAGAGACGATGTGGATACAAATCAAACCACCTCATTTATCAGGATATAAACACATAGACACACATTCAACCAGACGTACAAACACATCTGGGAGAAGAGGCAAGATAACAAGCTAAGGATTTTATCACCATCGTCTGTCAGAGGAGTCATGACCAAGGAGATTGAGTAAGTCATTATTTGTATAAATTATTTCCATTAAATTTTACAAAGGTATTTTTTTCTTTCTTTTGTTTTTGTTTTGTTGGTTGGCTGTGTTGAACACATTCCATTTTTTTTATATAAAAATGAATTGCTATAATTGCTTTGCAAAAATCCTATTTGTTTATTAAGGGTATATATACATATAAATATTATAAAATATATTGTATTTAATATATTATCAGCAACTGTCTAGACATTCTCAAATGAGCTGTTAATGCAGGACTAAAAAATGCATTTAGTTTCATATGATTCATCTGATTTCTTTGTGGGTTGCGCTATAGTTTGCAGTTTCACCGCTCTGAGCTGTCTCTTCCTCTTGAGTAACGTCTTTCTCCTCTTCTCCCACTCTCCCTCTGCTCGAGAGTAAACGGGCCCCCACATGAATGAGCACATGAAGATAATTTCTGCTGAAAATTGACACCAGGACCCAAACACACATTCTCGGTCTCTTACGCTGACAGACAGCCTAGTGTAACTGTCCTAAGGTGCCGAGTGCACAAAAACACATCAGTCTTGTGCTAATGTGTTGCGGGTTGGGGTCTATGTAAACATGCAGGTGCCTAGAATTAGTCGATAGGGGAACTTAACAAGGATTTAAATTCTATGCAGGTTTTTCTTTTTTCCAGTGTTTTTTTTTTTTTTTTTTAAGAAATAAACCAAAAATGCTCATTCATTAAGTGTGAGCACAGGTGCCTAAACAGTTCTGTTTGCATTTTAGCTTATAAAGCAGACCACCTCATTGCTAATCCTAGTAGTTCGGGAAACAAACAAATCTAACTGTTTGAGGAGTTCTTCAAATCCTTGTCTTTTGTTTGTGGTGCTCGTGTTAAGTTAAAATTAACTTCTTTGCTTCTGACCGTTGATCCGTTTCAAGAGTTTTTGCCCTTCAGAGTATATGAGAAGAGAAAGGTAGATGTGTGCCACCATTTTTCTTCACATTTAGCCATTTCTTTTCTTTTTTTGCCTGAAATGATGTGATTGGGGAGGTTTTCCTGAGCATTATATTGGCTTGAAGTCTGAAGGCTTCACTTCAATTTTGTGGTTTTATCACTGAGCATCGTATGTGCACCAGAGGCACATTTTTGTGGCCTTTAAAGCTGTTATTAAATCATTTTGCCATACATCAATTTGCAAAATAACACGTTGCAGTTCTTGGGAATGCTTGATGTTTTATCTGTGCTAATATCTCATTCGACTTTCCCCTAGGGCTCTCATGGTACAGCAGAACGAGAGTTTCAACTACTTGCGCTATTCAGACAATTACATGATGGACTCCTGGCCTTACGAGGACGACATCAGCAAGACTAAACCCAGACTTCAGTCAGATGAAGACCTGGCTATTGACATCTTCTATGATAACTGCAAGGTAATTTTTTTAAATATATATATATATCATTATTCAATTTGTATTATAAACAAAAGTTATATTATAAATATTTTTTTCAGACTTCAAAAGAGCCGATGACGGCATGTACCCGTGGTAGCAGCATGTACAAACCCAGAGAGGAGAGGTAAGTTTGACCATAAAGTTTTATGATTTATGAATCAAAATGCTTACAATACTAAGCATACAGTAAAGAAGTACTGTCAGTTTGTAGTATCAGACAGAAGGCAAGATGAACATATGTCACAACAGTAAGTCATCCAGATTTAAATGTCACATTTTCTCCATCCGGTACTATATTGCTAGGTTGAGTAATTTAGCCAAAGATTATCTGAGGTCAGAGCTGGTTCAGCTGTTAATCCTTTTCTTCAACCCATCCCAAAAACGACTGAGTCACTACACAGCACCCTTTTGTGCTAGTGAAAAATAGCTGCCTATAGAGCTTGTTGTTGGTCTCCCCGATGTCAAACCCAGCCGAGAAACTCAAACAGTGAAAAAAAAATCAGCGTTAGGTAGCAAACAGCTCCCGCCCAGAGTGTTTGGCTTTCCTTTTCATGAAAAGAAAGCTCCATAAACAATGCAGAGATTGAGCAAAGCTTTTATTGACTTTAACACTTTTTTGTCATCATTGTTTAGATAGGTAACAGATGCCCTTGTGGAAATAGCATTAAGGATTGAGTACCATTATAAAAAATTCAATGTGCAACTAGAAGGTTCCTAATATGTATTGGCATTTCTCCCTTAGGACACCGAACAGCTCTTCCCCTGAGCTGGCCACACTGGAGAACGCTCAGATCATGAAAATTCTTTCTGACAATATTCCCTTCAGCCACGTTAAGCAACCATTAGGGAGCACTGAAAGCTACCCAGTCAACATCAACAACATCTTGGAGTCGCTCCTCCCCCCACAGTCACAGAAATCATGGCAATCTCACCCAACCTTTCTCGAGGTCACCCCTGAGGTTTGCAAAGCACATTTAAAATGATTTTTTATTTTAAATTAGTTTATATATTATTTTTATTTAAATAATAATCTTATATATTAACAATAGTATGCATTTTTGTTGTTGTTTCTGAGCCATTACAACAAATACAACAAAAAAAATATGCCATGAATGCCTAAAACAGGTGCTTTGTCAAATATAATTACCATCAATTTATGACACAAGTGTTTGTTTTCTTCAAAAAACAGCCTCTAAGCAACCGCAATGCGTTTGTGGGACAGACAAGCCCTGTATACTCCTACCCCAACTCTTCTCCAGAAAGATACAGGTGAGACAGGCTGCCTGAGCCTTTAAAAATCAGTCAGAGTTTTTTCTTTCTCATTCTTTTGCCTCTATGAAAAATCACTGTGTCATTTGGTTACTTTATACAAGCTATAAAAAGTAATAGATATTAGTACGCTATGTAAAAAACTGAGCAATGCTGTTGCATAGAAATGTTTTAATTTGACTGTTTTTCGCAGGAATGACTTCCAATTCGTTCTTGGCTCCCCACAAGCGTCCCAGCACAAAACTACAGAAATACCCATGGTGTACCTCAACAAGGGGCAGTTTTACCCCATCACGCTGCAGGGAGTGGACAGCACTGCTGGGGTGGCATGCAGCAAAGTAAAAGTAAGTTATACTTTCAAAAACTCACATTGGGAATTTCTAAAATAGCACAGAATTCAGGTCAGAATTCATGCTCAGCATATAACAGATTTTTTCCCTCAAGTAATCTGCTCCAAAGCGAAAGAGTTACAAGATAATTTAGCATCTTTTAAAGTACCGTATTTTGACATTTTGTGGCTCAGTAACCTTGACGTGACACTGCAAAGAAGATTCAGGGCAAGTTTCCTTGACTCGTCCAAATACTAGTCCAAACTCATATGCCTTTGCATACTGTAAGACTATAAACTCAGGTGATGGAGAAGAAGGTGTGACAGATTGGCTCTTTTGTTTAAAGCACACACTGCTATGGTCAGTGACAAAGCAGAGAGAAAGGGGTATTAGTGTGGTGACATCACTTGGTAAACAGCAAAACGCCAAGTATTGTCCTACAGGGAGTCACCACTCTCTAAAAAAACAGTAACAGGTTGTAATAATGCTTTCTTTTCCTTCCTTTATCTCTTTCAGACGGTGATCATGGCTGTGTTTGAGAATGACAAGAGTCCTGAGATGCAGCTAAAGTACTGGAACCACTGGCACGCTCGACAGCCTACCGTCAAACAAAGAGTCATTGATATCGGTGCGTAATATCACTCTACCTAAAGAACACTGCAAAAACAATACTTAATATTTATTGATTTCCAGTCAAAATATCTTTTTGATAGATACATTACATAATATAAGATATAGTTATTTAAAGATTTTTAAAGATATGTTGAAATTACAATATTTTCGTTTACCTCATTGGCGTATCATTTTTATTAATTTTATTTTGAAAAAAAAAACAATACTGATTTACTACTTTAAAGTCAGATGTCATTTAAGGTGGAAGGTTTTGATTGATGTGTTGAATTTAATCCAATATATATTAATACATTCTTCTATATTGACTCTTAGCTGACTACAAGGAAGTTTTCAGTGGAGTGAGTAATTTGGAAGAGGTTGCTTTCAACGCGCTGTCCTTTATCTGGAACACCAATGAAGAAGCAAAGGTGAACACCACACACACACACACACACGCACAGATCCACCTGTCACTTGTTTTTGTGAAGTGATGGGTTGAAAGGAGGATCATTTAGAGGAGTGTCAGAGAGCAGTGGTATCTACGGTATGCAGCCTCCTTAGGCACTTGTCATCATAGGGAATAAAAAAGAAAGAGGGAGGGAAGGAAGCAAGCAGGAAAGAAGAGAAAGAGAAATAGGGCACATTTCAGCATGCCCCTAGGGTAGTGATGGGTGGGACAACGAAACTCACAGCAGGTGGAGCAGAGACAGAAAGAAAGAATACAATCACTGTAACGCACTTTTATTGACTTAATAAAAGCACAACTACAGCAAATGATAAAAGTCATTTTAAGATTTATAGCTTTAGCTAATAATTGGAACAATTGAATACACAATTCTTCTGTCAAATATCATAATTCATTAGTCTAATGTTAGAATGTTTATAGTTGCCAAGCAATATGGCAACAGCCCTTTTTTACAATCAGAATTAAATGTTAATCTGAAAACTCGGACATCGGCACCTGTTCATTAATTTATTCCTTCAGTTTATGATCATCATCATATTATTTAGATGATTGTTTTTGATTGTTTTGCCTCCGGTTCTAACATGTTGGATCTCGCCATGTTGTTCTCCATATGGACACTCCTTTTCTTTTGAAATGAATTGGAATTATTGAACAACCACTCACGCCATATTTGCATATGACACATCTAATGTGTCTTATCCCTGACCCTTCCTTTTGTCAAAGCATAGGGTTTTTTTTGACAGGCCTGTGCATGAACTAAACAATGCATGTTCATTTACTCTGCATTTTTATTTTTCTATATGAACTGTCATGTCGTTGAGTAACAAATCTAGCTTCCTAATTAAACAATGCTTTCTTGAGATTTCATGTATCTGATGTGTTTCACAGGTTCACATTGGCATCAACTCTCTGAGCACTGACTTCTCCTCACAGAAGGGGGTCAAAGGTCTTCCTCTGAATCTTCAGATCGACACGTATGATTTCAGCTCAGGGAACAACCGTCTTATTCACAGAGCTGTTTGTCAGGTCAAGATCTTCTGCGATAAGGTGAGCCAGTGCCCAATTATGTGTTACATTTATTTTTTAGAAAAAAACGTATATAAAAAAAATATAAAATGTTTAACTTTTATGAAATATATTTAGATTTTATTAATATATTTATAAAAATATAATTATATTATTAAATTATAAATATAAGAAGCAAAACCAAAAGAGAATCTTATAACAGTGTGAAAAGATGCACGCATACATTTCAAGGCTTCATGAAAACTAAAACACTTATCAGGGTGTGCATTGGATTTCTGTAGCTTGTTTGGCTCATCTTGGACTGCGTCATAAACTCTAGAACAAAACATTGTCCTGACTCATGACCTACTAAGTTATTTACTCATAAAACGGTCTATGTCTGACCTCGGATCTCTTACTGGCACATTTTCAGTTATGCGATAACTGTTTTCACTGAAGCAGAAAAACAGACAAATTTGTGAATTTTTCGTTTTCACTCTTTCGATGTCACTCACCCTTACTCTATCTGATTCCTATTGATCTCTTTTGTTGAGCTGATCAGATAAATGACAGCACACTGCTCTATCTCCCTCATCTCCTTAAAGCTCGTTTGAGCGTTCCACGGCAGCCATAGTTATTAGCTGATTGGCTGTGTGGGGGAAATGCATGATTGGAAGGTCAGATTTAACACACGTCTGACTGGTTTAGCAGCAAAAGGTGAACAGAGTGCATTTACTGCATTGCTGTGGTTTCTCTAGCTGGATCAAATGCATATCTACTACACAGCTGGCACCTAAACTAGACATGAACTCGGAGTTGTTTATAAGAGGGGTTTCATATATATATATTTCACAATAAATATTATTATGAAGTATGGAAGGAGAGTTAAAAAAAATGTATTGTGAATTATTGGTTTTACAAGCTGTCCTGAAATGCCAGATACATTTTTATTTGCTCAGATTCTAAATGTTTTATTGCTCTTAAATGCTTGCAGGGTGCTGAGAGGAAGATGAGAGACGAGGAGAGGAAGAGAAGCAAGAGGAGGACCAAGAATGTTGCAGACTCCAGCAACAATGGTGAGTGCCGTCAGTCACATAATTACAGCCTGAGACTCTCAGGGAACACCCATTACCACCCTACCAAAATCATAAAGAGAATACAGAGCAAATTTTCCCCATTTGGTGTCCATGTTGTGACTAATGATGTGTAAAAGAGGGCTCACAAGCTTAAATTACCTGCGCGGGCTACTAGCCAAGCAGTGTTTTCCACCAGGGTCTAATTTTCGTTAATTACGCCTTTATGAAACATTTTCATTTATTACTCTGAGAGTTATGTTAAAACGTTTTTTTCTTCTTCTCAGGTTGCAAACAGTCCCTAGTCTCAAGCTCTGTTGGAAAGGACTCTACCTACTTTAAAACTCTAGATGATCATGTCACACAACCTGTTTTATTCATCCCAGAGATGCACTTCAGCACTATGCAGCGCTGTGGCCTGGTACGTCTGTCTTTCACACATATACACACACATGCTCTTCCCTACATCCTAGGATATGCGGCTTACCGCAGCATTGTTGAGTCATGTTCACCAACACCCCGAGGGGTGAGAGTCTGGGAGCGAGAGAGGGAAAAGTGTGGGAAAAAATGTGGTGGGAAAGAAGTGGGCTTGGAAAAGAAAGAGAGAAAGTGATCTCGAGATCAGACATGCTAACTGGTGCGCTCCAGAGTTTACATGACAGCGAGCGAAACTCACCTGAGATGGGGACGGCCATGCTGACTGACACAGGGATTAACCCGTGGGAGCTCAAACACACGCGCACACACACACACACTTCTTCTGAGGGTGTTGAAGAGATGCTTTTCAGCTGTGTTTACACAGGCTAAGAGAGGAGGGATGGAGACTGTTCCGACAGGCCTTTTTCCCACAGTCCATATTTCAAAATCGTCGTTTGGTCTTTTTACATGAAGAAAGAGCCCATATTAGCGTCTTTAGCATATTAGCAAAGGATTAGGAAATCATGAGACCACCCTACATTTTGTTCTGCATTGTCACTGTGATAATATTGTTATCATTATCATCAGCATGCGACATTTTAACAACTTTGATTTTATCTCTTTGTTATTGTCCAGGTGCCCCCTGTTAGCCTGGAAGAAATGGACAAGACATCACGGAAACGTAACAGCAGCTACGCAGATGTCGGCGACCAGAGCAGCTCCCCTCCAAGCAAACAGGCCCGCCGAGACGAGCAACAGAGAGGTACAGTAGACTCAAGATCATTTTAGTAAAGCAGTAACCTGAGAACATAACAAAACAATCTCAGTCTCACTTTGTTTCGCGATAAAAATCACAGTCCCACAGTGTTTTGATAGTAGATTCTTTATTTTTTCTTCAGTTTTACTCTACGTCAGACGAGAGACTGAGGAAGTATTCGATGCCCTCATGTTGAACACGCCAACCCTCAAGGGCCTGAGAGAAGCGGTGAGTTTTTCAACCTCTCTTTCCGTTACACAGTTTAGCGAAGATCTCACTTCGAACCTTGAGAGGAATTGTACCTAAGACATGACTCATTTCTTCCTTCTCAGATTTCAGAAAAGTACGGTATGCAAGAAGACACCATTGGGAAAATCTTCAAGAAGTGCAAAAGAGGGTGAGTGAGATAAAGCTAAACGTCACTGGGCGAAATCGTTTGGGGACTGTTGCAAGCTGTGATGAAGTCACGGATACAGATAGAGGGATGTCGAAACGCTCTTTCATAGAGATGAACGACTGTTAAACCCATTTCTTATAATCTGAGCTCCATCTCAACAAGCTGCCAGGAAGCAAAGTCGACAGACCGGGTTGACAGGAGATCTATAGTGTTCGGAATGTGATGATTGCTGCTCCCCTTTAAAAAGACGGTGAATTAAAAGCAAAAGAAAAGGAGGAAGACAAGATGATTTCAACATAGGTAGTCATCTGACTGCGTTGTATGTTTTTTTGTGGTTTATGAAGCTCAGAGAGAAACAGTAGAGATGAGGGCTCTGATAGGAAGGCGGCGCTGGTGTCTGGTTGTGTAAGAGACAGTACGTGCGAACTACTGAGAGCACCATTTATCTCTTTAGTTGGTGATCACCCATGACACCATGTAGATATTTGCGCTTACCTGTTCACTCATCCATTGAAGAACATGTGTGGGAATAACTCACCTCAGTGCATCATAAAGTATAAGGCGTTAAAATAAAGCATATAATTACATGGCTGTATACTTCACATGCCTGCTGAAGCGTTCAAGGAGCGTTTGACCTAGGTAGGTCAAAGAAACATGTCCAGGACTTTCAAAAAAAGCATTTGTCTTAATCAACCTAGCCTAGAGCTGTGTAACTTGGAGCTTAACTTTCCTCAGGCCGTTAGCTGATGATATGGCTGAGGGATAGAGACAGGTCGAGCAGCATTCTCGGTCGTTCTTTCGCTCCAATCTTCAATCAGACTCCCTCCACCCTCAGGGCTGGGAGAACTGGCACAGCCTCGCTCTTAGTCTGTCATACACCCGAACATCGTATACATGTTGGCCGGTGGAGACGACTGTTGTGCCAAATAATGGATTGCGTAAGTCGTGAGATAAAGATTTGTGTTTTTAAGGATCTAAATCAGGGTCTGCCCTTAGAGAAGGAATGATGAATGCTTTAGAAGATTGAACATGAATACTTGAGGTTTCTTTCAGCAGTCGTTAGGGCACAGTTCATCTGTTCGTCAGTCAGTGTCACTCAACAGCTCAACACAGACATAATGACTAAAATAAATAATGTGCAGTGATGTGCAAATGTTAATGACCGGGTGTCAGAATTATAGCGCTATGGCTTTTGTGCCGAGGAGAAGCAACTTTTGGTCTAAAATATCACTGTAAAAAGGTATCAGTTGACTTAACTTAAAAAAAGTGAGGAAACCTTCATGCGTATTGAAAAAAATGAAAGTTATAAAAATGTTACAAAAATAACATTGTTATGTGAAAAAGTCCTAATCACTTTTTACAGTGATGTAGTTTGTGTGTGTTTGGTTCTAAAAATACACAATGGTACCAACATGTATCTGTTATCACCTATCACTATTATTACAGTATTATAGTTTTTTAACGTATAGGTACATAAAATATGCTGTTTTTACATTTAGATTACTTTGTTGTCATATTGCACTCGCTTATATTTATTCTTTAAAAACACAATGTTAAATGTAATCTTTAGAAAATCTCAAAGTGAATATCCATTTTTCATACTGTGCATTATCATGTCGTGATGCCTAATTTCACTTGTAGCATTTAAAATGCCTCTTTAATTTATTAAAATAGTTTCGAATTTTAATATCGCCAATATATTGGTTATCAGCACAGCATGAAAATTATAGGGCAGAATTTTAACAAGAATTCTAGAACTTATTTTCTCTCTCTTTCTTTCTATCCACAGGATTTTTGTGAACATGGATGACAACATCATCGAGCATTACAGCAACCACTCTGCCTTCCTCATTGAGATCACTGAAATTATGATCAGCCACTTCCAGATCACACTAATGGAGTTATAAATGACACCACCAACTAGACACACCGCACATGGTTCTGCTGACAGCTTCTCTCTGCCCTCTCGATCGAAAAGCAGGACTGTGAGACAGATTCTGCAGTGCCAGAACTGTTGCTATGGAAACAAAAGAGCTCACCTGCCAGTTATATCATGATCAGTTTCAACAGACATATCATTTTTGACCAGTGTAAATATAAGTTACCTCTTTTGTACCTTTTGTATTTTATCTACAACTATTTTATAACATGAGCAATTATGATCAACAAGGTACATTGTAAATATTAATTGTAAATAGACATAATTATCATAATATTGTGTGTTGACATGATTTTTTAAAAAGTTATATGTTATTATTTCAATGATAAACTTGCCTTTTTAATGCTGCCTCTTTGCTGCTTATGATAGGCCTATCATTTCTAGGACAGGATGTGAGGCGTTTGTATCGCTTTATGGTTTGCATGTTTATTAATCTTTCCGCGTGTTACTTAAGCATACTTCCAGTCAGGGTGCTGTAGCTATCAGTCTTAGTTTCACATCTGAAACGCTCCACAAACACACACAAGTGTCTTAGACCTTTAAGTCACACATTTCCCCCCTCAAAGAGCCGTGTATCTGTCAGTATTTAAGATCATCACATTTTGAAAACTGACTCCACACATTTCGAATCTGTGTGGCTGTAACGGTTGTCAGGACAACCGGACATTTTGTCCTCCGACATTTAACAAGTAAGTTCGGACGAACCACTGCAATATCGAACTTGCCCAAACATCAGATTAAATAATGCTGACTTAATTTTGTGGCTTTTGTTTCACAAAACTTACATTTCAAATGCTTTGTATTTCTGTCAAACAATTTTGTTATACTAAAGCTGTGTTTCCTTTTTTACTGCCTTTGCTTTTGTAAGGAAAATAAAATCCAAATCAAAAATCCATAACAAACTCAAGTGTGTTGTCATTTGATTTCCTTGCATAAATCATCAATTCATTAAGTCGCGCAAACTGTGATTGATGGTGAAGTCAGGAATATGAAAAATATTGTGTAAGAACTCAAACTAAAGTTCACAGGTTTCCATAATTTGCACTCAGCCTATTTTACAGTTGTGTCGCAGATAACAATGTTTCCCGCCTTGCTTTTCAGCGGCGGATCGCTGCAACGCGCGGTTCCCATGAAAACAAACACCATAACCTTCTGATTCACGACGCACTAATGACTCATGAATCGTTGCTTTATTATAATTGCCCCAAAGTGCCACAAACTCTGAAGTTGCTGGTTTGAATCGAATCCTGCCACCGAATCCAGCTAATTGCCTTCACATTATTTTTCAACACGGAAGATGTTTTCTGTGAATGTGCGAGACTTCCGATTTATTAGCCGGTATATATCAAATAATATATATAATTAAGAAATAGGCCAACCAGTTTGCAATATTAAGCACAATAACAAGCTGTTTATGCTAAAAATAACTGGAAGCAAATGACACCAGAAATGTTCCTACTTAACCACTTCTGAAGTTGTCATTATGAACTCGGCGCATTTAAGTTCTTGGAACAGGAATCATGGAGGACACCATTATTATTATTACATATTTATTGGAAAATCTTATTAAAAATTATATTTAGCCTAGCGTCCCATTATTAACTAATTAAAATTCGCTGTGCTATCTGTTAACTTGCTGACAATTCAAGAATTTCAGTCAAATACATATTTTCACTGTGTATGAAACATAGTCTACAATACGCTTCAAATTATAAGGCTACTCATATAGCCTACTACAAGGCGATGTAGGCCTAGCTGTTGTGGAAATTAGTAAAGAATTCATAGCAATCCTCTCCCCTCCGCCATGTTTAAAGTTTACTATATGGCCTAGAGTTGGGGTACTCGAACTTGGACTCGGTCAATTTAAAATCATTTAAATCTTTGTGGACTCGGCCGGACTCGACTCGGAATCGGATGTTAAGGACTCGGACTCAAGTCCGACTCTGCCCTCTTTGGACTCGGACTTGGACTCGGACTCGATTGTTAAGGACTTGGACTCAACTCGGACTCTACAAAGGTGGACTCGGTTTCGGACCCAACACTACCATGGTCCGCCCAACTTGAGAACTTGGGTATCAAAATGATCTTTGAGCTTCCCAGTGGTAAATACGACTTGAAGTTGAGAGGGTATTCATGTCAAATATTTTACTAGGAAACTCCTATTTATGTTATTTCAAATAGCAGGTGAAGGTATGACTCACAAATAAGCATGACTCACCAATCTGTAGGCCTAAGTTCTATGCAATGCGTCTTAAGAAGGCAAATATAGTCAATATTCAATGTTTTTATGTAGGGTAAGGTGGGATAATATGTCCACCCAGGACTGTGACAAGACTGCACAAAATCCAAATACATTTAATGATATGGCTATGGCTTATTTTGTGTCTCTGGAAAACAGTGATTTGTAACATTGTATTATGCTGAATATCAAATGTTTTTGTGTCTATTTTTTAATGAGGGAATTGTGGACACAATGTTTTTAGATTTAAGGAGTAAAGTACAAAGGTAAAATTAGACCCTTTTGGGTAAGATGAATTTTTAACAGATATGATAAGACTGAATTTTAAATTAATATTTGTTTTCTATCCATATATCCATTTCTCTTTTTCTTTCATCAGATCATCTGGTTTAGCAGGCAGTCTGCATTTTGCAGTCAGCACACGTCAGACATGCTGTTTTTTTCTGTTCTGTTTTGTGTGTGTGTGTGTGTGTGTGTGTCATCCAAAGAAGGATGGGGGTGTATGGAAAGCCTCATATATAAAACTAGAGAGAATATGAGAGTGAGGGAGAGAGAAATGACAGAAAGCAGAAGGATTCATCTCAGAATTAACAAAAAGAGCAGCTGAATGATCATTCATTCTTCTCCAGAGAGGTAAGTGGATGACATCTCTGCTATGTGTGATTCCAATAGAGAAGCAGATGACCATAACATCTCCGGCAAACGCAAAACAAAAACTTATCTTGCATCTTTGCTTTCTATTTGTATTGTCTGCTGTGAGTAGTTTGCAAAAGCCTCATCCTGTTGATCCTTGTCATGATGGAATGATCTTACAATTTTTTTCTACAGAAAAATCAAAGCTCGAGTACAGTGTCTCTGATCACACTGTTATGTTGTTTTTCCAGATATTCAATAACTAGTGCGGTTTGAAGACAGGCGTCAAAGGTGTCAGGTGCTTTCACAATGTGAGTAGCCTCATTTTGTTGATGTGGCAGATTCTGTTGTTTTTTCATTACCGTATGGGTGCCAGTGCACCATTTTAAATGTTTGTTTCTGGGTTGCCATGCAACAAAGGTGACTGAAACAGGAAATTAATGTGATGATAGATAGTACTGTACTCTAAGCGCATTAAGTGATTGACCAAACTGTTGAAACGTACATCCACACCCCTTCCGCAGACACCTTTGAAGGTGATATTGTCAAGACGTCGGTTAACAACCGATTAGATGATGAAAATACACCGCTCTTGTCAAACAATATTGGGTGTCAACAGGTTCATGTATTAAAAATAACATCAAGTCAATTGCAGGTTCCCTTTTGTCCTTGTCTTCTGTGAATGTGTGTGTGGAACAGATATCAGCACGCTCTCTCAGCTCCCAGATGTCTGGCATGTCTGTAAGCCTGTTTCAAAATGTGTCCAGTTCACAATATCAACATCGATGACAACACAACCACACATTTACGTCAGAAGACACTAGCACCTGTGGCCGTGTACAGAACTGTTTCAGATATACCGTAGGATCGTCCAGGTTACTGTCTCTTAGCAACAGCAGGCCATGCACCTCCACTGTGCTGGTTGCCAGGAGTGACGATGTTTCTTAGAGCTCAAAGGAGAGTCAACGGCTAACAAGATGTGCATATACGCACTCTTTCTCTTTTAGATCTAACAGACGGCAAAACCAGGAGTGTATTTCTGCCAATGGACATCAGATTTAAATAAAAGCATCTTCTAGAATCTGCGAGTAGAATGAGTTTATCTGAAATGTGATTCTTTTCACCAGGTCTTTGCCGGTGGTTTCTTAGCATCGTCCTGAAGAGCTGAACATCTACAAAGACATGATGCAAACTCCAGCGTCCATGCTGATGGGAGTGGTGTTCGCTCCCTTGGGCCTTGTGCTGATGTTCACTGCGGCGATCACCCCGCAGTGGAGGGAGGGTCATGCGCGGCTTGGTGTGGCAGGGCGGGGCGGAGCAACAGAGCTCCTCCTACTCCGCTCAGACGGCCTATGGGAGAGCTGCCTGCAGGTGGTGCACTCGGAGGTCAAAGAGTGCTGGCCCGTGTCGGGGTCCTATCAGCGGGATCCTCGGGTTCGAATGGTCCAGGGGATGGTGCTGTCGTCTCTCTTCCTGTGCGGCGCGGGGATCCTGCTCGCCAGCGTGGGGGTCCGCTGCTGGACTGATATCCCGCTCAGGAGTGTAGCGGCAGCCGGTGGCCTGTTGGTTGCACTGGCAGGCGTGCTCAGTTTGTCTGCGTTAGGAGTGTATACTCGGCATCTTTCGAAGCTGGGGATCGAGGTGGATTCAACCGTATCAGAGACGCAAGGACTCAACATACACAAGCCACCCTGGCTAACGCTACACCCGGCCGGGTCGCTCTACTTTGGCTGGGTGGGAGCTTGGGTACAGGTGCTGGGAGGGGTCGCACTACTTTTTGGGTTCAAAAGCATGAAGTGTTCATTCTGCCATAAGCAGAGACTCAAAGACAGTGTTGAGATGTATGAGGTGAACTGTTAGATGGACCGACCATTTGTGAGAGATGAAGAGACTCTTATGGTGTTCAAACACATTGAGATGGGATGAATAAGGCTATGTTCAGACTGCAGGCAAATGTGGCATTTTTGCTCATATGTGACTCACATCTTTTTTTTCATGACAGTGTGAACAGCACAAACCACATCGAATCTGATTTCTGTCAGGACCACTACCGTCAAATACGACTGACAGTTAGCATAGGATTGGCGGTATGGTTCCGTTCTGGGCGAGAACTCCCATGCGCATCCATGCAGCCTAGCATGGATAAGAGCAGGGAGAGCAGTAATAACCCCCCTTGGGGTAAACAGAACAGAACCAACATGAATGTTTGCAAATATATTTAATTCAAGATTTTAAAGTATTCAAAGTATTCTGATTCAAGGGGAATCAGAATTCCAAATACTGAGTGCACGAGAGGAGGAGCTGGGGATGGAGGAGGGTAATTAGCTCCTGAGAAACGCGATAGCTGCTGATAATACTGAAGGAGCTTATATATGTACACGGTGATAGGCGTCGTATTCCTATAGGTAGACGTGGATCAGCTGAGAGTCAGCTGATGCGAGCTTGACTAACGTGACCTGCCAGAACTAACGCTACACTTGTTCTTTTCAATTCCGATTTGTGCCACTTCCATATGTTGAATTAAATCCAATACAGGTCAGATGTTTTGCAATGCGACCTCACTGAACAGTCAAATTGGAATTCATGCAACTTTTGCATCACTCTAGAGCAGGGGTGACCAAACTTGGTCAAGGAGGGCCACTGTCCAGCAGAGTTTTGCTCCAACTTGCCTCAACACACCTTCCTGGAAGCCTTTAGTTTAGCTAGTAAGACCTTTATTAGCTGGTTCAGGTGTGGTTCATTGGGGTTGGAGCTGAACTCTGCAGGACAGTGACCCTCCTGGAGCAGGACTGGACACTCCTGCTCTAGAACAACATTCGTCTCAATTCTGCACTCAAGGGAGATTTTACCAAACCGAAGTTATCAAGACAGTTGCGAAAGGTAGTCAGTAATGGACATTCATGTGTCAGAACTCATAAGTATTACAGTGACAGCTAATTGTGATACAACCACAAATACAGATGATACAGATTTGTGATACAAGCAAAACACAAATCATAAATGTTTAAAAACTCTAATGCAGGGTTGCCAACTCTCACGCATCTGGCGTGACAGTCACGCATTCAGCCTCAATCTCACGCTCTCACGCTTAACAAAGAAATCTCACGCTAAATTAGACATTCTTCTGTGCTGTATTTTTTTTCACTCGTGTGCACTAAATTTCAGAATTACTATAAACAATTCAGGCTCTTAACTACTGGATGGACCACTATTTATGGCGCAAATTAGTTAAAATCTCCCGGAATCTAGAGCGAGCACGCATGCGAGACAGAAACTGTAGCGCACGCACGGCGTACGGCAGCGTTGAGCATTGTAGCCAATCACTGACATGTCTGTTGAACGCATTGGCCAATCAGAGGCGTTTAAATGAGTCGCTGTCCTGAAGATGTGTTTTGCGCGAGCTCACCGAGTTCTACACTTTCGCAAACCAGTCATTATTATTGCCTATAAACTTAAGATGCAAATAAAAGATTCACTGCAATGTATTTGATATTCTTGATGCTGTTCTGATGCGCTCCATTACGCACCGCTCTGTTTGGTGTTAGGATGACTAAAAGTTCAGCGGTCTAGCTCTTCAATGTCAGAATGATTAAAGAAGTGAACGAATGCCTGGCAAAATGTAAGTGGAAAACATTTAATATTTGACTGTTTTACAATAGAAATGTTCAACTACCGACAGTATCCGGTGACGCGAATTACTCAAATTTTTATTTATTTACGTTACTAAATTTAGCCTTTTTGAATTGAAAATATGCTATACTTTCTTTGATGTTATTTGCAAATAGTTACAATTATTTCACTAATACAATAAGCTTTTTTTTCTTTATTCCCTTAAATCGCTTTTATAATTAATTCCTTTAAATAAAAATACCCCAAAAAAATTGGGTTGGAATACCCCCCCCCCCCCCCCCCCCATTGAAATATATCCCCCCCCCCCCCCCCGTTGGAGAAGTGTCACTCCGAGCTAAACTCAAAAGTTGGCAACCCTGCTAATGTTTTTTCGACTTTGTGGCAGATCACACTAAATAAACGCATTATCACTTACTTTAATGTTCTCTGTGTTTACTTCCCTATGACAGCGTGCTGCGTGACGTCTTTTATCGTTCTTTTGCGCATGCGGGTCAGTTCAGGACCATGATCGGTTCACACTGAAATATGATATTGGTCACATTTAAAACAATGTGAACAACTATACACAAAAATCTGATCTCTTCGGATTTGAGCACTAAGGCTTTCATTGTGAATGTAAGAAATGTGAAACAGTACATGTGATGTTTCTAAAGAGAACCATATTAAAATGTTAAAATCAGTTACCAGAAGGCCCGTTCACACCAAGACCGCTAATTATAAATATAATGATAACTATTAAACTAACATTGTTTATTATAAGCATATAAGTTTTTATCGTTTATCAGTTAGCGTAAAGTAGCCTAGTTCTGAAAGTGATTCCATTGATATATTTCTTCAGTGTCGTTAATTAGAATGACTAACGAACTTTATAGTTATCATTTTTGGTTGAGAGCGAGCCTTCAGGGCCGGTTCACACAATGCGTTTTTGCATTACACTTCACTGTAGCCTAATTGTTTTTCTATGTAAACATACGTTAGACAGACATCTTTGACCATTGCACTGCATTTTGCTGCTTTTTTCAGCGTTTTGCACATGGGCTCCGTGATTTAAAATGCCTTGTCAAGTTTTGTAGACTTCTTTTCCGATCTTCTGCGATATGCCTTGCATTTGTTCCTTAGTTGCTAATACATTAATGATTGCATGCGGCGTCTCTCTGTATTTGTCTCATTTCGAAGGCTGCGCCCTCTGGAGGTCGCATTTGTCAGCCACATATGCCAGTGAGGCTGCCTCATTTTAGAAAATTACATTCACAAGTAAAACAGAAATTATAATAATTTACGCCAGTTTATGTTATTTTTTTAATGGTTACTTTTATGAAATGAAACATCCCCTATGACAGTCGGCAAATGTGACAGAGGGAACAGCCTTCAAAATGACAACTTTTATTTCGTGGCAGACTTTACTGTTCATCATGACAGTACTGTATTGTTCTTTCCAAAGCTGTCCTGAAATGTAAGAAATGTAGGCTACTAGTGTCACAAGGCTGTAGGCAATTTAGGCTTTTCCCACTTGTGCGTGAGACTTGTCGTGTCAATTCGCTAAAGCCTTATGACTGATACACATTTTTGATATTTGGACAAACAGTATTAATCTGTAATATATTGATCGTGTTACTAATTACTAACTGTACTTGTAAATATTTATGTTCTAAAATATGTTATTGACTGTATGTGTAAGGCTACTGATTAAATGTTTCAAAGCATTTTTTCCTCCTCATGTTATGTGAAAAGTCAGACTGCTTGAAATATTTCAGTCATCACATCTGCTCAAACGATCTGTTGGTTTGTCTTTGTCATGCTAACTAATGCTTTTACACTAAACGTCTTGTTTTGACAAATACATAGTCTGACCTGTACATTCCCACATTATCAGATCACGTCAGCAGTTAAAATCAAATATAAAAAAAAAAAACAAAAAAAAAACAGGCCTTGCATATGCAACCTGTGCATATGTTTTAGATTGAAATTAAAAATAAGGCACATTGCAAGGCATATTTAATGCATTAAAAATACTTTTATAATGCATTATATATAAAGGCTTTAAGTAAAGTGTTCCAGAATGAACAAATTAGTTGTTTTTTCTGCCAAAAAAAAAAACATTTAATGAGCATTTAAACCAATTTAAGAGGAACAGATGCAGTGAGATTTGCTCTAAATAAACACAGTAATTGTACACTTTTTATTAACATAAGGCAAATGACAAAGCTCAAATTTCTATTTCTTTTTACATTTTTTATCTCTGTTTATAGATGTATGAAAAAAAATTAAAACAGCAACATGAAATAAATTATTAGAACATTTTGCGATTCCAATTTGTCTACAAGAGCATGACACACAAGTCGTTTAACACTCTTTCCTTTGATCAACTGAAAAAAAAAAAAAAAAAAATCAAGCTATTTGGCCGGTGATATTTTAAAATAAAATAAAAAGACTAAAAGAGAAGCTTCAGATAAAACAACATATATAGACATGCAGCCATTATACACATGCACAGTGTTGTAATGAAAACACTGAAAGACTAAAAGGAACAGGTGGCATATGTTACACCTCGTGACCAAAACACAGGGCGCCACTGTGTGGCAATTCTGGGAAATTGACCAACGCTGGGCATTTAATACAAACGCATTGCGAGGTTGAGGTAATCATTTTTTTTTCCTCAGGAAATATAGTTTTTGAGCCTGCTAAACTTGTTTTCAGGATCTGCAATGTCAGAAATTATCTACAAAATAAAAAGGATAAATTCTTATAAAAGAAATACTTTCTTGTCTATCGTGTCTGAACATACCGAAAACATTCATAAAACATTTTTTGACATATTTAAGCAAACCTTACACACACACCTAAAGTAAAAACAAATCTGCATAACAATAATATAATTAATCTAAAATATATATTTTTTTAAAATTACATACATCAGTATAATCAACATCCTTTAGCAAGTGTCTTAAAGTTAAATTTGTTCTTTTGCTAGCATGTTGTAGTTCATCATACATTCAGTGACAGTTTATAGTGAATGTACAGTAGAAGTACAAAGTAGTACTGAAGTAGCTGAAAAGCTCCAGATAACAGATCTTTCTTCTTGTGAACCGACCATCGCTCTGTGCCGGCTGGCTGCAATTCGGCTCCACACATCTGTCCCAGTGTTGCACTTTTGTTTCTCTATCTATTTGTTTTAATACAGTACAGGAGGAAAGTGGCTGCGTTTGGACATTCTGTACCCGTGTCATATGTAAAAGAAGCTCTCTGTAGGTGTTTCGCCTGTGACTGGTGTGTGCGTTTGCATCAGCACCTGTGCATCTGTAGGAGTGAAGCATTCGTCATCATGTGTCTCTGCATCTACCAACTGTTCTCCGTCGCTCAGGGACAATCCGCTTGCCTCGTCGTTGGCCCTGGACGCTGTGTCTATGCTTGGCGACTCTGCCTGTTTGTACAGTTTCTCAATGTCCTGCAGCAGCTCTTCATTGCACTGCTTCCACTGACGGAACTTCTGCGATGAGAACTCAGAATCCTCTAGGATCTTGTTAATCAGGTGAAGCTCCGCCTCCTTCGCCTAAGAAACACAGGCAGCCAATGACAAAGGTTGAGACCACCGTGTGCCTGACCTCCTCTACCTGGGTAATTATGTAGTAATGCATACTGTCCATCTATTATCGTTGACGTGAGTAGGAAATAATCCTAATAACAGTTCATGTTTGTGTGTGTGTGTGTGTGTGTGTACTTGTACAACTATCTTTGTGAGGACCAGTTTGAGTTTTAGACCATTGGAGTGAGGACAAAGAGAGTAAGTGAGGACATTTTGGCTGGTCCTCACTTTCTGAGACCCCTTTAAAGGCCTGTTTGAGGGTCAAGACTTGGTTTTAGGGATAAGGTTATAATTAGGTTAAGGGTAAGGGTTCGGGTTAGGCACTTAGTTGTGATGGGTAAGGTTAGGGTAAGCGGCTAGAGATTGCATTGTGTCAATGAATGTCCTCATAAAGATAGATGTACAAGAATGTGTGTGTGTGTGTGTGTGTGTGTGTGTGTGTGTGTGTGTGTGTGTGTGTATCATGTCTGACCTTGAGTGTGCTCTGGAGGGCACGGAGTGTGTGTATCTTCTCATTGATAACAGGGTTTTTGTTGCGTTTAATGAAGGATTTACGAAGCTGGTCGTGAGTCGTCGGCTGATTCTGACCAATCAGAGACACTCCTCCTTTCTTCAGGCTATGGAACATTTCATCCATCTCATCTAATTTTCCTGAGACATAGAGAGAATTTGTTTGTTTATCTTGACAAAGTTTCCAAAGATATTAAAAAGCTGATAGGCTGATACAGTTTATGCTGATCCTTTACCTGCGATTTTACTGCCCCCTGCTTGTGAAATGGTTAATGGCTCTGACATCCTGTTCTGCTTACCCTTTGTTCGAGGAAGTGTGTTTGATTGAGTTTGGGTTTTCTGTCACAAAATAAAGAGGAAAATAAATCTGTAAAGCATTTTAATTTCCAAGGAAAAGTATA
Source organism: Scardinius erythrophthalmus (assembly GCF_964197995.2). Taxonomy (NCBI): domain Eukaryota; kingdom Metazoa; phylum Chordata; class Actinopteri; order Cypriniformes; family Leuciscidae; genus Scardinius; species Scardinius erythrophthalmus. The sequence continues at coordinate 15,349,323 of NC_138239.1, read as the reverse complement.
CAGCACACAGTATTGTTCAAGTTTGGATATTGGAAAAATTTACTTATTTCCATTGACAATAACAAGAAATGTTTCCATCTCCGAACCAGTAAATTATTGTAATAAGAAATGTTTTCTGATCCCCAATCATATCAATGATTTCTGAAGGATCATGTGACACTGAAGACTGGAGTCTAAATATATTTAAACAGAAAAGTTATATTAAATTGTAATTGTTTTTACTGTATTTTTGTAAATATCGAATAATTTTTTCCATACAAAAAATAAAATCATGCCGGTTTTGAACAACATGAGGTTGAGTAAATGGAATATTCCTTTAATTGTAGGTTTTATTTTATTCTTATTTGTTTTGTGTATGTATGTGAGGACTGCACGTACATGTCGATGTGTATTCGTGAGTGGGTGTGTCTATGTGTATTCGTGAGTGGGTGTGTCTATGTTTATTCTCACCGTATTGAGTTTCTTCCGATGAGAAAGAGGTGAACGTGATGTTTCCTCCTCAGATTCGGTTTCACTGTAACAGTCTGACAACAGAAACATCATTCATGAATCCAGCACTGACAGAATTTTTTTTATAGAACACAACATAACAGAGAAAGGTTACAAATGCACTTGAAAGACAAGTAAAAAGTTGCAAATACACTTGAGGAATATGGAAACATTTTTTTTTTATAGAAAGAACATTAGAATAAGTTACATAAGGTGATGAATGCATCAAGTTTGGACTTTACAAATTCTATGCCAGAATTAAATCAAAATCCTCAATGACTGTAAATTGAAAATATTGCATAGAAACAGCAAAAGTATTGGCATATATACTATGAAAAATGCGTTAACACATAATTGCCTACCTTCCTCACTGTCTGGCTGACTTTGGACATTTTTCTTGTTTTTCTGAATGGCTGCAATTAGGCAATTAATCCATCTTTTTAGAGAGAGAGAGAGAGAGAGAGAGAGAGAACAAAAGCAGTCAAAAACACTGATTTATCAGTGATAAATTATCACCAATCCACATGTCTCACCATCACCAGTTTCCAATTTGCACTACAAGTGATTTGTATCATGTTGTATTAGGCAATGAACAGTAGGGGGCATAGGTGACATGTCAGAGATCCTGCATGCGTAAAAACAAATGATTATGTGTGTGTGCTGTAGAAAAGAGCAATAATAGGCAGGTAAACATGAGGTGGGAGTGTTTAATAGGTTAAAGGCGTTGGCATTCACATTGTCTCCAGTGCCGCAGACCAAGACTGTTGCTCTCTGTATCTGACTCACTGCTTTACTGCAGCTCCTCAAGTGTTGCTCAAGAGGTCAAAGTCATTAAGAGTCATTTTAGAGTTCAAAGCTTTTCATACTGAAGCTCAGCTCAACCACTGCAACTTGGCAACAGAATATCTGTACAGTCGTGCCCGTAAATAATGGACATAAATGGCATAAATCTCTTCAGATGAGACCAAGTCAGCTGATTGGTCTAATATTATCATCTGGCAAATGAGTGGGGGAATGATACATGATAGTTAACATAACTGCCCAAGGTTCTCTCCAGAACATCATATCATCAGCTCTATTATTAGAGGTATGAAGCACCTGAGTTTGACTGGTCATTGGACAAAACCATGCAGTGTAAAAGAGAGCACCAATCTGTAGTGCTATTACATAAGATGCTCAACCCTGAATTTATGCAGAGGTGCCATGCAGTGGCTGTTGAATTATCTGATCAATGCTATCAACTAAACTAAAAAGTTATTTTCACAAAACATGTTTTTAAAGAACAAATACAAGCCTTTCCAGCTTATTTACTGTATTATATTAAATTATATTAATGGTGAAATTTCTGGTTTCCAAGCAGGTTTCCCAAAAAAATCCTGCTGTCCCCTTCACCCTGTTCAAAATGCAAAATTCTATCTCAAGAAAATTGAAATTTATTAGCGTTATGCTAAGCTAGTAGACTAAGACGTTTGCTTGTTACCCAAATGTTGTACCATTTTTTAGCCTCAGTAATATAAAGTAATATGTGACATGCAATTAAAGGTATTATTTTCATGATTAAGATCAAGTCTGCTAGATTGTGACAGTCAACTGCACACAAGATCAGGTTACACAATTGTGTAAATTGCACTAAGCACAGATTTGTGAGCGTGTTTCATCATAACCTGATCTGCATTTTTTTTTTTTTTAATAAATAAAACACATTGATTTGAGTGTACAAATCAATTCGGCTGTCAGTATATGCAATTTGTTCTGAATTCCCCACAGTGTTTACACTTTTTTTTAAGTCAACCCGTGAATCACTTATTATACTTGGCTATGTGCATTAAACTTTAAAAAATTATTTTCACATCACAGTGTTACACTCCACCTTTAAAAATACAATGTCATTTCATCTAACACATCTATTTAAATTCACAGATCAAAGCGCAGTCATTTGCACATGAAGATACTGCAGGTGCACAGCGAGATCTAATCATTGTGACATTTCGCAACTCAATTATTTTTACAAAATGCTCTCTAAGACCTAACTGTCGTTTAGAGAAAATGCTTGTTTATATGCAGCCAGACTCACTTGCTCATGTCGTTTACATTTTCAGCAGCGAAGAAAAAATTCTGGAATCGCTGGTGGCGCATTTTAAAAACACTAGGAGAAAAGGAGAAAGAGATCAGATGATAATAACCATTAATCTTAGGGCAGAAGCTTTAGCAGCTTAATGAAAACTCATTTGTCATCATGGTGGCAGGTTGTGCTGTACAGTGTGTGGACTGCGGGGGAAGATCTGAGGAATGTAAAGTGTAATTCTGTTATTCACACATCTCCAGCTAACTGCCCTCCTGTGCCAGATACTCTCACTCTCACAGCCAAACACAAACACAGAGTCCGAGGAGCAGGGCGACTTCTGTTTCTTTATGATAGTGTGAACACAAACAATCACGCTTAATGTTGTTCAGTCAATAGATAAGCTTTCTTTAAATTTGATACAGCAGCAAATAATGAGTGGGTAAACCACTGCCAGCATGTTTTGTATAGTGTAGAAGATACTCACAACTTCCTCTTGTGTTCTCCCGCGCTCTCTATATTGTAGCTTCCGATCTTGATTAAGCCCTCCGCCTTCTCCTCCTGCACAAACAAAAGGGTTCAATAATTGTTTTAAGTACATCTAATTTAACTGATTTTGTACAAAATAGAGGAACAAAGATATTAAAATTCTGTCAGATACCGACAAACTGATAACTAGTGTCATTTAGTTATGACACTTAGTGCCATTAAAGGGATAGATAATTCCCCAAAAATGAAAATGAATTTACTCACTCGCATGTCCTTGCAAACCTGTATGCATTTCTTTCTTCTACAGAACAAAAAAGTAGATCTTTTGAAGCATGCTGGTAAACTGTTTTGCTTCCCACTGGTGACTTCCATTGTGTGTGTGTGTGTGTGTGTGTGTGTGTGTGTGTGTGGGGCAGGGAGAATACAATGGAAGTCAATGGGAACCAAAACTGTTTTTTGTTTTTTTATACCAATATTCTTCAAATTATCTTCTTTCATGTTCCATAGAAGAAAGAAGGTCATACAGTTTTAGAATGATATGAGGGGTGAGTAAACGACAGCATTCTCATTTTTCCCTTAAAAAACAAAACTGTTAAAAATAAATTTAAATTTTTTAAATGCAACAAGTTGGCATCACAACATTATAATGTACAGTAGGAAGAATGAATATTCAGATATTTAACACTGTTATTAAAGACTGTTACAACATCCAATATTGTCTAAATTAAAAAAAAAAAACTCTAATATCGTCAAATATTGTAAAGATAAATTGTGCATCCCTTGTAAAGATGAAAACACTTTCAAGGAGAGTTTAGTTTTACAAAAACTTTTTAATATAATATGTTACTTGTGTTTATAAAGTGCTAATCTGTGCATCCACTTATAAGTTTACTTGTAATTCAACCACTTTACAAGTAAACTCGTACTAACCTGTTGGCTGTTATACCAATACAGCGTAGGACCTTTCAGGACGAACCAAAATCTCTGCCATTTCTGAGTCATGAAGACATTTGCTTCTTTTCTTTTCTTCCAGAGCCAACCGTCACAGTCTGGCCGGCCAAGTTCACGACAGGACACCCTCCTGCGGCTCATCGCTGTCCGTGTTCCTTAAGTATACATACGAATCAGGTTAGATTCATTATTTTGCAATAGATGAAATTAGGTGTTCTAGAATTTAGTGAATGAACAAATCCATGCCTGACCTTTAGTAGAGCTCTTCTTGTTCTCCTTTTCTTCCTATGGTTAGAAGAAACTTATCATTACTCTGAGATCACATGGTTCAAAGAACATCAACTTCTGCTGATGTCATCACAGTTGCCGCATTAAAACACTTTCTTGTGAGATGCATCAGCAGATGCTTCTCAATGACTCACGATGCACTCGAGTGTACCATACGCAAGGGCACATGGGTGACAAATCATTATAGTATCTCTCCAAAATGCATCTTGCTCTTTAACAAGGAGAAAGAACAAAGTGTACTGAATTGGATGTCACACCAAATGAATGTATTTTTAGTGTTCTTACTCTTAGTCCTGCCATGTCAGGACAGGAGCTGGTGCTGGCTCGTTTGAGCTCCTGGTCTTGTGGGGACGGACTTCTTACTGCAGATGAACTGACTTCCAAACTGTTTCGACTCGCACGCTGAGAGTCTATAAGTGTGAAGACAGAATTATATTTATCTTATAGAGCTTATAAGCTGCAGATGCAGCTTTAAATGTATAGTCTATAAACTAAGAAACAATTATACGTGCTCAGCAACACAGAACCAATGAAACTATGGCTGTTGTAAAGACTACCTTTAAGTAACATGAATTATAGAGCTGTTTCAACCTAGCTTATGCTGTTTACCGGTAGTTTAGCTGGTAGAGCCGTGCTGTTAACTAGACAAATATAGCTGATGAACAATATTTGGGACAATTTTCTATTTTATATAGAGGTTCTGTATCTGGAACCATTTCTAATAACTATGTTTTTTATTATCTCTGATACCTAAAAAGATTAACTTTTTAGATATCATTTAAAAAGTAAATGATCATGTTAAATCAAAGCTACCGAAAGTTTTCCAGTTGAATATATTTTAAAATGTAATTTATTCCTGTGATGTTAAGCTGAATTTTCAGCATCATCACTCCACTCTTTAGTGTCACATGATCCTTCAGAAATCATTCTAAAATGCTGATTTGGTGCTCAAGAAACATGCAGTCACTTTTGATCAATTTAATGAGTCCTTGCTAAATGATAGTATTTAAAAAAAAATAATGTACAGCAGCCAGACTTTTGATCGACATATTATGATATGATATGATATGTACATATTATGAATTGTGATGTTTGTGAAAATTTGTATTTATTACTTCTGGGTGGACAAAATGTAAAAAATCTGCATACATTATGCATACATAATGGGGGCTGATGTCTTCAGTGTTTTTTGTTCAATCTGCAGTGACTTTTACCTGCCCCTGGCTGGTGGCGTTTTAAGGTGATTGACTGATGTTCACCAGAGCTTTGATCACTAGAGAGCGCTGATTTCTCCCGTTTGAAATGTGTGCCGTCTGATGCTGATCTATGGTACATAGAAGGTCATAAAGAAGGTCATATTGCATATGACAACAACAAAAAAATAAAAAAGTGGCCCTTTGCAATACTATTATACAGATGCAGCTTTAATGCTATGAAAGCTGACCCACACGCACACATACTATAGTTTAGCCATGCTGTACACACACACACACAGAGACCTGAGATAGCGGAGTACTCGTATGTCCTCACTGTAGCTTACAGAAAAGAGTTATGAAACAAGAATTTAGTATATGAAACACACAGGCAGAGGAATGGAGACTTTCACTTCTTATACAATTAACTGAATACATGACATTAACTAACCACACATGTATTATCTTATAGCTGTATATTACTGCTGTATGGAAACACTCATCTCTGGCTGATAACAGAAAACTTCTTAAATTGTAACACTGTAGCATTTTCTGTAAAGCTGCTTTCGAAACAATCCCCCAGTTTCACAGACAAGGCTTAAGTCTAGTCCCAGACTAAAACATAGATTAACATAATATGTCAATGTCATTGTTTTGTCTCAAGATGCACACCAGTGATGTTTCTTTCTAAGGCACGTTTATAAAAACTACTTAAATGTCCTAATTGAACTAAGGCCTAATCCTGGCTTAATCAAAACCCTGTCTGTGAAACCAGGACAATATGTATTGTGAAAAGCGCTTTACAAATAAACTTGAATTGAATTGAATTAAATTGAATACACAGTAAGTTTACTGTAAAATAGAAAAATGATGGAAAACACAGAATCCGTGGTAAGCATCATGGGTTATCTAAGAAAAGCAGACAAAACTATCCTATTACAGTATGTCCTACCACATTGTAAAACCTATAGCTACTATAATTTATTCTCCTCAATGCTTGAACAACAAACATCATATGGGAGACTTGAAATGGTTGTATAGACCCTGAAATCATGCAAATTTAGTATCAGAAACAGCAGCATAGTAATTATAGGAACGTCAGAGGAAATTCAGCATCAGAAACAGCAGCATATATAGTGATAATAGGAGCGTCAGGGGAAATTCAGCATCAGAAACAACAGCATATATAGTGATAGTGATTATAGGAGCGTCAGAGGAAATTCAGCATCAGAAACAGCAGCATATAGTGATTATGGGAGCGTCAGAGGAAATTCAGCATCAGAAACAGCAGCATATAGTGATTATAAGAGCATCAGGGGAAATTCAGCATCAGAAACAGCAGCATAGTGATTATAGGAGCGTCAGAGGAAATTCAGCATCAGAAACAGCAGCATATATTGATTATAGGAGCGTCAGAGGAAGCATCAGAAACAGCAGCATATAGTGATTATAGGAGCGTCAGAGGAAATTCAGCATCAGAAACAGCAGCATATAGTGATTATAGGAGCGTCAGGGGAAATTCAGCATCAGAAACAGCAGCATATAGTGATTATAGGAGTCAGGGGAAATTCAGCATCAGAAACAGCAGCATATAGTGATTATAGGAGCATCAGGGGAAATTCAGCATCAGAAACAGCAGCATATAGTGATTATAAGAGCGTCAGGGGAAATTCAGCATCAGAAACAGCAGCATAGTGATTATAGGAGCGTCAGAGGAAATTCAGCATCAGAAACAGCAGCATATAGTGATTATAGGAGCGTCAGAGGAAGCATCAGAAACAGCAGCATATAGTGATTATAGGAGCCTCAGAGGAAATTCAGCATCAGAAACAGCAGCATATAGTGATTATAGGAGCGTCAGGGGAAATTCAGCATCAGAAACAGCAGCATATAGTGATTATAGGAGCGTCAAGGGAAATTCAGCATCAGAAACAGCAGCATATAGTGATTATAGGAGTCAGGGAAAATTCAGCATCAGAAACAGCAGCATATAGTTATTATAGGAGCGTCAGGGGAAATTCAGCATCAGAAACAGCAGCATATAGTGATTATAGGAGCGTCAGAGGAAATTCAGCATCAGAAACAGCAGCTTATAGTGATTATAGGAGGGTCAGGGGAAATTCAGCATCAGAAACAGCAGCATATAGTGATTATAGGAGCGTCAGAGGAAATTCAGCATCAGAAACAGCAGCATATAGTGATTATAGGAGTCAGGGGAAATTCAGCATCAGAAACAGCAGCATATAGTGATTATAGGAGCGTCAGGGGAAATTCAGCATCAGAAACAGCAGCATATAGTGATTATAGGAGCGTCAGAGGAAATTCAGCATCAGAAACAGCAGCATATAGTGATTATAGGAGCGTCAGGGGAAATTCAGCATCAGAAACAGCAGCATATAGTGATTATAGGAGCGTCAGGGGAAATTCAGCATCAGAAACAGCAGCATATAGTGATTATAGGAGCGTCAGGGGAAATTCAGCATCAGAAACAGCAGCATATAGTGATTATAGGAGCGTCAGAGGAAATTCAGCTGAAAAGGCCAAACTCACCTGAAGGACAGAGAACGGACTGAAGCTGCCACCCTCCCCAAAAGAGAATGTCTGTTTTTCTCTTCCTCTTCTTCCTCTTCCTCTTCCTCCGCTCTCTGAAAGTAAAGAATCGATGAGATTGATGTTTGGAAAAACCCAATGTCACCTCAGAGAGTGACACCTCTCATGTGGCAAGTGTTTTTTTTTTGTGGCGAGACATGAAGATGTGTGACAATGAGGTCATGTGTATGTTCATGTCTTGTGAATGACCATGGTTAGTTTGTGGCATGCATTAGTACATTTATATGTCCATTTCCAGTTAGACTGTGCTAGTGCCTGTGTTTGTGTGTGGGTTTATAAAGCAATACTTTGGGGACAAAATTGTTCCAAGAAATCATTATTATTATTTTAATTCTAAAAATGCAAAAGCTTACTTTTAGCTTTAGGCTTCATAAAAACAATAGATGTCTATGTGTCCTTATTTAAAAGTCTAAGTGTTGGGGTTATTATTGTTAACTAGAACAAAAAGTAAAACCATAAAAAAGTATTACTTGTAATAAAAGAAACATTAACAGAAATATAATAAATTATAAAAAAATAATTGTTGTCAAGGCAACATTTCTATTTTTGTTTAGGCTGAGTACTAAAATAACTAAAACTAAATCTAAAACATAATAAAAAAGAGACATATTTAAGTCTGAGCTCTTTGCACAACCCTGAGGATCAGTCCCTCAGGGTAACCAACAGACCCAATCATTGTAAAAGCCACATGACTGCTACATCACACACTGCTTCAGAAAATTTACTTTTTTAATTTTACTGGAAATACACACATACTAGATCAAACAGCAAGGAGAACAGTCTCTCTCTCTCTCTCTCTCTCTCTCTCTCTCTCTCTCTCTCTCTCTCTCTATATATATATATATATATATATATATATATATATATTATATACAGTATATATATTTATAGAATGTTCAAAAGAACAGCATTTATTTGAAATCAAAATCTTTTGTAACATTAAAAAAGTTTTTAGTCACTTTTCTATCGATTTAATGCATCCTTGCTATAATAAAAGTATTAAATTGTTTTGTTTTTTTATCTTACTGACCCCAACTTTTGATCGGAAGTGTATAATAGTCATCCAACCTGTATGAGTGTGTATATGTGCATGTGTGTGTGTGTGTGTGTGTAATATCAGGAGGGTAGGAAGTCACTGTTGTCATGACGATGCACTCAATAAACAAGTTCAAATTAAAATACGATTGTTTCTTTCATTTGAAAACGTTTATTGTAAATGTGTATGTGTGAGAGAATGTGTATTCATCGCAGTGTCACAAAGAGGAAATGTACTCATCGAACAAACACAACCACGTGTGACGTGTGAACATGTGATGTCAATAAAACTGTTGCAAAGCAACCACTAAAAGAATCAACAGTGTAAAACGCTGGCAGCACCTCATATGAGACTCATGTGTTCATTTCAAGCTTATTATTAACACTGTCAAAACACATTCAGCTTTTTTCTAGACAAACAGCAATACCAAATGAATGGAATACAACCCCCCAAAAAAATGTTTATAAGCCCGATCCAAATCACATTCGTAACTGGTTTGAAATCTGTTTGTTTTTTAAAGTATTTTGTCGTTAAAACTACCTGAATGCCAGTCAGGTTTTTTTATCTCATCATTTCACTTTTTATGTCATAATGTTTTTTTGTTGTTGTTTTTTTTACTACTTTTTATGTCATAATTATGATTTGGTTTCAGTCCTAAAGATTGGATTTGATAACCAAATCAAATATGAGTCCAGTGTGAACAAAGCTGAAACCCTAAAGGATTTAAAAAACTGATTCCAGAGTCATTGAGATAAACTGCCTAATTAGTATTATAAAGTATGTATGTATGATATGTATAGTAAAAGGATGAGCCTTTAGTACCTCAGAATTTGCTCGGCTCTCTTTGCGTTTCAGGAAACCTGGAAGCCTCCTCAAAACCAGATTTACTCCATTTGGATTCTCCTCTAGTTTTTTAACAAGGTTTGTCCTGCTCCAGCCAACCTGGAATTGGATTTATAATTTACATTGTGTTAAATAAATGTATATTTGCATCCAAAATGGAGGTTCTTTTGAATGCTTGATGCGTCACCTTTCTATGAGTTATTTTCAGAAAACTGTGCTAGATTTATTTATTCATTTCGTTTGAAAAAGTTAGAAAAAAAACTGAAAAAAACAGAGTACATTTCTTTTTCAAAACATTTTGCCAAACCTGTTACATTCAAAATGTTTCAGTGTTTAACATCAAGAAGCATCAACGTTTGTCTTTCTTCTAGTGTGCCTATCAGTAATAATAGGGCATTGGGCCACAAAATAACAATAATCCAATTTAGTGGACAAAAGACATCTGCTCAAATCCAGCGGGCAGGTCATCAAATGGACGGACGAGTCTCACTGTGCTAACCCAGGGTTCAGCCCCTCTCATTAAAACCCTGTCAAATTTCCTTCCTTACAGAAGTCTTTATGTAAATAACCTTTTACTATTATTTAGTACAGTTATCATTAGCATTGAACAGTTCCTACTTACTACTATCTGTCCGTTGACCTGAATGACCTCATCTCCCGCTAAAATCTTCTCAGAGATCTCTGTAGGAAACTGTAAGACAGGATTTATGATTATGTACAACAGAAGATGTTCAACTGAGTATATCAGTACCAAAAATTGCAATGGCGTAGAAGGAACCACCCACAAACAGAAGCATCATGCCCATTCAAACTGACAAGTGCCGCTTTTGAAACCAAGTGCATTTAGTATGCAAAATCAACATCTTTAAGGTTGGATAACTAATTATTTTAAATAACAGTGTAGGTTAAAAGGTGAAGAGGTGTAGGTGAGTGAGTGATTAAATGTGCCTCTTTTCTGAATCCAATATATTTAAATGAAACTAAAGGAAATGACATAACTCCCCTCCTCCCCCATTTCTGACCATAAGGCATTTTACTTTGAAGCATAGTTTTCTCTTTTTATATAGGAAAGAAAAATTAGCAAAAAAAATTCAAACTCAAGATTCTCATTTTAAGACACCTTTTAAAATGGCCCACTTTTTTACAAGGAGGAAGTTAAGATTTCGGTCACACTGTTCTGAGAGTCAAGTTTGACTGACATTCTGTATGTGTCGATTAATTTATGGGATCATTGACAGCAGACTGGGTGATTTAAATTTGTATATGCAAGAAAAACACGAATTTTCTACCTAAACAAATGAAATTATACTTCTCCATCTTCCAAAATATAAGAAGCGCTGGGGTACCATCAACCTGTCCTACCTCAGCTGCTGTTCCAGTGACAAAATGATTTCTGGATCCTGTGGTGGTGATCTCAATTCCCTATGTGAAAGAAATAATTTGCATATCAAGCCAAGATAATCTTAGACCTCAGCTAAACTAGAATTCAATGGCTTATATAAAAGAGATGAAAATCCGGGCTGCTAATTGGTGAACCCTGCAGATTCGGCTGTAATATTTAGCCTTCCTGCCATCTAGATCAGCAAGCATTATGGAAAGAAATTCAAAGGGAGAACTGAGGGAGAATGTTCAAACCGGCATTGGTCAATAAATCGACTGCAGTATCAGATGTTAGACAAAGTTCGATCGAAATAGTATTGATTCTGCTGAAAATGTACTGTAAGTACAGAGACCTCCTGCTAAAGAGACAATGAATCAGGGTGGGATCAATAATAATCAATCATGTCCAATTATTATATTCTCTGACTCTTGTTCTTGCAACAATATCGCTCCTGGAAACAGCAGAGGCGGGTCTTTCTTGGCAAGAATCACAAGACAGATATACCTTTGATATTAAAGTATAATGTACTAAACAGTGTAAAAAAAAATGTGTTATTAGATTTCCTCAAATGGTTTGTGGATGACTGCCAATGTAATCATGCATGTTGCATTGCGTGTTTGTGAAGACACGCACAACATAAATGCCCCAAATTAAATTCAAATTTGTCAAACATGACAAAAGACTATGTAAGCCTTTATAACTAATCAAGTTTCTCAGAGTATGGCTGTTCTTAATTGAACTGCATGGGCAAATTTAAACTAATTATACTATGGGTTTAATAGGTTTAAATTTAAATTAAAAACAGGCACCTCACAGAAAAGCTTCTTTTTTTGTGGAGCTGCATAGTGTTGTTAAGGTACAGAAAGGAGGAGCTTTACATGATTAAACAACATATTAGCAACATATTAGCTGAATATAATACAAAGTGCAAGGACTGTCTGGGTAGAAAGAAATGATTTATTAACACTGTTTAATGAAAGAGATAAAACAGACAGAGTGCAGATTCAGAAACTCCATCTGTACCTCTATACTAGGCATGGTTAGTTCTTTAACATTTGCCAAACTAAGGAGTAAATTTAACAGCACCATAGTATCTATTCTAAATAAATACTTTTACTGCTGAAAGCCAGAGAAAAACAGGGAAGCGAACTGGACAACATAGAGGATGAAACAGAGAAAGAATGAATTACTGTAAATAATTTGAGTTATGAATGATAAGATGCATTACCACGTGATCTCCTGGTGAGGCAGGGACCAGTTCAACACTCTCCAGCTGTGCAGTATGGGTAAGAAGAGTAAATGGACTAACGGTCAAAATCTCATCACACACTGCTACAAACTGACGACACTAGACAGAAAGACAGAAAAAGAAAAACACATGTCAGTTTAACTGAAGATGGATCATCTCTTCTAAAGTAATGAATATAGTCGTACATATAATTGGATTTTAGTGAGTTATATTTTCATGTACAATTTACACTAACGTCCAAAAGTTCGGGGTCAGCAATTAATACTTTTATTCAGCAAGGACACATTAAATTGATCAACAGTGACAGACATTTATAATGTTACAAAAGATTTCTATTTCAAATAAATGCTGTTTCATTTAAACCTTTTACAGTATTCAAAGAATCCTAAAATAATATATCATGGCTTCCTTGGTGAGCATAAGAGACTTTCAAAAACATTAAAATACATCACATATTTTTAATATTTAATAAAGTGCTGTAACAAAAATACAAGATGCACATTTGCTCTTTCATTGTACACTTATTACACTAAACTATTTTTGTGAGTGAAAATTACTTTCTGTGGTAAATGAAAGCATATCACAGAATCAGAAGTGTGTCATTTCTGTGCCATGAAAATAGTTATCATGTGTCTGTGTCACATGAGAACTATGATATGCATTACATTTGTAAACAAACAAAAATTTAAAGAATGTTTATTTACAGTAGGGCTGTCAAAATGATTAATCGCATCTAACATAAAAGCTTGTGTTTACAGACACAAACACACACATATATGTATGTGTGTGTGTATATACACTCACCTAAAGGATTATTAGGAACACCATACTAATACTGTGTTTGACCCCCTTTCGCCTTCAGAACTGCCTTAAAGGGATAGTTCACTTTGAAATTAATTTTTGATATGTTTTAGCTTACCTCAAGGGCATCCAAGATGTAGGTGTCTTTGTTTCCGCAGTAGTTTCAATTTTGATATTTTTAGGTCAAACCGTTCTTGTCTGTCAGTCATATAATGCAGGTCGATGGTCACTGTATCAAAACACAAGCACAGAGTCCAAATTAAAACAATTCCCCATCGTCCAAATTAAACAATTCCCCATCGTAAGTACACATTGATGGCCTAAGACACGAAACGAGCGGTTTGTGTGAGAAAATGAACAGTATTTATATCGTTGTTATCTCTTGAAAACAGCACACGTCTAAATGATCTGACGGCGCGAGCGGGTATAGATGTATACACTAGATGTCGCCTTTGCTACTGCAGTTCATTGGAACGAAACCGTAGCCAAGGCAACATCTATGTATACATCTATACCCGCCCGCGCCGTCAGATCATTTGCACGTGTGCTGTGTTACAAGAGGTAAAAACGATACAAATACTGTTCATTTTCTCACACAAACCGCTCGTTTCGTGTCTTAGGCCATCAATGTGTACTTACGATGGGGAATTGTTTAATTTGGACGATGGGGAATTGTTTTAATTTGGACTCTGTGCTTGTGTTTTGATACAGTGACCATCGACCTGCATTATATGACTGACAGACAAGAACGGTTTGACCTAAAAATATCCAAATTGAAACTACTGCGGAAAAAAAGACACCTACATCTTGGATGCCCTTGAGGTAAGCTAAAACATACCAAAATTTATTTTCAAAGTGAACTATCCCTTTAATTCTACGTGCCATTGATTCTAAAGGATTATTAGGAACACCATACTAATACTGTGTTTGACCCCCTTTCGCCTTCAGAACTGCCTTAATTCTAAGTGGCATTGATTCAACAAGGTGCTGAAAGCATTCTTTAGAAATGTTGGCCCACATTGATAGGATAGCATCTTGCAGTTGATGGAGATTTGTGGGATGCACATCCAGGGCACGAAGCTCCCGTTCCACCACATCCCAAAGATGCTCTATTGGGTTGAGATCTGGTGACTGTGGGGGCCATTTTAGTACAGTGAACTCATTGTCATGTTCAAGAAACCAATTTGAAATGATTCGAGCTTTGTGACATGGTGCATTATCCTGCTGGAAGTAGCCATCAGAGGATGGGTACATGGTGGTCATAAAGGGATGGACATGGTCAGAAACAATGCTCAGGTAGGCCGTAGCATTTAAACGATGCCCAATTGGCACTAAGGGGCCTAAAGTGTGCCAAGAAAACATCCCCCACACCATTACACCACCACCACCATGATGGATCCATGTTCTCATTCTGTTTACGCCAAATTCTGACTCTACCATCTGAATGTCTCAACAGAAATCGAGACTCATCAGACCAGGCAACATTTTTCCAGTCTTCAACTGTCCAATTTTGGTGAGCTCGTGCAAATTGTAGCCTCTTTTTCCTATTTGTAGTGGAGATGAGTGGTACCCGGTGGGGTCTTCTGCTGTTGTAGCCCATCCGCCTCAAGGTTGTGCGTGTTGTGGCTTCACAAATGCTTTGCTGCATACCTCGGTTGTAACGAGTGGTTATTTCAGTCAAAGTTGCTCTTCTATCAGCTTGAATCAGTCGGCCCATTCTCCTCTGACCTCTAGCATCAACAAGGCATTTTCGCCCACAGGACTGCCGCATACTGGATGTTTTTCCTTTTTTAACACCATTCTTTGTAAACCCTAGAAATGGTTGTGCGTGAAAATCCCAGTAAATGAGCAGATTGTGAAATACTCAGACCGGCCCGTCTGGCACCAACAACCATGCCACGCTCAAAATTGCTTAAATCACCTTTCTTTCCCATTCTGACATTCAGTTTGGAGTTCAGGAGATTGTCTTGACCAGGACCACACCCCTAAATGCATTGAAGCAACTGCCATGTGATTGGTTGATTAGATAATTGCATTAATGAGAAATTGAACAGGTGTTCCTAATAATCCTTTAGGTGAGTATATATATATATATATATATATATATATATATATATATATATATATATATATATATATATATATATATATATATATATATATATATATATATATATATATATATATATATATATATATATATATATATATATATATATATATATATATATATATATATACACACATACATATATATATATATATATATACATACATATACATATATACATACGCACATATATATATATATACATATATATACACATATACGTGTATATATATATATATATATATATATATATATATATATATATATATATATATATATATACACACACATATATGTATGTGTATATATATATATGTATGTGTGTGTGTGCGCGTGTATATTATTACACATATATTATATAAACAAACTTTGATGTTAGATGTGATTAATCGATTTGACAGCATTAAAATAAAGAAAACCTTCATATTCATAAGGGTCAACAGACATGCGGAAAGTAAGAGTGAAAACAGAAGACCCATGATCTCTTACTATAGAGATGATGTCCTTCTCCTTTTCAAACACAGCGGTTTCCTACAGGGAAGAGAGAGAGAAAATAGAGAACATTTACTAAAAATGCAAGTGCTTCCACCCACCGAGGAGTATGATGCACAATCCAGAGATCTACAAACACTGAGTTCATCTAACCCACTCACTCCTTGGCTGATTCAGCTCGTTCAGCCCTCTCAATGAAACACTTCCTTAAAAAGAGTGACGCTACACACAGTTAACAGCCCTCAGACCATTGAATCCACAAGCTGAAGTAAGAACAAGATTACATACACTCAAACACACTCTCATGCGTAATACCTGGAACATGTAGATCATAGTCTAATTAAAGGATTATGGTGGCCGCTTAGGATCAGTGGCAACCAGACATACTGATGCGCCAAATCTTATGTAACATCCCTAAAGATAAACATTGAATCCCAGACCACTAACAGATTCACTTCAGCCAATATACAACTCACCCAGCCATGAAGTTCAGTACAAATAAAAACAAAACAAATAAGGGCTCATATCCAACCTCAGATCTGTTTGAATTGGCTGAATGTTTTCAGTTAGTCCATCTGAGGCATAAAAGTATGTACTTACTGGACTCAGGTGTGTGAGAGAGAGGATATGACAAGGCACGCAGCTGAATAATTTTGAAGGAAGGGATGCGTGTGTGACAACGATCGCTCACTTCTCGTTATTTTAAACAAGTGTGTCACTTCCCCTCCTGACAGAGTGACATAATGTAAAAAAACAGCAGGTGGAAATACATATTCAGAGAAATAAAAAAAGGTGATTGGATGGATGGATAGATAGATGGATAGATGAATGGATGGATAGATAGATAGATGGATATGTGGATGGATAGAGGGATAGATCCTCTATGAACACATCAGTTTTGAGTAAAACAATGAGATCTGACAGAGTTGGCGTTTTAACAGCACTGGCTGCAGGGATTTCACTTCAAATGAGAGCAATTATCTGCTTTGTTTAAGGTTTTGGATAAGGATACAGTTGTGTTTCCAAGCAGGTTTTATGCAGAAGAGCTTGAAAGTAAGATGTGCCGTTGTCACAGAAACATATGTAAATGTGAAATAAATAGAATGAGGATGTGTAAGGTCAAACAGGACACACATACACACACTGGTCATGTCATTTAGTATAATATCTTCAATATTCACACCCTGCCAAAGAAAACTACCAAAGTGTCTTTTTATAGGTCATTATGGTGCAGTTCAAGCACAGGTCATTATACAGCCGTGCAGAGGAGACCAACGGCCAAGGTCAAGAATTTCATTAAATACTACATTAAATTTCGGTTTGTTTTCAATAAACTCTATCGGATACCCCCAAAATATCTGGCACGTGTCTCATGGGATCATTCTGTGATACCTTTACATCTTTAAAAAAAAAGCTTGATACTGGTTGCCATTTACTGGCATTACTGCCATTTAATGAAGTATATGGAATTAGAACAACACCAGGGTGAGTAAATGATAACTTAATTTTCATTTTAAGGTGAACTACCCCTCTAAAACCTTTTGTATAATCAAGTGCAAGCTCACATTTAGATCTGCCTCCGTTTTTGAGTGCAACTCCCACATTTCAAAATCCAATCAACAACCAATAGGTAGTACCCGCCCTTCATTTTTTTCTTTCCTGATAATACATTACACCTAGATGTACATCACAATATGGAAGACAAGAGCTGTCGCTACTTCTGCTTCTGCATCGCTACTTTAATTGAGATAAGGAGGAGAGATTACATGTCTTCTTGCCCTTGCTTAATTTAATTTCTTTTCTTTTCGCCTTTCTCTAAATTTAATTGTATTGTATTAAGTTATTCATATTTCTTTTTTAATCACTATAGATATTTTGGCTTTTGATATTTTCTGAGCAAATGTAATACTGAAAACTAAATTTGAAAACTCAGAAAAGGAGTGAAAATGAGAGACATCTTTGAGACACACCTGATATTCACTGTCTCCCCAGTAGCTTTCCTTTCCTAGCTCTATTGAGGCTGACACAAAGGAGCTTCATTCAGCTCAAAAGCTTTTACCTTGTTTTCTTCTAGTTCTCAACAAAGCTCCTCATTTCAAATTGATAATGATCATTAACTCTATTTTAACACTGCAGAAAGAGAGAGAGAGAACTTCCTTCAGTGATAAAACACAGGTCAGCTATGGTTTACTGGCGTGACAAATAACTGCATTTGCAGCTGGAAAAAAAATGGAGCAGACCAAAGTATATAAATGCTTCTGTCTCAAGGCAGAGACCAAGAGCTAAATCGAATGCTCTAGTAAGGGGTCACAGTCTCCAGGCCAGCAGACCTGGAGATACTAAAAAAAGCTCTGCCTCACATCCTGCATGGATTCGTTTACACCTCTCCAAGGCATAAACAACACACATGCTTGTTTTCCCATCATGGTGGGAACGTTCTATTGAGCTGATGAGATTCTATGCCCCTATAACCAAAACCTAACTCTTACAGAAACCTTAATACATTTTAACATTGTCAATAAGGCATTTTGGAATGTTTCTTAAGCTTACATTCCATACTGTAATACCTTCTAAAACTCTACAGAAGAGACGACTTCTAAAATTCCATGACACAGACTGTTTATTAAATGAAACAACCATTTCCTCTCAACACAAACCGGCAAATATTATGCTAAATATTTCTGAGGCAACTTCAGACATGTGAATGTTGAGGGAAAAGTGTATTTAGGGTAAAAAAGACAAAACAAGCACACACGGTACCTAACGGACGTGACCTTTTCTTAATCCACTGATGTGTTATTTCAGTACGGTGTGTGTGTGTGTGTGTGTGCGAATCTCCTTTTACACCCTCTGTCTAACTCCCCGCCTCTTATCTCTCTTTTAATTAATCTATCTTTCACTCCTTCACCTCTCCTTCGTTTTAAGTTCATTACTCCTCTCTCTCTTTCTCGATAAAGTCATCAGCTGATTGCTAATTATTCCACTCCCCGGGGAAGCGCTGCCAATACAGACAAACACACCAAAACTTGCACAGATGCAATTATATCTCTGATAAAAAGAGCTTCCCTTCATATCTGGGTTATCCCTGGAGTCACTGAATATTTGTTCATCTGTTCATCAAAAAACACCACTCACCACCAGTGAGCAAGACACAGTCATCCATGTATGACACACACACTAGTATCACCAGAAAGTTTTGCTTGACATGGTGACCTTTGGCTTCAGGTGACGTGGTTTCTATGAAGATCAGAAGCCCACCTGTCCTCTAACACCTGTTCTAACACTCACCTTCTTGGTTTAAATGTCACAAACTTATTAAAATCTAAGTAGAATGAACACTCTATTCCCAGAAACCTTTATCCAACTGTAATTATTAATAGAAACTGGAGTGGTCTGGCCTCAGTCAGATGTGATCTGTTTTGATTTAGGAGTTCATATGGGATTTCATATATACACACAAACCGAGAGCTGTTCTGCATAAGTTGATCCTTATGCAATCAAACATAAATCGGGTCATGTATATTGCATTTTCTACAACTTACATTGCATATATAATGAAATATATGAAAGTATTATTTATGTATGCACTACCGTTCAAACTTTTGAACGGAAGTACCGGTATATCAAATTTGTATTTTCACAGGTGGTGTCAAAACATTTGACACCACTGAATGTGAGAATGATCATGTAAGGATCAGTGACCCAGAACAGCCCTCAGTTTGTACATTAACTCTTCTTTTACTGCTACCTTTCTTACATTCAAAAGTTACTGATTGCTGCACAAAAAGGCATTTGCTCATATAATAAACACAGAATTTGGTTTGTAGCGTAAACAGGAAGTATACAAACAATGCACTTAAATTAGAAACGATACCATCAGCTTTATGAAAACGAACTCAGCGACAAAACATCGCGGGAGAGAAAACAACTACCTAGTGATTTACACTGTGTGTACGTGTGTTTGCTACAGCTGACAGAAAGTAGTTGATAGCATCAAGTGTCAACATACTTAGTGTGCACATTGCACATTGTTTCTCCATACACACACACTTAGCTTCTTTCTCATTTCCACACTTTCCTTCCCCTCTTTAGAAATTCTGTTAGCTTTCAGAGTAGAAGACTGAGTCACATCATCAATGATTCAAACCCTTTTCTGTTATTTTCCTCTGTGATTACACAAACAGCACCGAAAAGTCCTTGAAACTTAAAAGCGAACAAGAAAGCTGCAGGAAACATGGAGCAAATGGTTCAGATGCCTTTCGAATGACAAATCTTGAAATAGATGCTATCTGATTTCCAACGACACTGTGAGTAAGTCAACATGTTTTATCATTAGTATATCTGTGCGTGTGGCTCTGTGTGCACCTAAGTAAACTATAAGACTGTTAAACTTGTGAAACTTTCTAGGTAAAAGTATATGAGATGGATGAATGGCAGAAAATGAGAAAGAAAATAAGCAATCAAAACCTACTGAAGTATAAAATTGTCGATATACAACAAACCTGTTATTCCATGTCCAGATGAAAGATACTCTTCTGGTGGAGTGAATATCATGTGACCTCTTCTTCTGTACGCTCACCACAGGTGAATAACACACGACCAAAAGATCTTTCAGTTCTCATAGTCTGTCTATGAATGCCCCTCCCCCCTCCCTCCCTCCATCTCTCTCTCCCTCCCTCTCTCTCTCTCCAGTGAATACACATAATGAAAAACATATGTTTGTCAGCATTTTTCTGAATATCAGTCATGAAGCAAACAAGCAAAGCAATCATTGGACAACATGTAAAATGCATCTCCAAAAATATTTAGGTTAGCAAGCTGCACAAATAGTACCACAAATAGGCGATATGGACAGACTTAAAAATGACCAGAACCTCTATTTGACTTTAATCACTTCAGACTGATTTTTAAGTCAGTATTGCCTGAGCGCACATTCAGATATTTTCAATTAATAACAATAATAATTAATAATATCTAAATTTCAGTATGTTACTTGCAAAAAGTTATTGAATGCTTTCAGAAGACTTGGAATATAGCACACAAGTCATATGGACCAATTTTATGGCCTTTCCCCCCTCTTTTTTTTTGGAGCTTGACAGCTACCGCCCCACTCACTACCATTGTATGGAAAAAGCAATGTTTCATTGCTTGTGTCAAGAAGGAATGTCATACAGGTTTGTAACAACATTAAGGGGGAGCAACCAATGGCACAATTTTAATTTTCGGGTGAAAACTCCCTTTAAAGCACTGTAATATGATCACACTCACCTTATGCACTGTGGTATCCAGATCTTTACACAAAGTGGTGACTTTCTCATTTGCTGTGTATCCGGTCTGCTGTGCAAACTGATACCTGTAAAGACATACGCATTATGACTGAGAATGAACAAAATATCACAACACTACTCCATGCTCGAACTCATGGTCTAAATACGAACACGGTAAACATCGGATTCTCACCTGCTGAGCATAGATGCAAGTCCATTGGATGCTGTGATCACGTCCACCACCGCCTGCAGTACCTGATGTGGGAGCTTGGTGGCGCTCTGTCCGTCAATGGTATTGACACGCCAGCGCCCCTGTATGCTCATCTGCAGAGTGTGAGCCACTGCACGCAGCTTCTCCGTCAAACTGCGCAGACTGTCACCCCCAACACTGTATGTCTGTGCAGACATGGGAAACATGTTAGGTGCCATTCACATCGTGTTCAGAAAGTGTTTTTTTGCGTTTAAAGTGGAATAAAAAAAAAAAAACAGGGTCTTGAGATCCGTTTTTAAAAGCTGAACTTTTTTAACATCATTCTTATGGTGCGTTTCATTCCAAGTTGGGAAGTTGTAATTATGACGTCAGATGCATTCAAGTTACTTTGTTTGGAGCAAATTTTACTTCAACAATATGATGAATAAAGAATGCGCATCAGGTGTGTTTTTGTTTTTTTTATTCAAATTATGAAGGTGCTGTGTTATATATTCCAGTGGTTTTCAATCCTGGTCCCCAGTCCCCACACTGCTCTGCACATTTTATATGGCAGCGTCCAAATCATATACTCTTTTAAGTAGGTACTCATTTTGACATTGCAAGCACTAAAAAAAGTGTTCTACAGTTGTGGTCAGAATTATTGGCACCCCTGGTAAATATGATCAAAGATGGCTGTAAAAATCAATCTGCATTGTTTATCCTTTTGGTCTTTCATTTAAAAAACTGAAGTAAAATAATTGAAAGTGTGTGTGTGTGTGTGTGTGTGTGTGTGGGTGTGTGTGTGTGTGTGTGGGGGGGGTAATCACATTGTGAAATAAATGTTTATTCTCCAAAAACATGTTGGCCACAATTATTGGCACCCTTTTATTAAATACTTTTTGCAACCTCCTTTTGCCAAGATAACAGCTTTGAGTCTTCTCCTATAATGCCTGATGAGTTTGGAGAACACCTGACAAGAGATCAGAGACCGTTCCTCCATACAGAATCTCTCCAGATCCTTCAGATTCCCAGCTCCATGTTGGTGCTTCTTCTCTTCAGTTCACCCCACTCATTTTCTATTGGGTTCAGGTCAGTGAACTTGGACATCCATTACAGAAGCTTGATTTTGTGTTCAGTGAGACATTTTTGTGTTGATTTTGATGTTTGTTTTGGATCGTTGTCCTGATGGAAGTTTCAACCACTGTCCATTGTAAGATTTCTAGCAGAAGCGGTCATGTTTTGATCTGTTGGTATTTTTCTAGAATCCATGATACCATAACTAGTCTGGAGGCCAGGACCTCAGGCAGAAAAATAGGTCCACAACATTAAAGATCCAGCAGTATATTTAACCGTGGGCACGGGGTACCTTTTATCTCTATTTGCACCAAACCCATCTGGTGGGTTTGTTGCCAAAAATCTCTTTTTTTAGTTTCATCTGACCACAGAACCAAGATCCAGTATTGTCCGACAATTGAATATGCAGGAGTTTGTTTTTGGATGAGAGAGGAGGATTTAGTAGGGGTTGTTCTAATTTTTTTTTATTTTTAGGCTTTCTGACCCCAAGACTCAAATAAACACTGCAATTTTCCATCTGTGATCCTTGGAGATTCTTTGGCCACTCAAACTTTCCTCCTCACCGTGCATTAGGACGATATAGACACACGTCCTCTTCCAGGCAGATTCGTAATATCTGTAGCTGATTGGAACTTTTTAATTATTGCCCTGATGGTGGAAATGTGAATTTTCAAAGTTTTAGCTATTTTCTTACAGCCACTTTCTCTTTTGCGAAGCTCAACAATCTTTTTCTGCACATCAGAACTGGTTTTAGTCATTGTGATGGATGATTAAGGCAATTTGGCCTTTGTGAAACAAGGAATTTATATTCCTGTGAAACAAGACGTTATAGCTAGACAATTTCATCTTCCTAGTCACCCTGGTGTGCTAAAAAAATGTAATATTAATGGGAATATATTTTAGAGATATTTTACTCATAAAAAATTCTAGGGGTTGTTTCATAATGTGATTCCCCCACTTTCAATTATTTTACTTCAATGAAAGGAAAGATTTTTTGCGAGTTTTTTTTAAAGAAAGATCAATGCAGATTTATTTTTACAGCCATCTTTGATCATATTTATCAGGGGTGCCAATAATTCTGACCACAACTGTTTATAGTATGAAAGTAATCTGGACGTCCTACATTTGCCATGTTGTCATTATCATGTGACCTACAACGTCAGTTACGTCGCTTCACTGCCATTCACATATCCTCTCCCATGGGCTGCATCCGAAATTGCATACTTCCCTACTATATAGTAGGTAAAAAAAAAAAACAGTATGACAAAAAAAGTATGTCTGAATTCATATGACTCATAAAACTGTAGGCAAAAAGTACCCAGATGACCTGAAGTGATTCTGAAGTGTGCATACGATGGACATTTTACTATCCCATTAAGCCACGGGAGAGGATTTATGAATCGCACTGCTGCTGAGATTTGAGGTTTGCTAACTTACATCTGGAAAATACAGTTCCTGTTATTCTCCAGCTATTCTCTCTATAGCAAAGCAGGAGCAGTTGAGCCTGACGTTTACTGTTACGACACACGCAGGGAGTCCTGGCACCATCAGGTCCACATTAATCCTCCCAGCAGGCAAAACATTTAAGCACATGGAGCATATCCACTGTCAGCTTCAGTCAGCGAGCTAGCAATAAACACATTTGTGACCCTGGACCACAAAACCAGTCACAAGTCGCACGGGTATATTTGTGGCAATAGCCAACAATACATTATATTGCTCAAAATTATTGATTTTTCTTTCATGCCAAAAATCATTAGGATATTAATCAAAAATCATGTTCCATGAAGATATTTAGTAAATTTCCTACCGTAAATGTATAGGCTAACAAATTTATTTTTGCGAGTGGATGCAGCAGAATCGCGAACATAAATGGACAACTTTAACAGTGATTTTCTCAATGTTTAGAGTTTTTTGCACCCTCAGATTCCAGATTTTCAGTTAGTTGTATCTCGGCCAAATATTGTCCTATCCTAACAAACCATACATCAATGAAAAGCTTATTTAATCAGCTTTGAGATGGTGTATAAATCTAAATTTCTCATTTTTGTGACTGGTTTTGTGGTCCAGGGTCACATTTTTGCTCTGAAAATGAATGTCCTCTGTCAGCTCTGACAAATGAATGTCTAAAGTCAGCAGGGTGAGCAACTCTCACAGATGTAATGAAATTAACAGACAGCGAGAGAGGGGGGGGGGGGTAGAGAGAGAGAGAGAATGAATGAGAGATATTGTATACAGAGCAGTTCAGTCTCAGACTAATGTTATAACTGTTTAAAAAATGATAGTGACTCATTGAAGAGCTACAGCATTCTTCCCCTCCATAACAAAGGCTCTAAATTGGGCAGCGCACGCACGTTAACTAACACATACACTACCAAAAACTCATACAGAAATACTTAAAATCAGATGAAATAACAAAAGGATTATTACAATACAATTACACCCATTCACAAACCTTACACTAAAATCCAAACTTTATCGTCTTTATACTCCATTCACATCCTTTGTTCTAAACAAAGGGCTAATAATAAATAGACTAAATTTAGCACTAAAAGCATTCTGAAGTGTGAATTAAGGTATTATTTAGTCCAGGAGCATTTTTAGATGTTTTCACAAAGATTAATGTGATCCACACACACACACACACACACACACACACACACACACACACACACACACACACACACACACACACACACACACACACACACACACACACACACCCACACACACACACACACACACAATCCTACCAAAGCACAGAGTTTTTCCACAGCCTCTAGTATTAGCTCCTGATGTCCGATTTTATGCACTCCGAGTTTCTCCAGCCTGGAAGAGGAAAGTTGCAGCAGATCTGAGCCAGAGAGCTGCCACTCAGAGAATGAGTACTGCTGCAGAGGAGCATCCAGACCTAACAGACACACAGACATATCACAATTCAAGTCCATCAATAGTTCAAGTTAGAATTGAAGTTCATCACAGTACCAAATGTTACTGGATACAAATGTAATAACAAAAAATATTATATATACTACCAGTACAAAGTCTAGGGTCAGTATGATTTATATATATATATACACATATACATATATATATATATATATATATATATATATATATATATATATATATATATATATATATATATATATATATATGTATGAAGAGTTCAGATGCAAAAGCCTCTAAATGCCATCTGAACTTTTCTTCTAGAATGATAATTTTTATCAAGCTCGTATATATAAATTCAATCATTTCACTTAAATGGCAATGAAGATTACCTATTAATTGTCATTTAAGTGAAATTACTGAACTTAAATATACAAGCTTGATAAAAATGATCATTCTATAAGAAAATTTCAGATGGCACTTAGAGGCTTTTGCATCTGAACTCTTCATATATATATATATATATATATATATATATATATATATATATATATATATATATATATATATATATATTCAGCAAGGATGTATTAAATTGATCAGTGACAGCAAAGACTTTCCATTTCAACTAAATGCTGAAAAGATTTCACAATTTCCACAAAAAAATATTAAGCAGCAAAACTTACAACAAAAACTTTAACATAGATAATAATAATAATAATAATAAACCTTATTTACAAGTAACAAAAACGCATATTAAAATAATTTGTGTAACTGAAAACTGGAGTAATGGCTGGTGAAAAGTTTTTGAATAAAGCTTTGTCATATAAGGAATAAATTACATTTTATAATATATTAAAATAGAAAAGTTATTTTAAATTTGTATTAATATTTCACAATATTACGTTTTTTACTGGGGGGGGGGGGGTTAACAAATAAATGCAGCCTTGGTGAGCAGACTAAGAGACTTCTTTAAAAAAAAAAAAAAAAAAAAACTTAAAAAACAATCTTACCAACACCAAACTTCTGAATGCATCTAAAAATTAAAATCATCTTCTTAAAATATATATAAAGTTAAAAAGAAAATATATAATCGTCACTATTACAATGGAGAAATCCAAATAAAAATATTGAAAGAAAAACGAGTAGTGAGTAGAAAGAGTGTGAGATGCCAACACATTATGAATGAAAGGAAATGGCTACATCATGAGAATCTCAAGTACCTCCCACTGAACAATCCACATATACACATATGAAAACAATTCCATGTAACTGTTGCAATGGAAGGAAATGAGGATGAAGAAGGTGCCCAGGAGGCATGTGGGTCATACACACTAAAGCTGTGCAGCCAGCTGTTGTAGTCATTATAAAACACACACACCTGCTGTGTTTACTTTAGGGAAAAGCACTTTAGAAGTTTCTATTGTTAACTAGCTTGGAATGATCAAGGTGAAGATCCAGCTGAAGTTACTAGATGGATTCTTGTCTGCACATGCTTTACTCCTGTAAACTCATACACATGATGTGTATCACTCAAAACATTCAAGGTTTAAGCTTTTTTCTCTAAGCTGGTGAAACACAAAGATTTTAGGCCCTGAAGGAAATTCCTTTGCGTAAGATTTTTACGCAACTACATCCACAGCCAAAAGATTTTATAACCATATGAGACTATTCTCTAATCTAGATTCATAACACATGTAAAGTATTTTACCATGATTTGTTTTAAAAAAATCTAATGAAATGCCATATAAAATGCAATCTAACCACAGTGAATATAAGGCTTTGTTATCATATTTGGTTTGATATATTTATTCAGCCTTTAGAGATCCCATAGCTCCAAAACAGGATCTAAATGATCAAAAGATACAACCTAATGTCCAACATTTGTCAAACACTTAGACAAACAAACAAGTTAGAGAATGGACTCTATGCTTCTGTTACAGTCTAATAGGTTATAAGGGCTTCAATAGCATCTACACAAACACACAACTAGACAACATTAGTAAAGTGCACATTAGAATACTTGTATTTTACATAGTTTTACTAATATTGTTTCAAACTCAAAAGGCCGATTTGTTTACAACATTTTATTTTAGGAAAAAAGCAAGGAAAATTGATATTATGCATGTGTGAAACAACTGGTGAATTACAAAAATAGGGTGAAGATCTTATTTGAAGATAAGATAGAGATTCAAGAAACCAAGTTAGTGGGTGAAACTGTTGCAAGCATATAGAAGAGATAAGGCCTAGTTAGGAAGTCAAAAGGCCTAGCCTACATCTCAATATGCTGCTGTCAATCACCCGGCCTGTTCAAAAACCCCTTAAATTAAAATCATTATTGTTAATTATGCCCTTCAAACTAAAATGTTTACAGTATTTACAGGCTGTGTTTCATACTTATTATTCAAATTTTGCTGAAAGGCCTATAATAGCCAGTTTAATGCCTGGACTAATTGTGACAACATTTGGCATCATATGTGTTCAATATCTTTTCTTCTGTGCAATACTGGTCAAACCGTTCAGTTGCCAAATACTTTAAGGTATGTGCCTATACTAAAATTGAATTTCAGAAACATTCATTGAAGTATTAGGCTTAGGTTTTCCTAATTCATATTATTAATCCACTGTAAACACAATAACTCAATAGAAATATAAAGCAAAAACGAAATAAAGAGTAAAAGGCCAGCAGTGCATAATCAATGTTATACTTTACACTTCATAGTTGGATTATACATAATGAATACATAATATTTACAACCAACTGCTGCACAAAATAACCATAATGGTTCATTAGTATTACGCAATAGCCTACTACAGTATAGTAGCCAACACTATAATACTAATATAAATATATTTTAAACACACAGCGACACAAACACTATTGTGAAGTATAAAAGAAAGGACATTGTATAGAGTTCGAGTATTAAAGTGAAACCCCAGAACATCAGAACTGAGCGACAGTGATAGAGACATGCGCATATAGAACGATGTGGGCCAGTCTGGACACGCACAGAGAATGACAGCAGCAGATTTTATCGCTTTGCATATTATAATCGACGTATCAGTACTATAGCATAGTGTTTTTGAAGTTTGTTAAATCGCCATTGAATTCACCAGCTGAGTTATCAACAAACTAAAAAGCGCTTCCTCATTCCACCAACACCTTCCGTTCCTTGGGGATTTGTGTCGTTCCTGTTTTATTCGGCCATATCTTTCTGTCGACCTACATGAAACTAACTGTCGGTCTCTAAAAACACAAAGACACAGACATAAACAAAAACACACCCGGTTACCTTTGAGCCACTCGGTGACTCTCTCGGTGCTCCAAGACGCTACGGGCTCCATGATCTTAGGAGCATGAATTCAAATCCCTGAAGTGGATCAGAGCAAAGAAAAGTTCATCCTGGTGTCTGTCTGGTTGGCACACCTTCCTACAGGTAAAGCTGCTCTCTTGGCCAATGGTGTTCTGCGAACACTGCGCCTGTCTCCGTTTGCTGGGCGGGGTTCATGAAACTGTCATAGAGGCTGTTCAATGTCCCGAGAGCAAATCTGTTTTTTCTTTTTTTCTTTTTTTTTTTTTTTGGTTTGCCAAATTGCAGACTCTCTCCTTGCAAACTTGAAAATGTTTTGATCAGCTTTCCGCTAGCATTAGTAAGTAAAACTATTTTAAATCCAATTTCCCCTCTTAAAGGGATAGTTCACCCAAAAATATATTCTAAAGAATGTTGGTAATCAAAAAAAAAAAAAAAACTATGGAAGTCAATGGGGACCAGAAATAAAAATGATGTTTCAAAATATCTTCTTTTGTGTTCAACAGAACAAAGAAACTTATTCAGGTTTAAAACAACATGAGGGTGAGTAAATGATGACAAAATTTTGGGGTGAACTATCCCTTTAAGTTGAAATTTACATGTTATATATTGTTTCTTACAAATGTTTTTTGAAAAATATGTGAACATATCCATCTCTTGCAAATTACAGTTGGCTAGTTATGGTGTGAATGCAGCATAAGCTACTTTTTTGGTTCGGGAGGAACTGTATAAGGGGGCTGCTGTTTGTTTGCGGTGCTCTGTGACTGATGTCTGTCTAACTCTGCATAGCACGAAACGCACTGATGGCTTGTGATGTCTGCGCGAGCAGGGTGGAGGTGTAGGCAGGTAGAACATCGTACCATCGAATGCGATGATTGGACGAACATTTCATGGTCCTACACCTTCCACAGACAATATATAGTCTATACATAAAATACATTTAGACCACTTAACATAGTGATTGCTATCAGGATGTGAAGAGACTTTCAAAAAATGTGTCTGGAATAAATTGCCTTCCCTGCCTTTAAAATAGTTTACCGTTAGGAAATTGTGAAGAAAAACGGAATCCAAGACTTTTGACTGGAAGCTTCATTCACCAAGTAGGTTACAAACGCAAATTGCATTTTAAGGTGGTATCTGCACATTTTTATGTATAAATAAATATATTTTATGTAACTTTTTTTTCTTCAAATATGTCCATAATATCTAAAATACCCCTTCGATCATTATCTAATTAATCCAGTGTACAATCCAGCCTAAGATGGTTAGTGGTTTTAGGTTTTCTCAGTCAGATCTAATTTGATACTTTAAGATGGGGTTTGGGGAGTTTTGGAGACCACCATAAACCAGCAAAAACTAACAAACCATTATGCTGGTTTAAGTGTTTTTTGTTGTTGTTGTTTTTTTTCGTTTTTTTTTTTCATTAGGGCATTGGACTGCACTCTAGCGCCTCCTACTGTCTGTGTGATAGATGCATTGTTTAGGTGATGTGTGTGTGTGAATGCAGAATATATATTTTAAAATAGTTGACTTAATGTACAAACCTGATAAGACGTGTTTCAAAAGCACCATGCAGTCTTGGCTCCATATATAATTAATTTCTCCTATTCAGATCCAGCATGTTGTAAACAGAGTGCATCTCAGTATGCATGTCCAATAAGGCAATAACGCAGAGACGATATATGATTCAGAACATATGGCTATGGAGTAGATGATAGTGCTACATAAAAGAGCAGTCGCTTCAAAAGCAAAGCAAGTGCATGATTTGATTTGCATTCTATTGTAGAGCATAGAGGCGGCCGAGCAGTGAGTGGCCTTATGAAATATATCCTTGAAGCTCTTGAACTCCTGACAATAGTTTTACTGAGTTATAGCGGCATTGTGTCCAGAGAGATGACCTGACCTGGTATACATAATTTAAAATCCTTTGTTCTCGACTCTACTCAAGATTCATGAGCAACACAATATTACAAAGGTCTAAACTTGCATTTTGTTGCAATCTATGCATAGACGTTCATTATTCCAATGCTATGGAAATGGGTGAATAATATACATATTTATTCCAGTGAAATAATTTGGCTGTGTATATATAATGTTTTAATTCAATGTTTATTTTGCATCATATTCATTTGAAATTGACCCTTGACCTAGTTTCAGACTGTGTATTGGTTCTCAAAATCTCAGCAGTATAAATATAACAGAGAGTCCCTGAGGCTTTCGTCCTCCCAATTTAAGCTACAAGAAAATAACCAAATACCGTTCAGTCTTTTGCATGTCTGAACACATCAGGTTCTTCATTTTGACAATGTAAAATGTAAGAGATGAGAATCGCTGTTTTGCCAGCACACTTGCCAAATCTAGATCCAGATAAATCTCAGAACGCCAAGAATTCTACACCACTTTCCCTATAAAACAAACAACAATATGACAATTACAGGCCTTTTCTGGCGTTAATTTGTCAGTGCTGGTTAGTAACTGATTACATGTAATCTGGATTAGTTAATCAGATTAGTTAATCAGATTCCAAAGATTAAGTACTTGTAAAAAAAAAAAAAGATTATATTACATTTTAAAATATTTGTAATCAGACTACAGTTACTTTTTCATTGATCAATTGCATGTTATTCTCCCAATAACAGTAAATTATTCATAATTAATTTATTCTACTTATTTTTTATATTTAAAGTCTACTTTCTATAAGAGTCTACTGCTTATATACGTTCACAAGGTCTTGTAGGTTTGTGGAATGTCAACAATGATAACAAATAATATTAAAATGAAGTTCACGGTTCTCTGTCTGTTAATGTCACATGACATGCATGTAAACAAATACTTTTTACATTTTTTAATAAATGTTTTATTTAGATTTTTTTATTTTAATTTTTATTATTATTATTTATTTTTTAATTTTGATGATTTAATTACTTAGTATCTTTTCATTAAACTCATGCAGTTCCATCACACACCCCAGTCTGTGAAACCCTGACGTATTGTAACGCTTAATGCACTTCATGTTGCTGAAAACAAATAATGGAATATATTTGCTTTCCCCTTTTCATATCAATGTTACAGGATTATCCTATTCAAATCAATGTGATTACCGAGTTAGGTCAAAAGTAATCTAAAAAGTATTCAAAAAGTAGTCCGAATACATTACCTAAAATGCAATCTAGATTACAGTACTAACTACAATTTTTGTCATGCAGTTTGGAATTTGGAAAATGTCTGATTATAATTAACCAGTTTTATTGCGATCCTCTGGAACACTTCCTCGTCGCTCTACTTCTCTTGAGTAAACAACTTTATTGATGCATGCGTTCATTTGGCTGTTGACATCTAACAGGGCATGATCCAATCTGTTTTTTTTTTTGTTTGTTTTTTCAAGTGTTTGCTGGTTATTTTTCTCAAGATGGCTGCTAAGAAAAGACAAATTATGCAACGCAGATGCAAATGAATTCACACCTGGCATACAGACAGAGTGAGGACACTGAAAAACTTCCTGATGGCACAAGAAATGCATATTTGCGCTCACAATCTTACTCTCTAAGAGAAACTGTGCTGTTTCATTTTAATCTACGTTAATGTATTCAAATGGGCTGTAAGGTACTTTGCCAGTTCTAGTTTTGCATAATATTTAAAGGCAGCTGTATTGTGGGTTTTGCATACAAAATTTATTTAATGCACAAGATGGCTCAAAATGTTGGAGGATATTTTTGATTTAGGAAACTCATTACTTTTCCAAACCTACATTCTGCCTCCTAACTAAGGCCTCTCTAGCTGAAATAACATATTCAGAAAGGCATGTTATGTTTGAAGGGTTTTATACTGTGCAGAGTACTGTATGTGCATGGATTGTCCAACTATATTTGCTGAAATGTGCAGCATACAAACCCACCACGCACTGAATACTGAATCCCACAATGCAATGTGCTCAGCTTGACGTTATATTTCCAGAATGAAAAAAGAACTGTAAACTCACCATTACATAATAGCTAGTGAGCGCAGTGTCTCCTAAGAATTCTTCTTCTTATTATTATTTTTTTCAACAGGGGAGCCTGGAACACAAAATGAAACTGACATAACTGAAACATCACCTCATGGGGGTGAGGGAACATTTGGCAACAGCTGGAGTGCTCGCCATCGGATTCTGTTTTTTTAACCATATTTTATTTATTATTTAGCACTAAAATGATTGTATTGTTATTGCTACACTTCTTATGCCAATAAATATTTTTAATTGAAATTGAAATAGAGAAAAACATGCACTCGCGCGCGCGCACACACACACACACACACACACACACACACACACACACACACACACACACACACACACACACACACACACACACGAGGTTCGAAGAATCAAATTGATTTAGTCTCATTTTACATACTAAGCACAATCACCAAAGCCCTTCAAAGCTTCACATCTATCATTTGATCAGTGTGCTGTATTTGTTTGTGCGTTTGCATGCAGCCCTCTGGAACAAATGAACAGAAAGAGTGTTACCATTGTAATTTGGTACGTGGTTGTGTTATCCCATCACAATCAATTCAGATTGAAAGCTCACAAATTGGGTAAAGTATTCTTTCACCATGACACTGTAGATTCAAGCAAGGAGATGCTGACTGAGTAACAATGCACATGCGTGAGATCTTCTAGGAAGGGAGAGGAAGGGGTGCGTTTCTGCAGAATAATTTTTAACTTTTACAGCTGCCTTATTTTCTGGTCAATAACGAGAGAAGTATTAAAAAAGTATTCTCACAACATTTTATAAAGTAAACTAATCTGATTATAGGTCCTTAAAAAAACTAAACAAGGTTCAAATAGCCTACTGTTACAACCCAACCATGTTCATGACTTGTTATTTGATTGGATTTTTTTTTTACAAGATTGGATCCAAAATGCAAAATAGTCACATTTACTGTACACTGTAAAAAGTGAATAGTTGGATCAACTTAAAACAATTACTTCAATTGGTAACACCTAAATAAATTAAGTTTTCTCAACTTAAATTATCACGTTTTTCACGATAATTTAAGTTGAGAAAACTTAATTTATTTAGGTGTTACCAATTGAAGTAATTTTTTTAAGTTGATCCAACTATTCACTTTTTACAGTGTCAGGATTGATAACTTGATAATGCAACAGTAAGGTCATGAGACAACACTATTCTCATAGGCTATATTGTGCAGTATGCAATATACAGGTACTCTCCTGTCAAAACATTCAAAATTATAGATAATAATACATTTTATACTGCCTATATAGTATATTGCCTACTACACCCATTACGGACTAATTTGTCAGTTGGCTACACTTTTCTTATTGCAACTTGAGGAGTGTCTCAGTACACAAGGAATGCTCACAATGGCGATAGCTCATAAATCTGCAGTGTTTGAACCATATGCTGCATATTAGACTATACTGTATGCTGCCTGCTACAACAAACAAGAGACCCACTGCATTGTGAGAAAGACTATGCTAGCTAATGATCTCTATATATTGGGTATTTATGCATATGGAATATTATCAATACTACTAACATAACACACCACATGCAAAATTTCTTTCAAATGAAGCAGCATAAATTAGTGTGTGCATGTTCAACTGGCATTATATGTCATTCAGAACTGTCATTAAGATTTTCCTGCAGTCCAGTGGTTATTCTGCCCACAGCCACTCCATGGCTCCTGCAGTCTGCTGCTTGTTTCACACCCACACACACCTCCTACTGATTGTCCAACACATGCACGCATGGGTGTGTGTGATGTAGTGTGGGTGGGAGGCGGGCGGACATTCCTCTTGAATAGTCTCTGTGTGTGAGAAGATCGGGAGGGAGGCACATTGTCGGTTACTCAAGAAATAACAAAGTGAGCATATAAGCCATATTGTATGTATTTGTGCGTGTATACGGGTGCTGGGTTTTAATTGTGGCATGTCTTAATGTAATGTGCACCTCTGCGATGTAATGTGTTAGTATGAGTCATCTTCCCATGATGCTTGAGCGTGATCCAGACAGGGACTCCCATGGGGTCTTTCAGGGTGAAGTGATTCAGCTCTTCAGCTTGAAATCAGATCACAGCACCAAGCATACACACACTTACCCACGGAGGAAGTGCAGGTTATTCCTAGGCAGGCTTTTTAAGGTCAAATAATTGCTATACATAACAGCAGTGTGTCACGGTCACGTTCTTCAGCCTTCATCTGTGTGTGCACTTCATTCCCCAGAATCCTCCATGGCGCACACCTGCACTCACTCACCCAATCACCAATCATCATCACCTGCACTCCCTCATTAACCACCCTTTATATTCAGCACTCTCCCTTCACTCCTTGTCTGGTCTCGTCGATGTTCACCTTAACATGACCCACAGACTTCCGAACACTTACCTGGATTCCTACCTGTCATTTCATCCTCTCCAATCCGTCCTGCCTGCCATCCTGTTCTGCCTTCAGCCTGACATCATCTGCAAAGAGAAAGAAAGACAAGGACATTACCAACCAGCTAAGCATCCACTGTTATTCTGTGTTTCTGTTACTCACCATCTGTCTGCATCTCCACACTCCCTGAAAATAAACTATTAACCTTACCATCTTGTCTGCATCCTCTGTAAAACCCTGACAGAAGACCAGACCCCACGAAGCATGGAAGTTGCTCACTTCACCCTAACCCCAGCTGATCATCTGATTCATTGTTTTCAAGATGGGTGCTCAATCGAGGAATATGTCGCCGGCTTTCTGGAGCTTTCTGTTGGGGTAAGCTGGACAGATGATGTCCTAAAAACAGTATTTTGGGGCGGACTGGATAACCATCTGTACCAGCAAGCTCCAGCGGAGGCAATCCCAGGCTCATTTGCCCAGTATCTAGATCATGTGTTGTGGTTGAGTGGCTCAAGGTTCACCGTAGGTGAGGTTGAGGACATCGCCACTCAACCACCATCTCCAGCCATCATCATCCGGAATTCAGTCACCAGCACTAGCGGGCCCGCGCTTCGCGCCGGTCCAGCCGAGCCCGCACTTCACGCCAGAGCTGCCGAGACCAAGGCAGTAGGCTTCGTGCCCGCCGCCCCTGAGTCTATGAGCGCCTGCCCGCCAGAGCCAGAGCCAGTCGCCTGCCCGCCAGAGCCAGAGCCAGTCGCCTGCCCGCCAGAGCCAGAGCCAGTCGCCTGCCCGCCAGAGCCAGAGCCAGTCGCCTGCCCGCCAGAGCCAGAGCCAGTCGCCTGCCCGCCAGAGCCAGAGCCAGTCGCCTGCCCGCCAGAGCCAGAGCCAGTCGCCTGCCCGCCAGAGCCAGAGCCAGTCGCCTGCCCGCCAGAGCCAGAGCCAGTCGCCTGCCCGCCAGAGCCAGAGCCAGTCGCCTGCCCGCCAGAGCCAGAGCCAGTCGCCTGCCCGCCAGAGCCAGTCGCCTGCCCGCCAGAGCCAGGGCCAGTCGCCTGCCCGCCAGGGCCAGTCGCCTGCCCGCCAGAGCCTGTGAGCGTCATTCTCCCCGAGCCAGAGCCAGAGTTTTCAAATCCCTCTTCATCGCTGGTTCCGTCCAGCTCAAATCCCTCTTCATCGCTGGTCCCGTCCAGCTCAAAGCCCTCATCGCTGGTCCCGTCCAGCTCAAAGCCCTCATCGCTGGTTCCGTCCAGCTCAAAGCCCTCATCGCTGGTTCCGTCCAGCTCAAAGCCCTCATCGCTGGTTCCGTCCAGCTCAAAGCCCTCATCGCTGGTTCCGTCCAGCTCAAAGCCCTCATCGCTGGTCCCGTCCAGCTCAAAGCCCTCATCATCGCTGGTCCCGTCCAGCTCAAAGCCCTCATCGCTGGTCCCGTCCAGCTCAAAGCCCTCATCGCTGGTCCCGTCCAGCTCAAAGCCCTCATCGCTGGTCCCGTCCAGCTCAAAGCCCTCATCGCTGGTCCCGTCCAGCTCAAAGCCCTCATCGCTGGTCCCGTCCAGCTCAAAGCCCTCATCGCTGGT
This sequence comes from Scardinius erythrophthalmus, assembly GCF_964197995.2. Classification (NCBI taxonomy): domain Eukaryota; kingdom Metazoa; phylum Chordata; class Actinopteri; order Cypriniformes; family Leuciscidae; genus Scardinius; species Scardinius erythrophthalmus. The sequence goes on along the minus strand of NC_138239.1, from coordinate 15,312,642 downwards.
CCCGTCCAGCACAGAGCCCTCGCCGCTGGTCCCGTCCAGCACAGAGCCCTCTTCGCCGCTGGTCCCGTCCAGCACAGAGCCCTCTTCGCCGCTGGTCCCGTCCAGCACAGAGCCCTCTTCGCCGCTGGTCCCGTCCAGCACAGAGCCCTCTTCGCCGCTGGTCCCGTCCAGCACAGAGCCCTCTTCGCCGCTGGTCCCGTCCAGCACAGAGCCCTCTTCGCCGCTGGTCCCGTCCAGCACAGAGCCCTCTTCGCCGCTGGTCCCGTCCAGCACAGAGCCTTCTTCGCCGCTGGTCCAGTCCAGCACTGAGCCCTCTTCGCCGCTGGTCCTGCCCAGCCCAAAGTCTACACCGCTGGTCCTGCCCAGCACCAAGCCTTCACTGCTGGTCCTGCCCTGCACAGAGCCTTCACTGTTGGTCCCATTCAGCTCAACGCCCTCTTCACAGCTGGTCCTGTCCAGCTCAACGCCCTCCTCACAGCTGGTCCAGTCCAGCTCAATGCCCTCCTCACAGCTGGTCCTGCCCAGCACAGAGCCCTCATCGCTGCCCAGCACAGAGCCCTCATCGCTGCCCAGCACAGAGCCCTCATCGCTGCCCAGCACAGAGCCCTCATCGCTGCCCAGCACAGAGCCCTCATCGCTGCCCAGCACAGAGCCCTCATCGCTGCCCAGCACAGAGCCCTCATCGCTGCCCAGCACAGAGCCCTCATCGCTGCCCAGCACAGAGCCCTCATCGCTGCCCAGCACAGAGCCCTCATCGCTGCCCAGCACAGAGCCCTCATCGCTGCCCAGCACAGAGCCCTCATCGCTGCCCAGCACAGAGCCCTCATCGCTGCCCAGCACAGAGCCCTCATCGCTGCCCAGCACAGAGCCCTCATCGCTGCCCAGCACAGAGCCCTCATCGCTGCCCAGCACAGAGCCCTCATCGCTGCCCAGCACAGAGCCCTCATCGCTGCCCAGCACAGAGCCCTCATCGCTGCCCAGCACAGAGCCCTCATCGCTGCCCAGCACAGAGCCCTCATCGCTGCCCAGCTCACGGCCCTCATCGCTGCCCAGCTCACGGCCCTCATCGCTGCCCAGCTCACGGCCCTCATCGCTGCCCAGCTCACGGCCCTCATCGCTGCCCAGCTCACGGCCCTCATCGCTGCCCAGCTCACGGCCCTCATCGCTGCCCAGCTCACGGCCCTCATCGCTGCCCAGCTCACGGCCCTCATCGCTGCCCAGCTCACAGCCCTCATCGCTGCCCAGCTCACAGCCCTCATCGCTGCCCAGCTCACAGCCCTCATCGCTGCCCAGCTCACAGCCCTCATCGCTGCCCAGCTCACAGCCCTCATCGCTGCCCAGCTCACAGCCCTCATCGCTGCCCAGCTCACAGCCCTCATCGCTGCCCAGCTCACAGCCCTCATCGCTGCCCAGCTCACAGCCCTCTTCGCCGCTGGTTCCGCCCAGCTCACAGCCCTCTTCGCCGCTGGTTTCGTTCAGCTCACAGCCCTCTTCGCCGCTGGTTCCGCCCAGCTCACAGCCCTCTTCGCCGCTGGTCCAGTCCAGCTCAGAGTCCTCTTCGCCGCTGGTCCTGTCCAGTCCAGAGCCGCCTTCATCACTGGTCCTGTCCAGCCCAGAGCCGCTTTCGCCCCCTGCCTCTTCCAGTCCAGTGTTAAAGCCTGATATTTCCCCAAAGGAATTTTGGGGGGGGGGCTATCAGTCTTCTCCGCCATGGCCACCCGAAGGGTCTTCTCCACCATGGCCACCTGAAGGGTCCTCACCGCCGTGGCCACCCGAAGGGTCTTCTCCGCCATGGCCACCCGAAGGGTCTTCTCCGCCATGGCCACCTGAAGGGTCCTCACCGCCGTGGCCACCCGAAGGGTCCTCTCCGCCGTGGCCACCCGAAGGGTCCTCTCCGCCATGGCCACCCGAAGGGTCCTCTCCGCCATGGCCACCCGAAGGGTCCGCACCGCCATGGCCACCCGAAAGGTCCTTACCGCCATGGTCCCCTGCTCAGCCTGTATCACCATGGTCCCCTGATCAGTCTGCTTCACCTTGGTTCCCTGCTCAGTCTGCACCGTCCTGATCACCTCCTCTGTCTGTCCTGCCACCATCCTGGAGTCCGTACTCCTGAACCTGCTCCACCTTCCCGTCACGGACTCCAGGATGCCCACCCTCCCTCCCGTATGCTGCCTTCTTCGGCGCGGGACACGCCTTACGGGAGGGGGGAGTAATGTCACGGTCACGTTCTTCAGCCTTCATCTGTGTGTGCACTTCATTCCCCAGAATCCTCCATGGCGCACACCTGCACTCACTCACCCAATCACCAATCATCATCACCTGCACTCCCTCATTAACCACCCTTTATATTCAGCACTCTCCCTTCACTCCTTGTCTGGTCTCGTCGATGTTCACCTTAACATGACCCACAGACTTCCGAACACTTACCTGGATTCCTACCTGTCATTTCATCCTCTCCAATCCGTCCTGCCTGCCATCCTGTTCTGCCTTCAGCCTGACATCATCTGCAAAGAGAAAGAAAGACAAGGACATTACCAACCAGCTAAGCATCCACTGTTATTCTGTGTTTCTGTTACTCACCATCTGTCTGCATCTCCACACTCCCTGAAAATAAACTATTAACCTTACCATCTTGTCTGCATCCTCTGTAAAACCCTGACACAGTGCAGGATGTAAAATCACTGCACCAAATAGTATCAAAGCTTTTGCTTAAGCATTGAGGACACAAATATATAATGTTAAAAGGGGTCATGAGATGGATTTTTTTCATTATATTATTGTTCCTTGTTTTTAAAATATAAAATATATATAGTTGCTATTACACGTGAGTGGTGTAGGTATTTAAAAATGTAACATTATCCATTTACAGGCAAAGCATCATGAAATCATTTACTTGCGGTTTATATGCTTTTATTCTGCTGTCAGATCCAGTAGAGTTGGCTGCTTCTTGATGTTCCCAACAAACATATAATCACCGGATGTGATCCGGGATCCCTTGTTTCCGATGCTGGGTCAGTACAGAGACACAAACGAGCTGTTTAAACAGGCTGTGTCAACGCAAACATTCGTTCACTCATCTATTTGTCCCGTTGTAGACAGACTCAAGTGCGTGGATTATATCAGAAACTGAACGTGCATCTGTATACTGTATCCAGTGTAGACAGCGTCAGTGATTATAATGGTTTCTATTTGCTTTTGACACAACGCCACGCTCACATCCAGTGCAGGCAAATGTCAGCTGTTAAGCACCTGAATGCCAGTGGGCAAGGGATACGCAGTGATGTATATATATATATATATATATATATATATATATATATATATATATATATATATATATATATATTCGTCGATGTCTAGCTCAGAGGTAGTCATATGCAAAGGTATTTGTCCATGTGACATAACAAATCCCACAATATCTAAACAAGCTGTTTTTGGAGCTTGATTAAAGGGGTCATATAATGCCACTTTTGTAGAAGCTAATATGATTCTTTAGGGTCTAAATTAAAAGTTTGTAATATACTTTAATTAAAAATTCTCATTAGTATTGTAAGAAAACACTCATTTGGTCAAAAACAGCTCTGTTTTCAGCACGCAGTTTAAGTCCATGTGTCTTTAAATGATAATGAGCTTTGCTCACCCCGCCCCTCTGCTCTGTGCGTACACCGTTTGTAACACAATAACACAATAACCATAACAGCTTTGTTCATTATAAACGTGGGATTATGAATTATATTGAGAACGTCGTACATAGAAAACGTGAAGCGTAAAATAATCGTGAAGCGTGCTAGCGATTTGCAAAGATTAATATAAATATTAATATAAATGTTACTAAAACGTTACACTCAGTTCTTCTGGAGGTGCAGCAGGAACACGAATAGTTGGTGCCGATCCTTTTTTCAGGAGCAGCTTCTTAGCAAAACCAGCTTTATAACTTACTGACCCTCGTCTGTAAAGCAGTCCTGTGTGAGAAATGATTCGCGCAAACATGAAAGCATTGACGTTGATCGTGGGGAATATTCCCTTCGAAAACAAAACTCAGCTACTGCGTCTTCAGCGGTTCGGATTTAGGAACATCAATATGACTGCTGTGTTCATTATTACACCCAAGAACAGAACACCACAATCGCTTAGACGCCATTCTGCTCATAGACAGTGCTCCAGCGTATCAACAATGACGTGCGGACTATGATTGACAGCTCGCTCACGAGCAAGGGCGGGTCTGTGTTGAAACGCTGCTGTCAATCAACAATCGTGGGAGGGGCGTCCGACCGTGTGACGTCACACGGTCGAACGGCTTGATTTGAGACAGGGGAAAACATATAAGGAGATTAAAAAAAAAACACTGGATGGATTTTTATCATTTTATGATGGTTGTGTACAGGCACTGCCAACACACATTTCAGTACAATCAACTTGTAAAAGTGCATGTACCATTATATGACCCCTTTAAAAAAATGCTTTGTTTATAATGAAGAGGATGTTTTGAGAGTTGAAACTTGCAAGATGTTTTAATAGTGCAAGGGACCCCAAGGAACGGCTAGGGGGTCCGTGGAAATGTTTAAAGAAAAGAAAAAAAATAGAAAAAAAAATATATTTTTTTTATTAATATAAATAATTAATTAATATTAGATTAAAATAAATAAACTAATAAAAGAATTATAAAAAACAAGATGAGTAATTAATTAAATAAATAAATAAAATAACAGTTTAGAACTATAATGGAGGGAAAAGATGAATATAACTTAATAGAAACTTAATATTTTCTACTTAACTTAGACAGGATTGACAGTTGGATAAGTATTTATTTCTATTTAAAAAGCTGATCTGAATTTCAGATTGCTTTTAGCTTCATAATTGATTTGATACATTTCAGAGCCACAAATGTGATTATTTAAGCGAGTAATAAAACCAACAATCATCTAGACTAGGATTCTGGCTGGCCATGATTTTTTGCAAGGCTTTGCATCAACATCAATTGCACACCAGACCAAATAAGCTATGCTATACTAAAGATCTGGAGTGTGTGATAGCCTATATCACCGGCCTCTAGGTAGCATTATTGAGCACTAATCCACTAATACCATTAGTAATAAAAACCCCACAGAGATATGGAGCTGAAAAACCTTTTTGTTCTTAATGTTCAATTTTCATACAAACTCTCTCACATTTCTTCTTATGATTTTTTTTCAATATGGAAATTTTATATGTTTATATAAATGTTATGTAATGTACAACATTTTGTATAAGTGTATTATAAAAAAATCTGCCTCAGTCTGAATTGATTCAGCTCCTACTGTCTGTATGCGTCTAGTATTTCAGTAATGCTCAGAATTTATTTCAATCTTTCTTTCCTGCACTTCATTCTGTTTTCAAGGTCAAACAGGATTTTCAAAAGACTTGACGTTGTAAAACACAGGTAGTCTATCCGCTTTAGTAAGGAACTTGGAATCCCAATAAAACCAAATAAAAAGTACATCCTGCATTACCAATGTCACAGATTAGCCTGACATAGTCCAACATTATCATTAGTGTATTTGAGTGCCATTAAAAACATTTTGTGCTTTGTGCCAGCATTTGACTCAATGAAACATGGTCCTCTGCCATGCACACTCCATATCCACCCACTACCATCTCATAAAGACAACCATTCATACTCTGTTTTACTCTGGCAACAGATTCACGGCACGCTGACAGATGGTCTGTGGTTGCCAGTGGTAACCACTCTCAGCGAGAAGCAACAGTTGCTCTTCTCTGCTCCCTTTGAGAGAATAAAAAGTCAAGAGGTATTGGCATATCACTGCCTTCCCACAAAATGGGCAAGCCTACAAGACAATTATGGGAAAGGAAATTGTGCCAGGGAAATACTTTGTCACATCGATCTCTACTTTTCTTGATTGTATTTTAGTAAAAAAAACAAAAAAACTCTATACTGATTATTGCCAGTAAAATGCAACTGAATGCACAAACATAGAACATATGTATTGTGTCAGTGTTGGACAGTAGAGGTTGGTACAGCAAAGCTAGGTGGAAGTGCCATTTTTTAAGAAGCAAAACTGTTTTATTGATGGAAAAACACTATATGTTACCATTTCCCAGACATATACACTGTAAAAACTAAAGGAGCCTCAAGTATCCTGTTGGATACTCAAGGAACTTCAAAATGTAATTTTGGTGCCTCAAAGCTCTTTTTCCTATAGTAGGGTTACTGGAGGACCATTGACAATCTTTGAGGTTCTTGCTGGAACTTATGGGATCCTTTAAGCACTTTGTATTTACTTCAGAGGTTCTGGAGTCACCTTTTCATTACCATGAGACCTCGAAGTGCTTTGGGGGAAAATAGAGGAACTTAAATGCGATAAAAGGGTTATTGGAAGATCTTTTAACATTTAAGTGGTTCCTGGAAGATCTCTTATGTTAAAGCCAGCATCTAGAGGAACCCAATGGTTCAGTGAGGCCCGAATTAGATTATTATTCTATTATTATTATTATTATCCTATTATTATTATTATTATTATTATTATTATTATTATTATTATTATAGGCTACTTAAGTTTGATTCAGAATACATACCCTCGTGAAAAAGACGTACTATTAAATGTATTAAAAATGTACTTGAGTGTGTTTTTAGTAGACCTACAATACAAATATAGCCTACTTTAATGCATTTTTATTATTATTATTATTATAGGCAAGTTTGATTCAGTATACATACCCAGGTGAAAAAGATGTACTATTAAATGTATTAAAAATGTACTTGAGTGTGTTTTTAGTAGACCTACAATACAAATATACTTTAATGCATTTTTAATACATTTAACAGTAACTATAGTCTTTTTCACTTGGGTAGCTTACATATATTTAGTATAGGCCTATTTTATTAAGTCATTTAAACCTTAAACAACAACACTAAATAATAATAATATTATATGAAGAAGAAGAAGCAGGAGGAGAAAAGTATTATTCTGTCACGAAACTGCTGCTAGCCTATTCCTCTGCTGTCGTCGCTTCAGTGATGCTCGCGCTGCTCGCGCGCAACAAAGCTCAGCTGATCGTCATCAGGAAAGTAACGGCTCTCCTCATCAAAGCTTCCGCCGTTTATTCGGCTCTCCATTACAAGGTTTGTAAACTCGCCAAATAAATATAAATACAGAGTCTACTCACTATATATTTAAACACACATATATCTAAACTAAATTTATTATACATTACTACGTTTTTACAGTGTTTACCACTCGTTTATTGCACAGTATCTGGTATGAAGGTTTTAGCCGCGATGCTAACTAACGTTACGTTGATCTAATGAACAAATGGAAATGATTGACTTATTGTCTTAGATTGATTTAGTCATTCAATTCAACATATTTTGTACAACTGTGTCTTCAAATTGCTGATATAGCCTAACTAATTTAGAAAATTCTCTGATTCTTGGCGTTTGTTATGAATAACAAAAACAGGTTATAGTTTGCTCTGTTTTTGTTTAGCCTAACTTTACTACAGGTGCCCTCATTCTCTCAAATACCATTTTAAAGCCATTTACTGGTCAATAAATATTATGTTGTGAATAATCAGCTTTGTTCTTTTGTTTCCCCAGAACAACCATTACATTTCTAAAATAATCTGAACATTTCAGTGGCAACATTGAATTACAGTAAGTTACCTGCATCACATGCAAGTACTTTATTACTATGAACTTTCTCTGTGTGAAAGTGTATTGTTTGACTGTGTACTTGTGTTTTTTAATCAGTTACTCTCTGAAAATCTTTTCTCATGATCTCAAATCTCATTCATGTTACTCAGAAAAATAATATCACAGGTTTGATTCACAAAAAATGCTATAGACATTTTAACTCTGAATTATAACTTCAAGTTTAGTCTTTTTCAACAAAAAAATAAATAAATAGGAAAAAGCAATTAGGCTTCAGAAGACTTGCAACACAACCCATAACACATGAGTTGTGAACTCATTGATTATTTTTAGGATCTTTTCTGGGACATTTTTGGAGCTTAACCATTTTTACATAAATTGTTGCATTGAATTGAACTAGACAAGTGTGCATAAGAATGGTTTCATGAATGATTTACACAATTGTTTTCTGCTTGTGTTTCATGCAGTGTCAGCGATCGGTGACTGGGGTTGCATTATGCCTGAGATCTGCTTTTGGGTTCCACAGACAGAAAGTCAAACAGGTTTGGAACGTCACAAGGCTGAGGAAATTATTTAAATTTCACAACTATCACTTTAATAACATTACTAACAGTAAATTTTGTACTTTGCAGGGATCTCGGTAAGCTGAAATACAAGTTTGATCAAGAATAAAAATCCTCCTGTAGACCTGAAAATCATCGAAGTGCCTGGACCATCCACCAGAAAAGAGGAAAAACACGGAAAACGATGCTGTACCTTTTCACTTTTCTAACTCGTTAAGTACCTCACACCAACTTGGTCCCATAGTGACATTTATGACCACAAACGAAATTGCTGATCGTGTGAATTCATATTGAAATGACTGAATTCACCAGTGAACATTCACAGAACAACAGATAATTTTACTGCACCTTAACTCTGTTTCGGGTCGAAGCCTCTACTACTTCCTCTATCTTGTTTCATGAGAATACTCAACAACCATTTATGAATACTGTTGATTCAAGTCACACATTTAAGCTTTTCAAAAGCCATAGTGTACATTACAGTCTCCAGTCTAACGGCATCCCAGACTTAAACATTTTATGATTCAAAATAGCTGAATAACTAACCATCAGAGATTTCAGTATAGAGATAAAGGTTACAGCACAATGAGTGTATATTAGCACTGTTGTTTGTTTTTGGCATCTGATAGAGCTTTTGGACTTGGAAACAGTGATGTCAGACTAACCATCGGACTGAAACACAAATGTTTTAAAGTTAAGTATGATGGACATTTTTAATTAGTTCAAATGTAGTTTTTTTACATTGATTTATTTCGTGGAACATTATGTGTTTCCATGCATTTTGTTGAGATGTCTTTTCTTGTTTATCTATTGTATATACATGGTTGATTATTCATGTTGCTTATGTATTATACTATTTTTTTGTGTAGTCATTAATATTAATCTGTAGTTAGCTTTTTTCCCCATGTGCATGGAAGTGTATGTATAAACATGAATATCAAATATGTAATAAACAATTCTTATTTTGTATTTGGTTCAATTTGTTTATTATAATAGAAGTCAAAGGTAACCATAGTAACAACATGAAATTAAATATTAAAAAAAAAATGAAATTTGGTTCCTGGAGGCACCCAAAGTGGTTCCACACAGTGCCTAATATAAGAGTTCCTCAGGAAACCTGTGTGGTTCCTCAGAGAACTGCCCCTTTTTAAAGGGTGCCTAGAGGATCTACAGACGGTTCCGCCGGTGTGGCGAAGTGAAGAACCCCAAAAGGTTCCTCCAGGCACCTTTTATTTTTACAGTGTATGAAGCAATCAAACTGTCGGCTGTTTTTAGAACCAGCGATATTCAATTCATTATTAGGTCTGTTAAAAAGTACATTCTACATGTGTGTAGTATGAAAGTTTCTGAAGATTGAGAAAGTATGTAGCCCATTACGTATTTGCAGAATGAAAGGCGAGGAAAAAGAGAAGAAGCAGCTTAAGAAGAAGCCCTGAGTCATCTGAAATTTAAACATTTTGTATGCTGTGACCACACAGGAAGGGACTAGGGGAAGTACCTATTTAAATTCTTTTTACTTCTCTTGCAACCATTTAATGATGCACTCAGGATAAAATATACCTTGAAAGGTCTTATTAGGTCATCATGTTCCTTGTAAGGCACACGGAATAAGCTAATGAGCAATTGTGGTTTTAACACCTTTAAGACCTTTACAAGAATATCGCAGATCTTGCATTATCTCATGTATGAGAGATGGAAACATATTTTGATACCAAAGTACATTACGTAATTAATTCTGAAGGAAAATATCCACTCGATCTTACAGAACAGAAGAGACAAAATATCTTACATTTGAAAATGATCAAACATATCAGATATAGTAGAATATATGTAAAAAAGTACATTTTTCACACACATATTTTTTAACCTACGTTAGGGAAGTATGCATATTTGATTTGAATGCAGCCTAACAGTAATCGAAATCCCTTGAACTACCAAACGCACAACTGCATTGGACCATGTATTTTGGAAATTAACTTTGGTATTCATTGAAGTACCATGTAAATACCATTTTACATGAATATGGTATAGCTATACTGTATACTATACCAGGTATTATGATGTGTCAATGTTAATACCATCACTCAGGCTACTTTTTTGAAAGGTTGAAGACAGGCCTGGTTTCACAGGGCTTAGATTAAGCCAGGATTAGAGATTTGATCAGTTAGGACATTTAAGTAGCTTTTGAAAATGTAGGCTACCTTTGAAAAAAACAAACATTGCTGGTGTCCATTTTGAGACAAAACAATGGTACTGACATATTTTTAAGATATGTCAGAGCAAGTTGCTTTCAGTTAAACAGCTCAAACAACCATTTCGTCTAGCTTAAGCTTCGTCTGTGAAACCGGGGGATATTGTCATGTATTTGGGTAAAGTAAAGGCATGGTTTAGAAGATGTATTTTTCTTTGCACCTTTTCAGTAATAACATTTTGTTGTTGGTATTAAAAAAAAAAGTTACATAAGCTTTAAATGTAGCAAAATACGTTTCACTGACCCTGTGTCAAGATATCCATACATCTGAAAGCTTGCAGTATTAGTAAGTGTCCAGAGAGGGGCGTCAGTAGAGGAGTAGTAGGAGAAAGGGGCTGGACGAGAACTGTCTTGATCGGCTGAAGCTCGTGCGCTTTTACACTGTGGATCCCGTTCAGAGCGGAACACACTGACAGCATCGGCTCCTCTTTCTGCGTCTGTGTGCACACCGACAGTCAGTGTCAGCAGACACTTTCCACCGCATTGCAAAAACATATTTAATCTCATTTCTTCGGAGGAGACGCGTTCCATCGCTGCAGACGCACAGCGCATGTCCCTCTAAACCCGAGTCCACCTGTGTGTATGTGTGAGGGGGAGAGATTTCATTTCCAGGAACGGGTCTGTGCAAGTCTTCCTCCTCACAGGACCGCGAGGAGAATCCGTCCAAGTCATATAAGGGAATAACGGCTTTGGTTTTTCGACGGAGTGATTATTATGCGCGTCCTGTGCGGATTGTAAGAGAGGAACTTAGTCGCACGTTTGCTCCAAATCCAAAGAGACCTGTCTGCTCGTTCCAGCAGGGAATACACGGGTTCGGAAGAAATTCCCGTATTTGAGTACTTGGGGAAAGACAGAAGAAGCGCAAAATGCCACTTGCTCAACTGGCAGAACCATGGCCCAAAATGGAGCTGGTGCAGTTGGAGACGGAGGTGAGAGGTGGTGAAATCACAGCACTAAAATTAACTGATTTAATGTGTCCCCAAGGTTCCTCTATCCGTGCCAGAGGTCCACGTGTTTGTGGAGTTCACGAGAATCACTGCAATCGTATAAAAATGTGAAACTTTATAATGAAATATAAAAATAATCACTAAACACTGTTTCAGACAGAGTTCTGCAGGTATTCGCAGACTTGACTCTGTTCTTTTGGAGCGCGAGCATGACGCGACGCGCCGCGCTGAAGTAGCGCTGGTGAGATGTTTTGTAACGCTGAAGGGTCATTCCACGAAAAGGTGTCTAGATCAATGTTTTTAACAATAAAAAGCTGTCACTAACTTTTACTATAACTTATAATAGACATTTTTCAATAGACAATCCATTATTTATGGATGCATGTTTTGGCCTGTCCCTAGCACTGTTTGCAACTTCTGCTTGCTTAATGCATACATATGCATATTTAAAATATAAAGAATATATTAAGAAATTAAAAGCTCTTTTTAGCTTTGACAAAGTTATGCAGCAGCCATGTTATCATCATAACTGTCATTAAAATTACAATTCAATTAAAAACGTAATTCTTTCAAGATTCAAGGACAAGTGTCTCTGTATTTTGTTTATCACTTTACTTTAATATTTTGTTTGATTGGATGATTTTATGTAATCAACCCTTTAACAATGAGTTTGCGCAGTGAACCACATAATATGTACAGAAATATCAACATTAAAGAGATAGTTCACTTAAAAATGAAAATTCTGTCATCATTTACTAACCCTCAAGTTGTTTCAAGTCTTCTGCTGAACACAAAAGAAGATTTTATGAAGAATGTCAGTAACTAAACAGTTGATGGACCCCATTGACTTCCATAGTATTTTTTTTTCCTACCATGGAAGTCAATGGGGTCCACCAACTGTCTGGTTACCGACATTCTTCAAAATATTTTCCTTTATGTTCAGCAGAAGAAAGAAATTCATACAGGTTTAAAACAACTTGAGGGTGTGTAGGCCTAAATGATGACATAATTTTCATTTTTAAGTGCACTATTCCTTTAAATTCTCTTCTAATGACCATCTTGTAGTGTCTTGACCTTGGTCAATAGGCTAGAAATGGATACATTAATTGTCAAGCCTATCAACCCTCTTATTATAACCCCTGGTTTCACAGACAAGGCTTTAGCCAATCCCAGACTAGAATGCATGTTTGAGCTGTTTTAACTGAAAGCAACTTGCACTGACATCAGTGCAATATGTCAGTATGTCAGTGCTATTGTTTTGCCTCAAGATGCACACCTGTAATGTCTTTTTCTATGCCACGTTTATAAAAACTTCTTAAGCTTCTTAATTAAACTAAGGCCTAGTCTTGGCTTAATCTAAACCCTGTCTGTGAAACCGGGCCTATGGGTCATAGCTTTAAAACACGCATGCATTTTATAAAGTTGGTTGGAGGTTATATAATGAAATTGATTAACTCTTAAAGATTTTTTTTTAAATCAGAAAATTATATAAAAATCTTGCTGCCTTTTCAAAATGGAATAGGCTCCAGTTTCATGGAATGACTCTGCAGCTTACCTTTAAACTCTAGCGGAAAAACTTTGGATTTCTTATGTTCATCTCATTCTGTTTCCCTCTGTTTCTTGCTGTGCCATTTGTGTTCTCTGGGGTGTATGTGAAATGTCAAAAATCTAATAAATAATACAGCAGTCTAACATCATTAGAAACACTAGGAAATAGTCATATTTGAATTATCAAGCACTCTTGAAATTGTGTAGCCAGACTGTTTAACTGTGGCGTATGGGACAAAATTGTTGATTTATTTGCATTTATTTTTTTGCTTTAAAGTACATCATAGTGAATCCCAATAACAGTTACATGTTTGTAATAATCCACTGGTGTCTGTAGGATAAGCTGATCTCCTGTTTTGCTTAGCTTTCAAACAGTGAGCTATTTTCATTTCCTTTTTGTTTGCACGTTACATTCAGATACGTTGGTTTGTGGGATCATATCTTTTGATCATAGACCACAGTGTGCTAAAAACCCCTAGTTAATGTCAGAGTTGTACTACAGTAGACTTTCAGGCCTTTGCATTGTACAGCACTGGAATTTGCTCCACCAGCTTTGGCTGGAGACCAGTCTTATAACTACAGGGCAAGCAGAGACAATATAGTCTGCGAAGTGCATGATTAATGAGAATGGAAGGAAGATTTCGTTTCTTATCTTGCTCTCAGACTAATGCTGATTCCTTTTGAGAATAGCAATATGAGACGTGTTATTTAGTCTTTTGTTCCTGTCATTGTAATCTGTGCAATTTAGAGCTTAAATTAACTTTCTTTTTTCCTTGCCTTCTGGTCGCTCACCACTGTAATGGATTCACCAATCAGGCGACAGCCGGTTCGCTGCAGAAACATTCTCAATTCTTCTCAGTACTTTGAATGAAATTCTTTCTGCAGATGAAAAAGAGAGGAGAAATAAATCTAAATTTTTGCAGATTAGAATCTTACAGCGTATCAGCAAGTACCACAAAACATTAAAGTGCTTCCTGATGCAGACTAGACCAAAAAATGCACAGGATGTCAAACCAGTCATTTTCAACCTAATGCTTCATCCTTGACTGTTTTCACTGGCAGTTTTTACATGCTTGCAGTGATTAAAGTCAAAAGCCTCCAAACATGCATTGTGTGGAGATACAAGATGCCGGATAAATGTGCAGGCAGAGTCCAAATGTAACTTTTGCACACCAGCCATGTAAATGTTTTTTGCATTATTTAAAATGAATAAATAAATAAACAGAATCATCAGCAAGTATCAGATTATCATTGTTACAGTTCATTTTAAAGATGGTCTTTCAGTAAAACTTTTGTCTCTTTTTTGAATTCTGTGCTACCTGACTAGAGAAAACTGTCTGCCCCTTTTGTTACATATAATATTCTTTCTCAGTCCTGAAATTCAAACCATTTTCCCATGCCACCCCCAGACAGTAGCTATATATATTTAAGTAGCCTTATTAAATTAATATCATAATCGTGCGACTAGCTGACTAGTGCTTAAATGAAAAATCTTTTGTCGGGGCTGTCCTAATATTTTGTTGAGGTTTTGCTCAGAGCACCTGCTGTTCACGTCTTTGATGGCTGTGTGCTCTCTGGGTTTCAGCAGTGATGTGTGTTTGTAATCATACCTACTGCATAATGATTGATTATTATTTCAAAACCCTGCAGCTATGGAACCTGGAGCCTGTTCAACAAGGACTTCCTCCAAAGTTTGGAGGTTAGATGGTGGAGAACAACGGAAAATATTTGAGGCTGTATACTTCCATTAAAGGACAGGCGTTCTGTGAGCTCCAGGAGTCACGAGTTCTGTTCTCACTCCATCACCGGAAATTTATTCCTGTGAACCCGGTAGCCTCCCAGATTTGCTGGAAGCTGTTTGACGGTATATCACAGTGTATGAGGCCCTATCTGTCCCACAGGGAGGGTTTAGGTTTCACTTGGAAGAGCCAGTTTGACTGTGTTTTACGAGGTTATCTTTGAGCTGAGACGGATCCACAACAAAATTCAAACATTCGTGTTGCTGGATTCACGTACATTGATCAGATGTTCTCTGCTCTAGATGCTCTCACTTTCAGTTCTGAAAGAATATTCTAGTAGAATATGAATTAAATTCAGTCAGATTTCTTCCACTTGCTTTCTTGTTCTTGCATCTTCTTTGTAAAGACCACACACACAACGCTACATGCTTTCAGCATATGTTCCGTCGGGAATATCAGATGTTTAAGTTGTGTGTTTCCGGTCTGGGCTGTCAGTGTGTGCAGCGGTCTGAAACGTGAGAAGGCATAGCAGCGCATGATGGCTGGGAATATGGAGATGATGTGATCCGGAACTTCGAATTTCTTCCTGTCATCTATTTTTTTTTTTTTAAATCCCACTCTTCAAAATCTCACTCTTTGAAAGTATTGAACGTTTATTTTTAATTCATCAGAGAGCTTTAATGATTGATTTGTGATTTCTTTGTCTTCCTTTCCACTTATATCTCTCTGTCTAACTTCTTTTATCCCCATCGCTCCTGCTTTCTCTTTCCTTTCTTTTAACCGGGCCACACGCATTCTGTCAGACCTCCATCTTTGTGCCACATCCATTGTCTTTCAGTCTTGTATAACTGCTTACAATGCAGTCTCGCACGCCTGTCAGGTTTGACACTGAATTAGACACAAATGTTTTGTGTGTCAAATGCCTAAATCATCTGCATGTTGACAATTCTGACTCAATTTATTTATTTACAGTGCTTTATTTTCTTCCTTGTATTTATAATTTTCCTTAATTTTTTGCCTTCCTTTACTTGCCCTATATTACTTGCTTTCTATTTAATTTCTTTCCCCAACTTGGCATATCCAAACAGCATCACCTGATCTGTAGGTTAAAGTTGAGACTACATAATGGTCTATAGTTGCATTTCAATGTCCTTTCTCTAAAAATAATGTGACCTACCGACCCTCTACACACACCCTGGCAATATTATCGCCACTGGCGATTATATTGATTATACTGATTATACTAAACGATCTGTCTGGCGAGTAACCAAAACAATTTACTAGCCAATAACGATGGTGTGCGTACTCCAACCACTAAATTGTGCGTACACCAACTTTATCCGCCAACCAATAAAACGGCTCCTTTGAACGCCCCCACTCCCGCCCCCATTTCTCTCTCGCCGCCACTAAGTTTCAAGTGCACAATTTAGTTTTGCACCTAATGTATCGCGAAAAGAGTAGCAAAAGTCAAGGCACGAAATTTGAAATTGCATTGACATATTTGAGAAGTTGCAAGTGCCCAATTGAGGTTGTACTGCGAATGTGAATGTAAGAATAAATGCAAATATATATTACAAGTTTGTGACTGTCATTTGTATATCTGTGAATGGCATTTTACACATTTTTAACTTCTTGTCTGCAGCTTCAAATTCAGAATACAGGTTTGTGACTATTGTCTGCAAGTGCAAATTTCAACATTCAACTTCAGATTTTTATTTTACAGGTTTTCACATTGGAGCTGTGTGTAAATGTTCACGTACAAGTATGAATATTTATTGTACAAGTTCTCAAATTCACATCTACGTCCTCTCGAGTTTTGCTACTCTTTTACCTTCATAGTCAGTGTTCAGCAAGTGAAAATATATCTATGCTAAACTTCTACTTGGCATCTAACGCACACACTGGCGAGTAAAATATAAGAATTTATTAGCCAATGGCTAATGACAGACATTATTTAGTCGCCCAGAGTAAAATTCACTCGCATGTGTGAGTGATTTTCTAGCATTGTAGAGGGTGGCCTACTCGGGGACTTTAGAAAGATCTAGAAATCTTCAACTCCCACTTTCACCTGTCAGTCACATTTGTGAGGAAGTCAGTCACACGTAAAGACAGGTCTGGCTTTTGATATTGGTTGTTCCTTCAGGGCATGAAGAAATACGATTTGTCTCTTCACTCCAGATGAGTTTTCTTCAGTCTAGGGGTGCTAGAGAGTTGATATTTGACTGGACTAGTATTATACTATAGTGAGAAATCCAGCATTTCTTGTGCAAATACAGGAAGTATGTGATTTATTCAGGCATTTTCTAGTTAGTGGTTCTGTAAGTAACTCCTTCCCTGTCAGTGTTTACTAAAAGTTGCCAGCCAGCATTTTTGATGATATTCACAAAACTTTGTTTTGAATAAATGTTTGATGATCACATCAGCTTACTTCTGGCGACCCAACTGACAAAGGTAAAAAAAAAAAAAAGAGTCTTTAAAATCAAACATTGAAATGCATTAATAGTACCCCAAACCATTAACATGACAGACTGAATAGGAAAATTGCCATTTCTAAAGGTCTCTTGAAAGCCAGTAATTAACCCACAAAACACATTGTGCTCAACAAAAAACATATTTATCCTTTCAAGGGAACTTTTCACTTTTATTCAGTGAATTTCCATGTTAGCATCTGTCTGTTTTGACTAGCTTCTTCCAAGTGGCTGATGAATTTGCAGTAAAATAGTATTAGAGTTTGGTTGGACATTCAATTTTTGATCTCAACAACAAAAGGCATTTCCCTTTCCTTTTTTTTCTTTTTTCTTTTCTTTTTCTTTTTCAACTGTCTGTTCTCTCCTGTCATGCACTTGTTTTATGAATGCCTAGTCACTCGAAATTCAAGCCTTTTAATTCCTTTCACTCTTTCAGACCCTTTTTACTCACTCACTCACTCACTCTCACACACACACACACACACACACACACACACACACACGCGCACGTGTTGTGTTTTCATGTTTTATGGAGACATTCCATAGACATAATGATTTTTATACAACAAATGATTTTAATTCTATCCCCTAAACCTACCCATCACAGAAAACCTTTGGCATTTTTACGTTTTCAAATTTCTTATTATAATATTAAAGCTGTTTTCCTCATGTGGACCAAAAAATGCCCCCACAAGGATTTTGGATATTGCCATCTTTGTGGGGACATTTTGTCCCCATAGCATAGGGTATATCAGAAACACACACACACACACACACACACACACACACACACACACACACACACACACACACACACACACACACACACACACACAAACACTTACTTCCTCTCACCTCTCCGAGGAACAGTTTGGTCCCAATTACTCACATACTATTTCTGTAACAGGGTCACATTATGAGAGAGATGATGTTAATTTTTTGCATACAGCTCTTTTATCACTTCCATTTGCATCGTGTTTTCAGGAAAAGAGTTTCAGGGTCATGTGTGATCAGCGGCCCTGATCAAGAGGCTGTTATGTTGTGTTTTTACTTTAGTGCATTTTACATACACTCAAACTCCTTGCTCTCTGTGTGTGTGTTTTATTGTTTATTATGTTAATAATAGTTTGTATTTCTAGAAAACCAGAAGTCACGCTGAAACTTTATTCCGTTTGTCCTTTTAACCTCATGAGACAATATCCTGAAAGGAAAAAACATAGGCTACTTTAGACATGCTTAGCTGAGATTTTATGTTTCCGTTTCGAGATATGAAAGGTCAGAGAGATGGACAAAAAAGTAAAACAAATTGATAAGTAAATTAGGTACGAATTTCTCTTTCATTCTCTTTGTATTGTATAAAGATTTCAATGAGCTGGATTGAACAAAATGTTGAATGCGTTAAATGTGTGCTTTAATTAAGCACAGCTCATATCATATTCCCTTATCAGTTTCATTAGTACCTGGTGTTCACAGATCACTTTGACACAGTCCGTTAATGATTTACGTAAGCAACATATCAGTTATTATGAACCGAGTTATATAAGCAGACACGTGTTATTTCTGTGCTGCTAGCATAATGAAACAAAATTGCAAAGATAATGGCTGTCTTTAAACTCGTCTTCTATTGTTTGGTAGATAGCCTCAGCCCAGACTCACGTCACGCCATTGGTCAAGGTGCTCAGTGTTTTGATAAGGCCACGTTTTTAAACTTTACTCCTGAGTAAACCTTAAGCACTGATTATTTATATTGTTTTTGCATTTAAGCTCAAGTACTTTAGCATAATCTTTAAAGGGATAGCTCACTCAAAAATGAAAATTCTGTCATCATTTACTCACCCTAAAGTTGTTCCAAGCCTGTATGAATTTCTTTCTTCTGTTGAACACAAAAGAAGATATTTTGAAGAATGTTGGTAACCAAACAGTTGATACGCCCATTGACTTCCACAGTATTTACATTTTTTCGTACTATGGAAGTCAATAGGGACCATCAACTGTTTGGTTACCCATATTCTTCAAAATATATTTTGTGTTCAGTAGAAGAAAGAAATGACATTTGACGGTAAACTGGAGTTTTTCTAAGACGAGTCGCCTTAACGTCCAGAGCACTTGAGTGAATCGATCTGAAGTCAGCATAAATAAACTAATCTCCGACTTTGCATGTGACGACTGCTTGATCTTTGTCTGTTTTTCTCTGAGCAGGCAGAATTGTTTTCTTCCTTCCTCCAATTCTTTTATTTTTTATTTTTGTCTCTTTCATTTCCTTCTCTTCTCGCTCAAGGTTCTGTATTGAATGAAATTGAAAGCAATCGCCTGTGCAAGATGTGATTGTGTTTTTCTGATGGTTCTTGAGAGAATTCAACGTTAGGACTGCAGAAATCAGTTGGCATGCTGGTAATTCTGCCGAAAATGAATAAACATGACACACATTCTCTCTTTGTCTTTACATATATAAATAGTTTGTTTGTGAGGTAGAGACTTGCAGGATTCCATTGTGCTTTAATGAATGAAGAAACTGTTGATGTTTAGTCGAGATCAACTATAGTCAGGTAAATTCTTCTCCTAGGAGGGAAATGAAGGGGATATTCCCACGAGGAAGGCTTGTCTACATGTTTTACAGTATTTGTATGTATTTTACATGTGTTTGGATTCTTAGTGGGTTGTGGTTTGCTCTCATCTCATCTGAATTTTTATTATTGGGCCTCAATGTTGGTCGTCTAACATTAGATACAGTTCCCAGATTTAGACATGTACTCAGTCTTTTTCCTGGTCCTCTGTAAGCCTTTTTACACTGTTCTTAACTCTGGACCTCTTTAAACCCTTGGTTAAAGCCTGTTTTAGTCCTGCCATAAATTGTGCAGTTCAAAATATGCAATGCAAGATTTGTACTGCATGTTGTTTATAATCAGTCAACCAATCTGAATAAATGTAAATGTCCTTTATTAATGTTGTACAGTGAAATTATAGAATTACATCTGAAGATTCAGCTTGTGGGCAGAACAGATGCTCAAGCACATTGACAGAAAGAGAGTGTGTTTGGGAGTCTTTATAAGCAGCCAAGCCTGTATAAATGCCCCGGGAGCCATTGATTATGTCATCTAGACATAACATGCATTTATGATTTTGACATTACAGCTGTGAGCCTTCAAGTACATGCATGCACACATGCGCACACTCGTGTTTTGATAGCTAGTGCTATTATTCTAATATAAGCAAAGTATTAAAAGAAGAGTTAATAAATCTCTTTCTGTTTCTCTTTTAGAATGGACAGAGCACCACTGAGGATGGAGTCACCGCAGATGTTAAGGTAGGACCCAGCTGACCAAGTACACAAATGCAGTTGATCCGGACAGTAATAACACTTATTCTTTTCCTCAAAAACATCTAGAAGAACTTCATGTTCTCCAGCAATTCCAAAATCGGTTTCAGATGCTACTCTTGTTTATCCATCTTTAATTTCTTGGCTTAACAATAGATACTATTTTTTTCTCTGCCAGTCGAGTCGGTAGTTCAGATTTTTACTTGCTCTACCAGCAATATCTTCAGCTGCACTTGTACTTTCTTTTATCATATTTAACATATTTTATGTATGGCATAAAAAAATATAAATAAATAAATAAATTGTCTGTCATTTGAACAGCCACATCTGAGGCACTAAGTGCATTGCATTTCATTTTCATAAACTTAACAGGTTATAAAGTTTATACCTATGTGGAAGCTATTTGGCCAAAATCTCATGGTACAAAAAATGAAGTGCCACTGGCTATGACTTTGACTCTGACAAATGAATCAAATCAGAAAGAGCCTTATTGCCAAGTGTGCTTGCACACACAAGGAATAGACTAGACTAAATGCTAGACCAAAGGCCCCGATATATACTTACGACGAAGTTCTTTTTGTCCACCAAAAGATTGTATGAGAAGTGGGATTCTGTTAGTGAACATCCTTATGTTGGTCATGCTGTGATGATTTGATGAATATGTAAATATGTGCTGTGCACTTTCCTTTCAATAACAAAATAAACACAACAAAAATTACAGTGGTGAGAAAACTTGTAGTCAGTGTCTCTTTCAATTAGAATTACAAAGTTCTACTATAAAGCGACTTTCCAGTGTGTTCATGTTTTTACTTACTAAACAAGAAATGAACCAGAGAAAATGTCCATGTTAAAGAAGGCGGAGCCTCAGAGCACATTTACCTATTACGTCATCGCCACTAATGGTCATTTGAAGGCGTTTATTGGCAAGCTGTTTCGAACTCCAGAAATGAACACCAAACGATTTTTGCTTTGGCCTGGTTTTGTTTGAAATGACGTTACACAAGTTTATTCTTTTATTTCGCTTGAAGTATATTGGGGCCTTAAGACTCTTCTCCGCTTCTCAAATACATAAAACGTTAGCCTTGTATATTATAGTGTTTCTTGACCAAAGAAAACACTGTACTTATTCAAACAACCAGTTCTTTATTTACCCTTGCACTGCAAACAAGCAGAGACAGTCCAAAACGTGAGCAGCACTTCATTCGCTATTGAGGCACGGTGGAGTTAGGAGGTTTTACAGACAGTTTGATGATCCAACGGAGTTACAAGCTTTAGTCACAAGCTTTTTTTAAATGCGTTTCATTGGTTAAATATTTGCAAAATCCACAGACATATGTAAAGCGTAACCAATAGTAATGAGAAAAAAAATTGACATGAAATGAAAAATGAGATTCGAGGTTTCTGCCCGACAGTGACAATTTTTATAAAAATCACTTTTTCACAAATCAATTTGTCTCTTGTTCTGATGAAATGAGGACATTTGTAGGTAAAAATAGATTTGATTTGTGATCTCATGTTTCAGCCAATTGTAGATTGCCATGTTTAAGAGACCTCAGAGCCACTTCTGTCTCACAGGAGAGTCTAGGGTATATTGGCAGCTTTCTGAATCAATCAATGGAACAAGTGCTAAAAGAATTCAGTCTGGAGTTCTGGCTCAGAGACTCAGAGGCCTCTTTGTGTGACTTAAGGGATTGAATTACTCATAGCCTATCTGTTCCAGGGTCCATCTTGACTTTTTGCAGCCTGTCTGTCTTACTGCATGGGAAAAGCCTTTCTCTCTCCCTCATGAATCCCTGCATTTGTTGTGTTTTTATGTGTAACATGAGCCTGATGTGATGGACAGAGAAGACAGTCTGTCTCCTCCTTCAGAATTTGCTTTTCTTCCTCACCTCATAACTGAAGTGAAACCCAGTCAAGGTCCTGTAATGCTTTAGACCCCAGAGACTGCAGCCAGATATTTTTGGGCCTTTAATTTAGCCTGTCCAAAGACAAAATTACCTCACTTGAGCAATTAGTTTTACTAGTCTCTGAGACTTTATCTGCGAATGATAAAATATTAATGTGAATGTTATTATCAATACTATGCATAGCATCTAATTAGTCAAGACTATTGCCAATCAGCTACTGGTTAATTATTGATTATGAGAATAGTCAATCAGCATTTGCTTGAATGTGACTAATTCTTTAAGTGTTTGTATTTCCTGATGTTTCTTGACCATGATTGCATAATCATAATTTATGTTTGTTGGATTATCATGTCTTGGGGATCTTTCCAAAATTTCATATCACGATCTTATAACGAACAATCACGATCTGAATCGCGGACATAAAAGATCACAATCTCTACGATTCGCTGGGAAAAGTTGATCGTGGACGTCTTCCAGATCGATCACGATATAAATTGTCAGATCGCCCACCCTTATTTAGCATAAAATGTATCAAATTTTTGGACCATTAAGATTTTTTTTACTAAGCACTGGTAAATTCTTATTACGTGTCCTGGCATTTGCTTTTGAGTATCTATTTAGTAATTCTCATTATTGTTAGTGGTGATTGGCATTAGATTTTCATGACTGTAATACACTGAATTAAAATATCAGTTTTAATAAAAACTGAAATAAAATATTTATAAATATATAAAAAAAATTACCATGATGTGTTATCACTGTACAAAGTTAACTGCCTGCCACAACTGCAAATGGCTGGTGAACTAAATATAAGGATATTTCTTATTTGCCATTTTTTATTAAAGTATTTAATTAAAATATACATACTTTGTTGTTCCATCATTTATTTGATCATTTTCACATTACAGTAATGATGGTCATGAGAATTTGGGGTTGTCTATAAATATTTTCACAGTTTAATGTTCAAAATATGTCTTATTTCTTCTGATTTAGGGGTGACATTTGACCTGGACATGTTTTCAAATGCTGAAACATATTAACAGAACTAGCGCGGCACATAGCAGACACAGTGATAACAGGCTGAGCCCGTGATTCATGAGGCCATTACTGCTGGCTGATCCACCAGCTCACGATCTGTCACTGGTCCCTTTGATACATGCTGATTGGTTGTTGTTGTGGGAATACTTAACATAAATCACACAAGTTTTTATTTTATTTTATGTCAGCAAGGAGTCGTTGGTGAGGGTCGTTTAACTGGTGATGAACTTAGATGTGATCTATGGTCATCATAAATACAGAGAAGTCAATCTGTTTGGAAGGACATAGTTGGCAAAACAATCCAGCTATGGATTGCAGCTAATCTGAAGCAAAACAAGGCCACACACACACAAAAGCAGACATTTTATGACAGATTTACTGTGAATACTTCAAAACCCCTTTGGCTAATATCACTTCTCACTGTTTTGCTAATTGTGAGTTAAGATGTGTGGATAAATGGATGGATTTCTTTAGTCTCTCTATGCAGATATTTCGAAGCATCCTTTCCATCTTTGTTAAAGGAACATCATGTCTATTAGAATGGTTGATGCGTGGGAACGAGTGTCCCCAGTGCTTTGATATTATTTGGCCTTGTTAAACCTGAGGTGTTAAAATACTTTCTCCTCCTTTCCCAGTTTAAAATGTGTAGACATATATCAAACAATAAAAACGGTTGATCTGTTTGTTTGAGCTTCAAGACCAGCCTGACACGGCAACAGTGGCTCAACCAGTAGTATGTGTTTGGGGACGGGGCTATCTGGAGTGTTTGGGGACACCAGTTTGGAAACATCATTGTGTTTTGAGGATGGTAGTGGTGCAAACATAATGCACTTCTGCCTTTAAATGTTCATTTCTCAATATAAAATTATAAAAAGCAGTTTAATCATTGTAATTTATAATAAATATGTTCAGACAGAGTTTTTCAAGAGGCCCATCTTGACACGGATCTAGACTAGAGCCCTATTTTGTCTTCAGCTGTACGACCCAGGCTTAAGGATCAATATTGTGCATGAACACTGCTAATAATACTCCTCCCCGGAGAGAGCAGGCAGGAATAAATAGCTGCTCGTCCAGGAATCTCTGTCAGCCTGGGTCTTTAGTTGAGCAGAGTCAAGAAGAGTAACATGTCAAGAGACAGTCTTGGGTGATAAGAACAGAGAAATTAATGAGACCTTATCATCTCTATTTCATGTAATTTTTCAACTTCTCACTTTCATCCCACTTTCTTGCCTACTGTAGCTTCTCATCATCTCTTGCTTCCTCTCTTTTTAAATGTCCATCTTTTTGTTCATATTTTCAAACAGTGTCAGAAGTTAAGATGCACATCCTGGCTTATATGGCAGTCATCTTGGACGTTTAAAAATGTTGTTATAGATCCTTATTTTTAATACTTTTTTAATGAGAGAAACATTACTTGAGTGCACCTGTAACTTTTTTTATTTAGTGGCATCGTTTGGCATCAATAGTTTGGCAGAGCAATAGTTTATTTTTTTTTATTTTTTTTTTATGATGATTTTTTCCCTAACAATATAAAAACTGAATCAGTTAACTGAAATCATAGTTTACGTTCAGAACAATAATGACTGTTATGCATAAAATCAAACCAACATCAAATACAAGTAGTTTATATACAATGCACAAGATATAATAAAGTCATAAAAGCTTTTTCTGAAATATTTAAATATTTTCCAATCCATTTATGCAGTTTTTAGGAACTCTACAACACTCATCATAATATATCTCCTAATAATATATTTGTATATAATAACTTGAAACATAAATAATAAATCATTTAAAGCTTAGCTTAGCTTCATACAGAGTCTTTAATGTTATAATTTAATGTGTGTATTATATTTTTTATTTATAAAGTTGTCTTTTTTGTTAGCCCAAGTTCATTTCTGACCCTGGTTTGCCATTTTGTGAAACATACATCAGATATAAAAAACAAATTGGTCTTTTCAAAAAAACTCTTTTCCTTTGAACCAAGTGCACATGGAGCTTGAAATCTTGCATCAGTTTCCAGTGTGAGCCTTGGTATAAATTGTCTGTGGTGACTGTCAGAACAAAGTTAAAGTTAGGCAATTCCTGAAATTACATCTAACAGAATTTGCAATAGTTTTATGAGTTTTACTCAAGCCATTTGATTTAGTAATTTCTATTGCCAAATCTTATTTGTGTAAAAGCAATTTTATTACTCTAAGTATTTCTATTATATAAGTTAGTAATTTTACTAACAGAATGAAAAGCCTTGACCTAAAGTGTAAAATATCTGATCTGAGAATATATAACAAAATGAAACACTACGATAAACAGTTTAAAAGATTGATTCAGGCTGACAAAAAAAATCTGTCCATGTAAACAGATGAGTCATTTCAATAAATTATTTAAGGATATGACACCTGCGTCATTTCCCCAAGCACATGCTGTACATATTGGCTCCATTAAATCGTCATTCTGAAGTAAAGTGGAAGATTATGGTCATCTTCCATTAGTTTGAAAGTGGACAGACAATTAATGGCAATGACTCTGACTGTTGCTGTGTATACAATTGTGATCATTTGAGCAGAAGGTTTATATATAGGATTTTAAAATCAGCTAATCTGACGAATCTTTAACTCATTTCTTGTAATTAGTGAATTATGCTGGGAGTGCTGAATATTTTCCATTATTTGTGCCCTCGCCCTGTAGTCAAAACATGGTCCAACTTCTGTGATCATTTTGTTTAAGGGTGTTTCCTCGTGCCTGGATTAATTTGATCATGTCCTCCCCCGTTTCTCTCTTTTTCTGGCCCAATATAATCAGGCTGATAGCACCAAATATCTAGCATAGTTTTTGGTCAATACCGTCTTATCAGAATAATTTACCAGGATTCGTTTAAAGGGATAGTTCACCCAAAAATGAAAATTCTGTCAGTAATTACTCACCCTCATGTTGTTCCAACCTCGTAAGACCTTCGTTCATCTTCGGAACACAAATAAAGATATTTTTGATTAAATCTGAGCGCTGTTTCACTCCTCCATAGACTTCTAAGGGACTGAAACTTGCTGGCCCAGAAAAGTTATTAAAGAGATCGTTAATATAGTCCAAGTGACTACAGTGGCTTAATCTTAAGTTTATCAAGCGACGAGAAAACTTTTTGCGCTATAAACAAAACAAAAATAACGATTTTATTCCACTATTCATTTCCTTCTCTCTGGGCCTAGAGTGAGTTAACGTAGTGTTTTTGCGCAGCGCGTCACACACATGACCAGCGTCGGCCAATAGTGAGCCTACGTGGTGACGTGCAACACTGACGCGCTGCGCAAAAACACTACGTTAACTCTCTTGAGGCCCAGAGAGAAGGAAATGAATAGTGGAATAAAGTCGTTATTTTCGTTTTTTTTTAGCGCACAAAAAGTATTCTGGTCGCTTGATAAACTTAAGATTAAGCCACTGTAGTCACTTGGACTATATTAACGATCTCTTTAATAACTTTTCTGGGCCAGCAAGTTTCAGTAGAAGTCTATGGAGGAGTGAGACAGCTCTCAGATTTAATCAAAAATATCTTAATTTGTGTTCCGAAGATGAACAAAGGTCTTACGGGGTTGAAACAACATGAGGGTGAGTAATTACTGACAGAATTTTCATTTTTGGGTGAACTATCCCTTTAACAAGGTGCAAAGCAGGGCTTCACAATAAGGACTGCCCAGTGGTCCAGGGCCAGCGTGAATGACTCTCGGGCCAATTGACGGAAATGTCAATTGCCCGATCGGACCAGTGCTGCATCGTCACAAAAGTTTATCATTTGCACGTTTTTAAGGTTTGCCAGTTAAAATATTCAAGCGTAAGAAGACATGAGAGAGAACTCAACACACATCTGAAGCGCGTGCCAAGAAAACCGCTTCTCAGACAGCACCCAAATGCTGAATTGAGTTCTCTTTCTCGTTGTCTTTACCTTTAAAGGGGTGATGAACTGAGAAATCAAATTTTCCTTGAGCTTTTGACATATAAGAGGTCATCATACTATAAGAATATCCTGTAAGTTTCAGAACTGAAAACTACCTGGTTAGTCCAATAAAAGCTTTAATTGACACCAGGCACAGCGAACGACAGGTTTTTCAAAGTGGGGATCTATGATGTCAAAGGGTATCAAACGCCTACTTCAACACTGCCTGTTTAGCCCCTCCCACCGATTCGCGCATTACATGAAACTCATTATAATATGCAAAACTGTTATCCAATCATAGCAGTGGGCGTTTACTTCCAAGTCTTCAATGCGGCACGCCCTTAAAAGCCGAGCGTTTCAGGAGCTAGGCTCAAAACCAGGGTAGAAAATAGCCTATTACTTATTCATTTTGATGTTTTTGAATGTAAAAACCAAGCGAACGTCATAAGTTGACCTCAGACAACAATATACATTTTTTTTAAAAGCCAGTTCATGACCCCTTTAATGGACAAATTAACACAGAATTATGTCAAAATGGCCGTCTTGGCGAGCATGTCTTAAGTGAACGTAAACAGTTACGAAAGAAATCTCACGTGTAACTACATTTGGTCATTAAAGTGACAGCAGCCTA
The DNA here is from genome assembly GCF_964197995.2 of Scardinius erythrophthalmus. Taxonomy (NCBI): domain Eukaryota; kingdom Metazoa; phylum Chordata; class Actinopteri; order Cypriniformes; family Leuciscidae; genus Scardinius; species Scardinius erythrophthalmus. The sequence continues at coordinate 15,284,661 of NC_138239.1, read as the reverse complement.
ATATTCCTGCATAAATAAATTACTCACTGCTCTTGACTGAAGAATTTATGTAACTATAATAAGGATTAATCTATTTATTATATATACAATTTATAGTGAAGAAGACTATGCAGTGTTATTTTACATTTGATTCCTTTATTCAATTTCTGTACCTTATAGACCTATCTGAAAATCCCGACCAGGTCAGTCTGAAAAATCTGTAGCGTAGAGCCCTGCAAAGTATCTCATTTTTTCTGTTTTCATCTTCACTTCTCCGGTGATGAAAGATAGACCTCTTCTCAGTCATCACTCCGATTTCTGCCAGTGACTTTGGCCAATTTAAGGAGTCATTTACAAAGCCATTGCAGAGATTGGAACAAAATCAAAGGCTTGTGTGAAAATGAAAGCGAGAAATTGGTCCTGGACGAGACAGTTCAGCTCTAGAGAGCAGCAGAAGTACTAAACTATGAGTCAATTCCATATCATGGATGTATCTGGCCTTGTGGTACAGTTCAGTCCTCTTGGCTCCACTTTCTGTGAGTGTATTTGCTGAAGATCCAAGCTGTTCTGTCTTCTGTTCTGTTTCTCTCAGAGCTGAGGTTTCCAAGTGCAGGAACACCCCTCTGGGAGAAGTCGAATCATTTCTTCTGTTTATAATGTGCTGTCAGAACTTCTGCTCATTCTTTAGAGAGCCAGGAGAAAACTAATATAAACTATGATTATAAACTAATTATAACACAGATGTGGTTTGACGCATAAAAGCTGGAAATTGGAATATATCCGAAATATAATTTTGAAAGAACTTTTTTTCAGATCTGTTCCATCATGATGATCAAATTGTTGTAAAATCTCTTTAAGTAATTCGGGAATTAAGTGAGAAATGTCACCTGTTGTCTTTGCTTCGATGTAATGCAAAGTTTACATCTATTCTTTTGTTGACCAGCCTGCAGGGACTTTTAAATTGAGCTGAGAACGTTATGTAATTATTGGAAAACACATTTGCCAATTTGTTTAACTATAGTAAAATATGAGTGTTAATAATAATAATAATAATAATAATAATAATAAAAGATTATGCCAACCTACTTATCAGCCAACAATTTCATTATTTTAATGTGGCTTTTTTCTGTATGATGATGATATCGTTTGTATCAACCTGGCATTTTTAACTTTATACCCTTAAAAAAATATTTAAATTAATTTTAATTAAAAATGTAAAAACAAGCAATTGTTTGTGTAACTGGATTTTTTATTTATTTATTTTTTTGAAAAAAAAGTACATCATTGGTCCACATAGTAATTGTCTATTTAGACTCTTGTTAATTCCTGCTCAAATTCCTACACATATAGCCCTACTTCTGCTATTTCACTGGATTTTAAAATCCCTCGACACATTCATGCGGTTGTTTGCTTCCTCCATAATTGATGTTCAAATGATGTGTTGTCCTGTTTGTTAGAAAATGTTGTTAAATTGATGAATGTTGCCCCTGTTGTGTTTTTGCTGTGTGCCGCTTTGCTGACTATATTGACCTTGTTGTCATGGTGTTTTGTAATCGGCATGGCAACTGCATGAGGTTTTCGATGCATTAAAAAGAGATGGAGAGAGAAACAAGCATGATGAAATATTGTGGTTCATTGTCAGTTGTCAGAGTTAGAGTAAAAGGTTTTTAATGAACGCTTGTTCATAAATACTGACTATTGGCACTAATGAGCAAATGGAGTCTTGCCATAAAAAATGTTGTGAGAGAGAGGTGTTTGTGTTAACGTGAGAGAGGTTGATGGATGTAGAAGCGCTCTGTTGAAATAAACATGCACAATGTGCACCATAATATCAACAATCCTTTACAGTATAATCGTTTTCAAACTCTTACAATATGTTTGCCAGCTAAAGGCAAGAAATCCAATGTCATGCAATGCAGCCTCAGTGAAGTGAAATGTGGCTGTTGACAGACTTGTTCTTGTGTTTGTTGAAAATATATGTGGTGTGGTTTATGTTTTTCTGCCGAACCTCGCCTAAACTCTGTGCCTTTTTGAAGACTCTTTAATATTTGATCGAAGCTCTTTTGCTTACACCGCGGAAGAGACTTTGGGCTCTTAATTACGCACCACTAACTGTCACCTACACTTACTCTAAGCAAATCTTAAGTCACTGTCAATACATTCATTATTTATTTGTCCATGTTTATTTGTGCATAAACTCAAAAGTTTAGTTTTGGTATTACATTTTTGAAAGAAGTCTCCTGCTCACCAATGCTGCATTTATTTGATGATAAATTCAGTAAAAACAGTAATATGGTGAAATATTACAGTTTAAATTATTAATGTGATGGTAAAGCTGAATATTCAGGAGCCATTACTCCAGTCCTCAGTGTCACGTGATCCTTCAGAAATCATTTTAATACGCTCAAGAAACATTTATTATCAATACTAAACAAGTTACTGAATATTTGTGTGGAAACCATGACCAATTTTTTTCAGGTTTTTTTTTTCTTCTTCAGATTTTAATTAAATGGCGTCATGAAAAGTCTTAACTGCGGAGAGGAATATTCTCAATGAATAATGACTTGAATTAAATGTTTTAATGTTGCTTGTTTCATCATTTTTAGAGATTTACACCCACTGTCTAATTTCTTTGTATTCTTTGTATATAAGCAAGTTGGACTTCTGCCAAACAACCCGTTTTGCATTCAACTGAAGAAAGTCATGTGGGTTTGAGACAACATGACTTTGAGGAAATTATGCCAGAATATTAATTTTTGGGGCGAACTATCTCCTAGCGTTGTGAAATTTCTAATGTAGGTGGGATTTAACTTGGGACCTTTTAAATGCAACACTACTGTGTGAAAAGAGGGGAGAAGGGAGGAGGGAGGAGGGAGGAGGGAGGGGGAGGGGGATTTTAGTCTGAAACTGAGTCTGTGTGTGTGTGTGTGTTAGTGTATTCCCAATGGAAAAGGGAGGGTTGGGTAATAATGTCTTTTCCATTGGTGTGAATTTGATTAGTATGCACTCTTATGTTAGATAATGGCCTTTTAGGTTCGATCAGCACAGCTGGGGTGCCTTACCATAGCATGAGTGTGTATGTGTCTGTGTTTAAGTCTTGCACACATTGAGTTAGTGTTAAGGCCCGTACACACCGGGACGAATATCGGCGTGCGTTATTCGCCAGCGTTTTTCAACGCGTTTTTTGTGTTCACACCCAAGCGATTTTCGCTGACGATGAGCCGAGTGAACATGCAAATTTATTCCCTGATATTAGATGGTGCTTAATACCACTCCATAATAGTTCTCCTTTATCATGATTTTTGTAGTCGCTGTCGCATTTGTCATAGTTCTTTGTTCCGACACCAACGAGACCAGCAGCTCTACAATCATCTTGCCTTGCATCTTCCTCGTCTTATTTCTTCCCGGCAGTGTTTAGACCTTCTTATGCTGTCTATGGTTTAGACCAGATGCTACTCGGCGTATATCTTCTTCGCCGTAACGTATGTGTGCTCGGCAAGACCGTTTTGTGTTTGAGCGCCCCCAAGTTGTGTTTTACTGTAACTTCAGAAGCTCCAGACACGTGAGCTAAAGCGCCAATCTCATTAGTCGGATAGTTTTTGACGCGGCGCGTCAAACCAGAAAAACGAACCCGAGGCGTTTTTTAAAAAATTACGCTTTTACGCGTGGCGTTTTTCGCGTAGGTGTGCACACTCACATTGGCGCCCTTTGTTTAGTCACGAGGCGTTAAACGTCGGCGAATATCGCTCGCGAAATTCGTCCCGGTGTGAACAGGCCTTTAGAAGTCTGTGTGTTTTTGAAAACTGTGTGTGTGTTTAAACTAAAGAGAGGTTTTGATATCACTTTCAGCATCTGAGTGAAATCTCTTTGAGGTCATCCTCCCTGAAGAGGAACTCTTGTGCTTGCTCATCAATTTTTCAGCAGTCTCGGCCGCTTTGTGGCGCTCCCCGGCACTGATGTTATCTGATGCCCTTAGCCTGAAGCGTGTTTGAACCCTGGTCTGTGGATGAGAGTGTGTTTCTCGGGATCTGTCTAATTTCTTGCAAATCACAGACTTAAAGGGTTAGTTCTCCCAAAAATGAAAAATCTGCCATTAATTACTCACCCAGTCACCCTCATGTCATTCCAAACCTAAGACCTTCGTTCATCTTCGGAACACAAATGAAGATATTTTTGATGAAATCCTAGAGCTTTCTGAACCAGCCATAGACTGCAACTTTATTACCACTTTCAAGGCCCAGAAAGGTAGTAAAGACATCGTTAAAATAGTCCATGTGACTACTAGTTCAACCTTAATGTTATGAAGCGACAAGAATACTTTTTGTGTGCAAAAAACCCCAAAATAACGACAATTTATTCAACAATTTTTTTCTAAAAATGTTTTTAAAATATAGTGCACTATTAAAAAAGTGTATTTTTTAAATAAAATATTTGATCAGGATCAGGTACAGGTAAACAAACAGGTGACAAAATATAGTATGTAAAATAATTTTGAAAAGCCTTTTTTTCAGGCTTCTAATTGGCCAACATGGCTTTACGGTTAGGGTTATATCAGAGAAAGTCAAATGAGGGGAGAAGTGCCACTCAATAACTCAAATACGCAAATGCAGGCTCTGACAAACACACATAACAGCAAATTATACTTCTGCATAATGTTTCTCTTTTTACTACAAAAATGTGAATTCTGCCGGTATTCAGACTACGGTCTACAATCGCCTACGTAGTTTGTTTGACATTTCTAATCGTAAACACAGCCATGTTGAAGCCTGCAGTGATGTTTTTCATTGATGTTATGGCAGTCCACTCTGCTTATTGTTTTTCGAGAATGTTGCACTCCTGTTTGTCATTGTGCACAAAACTTATAATAAATCATCAGGAATATTGCTGACTTGTGCGCGTCTCAAGCGCCCTCTTTACGTTCGTCCTAAATGCTTGTTAGTTGTTTGTGGATTTGCCTATATTTGGCGTTTAAAATGGAAACGTCTTTAGACATGGAAAATCGATTTTACAATCGATTCAACGAACACTTATGTCTCAAAAATCGAACAGGATTTTTTCACAAAAGTGACACCTACTGCGCATACAGTGAAGTTTTGTTAGTTGTAATGCACATGTAAACAATTATATGAATTGGCCTGCAACATTTAGGCTTAATATAGTCCGATCTTATGGAATCTAAAGTCGGTTTGAATTTATTTCGATTGATGTAAATTATAGTGCATGTAAACACTCTACAAGAAACTTAGGTGAACTGACACATCTTTTGTTTTCTGTTGATACCGTACAAGTAAAGGCACACAAGCACCTGTGGTAACTGCCTCCACTTAAAGTTTAGTGAGTGTATTTGTGAGATTACTCTATGATTTAACAACCCCACATGTTCTGTGGATTGAGATGTCTTTATGGCATATTAGGGGGAAAATCGGTTATTTCTTGAACTAAGGTTAGCCTACTCTATAAACACTCCCCTCAGGTGAAACAAAGTGCAGAGTACGGATTCTACAAACATGTTAGTCTGAGTAGCTAAGAAACAGAAACACACAGGATTTCAAACATCCATATATAATATGATCTGCATGACCGATGTCAGAGGGCTTTGCCAGGAATTTCAGGTTTCACCCCATCTAACACGATGAGCATTTTGTCTGTCCTGACTGAAAGCAAGTATTAAATGTGATGCAACATCACAGCCAAGTATCTTTGAAGGTACTTTCTTCTTAACTTCCTTGGCCCTGTCCACACGAACTCAGGTATTTTTTGGCCGTTCGTCCACGCGCAAACGTAGTATCTGGTCGCTGAAACCAAACTTTTTTGAAAACTCCTGTCAGGGTGAAGATTTTTAGAAACTGGATGTAGTTGTTGTTGTGTAGATAATGAAACTGCAGATTTTGGCTTATGACGTCGGAGTGCGCGCTATTATCTCCTTTGCTTGACGTCAGACTGTGCGCCGTTATCTCCTTTGTTTACATGAGGCGAGTCTGTGCAATGTGGTGGACGTAGCCAAAATATTGCTTAAATAACCATGCTAACAGTGCTTATAATATGTATACAGATAAATGCACAGTTCACCCATTATATTGGTGAACAGAGGTGTCAGAATGCAATACTACAAAGATCACTGCTTATGACAACGTTGTTAGCCTAGTACCAGAACCGATAATAACGTTTTTTTTCAGGCTTCTGATTGGCCAACATGGCTTTACGGTTAGGGTTATATCAGAGAAAGTCTAATGAGGGGAGAAGTGCCACTCAATAAACTTCCGGTTGCAGTTCCACTCTTGTTCCATATGAGGGCGCTCACATGACGAGTGCAGAATGAATGGAGGTCTATGGAGCTATACCGCTCAAAATCCACTTTTCTTAGGATATAATTTTTTGTCTAGTAATTTGAATGTTGTTTTCGAAAGGTGATGCAAAGAAATTACACATTGCTTGGTGTTAGATTTTTTAGAGTCACTTATTTGCTTTAAAAAGTCTTTCAAATGTAAATGACGTCAGAATGCTGAAGTCATTAGCAGAATGCTAGCTTGTTATGGGCAACAACAACTCAACCTGTAAGAAATCGAAAAGAAATAAGTACTCGTTCATTCAACTTTCGATCTATAACCCATGTTGAACTTGCAAAACCTACAATCAAATCTGAGATTTCTCAACGGCAATCGGGTGAGGGAAACAAATTTAGCCGTCTAGCCCCAATGACTCCCATTCATTTTGCGCTCATGGCGAGCGCCCCCAGTGGAACTCTGATTGGAACTACAACCAATAGGACTTAATAGGGCGTTGGAGTGAACAGGCTTTCCGTAGACGGGCTTTGGTTATATCGACACCTGTTGGTTTGGCATGCTCTTGACAGTGCTTCATAGTGTGTTTTTGCGTTTTCATGTGGACGGGCATTTTTTTTTTACTGCACTTGTGTGGACATGATTTTTATTTTATTTTTCTTAAAATGAAGGAGGAAAAACTGTACGTGTGGACTAGGAGGGGGGTTCAAACTGGAGTTCAAGGAGCCCAGGGAGGTATTTGGGGATAAAAAAGTTCTCAGACAACTTAATTTTCACTTTTAACCTAAACGTTAGGTTCTGCATTAAAGGTACAGTAAGCAATTTTTGAAAAATGCAAAATACTCAAGTCTCAAAATCTCAAATACTCAAGAGGACAGGAACATTACAGAGCAATAGACTCTATATATTAGAGTCAAGCTGGTTTGTAAGCAGAGCATTTTATGTATTTGTGGTTTGGATCTGACACGATGTATGTATATGTTGTGTAAGCATGGTGATGTGTAACCATGGTGACAAGGCAGGCAAGCCGGGGTTCAGTAGAGTAAGTTAATGCTCTGTGTGTGTTTGAATGTTCACTGTGAGCACAGGTCACACTTGCTCACTCAGTCTTAGTAATCGCTCTCTTGAAAATGACAAATCGCCTGCCATCCTAACAACAGAGCGTGTGTGTCTGTGTGTGCAAGTGTGTGTGTGTGTTCCTGCTGCAATTATGATCCACTTTGAAAAGACCTCCAAGCAGTCTGTGTTCATATCCTGAGCTGTGACTCCAGGACAGTCTGTGTGTGTACTGTATGTGATCATGCTCTGTTTAACGGAATCTGAGCGTGTATCCTGCTCGGACTTGCCTTTGGGAGGAGATATTTTACATTCCAGCATCATCAGTTGCCTCCAAGGACAGCGAACACACAGGTCTCACTCCAAAAGACAATTTGAGACAAGGAAAGACATGAACAGAACTGTATTTGGTCTTTAATGGGACTTAAAGATGAAAATAAAGGATTTGAACAGTAGAGAGATGTCATCAGGTACAGATTTCCAGCTTTTAGACAGGGCGGTAACCTCTATTAACCAGTCGAGTTTAAGTAGGTTTTTTCATGTTTTATTTCTACCTTCTAATCTATGGACAACTAAAATGTAACTGTGTGTCTAATGTCATCTTTACCCTGACACATCAAATTTACTCAGACCTCTTAATGTTGCACGAGGTGGCATATGAATTTAGATGCTAATTACTGCTATTAATTAACTAGGCTATTATGCAATTATTAATCATTTTTAATGTTTTTGAAAGAAGTGTATGTTCACCAAGGCTGCATTTATATTCAAAAATACAGTGAAAACTATTAGGCCTATATTGTGAAATATTATTTTTAATTTATTCATTTGATTTAAAGCAGAATTTTCAGCGGCCTTTAATCCAGTCTTCAGTGTCACATGATTGTCACATGACTTAGCAAGCTAAGCTTTGAAAGCATAAGATCCCACCCTCCCTTCAGAGCGCTTTCCAAAGCCACGCCTCCTTCAAAACACATGAACACACACACAGCAGAGTGTAGAAATGTTTACTTGAACTTAAAATTGCACCAAGTACACAGGTCTAAAAGGGACTGTAGTTGAGGAAATACCCATCTAGTATATACTTGCACTAGCTTGTTTTCTTGCCTTGTGTGGCTTGGCTCGGTGTCCATTCATATTGTTGCTGATCCAGGACGCCAGAAGTGCTGTGCTGACACCTGCACATGTGAGTCATTTCAGACATGTTTCGGCACAAGAGACTTCTGTGGTCTTACTCAGCATTGCAAACACAGGGAAAATATGACCTGCTCTTTACTCTTATGTATGTTTTTTTCCTGTTCTTTCTCAGTCTGTCAGGTTATTTGAACCATCCGTGTCTCACTCTTTGGAGTTGGTTCTTTTAATAGACTGGCATCTTTTCCCCTCTTGTGCACTGCAGCAAATTGCTGGCACATTTTGCCCATGTCGTCAGCGTGGAGCGAGGATTTCTCCCTTTCTCCCAGCAGGATGACATCATCTTGTGTGACATCACGCCAGTGTGTTCTGTGCTGCGTGAGCTTCAGTTAATGTGTCTGACTGCAGTGCAGAATACTTGAGTGAACTAAGCCGATGCCTGTTCAAACAGATTTCTTACTCTTGCTATCATTAACACTTTTTTTCTCATTTTAGCACATTTTCTTCGTGTTTTTTTTAACAGTTGATATCGAGAGGGAAGGAGTTGGAGACAGATAGCTAGAGGGAAAATGAGCTACATCTAGTTTGTGGCATATTATGTTACAGTAATCTGGTTGTTTATGGTGGTATGTGATTGTGTATGAATGTTTTATGTGTAATGTTAACCTTTTGTTTGTGAACACAAATTTTTTTCTTATATATATATATATATATATATATATATATATATATATATTATTTTTGAAAGAAGTCTCCTATGCTCGCAGAGGCTGCATTTATTTGATCAAAAGTAAAGTAAAAACAGCAATATTGTGAAATATAATATTTCTAATTTCCATTCATATATTTTAAAATGTAGTTTATTCCTGTGATGCAAAGCTGAATTACTCCAATCTTCAGTCACATGATTCTTCAGAAATATTCTAATGTGTTGATTTGCTGATAAGAAACATTTCTTATTATTATCAGTGTTGAAATCAGTGCTTCTTAATATTTTTTGCGGATACCATAATACATTTTTTCCAAGATACTTTGAAGATGAATTTCAAACGAACAGCATTTATTTGTAATCAAGGTGGTTTTTGGTAACAGTGTAAAGTGTTTAAAAAAAACTGTTACTTTTGTTGAATTGGATGTATTCTTGCTGAATAGAAGTATTAATTTTGTTAAAAAAAAAAATTTGTCTGACCCCAAACTTTTGAAGTTTAAATCACTGTAGATAAAACAGCTGTCTACTGAATACATATCAAAGAAACCTTGCAGGTGTCTGCTTTTAATGCTTTGAGTACTCATTCTTTAGACGTTCAACATCACTTGCATGAAGATCACTAACAGGAAACATCTAGTGTTCAATGCTTCATTCACCAGCATCTCATAATAAATTATTTTTCTACATTTGAATAAAAATGGGGGTAATACAATCTCTTTCAAATGTGTGAAGGAGAGAAAAGTGTTTGTGTGTACCTTTTTGCAGTGACTATTGTTCACCATTTGTGGTGATTCACAGTAAAATAAAGAGAATCTTCCAGCTATTGATGTCCACATACAGTAGCAAAAGAAAGTCCACCCCCCTCCCCCACCCTGCGCTCTCTCTCCAGTAGCCTAGTTATATTTTTTCCCTCACACAGCCTCTTGCACTGTTTAAATATTCTCTTTAAGGTTTTTTCTGTGTTGTTAGTTTTACATGACTCAGTGTCACAGCTGTGGATATATATTCTTGATAAAATATTAATTTGTTTATGCTAAGATTTTTTGTATAAATTTGTCTTCAGCTGGACTACTGCTGGGGGAGAAACACTTGCAGCCTCATCAGCTTATGATGGCTCAGCTTGCAGTGGTTTTAAACTAATAGACCTTAAATAGATTTCATGTTGATTATCCATTTAATCTGTCTGATCTACCATAACTGCTGATGGTCTGGTCAAGTTTGCAGGCCAGGGATTGAAACCATCTGGTCATGATCTATGACTCCCGTTAAAAGAGCAGTTTCGCAGCTTCAGCCAGAAATAATGAAGTAAATACTGTATATGTGCTACTGGTTTCAGAGTGAAGCTTGTCATTTACACGTGTATTTTTTAATACAGTATTTCAGGGTCTCCGAATCAAGCCGTTCCAGATGCTGTGTACATACAGTACAGTGCCTTCACTCTGATACCGCAGTGCATTTATTTATTTGCCAGCAACACTTCAAAATAAAAGCCTAATGGGATAGTGTTTGAAAATGAAGATTATGTAAATATTGATGATGATGATCTATCCATTCAGTCGTATCCGAGCCCAACCCTCGCCGACCTTATGGACAAGCATTCTCGATGCCATCCTGTTGAGTACTGCTTCTTTCAACTGTTTGATGTTCATATTGGTATCCATTTTGATGGTGTGGCGTCAGTGAGTTATTTGCCATGCCCTTCTTCTGATTCCACTGACCATTCCCAAAATTACTGACTTCTCTAGTGAGTTTTCACGCATAACATGGCCAGAATAAGTCAGCTGTAGTCTAGTGATTCCAGCTTCTAGTGACATCCCTGGTTGTATTCGATCCAGTACTTCTCTATTTGTTTTCCTGGCTATATCCATGGTGTTTATAACGGTTTCTGCCAGCACCACATTTCGAATGCATACATTTTCCTTCTATCTAGCTTTCTTAATGTCTAACGCAACGTCGTGGGAAATGTAATGGTTCTGACTAATTTGCTTTTGGTAGTTGGAGTGATATCTTTGCTCTTCCAGATATTATTCATATGAACCACTGCAGTATGGCCCAATGAGACCCTGCGTTTGATTTCAGCTGTGGATTTTCCATCTCTGTCAATTTTTGATCCAAGGAAGATGAAATCCTGAACTGGTGCAATTTCTTCGCCATTGATTTAAAATTTAACTTCTCCACTTGCTGTCGAATGATCTCTGTTTTTTTATAGGTACAGCCCCATTTTTTAACTTTCTTGATTTTCAAGATTAAATGTATCAGGTTCTCTTCCCTTTCATCCAGCAAGGTTGTATCGTCCGCAAGTCTCAGATTTTTGGTGGTTCTTTCCCCTATCCTCACACCACGCCCTTGACGATCCTGAACCAATCTGTTTCACCATGAAGTGTGTCCGCACCGTTGCTTCCTGATTGGTGTACAGCAATCTAATTAACTTGATCAGATGAATTGGGCTGCCAAGGTCAAGCAGAGCCACCCAGAGCTTGTCATTTTCAACACAGTCAAAAGCTTTGCTGTAGCCAATAAAACACACATACAGATCTTTCTGGTATTCACGGGTCTTTTAATTGATTCATCTGATATTGGCAAGCACTTTGAAAACTTGCCGTAAGGTATTCTGGTATTTTTAAAATATTTTTAACAGAGTAGTTCACCATTGCTTTCCCCAACCCTCTCCATTTATCCGTGCTTGGTACCGGCATTTAGCTGACGAATCAACTATGGCTGAGTTATTATGTAGATATTACATAACTATTAGCATTGTAATTTTACAGTAAAATAACTTTCATTTTTCTTCTTCATTGAATTTGAGTCCTGAGTAGCGTTGCCACCCGTCCCGGTTTTCAAGGGATTGTTCTCTTTTTTTGAGCGACAGTCCCGGAAAATTTCCCGGGACACAATTTTTTTTGTGAAAATGTAGCTCAACTTATCGCCTATCGCCTAGCAACTGTCTGTGCTGTTACTCGGTTGCACACATACACACACATCCAGGATAAAACAGTGTGAGTTCAGTTGCTGCTATAGCTAGCTTTTTTTTTTACTTTCTATTTACTCAGTTTTGTGAAATGGGGGGAGAGACGGATGAGGAGGATAAAACAACAAAATCGGATGAGCCACCAGTGTCATAGAAAAAAAGATTTACAACACAGACTGGGCGAAAAGAGAAAACTTTTCTGAATGGGTAAGGACTCACCCAAGGAGACCCGTTCTCCGCTACCTGTGTTTTGTGTCCTGCCAAAATTTCAGTTAAATATGGAGGAAAAACAGCGCTGGAAAATCATGCAAAAACAAAGAAGCACCAGAGTTTTGCATTAAGCAAATGCAAAAATTTAGCCAAAAATGACCCCCCCCCCAAAAAAAAAAAAACTAAACAAAAACAAATTTCATCTGAGTGTCCCGGTTTTTCACAAATCAAAGGTGGCAACCCTAGTCCTGAGGCCAGATTTATAAAACATTCTTAAGAATAAAACTTTTCTTAACTTCTATTTACTTCTTATTTTCTAACTTAAGAAATGTTTTTGGAAATATTCTTGACTTTACTTTAAGTGTTTTATAATTATTTCTTCAGATGGACAAAACTTTTGAATTTAAATTCCTAAAAAAAGAATGATGTTAAAAACTATTGTAAATTACTTTTTAGTTAAGGTTAGATTAAGTCAAGATTTAAGTTAGTAGAACCTCCAACGTGTCTTAAATCTTTAAAAGTAAGATGTTTAATGAATTTAGTGGTTTGAATTTATTGGTTGAATCTATTGTTTGATTAGTTATTCTGTTATAATCCCAATTGGCTCATCACATGGCTTTGTTAGCAACTGTCATTGTTTTGTTTTCTACTCTGTAGAAAATAAACATGCAGATTTTTAATGCGAGAGGCTTGTTTTGTTCATTAGGTTGTGCTGTTAGATATTAGATGACTGTTTATATCTCTTTTTGGCTGCAGCGCTCCATGATCAGAAGATTCATGCGGGACAGATGGTGTGTGGAGGCAGAAATAGATTCAGACATCTGTAGGAGTTGAAGCTATATTTTTTTTTCCACAGCTGTCTGGCCCGAAGGTTGAACTTTCTTGTGACCCTGCTGTCATTATTGGACAAAAACAGCAAACCGATCTCTACTCAGAGGCTTAAGGATTCCTGCTGTGCATCTTGAGCTCATAGAGGTTCAGTTCAGTCAACAGAATGCTGTATGGAAATGTTTATTTTTGAGATATTGTTTCGTGGGACACGTTAGGGTCGTTTGATGCTGTTCGTGGTTACTGCGAGTATCCAGGTCATTTTCAATGGGAGAGAGGGCAGAGGTAGAACACTCATGCAGAAAAATCCTACACTGCGTCTGAAATCGAATACTTCCCTACTATATAGTATGCAAAAAACAGTATGCCAAAAGAGTAATATGTCTGAATACATAGTATTTGATAAAAAATGCCTTTTGATTCATTAATTTTGTTCGTTATTTTAGCTATTCCTTATGCAACATTAAATATAACGCTGTGACAATGTGTCTGGTATTACAGGATATACCAATTTACTTGAACTATCAAAATCTTTTTTTTTTAATACATTGAAATTTACTGACATTCACTCAGGTGGCACAATCAAATGCTACATGGAGTTCATCATAAGTGGCCTGTCCATAAAACATATTCTCATTCAGACACACAGATAAAACACCATAAGGGTGTAACCAAACACATGACATACAATAAAATATTGCAATAAACATTAACTAAATAACAGAAAATGTAACGCAAAACCCCCTAATGGACAAATGACAGGTTTTTATTGTAGCATTTTTTTCTGAATATTTCTGTTGTGAAGAAAGTATTGTTGCACTTCACCATGCACTTCTAGTATTTATAGAAAATGGCGTTACAAATGCAAGGTCTCACAAAATGTCCATTTGCGTCAACAACGACCCATGTCAATCCAAACCTGTATGACTTTCTTTCTTCTGTGAAACACAAAACGACTTGAGGCTTGAGTAAATGATGACATTTAATTTTTGGGTGAACTGTTCCTTTAAGATTTCCTCTCAGGCTCTACCGCTCACTGTTTACTTGTCATTTTAAAGTGACAAACACACTGTACTGCGGCAGTGTTTTAAATTACACACAACTCTGTTCCATTTATCATCAGCCTTGGAGAAATTACAGAAGTCAGTCAGGCTTGAAGGTGCCCTTCTGTAGTTCACATCCATCAGTTGTTTAACTGCTCAAGACGCCGCTGCTCCTGGCTGACCTTCAGACACTCATTTCAGGTGTGAGCATGGAGCAGTTTAACTCTACCTGAGCTCTTATACTACTGCCCTTTTCGTGAACAGAACACTGTGCCTCTGCTTTGCGATGTCTTATTCAGCTCCCCTTCCCCTTTCAGTTTTCTACACTCAGATTACCCTGGTCATAGCTGAAGATTTTGAGTGGATTAATCATTACCCTTTATTGCTGCTATCTGTGCTGAGGTGTGTTCCACATGCTGAGAGTGTAATCACACCAGATATTGTTTGAATTATTGGTGATTACTTTAAGGTTGTGCCTAGGTTAACAATGACTTGCTGTGCTAGCTGTGTTGATTCAACTAGAGTCAATAGCAGTGAGTCACAGAATCAACACTGATCTGTCTGTATGCCATCACACACATGCGTAAATCTCATACACTCATAAAAGTTTGAAATGACTTGAGGGTTAAGTAAATGATGACAGAATGTCCATCCTTTTAAGCAGTGTTTCTCAACCTTTTTGATTTTGACTCCAAGGCTTCCGTTATCCACAACAGTATTCGAAGCTCTAGTTTTGCGATTTGAAACCATGGACACTCCTATAGTAGCTTCTGTAAATGAAAAAAAAAAGTACCTCAAATAATTATTACTACAATTAAATTCATTACATTTCATGATTCCAGTGGTTTCAGGGATCCCACTGGGATGGTATAGGGTTACATTTCAAGCTATTTTAAGGCATGAAGAATTTTCTTTTCACAAGAAAAAACGTTTAAATATGTCATTTTGGTGATCAAATATGAGTTTTAAGGGATAAAATGATTGACTACAGGGGGACTTTTTATGTTTAAGATTGGGCTGTCGATTCATTAGATAAGCCGTTTTCCCACAAGAGCAGTTTATTCAGTGAAGCCTCTCCTCCATTGACATCCATTTAAAATAAAAGTCCATGGTCTCCTTCCCTGTGTACCACAGGGTTCATGATTCATGAGCCCTGGTCTTCTTTTATTGTTTAATTGTCCAGCCAGCTGGAGCAGACAGTTATTTGGTGCCCTGAAGAAAAACATGTAACTGTATAAAGGAGGGAGTGACACGTGGTGTAAGGTGTCCTGGGTTGAACAGGCCTCCACAGAACATGCTTTATGAATTAATCAACTGTGCTCTTGCGCTGATAGACATCAATAATCTCAGTGTGTGTGCGTGTTTATCATTTTTTTTCTGGGTTTTGTATGCACATAAAACATGTCACATCTTCAAACATGTGTCCAGAGTCAGTGTGTGACGCAAGTATTAAGGTCATCTGGTTTTTCCTTTTGCGCAGGTGTATGGACACCAGTTACATGTATTCTTACAACCAAGTCTAACCAGCTTTACTAAGTCCAGCTTGTTCTGGTTCTATGTGTTCTGTTGGAAACAGACTGAATGTGTACGTGTGTAATTCATGTAAATTACTATACATCCATATCGTTATATAGAGCCTTCTGATGCTCCCATGGCTCTTGTCTTCAAACCGGTCTTCATCCTGACAGCAGTTTCCATGGTTACTCTGCTTGTCCTCATCTCTACGATGACTCCCATTATTCTCTGACACCCCCCACAACCATAATCTTCCATTCACACCTGACCGTGTGTAACTTATTCACAAATCTCAGACACTAGACTCTACAAATGGGCTTCTGTCATTGCCAGCAGTGGTGCAATACTGATTCACTAATTAAACTGATTGAAACCCTTTGCACCTCCTCTCAATCAAATGAACCATGTCTCAAAGAGAAAATGAAAAATGATTCTGGACTTTGTTGCTTGAAGAAAAATTTCTGTTTTCCCATATTGTCCTTTTCTTTCAGTCTCTGTTCTTCAAGTACTTGAAATGAGTCTAAAGGGTGTGTCACCTTAAATATCTAGATACTAATATTAAAATGTGATGTACATTATACTAGCCATCATTTAGTGCACATTATTCCAATGATTCATATTGAAACTAAAAGATTATTATATTGTATTAAATACGTGAAATATTGGAAGAAATATATAAATACGGTATTGAATTTGTGGTGGGGATTTATATGTATATCTCTTATAGACCCCCTCCCCCCTTTTCGCATAGACATGAAAATCACTATCCAAACTTAAATGGTTGTAATTCATGAATGCTTTGGAACATAGACTTATGGCTGTTCTTGTTTTAAAGAAGACATTTGCTAGAAGTGAAATAAATTATGAAAGTGAAACAGAAAATTTTTGAGTTTATGAAATGTACAATGTAAAAATATAATTATTTTTATAAATATATATTACAAAATATATTTTACTCTAAAACTGCAAGAAAAGTAAAGCCACAAATCTAAAGTTTTTAGGTTTTAGGTTGATGTTTCAAAAAATGAGTTTTCGGTAAAATTTTATTTGGGTGTAGTACCAAACTTTTTCACTAGATGGACAGCCAAGCTTCCTTACTGACCATTTAAGGGCATATGAGACATAGGCCGATTAACCATGTGGGCAATTGGGCAAGGGATGCCCCACGCAAATATTTTTTTCATATTTCAATATTCATTCTCAAACGTATTTCTCGCCCTAGGCCTATATACCCTTTCATCAGAACGGTCTAAATTCACTGAATGTTTTGTTGAAAGTTTATTATTTTCATTATATTATATTATTAATTATTATTTATTATTTTTTTTATTTTTTTTGTGGAAGCGTGATCTACTGCCAGACACTGTGTCCTAATCAGAAGTAGAGAGGAGATTCCTCAATTAGGCTATGATAAATATTTCAATAAATATTTCATTGGTTGATCATTGGTTGACCAATATGATAATTCAATGGCAAATTCAGCCTCCATCCAATCTTGAATATTTGCAACTTCTTTAGGTACACAGTTCATAAAAAGCAAAAACAATATTTGGAGGAAGATAACCTAATTGAGGAATCTCCTCTCTACTTCTGTTAGAAACAGCATATATTTAGCCCCTCCAGACTTGCCATGACTCACTCCAAACTCTCTGAATTTATTTGCATTTTAACAGCCTATTATGTTTCAGTTTCTGTGTCAGACAAGCCTGTTCACTTAAGAGGTTGGCTTCATCCAAGTACTTGGAGTTAAAGGGATGACTTACGGTGTTAATGTTTGCATTGTTACCTTTTTAAGGCTTCTGAAATCAGTGTGCTTGTGTTATCTGTGTTTGGTCTGGTTTTGCATCGTGGTGCTGTGACATTTCTGAGGTAATTCAAAAAATGCTTCTTAAAAAAGAGCTGCTGTAAAAAAAAAAAAAATGTGTTAATGTATGACTCCTACGTATTAAACATGTTGAAACATTTACAAATGATGCTTAAATTACACAGCCTTTTGAAATTAATCGAACAGATCCGCGCTGCCCTCTAGCGGCCAGTAACCGCACTGCAGCATTCGCTCGTTCAATAGAGAGACACGACTAGAACAATGCGTGCCTCTCAGAGACTCTTAAACTATGAAGTGCTCGGCCACTTACCACTGACTCAACCAGACTATTAGAAGCTCATGTTTATTCGCTCAGTTAATGAGTGTGGCATACATATTCATAAACACCTTTCACTTATCAAAGAGGCACAAACAGTCCCACTTCATGTCTGCCAATTATTTTTTTTAAGCCTCTCCGAGCCCTTTTGCCAGATTTATTGGCGTGACCAGTGCGTCTCATTTCCGCTCACACACACCAGCTGCACGCGCGTCTTTTTGTTAGAAATGAGCAGTTCTGTAAATCCAGTGCAACAGGTGGCCAGCCACACAAAGAGACGAGACGAGTCGCGCGCGGCTCTCGAGCAGAGACTCCGCAGCGCTCGCTGCTTAGCAACACTCGGAGCTGTGACTGTTGCATTCAGGTGGTTTTGATTGAAGAGTCGGTTGTCAAGTTTGTCCGGGCGTGTTGTTGGGCAGTGCGGACAGCTTGAGCTTGGGCGTTATTTTGTTTTTGTTTTTTAAACTTGCGGGTGAGTAGGGAAGGTGTATACGTGTGGTGGTTGGGAGGTCACGTTATTCTCAGTTTGCCGGAATATTAATTAGGTTGAGAGCATCTTTTTGTAAATATAAATATAATTTGAACTGCTTATTCATCGAAGAAACCTGAAATAAACTGTTTTCACAATTTCTAAGCAGTACGACCACTTTCAGCTGTGATAAGAAATATTTATATAGCCTATAATATGAGCAGCATATTATCAACATATTATAATGATTTTTGAAGGATCATGTGACTGAAGACTGGAGTAGGCTAATGATGCTTACGTTTAAAGGTCCCGTTCTTCGTGATCCCATGTTTCAAACTTTAGTTAGTGTGTAATGTTGTTGTTAGAGTAGGCCTATAAATAATATCTGTAAAATTATAAAGCTCAAAGTTCAATGCCAAGCGAGATATTTTATTTAACAGAAGTTGACTACATCGAACGGCCTGTTTGGACTAACGTTACGTCCCTCTACTTCCTTCTTTAATGACGTCACTTGAACCGTTTTTGACTAACCTCCGAGGCTCCGCCCACAGGAATGCTCCCTCGACTCTACCGAAATTCGTTTATGTACTTGCGCACTTCTAATAATTTACTGTGTTTACTCAGCTCTTACGGTGATTTTCTGAAGTAAAACTGACGCTTCATCTTTTGTGTGATGTACAATAAACTTTATTAAACTCATCAGTATATGTTTGATCATCATTCAGACAGCAGACTTGTAGGCTATTAATAAATAATGGATACATACAAGCAGATGACAAATACGTTATAATAACCGTAATTAAACTACTAAACTATACCTGTTTCATCTCTATACAGCACTCTGACTCTGTAGGCATTATTGTCCGACTCGAACTGAACACCGTTACTAAGAGTTTCTGATATTATCATCATTCCGAGATGAAATTGTCCTGACAGACTGAGCGTGAGCTCGTGAGGCTCCGCCCCCTGTGCCTTCCAGCAGCAGCTTATTTGCATTTAAAGGGCACACACTAAAACAGCACGTTTTTCTGAGCCCCAAAAAATGACAATTTGAACATGCTGTAAAAAATGATTTGTTGGGTATTTTGAGCTGAAACTTTTCAGACACACTCTGGGGACATCAGAGACTTATTTTACATCTTGTGAAAAGGGGCATAATATGGGACCTTTAATTGGCTAGGTATATATATTAGTAAAATAGAAAACAGTTATTTTAGATTGTAATAATATTTCACAATAGTTTTACTTTCAAAAACATAAAAAAATCTTACTTTGCCTAAACTTTTTAATACTTTAAAAAAAACGTTTTTTAAAACGTTTTAATAATGTCATCATCTGTAGAAAGTAAAAAAAAACTTTTCCATTTTTAGAAAGTCGTTGTCATGTAAACGTACCTTCAGAAATGAAATGAAAACCCTTCAACAATTGGAGATGCTCGAAATTGTACAAGTGGTGTGGACAGTATTGGTCATGGCAAAAGTTGGTGGGGATATGCCCGACTCCTTCCTCAGCTAAAGCCGTCGAGGGTGGAAACATGTCTGTGTCAATACGAAGAAAGGAATTGAGTGAGGTTGACGTGTCTAAATACACATGACCCTTGCGTTTTTTGACATTTCCCCATTTCTCAAGACTCAAGAGGTCTGTGTGTGAGAGCGAGCGAGAGAGAGAGACAGAGAGCTTTGTGACGGACAGCCTCTGTCCTCCGTGACATGGGTCAGGGTGGAGATGTGGAGGCATATTTTTCGCACCAAGCCACGCATGCAACAGGCAAGTGTACTCTTCATTTACCTGAGGGGATTGAGAGATGTAGAGTAGAGAGGTTTGTTTGACATGAGATGAGAGGGACAGGAAACATAATCTCGCCTGCTGTTACCCGCTCCTTTCAGATGTGGTTGGGAGCGTGAGAGGGTCTGTTGTGTTTGTGTTGACTGCAGCTTGAAGTTTTCTTGTTTAAAATTCTACAGGTGTTTTTTTTAACAGGTTTTTTTTTCTTTGTGGGCGCATCCCTCATTTGTAAGCTGTTTCAGTATAACTTTTCTGTGTGACCAAACTTTGGTTTGAAAATTTCTGCAACAGGAAACGTCTGGTTTACGAAGCAAAAAGCTGCAGCCTGAAGCCTCGTGGGTTGTTCAGTGACGCGAGAAATATATTGGGTGTTAAATCCTGTGTGGTTTCTCTTTAATATTAATCGTTTAGTTAAAAAATCTTGTCGAAAACATGAATCTTGTTTAGCACGCACTGGAGAGCTTACAGAGATGGATGTGCTCACTGCTATTGCAAAATAAGATGTTGGTCTAATGACCGCAGCGGAAGTGCTATTTGTGCATCTGTTTTCCCTTTTGCCATTTGTGTTGTGGTACTGGTCATTTTGAAGCAGAGTGAAAGTAAAGTGAAGGATCTAATGCGTTTCAGAGTGCATAGCGCTTAAAGGTGTTAAAGGTCATTGTTGACTATAGAAAAAGATTATTAGAGAAGTTTCTCTCTCTTTCTCTCAACCTCTGCTGAAACAGGAAGTTTCGACTGATACAATTTGTTTCAACACTGAACGACCATATTCAGTTCTGCACTACAGGATTTTTAAGAGGTAGTTAACACAAAAATTCATATTTGGCCATTTATTTAACGTTAAGTTGTTCC
This sequence comes from Scardinius erythrophthalmus, assembly GCF_964197995.2. NCBI lineage: Eukaryota > Metazoa > Chordata > Actinopteri > Cypriniformes > Leuciscidae > Scardinius > Scardinius erythrophthalmus. The sequence continues at coordinate 15,263,691 of NC_138239.1, read as the reverse complement.
AAATCTGTTTTGACTGACTTTTTTCTATTAGGTCCATAAGACTCCCTCTTCATTCTCATTTGCTATATTACTATATGTAAGTCTTCTGAAGTCATATGATAGCTTTATTGGGCTGTTTACACCTGGCCACTTCATGCGTATTCTGTGATCGGATAGCTATCCGATTGTGAAAAGACCAGGTGTAAATGTCCTCCGAAACGCATTCGAGACTGATTTGAATCCGATCGCTCAAACCACATCAGGAGGAGGTCTGGGCCGCATTCCAGACGAAACTGGACAAGTGTAAATGCATCTGGTTGTTGAAACCACAAACGTGTGAGAGCGTGTTATAGGCTATACTGTATGTAATGTTGTAGCCAGATTTGAGGTGCTACTGCAACACGCATCACCGCAGATGAAAAGCTGAGCATCTATTCATTAAGCCAACGTGCAAAATATCGCAAATCAAAGCGAAAGTAAGTCACAGACACTGAACACACAATCATCATAAGTAAAGAAACTAAATGATCTTACCAGGGCTGTTGCCGCTCTCTCCTATTGCGGTCTTTGATTTTGAAATTTTAGCTGATGATCAATAAAATGCAGCTTATATCTGTTGCTTTCGGTGACGTGCACTCCGTTAAATCTGCATATAGCGCTGGAATTGAAGATCGGATTTAAATCCGTTGTGCAAAAACACATTTATGTGACCAGGTGTAAATGGAATCGTTTTGATAAATCAGATAGCTACCCGATCTGAGAAAACTCATGAAGTGGCCAGGTGTAAACAGCCCCCATGTGAGAAACAGGCCGAATTGAAATCTAAACGAATCTTTCTTTTTATTGTGAACTTTTCAATCAATCCATTTCACAAACTGGTCTGAACAATTCATTTGCTAACCTGACTGATCTAGTTCTCGAGTTCAACTCACCGACACTCTTAAACCCACTGGTGCGGAAGGTAAATTTGACAATCTTTCTTTTCGTGTCACAGAAAGCTTTCGTATGACATGGTCCCTTAGGGTCCACTATCAAAACTTTGGTGGAGAGATGTGTCTTGAATGTTTAGCTGGTTCATCAGTGCACAGGAGTGTAAAGAAAAGTTCTGTTCACTTACTGTTCACTTCTTCCTCCCAACACCACACACAGTTCAAGTCACAGATCACCTGGGTAGAGAGAGAGTTTGCTGATATTAGCACGAAGGTAAGATCCCTGATTTTTCTGCTGCCACCTGCTTTCCTCTGAGCTCTACTATCCCTGTCTGTCTGCTGGGATCTAACTGGATTTACAGTGAAGGAAGAGGAGCGCTGGGGCCTGCCACAAACTCTGCGCTGTCCGCCACTCGGTTGTTGTTTCTTCTGATTATAACTTCCTCTTTTATATCAGCCTGAAGTGTTCAGGGTCAGAGGAAGAACCTGCGTGTTTTAAAGCACCACTGTATTTTTAGCTCAGTTGATGGTGAGGGAGGAGAACACTGAGAGGGGAAATCAGCAAAGCATAATGGGACAGGATGAGCATTTAAGTGTCCACCCGACGGAAACAGACATTCCTTTTCTGGCTCTGTGTAGTTTTTTGTGTGTGTTCTTTTTCTCATTTGTTTGTTCTTTTTTTAGGAGTCCAGTATTGTATTTGCAACCTTATTGTATTTGTTGCGGTTTTCATATTATTATTATTATATTTTCTTAGTAGAGACACCAAACTTGGTGGGATGGTCTGAAATCCTTTCCTAATCCTTTCCAAACTTCTCCTATTGGCTGTTCTTCTGATCTTCACCAAACTTTGTACAAAGCAGCTATAGACTATGCTGGCAAAAAGTTTCCATTCGTAGATGCCTTGTAAAGTTAAGAGTGTTTTTGCGTAAAAGACAGTTTGAAATCCGATTCGAGCAGCCAGAGCGTTCAGACTGAGCTGTAAAAATCTGATTGGAATTGCGTTTCAAACCTCCTCCATATGTGGTTTGAATCAGATTTTAAAAAAATCAGATTTCATGTGTTTTTTTGCTGTCCAGACTTTCAAAAACTCATCTGGATAAAATCTGGATATGCTAAAAATCAGATTTTTGCTGCCTTTCTGAATATTGCCAGACAGCATGAGGACACGTGCCAAATGACGGCAAATTCTACCCATAGTGGGTACGACTAACTCGGAACTCTGAAGCTGTACAATCAATTAAGATGAAAATGGGTATGGGTATATTTAATTTATTCCTTTTTCTTTTTTCAATCGTCGGCAGAACGGGCAGAAGCTCTTGTTAGAGAAAAACATATACAGAATAGAGTATCAGGAGAAGGTTTTAACGTAGTCCCAGACAGGTGTTTTTTCTTTTTTAAAATTGTGAATTCTTTTTGTGAATTTATAAAAAAAAAAAAAAAAAATCATTTTTCTTTAATACACGTACACAAAGATAAAATGAAAATGTTAGTTAGGTAAATAATATAACTTCTGAATGATGAAATATAATTGTTAAAAAAATTTAATAATAAAAAGGGTTAAATATTTTCTTTCCTCTATCTATCTTTGGCATTTACCGCTTCTGACACACATTACTTTGTCACATCCTCTCTCTCTCTCTCTCTCTCTCTCTCTCTCTCTCTCTCTCTCTCTCTCTCTCTCTCTCTCTCTCTCTCTCTCTCTCTCTCTCTCTCTCTCTCTCTCTCTCTCTCTCTCTCTCCATCTCTATCTCTCTCCATCTCTATCTCTCTCTCGCTCTGTTTTTTTCTCTCACCAGTTCTGTTTTCAGGTCTCTGTGTCTTCCTCTTCCTGCCTACTTCACTTTAGTTGTTGAGCAGGGCAGAGCACACACCCTCAGTCCCATACACACATTCACACACACACACGGCCAGACCCTGCTCGCTCCCTCTCTGGGAGTTTTGTTGTCTATGGCTGCCCCGACTTCAGGCGGATGGGGGTAACGGTGGAATGCCCTGGCTAGAGGAGGGATGAAGAGATGGAGAAAGAAAAGAGGAAGTTTAAAGTCAGTCAGTTATTGACTCTCTACCTGTTCAAGCGGCAGCACAGTAAGACTTTAGAGAATGCCACTCAGCCTAGAGAGGAGACGAACAGCACCACGAACTCGACTCCGTCTAGTGCAGCTTTAACCGATGAACATACAACATGGATGCCGGTCAGTGTGCACACACAGTATTATAATCACATCGCTTTGTAGAGGAGTTGTGGTTTGTTTTTGTTGTTGTATTTGTTGTTGTTAGGGTGGTTTCTTGTTGAGAGGAAATGTTACTTTTGTTTTGTTGAATTGGGCCACACTGGTTGTCAGATAAACACAAGTTTATGTAATCATACTCTTCTGAAATCAATTGCTTATAATATCATTTAACACAGTTAGAAGTCAAATACTCAGCTGTTAGACAAGCTTCGTGACACTTGGCTGTTCTCACTCTCTCTCTCTCTCTCTCTCTCTCTCTCTCTCTCTCTCTCTCTCTCTCTCTCTCTCTCTCTCTCTCTCTCTCTCTCTCTCTCTCTCTCTCTCTCTCTCTCTCTCTCTCTTTTCATGTTGCAAGTGTCAGCAACACCCTAAAACCTATCAAAGGCAAAATTCCTCATTTGACTCTTTTTTTTTTTTTCTTCTTTTTTACAAATTATTGAGAATAATAACAATAATGTGATAGTACTTCATACCACAAAGAAATGAACAAATGAATCTGACTGAACCAGGACTAGCTCAGGGCCTTGTTGATTCATGTACCTAAACTGAATTCCTAGCATCCACCTGGACTAGCATTTATTACATGCTGTAGACTTACATTTTGTCTGGTTGTCTTCAGATAAATATTAATTTAGCTTAATATTTAGAGATAATGTGTATATAAACCATACAACTGTACATATCAAGCATATCATCTGCTGTATCTGGCACAAGGATAAAGGGACAGGTCACACAAAAATGAAAATTGTCATCATTTACTTGTCCTCATGTTGTTCCAAAACTTTATGACTTACTTTCTTCTGTGGAACAAAAATATGATGTTTTGAAGAATGTTAACCAAACCATTTGGATGACCATTGACTTCCATTGTAACAAAACAATGAGACATTTTGTTAAATATCTTCTTTTGTATTCCACAAAAGAAAGTGTCATACAGGTTTAGAATGACATGATGGTGAGTAAATTATGAATTTTAATATTTGGTTGAACTATTCTTTTAAATGATTTATACATTGATTCCATTCCAGTGATTTTAACAGTGAATTAGTTAGCATTGTGGGTTGTGTACAATCAGCTGTTTTTCTGATATAAGTCTAATTAGGTTTGATGCTACTGTTTGTGTGCTTTTAATTGTACCAGGTTCTCAGAATGCAGTTAAATTTGATTTCATCCATTAACCATTTCCTCTTAAACATGTTCCCCCCTTTCTCTTTCTCTCTTGTCACGGGGGAAATGTGACATACAGCACTCTATTTCCAGCAGAGCCTACATTTCTATCATATACTAACTTTAAGAATAATAAACTGACTACACATTCTGATCTAAGTGTTTTTCTTTGTGGCTTTAAATTGCTTGAGCTTCTCACCTGCATCCCTGCTGCTGAAACGTGCAAAATATGTATTGAATAAAAAGTGGTGTTGATACCTTAATGTTCTTGGATGATAACACAAAAGTTGCAGTTTCAATTCAAAGTATGTACAACTGATCCCTGAAATAAAAATTATATCTACATTTTTAATACACTTTATCTCCTATCGGGGGCGCTTTGTGGAAAGTGGAATCCCCCTCTGAGCCTCACTCAGATCTCATAATGTTGTTTTGGCCACTGGAGATATTTGTCATTAATAATGGTATTGATGAAGTGTTGAAATAGCGTGCATTGCTCTGTGACATATACATGATAATCCACTCAAGCAGTTGCTGTGAAACGATTAAAGCAAATTGCTCATCGTTCAGTGTCCTCCTGCATGGGATATTATGTCCACTTAACCCAGCTTTAAGCTTTAATAATCAAGCTTGTCTTCCTGACCAGTCGGATGGTCTGATATCATGGCCTTGAAATTGCACATTTTACTTCCCTGATATTTCAGTGGTTGATATCCATTTCTGTCTCTTGTGTTGTAGGACGATGGTGACATCAAGGAGATCAACATCACACATGTGGTTAAGGAGGGGGCAGAGAAAGCAGACCCCTCGCAGTTTGAGCTGCTCAAAGTGCTGGGGCAGGGCTCCTTTGGAAAGGTAAAGATACTCTCATATGCACAAACTTCTATACTGCATCTGTTCATATATGTCATGTGTTTTAGCTTTGATGTGTGTTCCTGTTATTTAGCTTATGAGATGCTGCTAAAACATTGATCGTACTTTCCAGAAGCAAAGACAAGTTAATGGTGATTTTGTAAAGATGTTTAGAGGGTTGACCATGGTTTCACTGCTGTAGACCAGAGCATCATATTATTTAATTTAAAAAAAAAGAAACTTAACTTTCATTTTATGAGCCAAGAACGAATAATTTCTCAAAGCGCTCCAATTGATCTGGAAAGATATTCCAACTTGTGGTCATCGTTAGCCAGCTGTACTCGCAAATTCCATCATAACAACAAACATTATGACGTGGATTCGAATAGATCATGCGTTTTAGCAAAATAAGCAATCTAACATGCAGTACAATCTATAGGCCTATTTTTCATTCCATATGTTCAAAATTCATTTTGTCTTTTAGTTTGTCAAGACAAGAGAATGCCATTTTTTAAGACTGCGTATTTACTCTAGTACCCCGAGCCAAACAAAAATAGCGATGTAGCCCTCTGATGCCAATCATGCCATTCTTATTATTTAAAGCAATAATCTGACATTAATTTGATCTCAAACTAATTAACCGTTAAATTGACTAGTTAGGTCATTTCTTCAAAGATGCATCGTACTATGGTAGTAACAAGTTATGTAATTGTAATGGTACTCAAATCTCAATGATAAGACATTTAAGGACCTTTTTGATAATTAAATGTAACAACATCTAGCAATGACTTGTTGAATATGTAAATAATTACATTTACCTAGGTTGATTGTTCATTAAATATCACTTCCTGTCATTCAATTCAAATTCAACTTCCTATGGGAAGTTTTTTAACTCGTGAATTAGAAAAGATAGTTTTTTTGGGTGTTATTAGCAACACTGTTACTAAGTGAAAACATGTTTTTTTGTGTGTGCACAGGTGTTTTTGGTACGGAAGGTAACCCCTCCTGACAGTAACCAACTGTATGCCATGAAGGTCCTGAGAAAGGCTACGCTCAAAGGTACAGCATCAGTGTAAACACACACACCACAAACCACAAAAGCTTCCTTTGCTAACATAAACAATGCTTCACCAAAGCTACTTTCATTTTGCATTATTCTCCCGGGCTCCTAGTTTCTGTGTAACCACAGTTACAAACACCAACCATGCGTTTAATGGTTCTCAGTAGTGACAATTCTTCTTGAATTTACTAGTTTTATATCTACTCTGTCAAACCTATCAGACAGTATTTGCAATATCTGTATACACAATATTTTGGCATATTCCCTCAACTGCAAACTTGAATTCATGCTACTCTGGGTGAGGTTGCAGGTTAACAGTAACTCTTCTGTGGGTACACTCACTTCCTGTTTTTTTTCTGTGTACCCCAATGACAGAAAATCCCACCATACAGTACTCACAAACCAGAAGTTTTAGATTCAGATATCTGTTCACTGAAATCTCGGTTGTGCCCTCTTTCTTTCTCCCAAGTATGAGAATTGGGACGCACCTTATGTTTTCATGAGAGCTGATAACATCACTTCCTACAAACAAATGCTATCTGCTAAACTTCTGCTTCAGACATCCGTTAAGCTGAATCTGCTGATTCATTGGTCACTTAAGAGGTTAAAGTAGAAAATGATTTCATGCTTGGCTTTTATTATCATTCTTGAATATATGATTTGCATAGTTGTAATTTGCTAAGTTGTTTTACTGATGTGTTGGCCAATATTACAATCCATGAAGTAAAACTACTCAATGAAGTTTGACTTCATGTTGGTTGTGGCCAGATATTTCACCTCAAAACCTGTGTAAAATTGTTCTTGTCACAGTGAGAGATCGTGTGAGGACTAAAATGGAGAGAGACATCCTGGCAGACGTCAACCATCCATTTGTCGTTAAACTCCATTATGGTAAATAAGTGTGATGTTTGTTTCACGGTACATTGTAATATTTTGTCATTCCATTTCCACTCCTTTAAAGAAAAAGTTTACCCCAAAATTGTAATTATATCTTTTTTTCAATGTCATTTCATTCCAAATCCATATGACTCAATGGAACACAAAAGGAGAGATTCTGAGGGCTGAACTTGTCCATTGTTTCCCATGTAATTTCAATGAATTTGGACTGCAGAAGCACCATTAAAGAATCCCAAAAGCAGCCCATTCCAAGACTCTAGAAGTCACACTATAGCTTTGTGTGGCGAGCACAACAAAAAATAAATTATTCACTAAAAACCTTGCCATCCACCCTTACTCTCCTTGGCAAGTTTATGAAAGAATTAGTGAAGTCTGATTAAGCTGGATCATTTTACTTAATTCAGTCAAAAATCATACTATGATTACTTACTGACTCAAGAATTTGGTTGCAGTAGTTAACAGCTCACTGAATGAGAAGACAGTTAGTGAATAACAACTTAAAGTTTGGTCTTTTGGATTTTGCATCCTTTTTGAAGCTTTAATGACTTGATGGTGAGTAAATTATGACAAGATTATCATTTTTAGATGAACTGTCCCTTTAAATGTTGCAAAAGGAACTTTGAGTGAAAGTGGAAGTCATTGATACAGATGGTTGTTGAATTGCTGCTCTGTATGTGATTTTGTTTAGCAGGAAATATTAAATGACTTCACTTCAGTGTTCCTGTATGATTCTGATCCCCTAATTCATTTGAAGAGTAACGTTGTTTTTACAGTTCAGAGGTTATTACATTCGTATGGAGTAATTTAACATTGCAATCATGTTATCTATCTGCTTGATGAAGGCTTTATATTGCACAGGAAGCTGTGGGAGGTTATCATTAATGACTAACAGATCAGATAAACTTAAATGTTAATACATTGGTCATAAAGCGCACTCTGTTTGTATATGTGTTCAGCCTTTCAGACAGAGGGTAAACTCTATCTGATTCTGGACTTCCTCAGAGGGGGCGATCTATTCACCAGGCTGTCAAAAGAGGTATATAATACTCAATAACTCAATAGCTCAATAACAATGAGCGCAATATCCTCTCCTTTTACTCCTTTGTATTCACTCAGTCTCTTTGGTCTTCAGGTGATGTTCACAGAAGAAGATGTAAAGTTTTATCTGGCTGAGCTGGCACTGGGTCTAGATCATCTACACGGTCTCGGCATTATCTACAGAGATCTCAAACCTGAGAAGTACTTAATACACACACACACACAGACACATTCAGCGTAAACTCACTGAGGAGATACTTGACCTTAAGGCCGGGACACATCAAGCCGATGGTCGGCCGTCGGACCATTTTTGTTTCAGATGCCCATCGGGTTTTTTGTTAAATCAGTGTCAAACCATCTGTGAGAAAAAGAGCTCTGGCTGTTCAGCTTAGCGAATGAGTCAGTGCATGAGAATAAAAGCGAAAGTGATGAAAGCGAGCAAAAAGTCAAGACGGTACAGACAGAAGGCTGTTGATATAGATATTACTTGCACGCAGATGCAGAATGCACATTCTAGTTGACAGTCGCCTTTAGACAGTCGCCTTTTTGGCCGAGACGCAGCCAACGAGAGGCGACAACAGTCTGCTTTTATCGCAGATAGTTCTTTGACGTCGACTTGTTGTGTCCCTGTCTTAACAAACACATGTACACACCATGAACTCTGTAATCTGTACTGGATTAGACCTCAGTTACTGTTGAGTATGAGTGTGATATTGTTTGGAACGTTTTAACATGATTTTCAACTGACATAACAAATACATTTCTATGTTCTAGCATCCTCCTGGATGAAGAGGGCCATATCAAACTCACAGGTACAATAAAGGCACTGTGGTTTACCAAAGAATAGAGATTGAAACGTTTGATTTAATTGATGTAATTGGTCTTGTTATTTCCCTCAGATTTTGGACTGTGTAAGGAAGCTATCGATAATGAGAAGAAGGCTTACTCCTTCTGCGGGACGGTGGAGTACATGGCTCCAGAGGTGGTTAACCGGCAGGGACACACCCACAGCGCTGACTGGTGGTCATTTGGGGTACTGATGGTACGTCCAGATTCACATAGAAATTGAGAAAATCTGCTTTGATGTCACTTAGATTGTCTGTCTGATTTATTTGGCTTTAACATTTGCTTTCTGCTTCTCTTTCGTACAGTTTGAAATGCTTACCGGGTCACTGCCATTCCAGGGAAAAGACAGAAAAGAAACAATGAATCTCATCCTGAAGTGAGAATCCACTGAGTTTAGGATCTTTTTATAGAAATGAAGCCTAGTCTTAAACTAAATAATATTGTGAAATTGTTATTTTAAATGAAGCATTTAGGATAAATGTGTTATACGTTACGATTGGACTTGTTTTTTGTTCTAGGAAATAGTTCAGTTAATCAGACACTTTCCATTTCACTGGTTTGCTTCATTTGCGACTAGAAAGCTGTTAAAAGAACAGCAATTTATACTGTTAAACAACAATTATGTATTATTGTTGATTTTGCCTACACTAAATTAACTTTTATTCAGCAAGGATGCATTAAATTGATCAAAAGTGGGAGTAAAGACATTTGCAATGTTACAAAAATGTATATTTCAAATAACTTTCTATTTTTCAAATAAAACGGATGCATCACAGATTCCACACAAATATTAAGCAGAAAACAACATCGTGTCAAGATTGATAATAATAAGAAATGTATCTTGAACATCAAATCAGCATATTAGAATGATTTCTGAAGGATTATGTTAGACTAATGGCAAATGAAAATTCAGCTTTGCCATCACAGGAATAAATGATATTTTAAAATGTATTAAAACAGAAAACAGGTACTTTAAATTGTAATCATATTTCACAAAATTACTTAATAGAAAGTCTTATTCACTCCAAACTTGTGAATGGTAGTATATGTGTTGTGAGCATTATTCAGTGTCTGAGTCGTGATCATTGTTTGGTTATCTCTTTAGAGCAAGGCTGGGGATGCCTCAGTTCCTGAGCACTGAAGCTCAGAGTTTACTGAGAGCTCTGTTCAAGAGGAACCCCACTAACAGACTGGGTAATGTATACACAGGCAGATGTTTTATACATTCTTTGTGACCTCTTCAAACAGCATTAATAGCCTGTTAATCTTATGTTAATCTCAAATTAAGTCAATTATATTGATGTATTTCACATTAGATTAAAGTCATTGAAAGGAACATTTTATTTAAATGTGCTATATTTTCATAGTAAGGAGTGTTTTATTTATACTTTAACTGTTACCAGCATCTGGATCAGATGGAGCTGAGGAAATCAAACGCCATTCGTTCTTCATGACAATTGATTGGAATGTAAGATCATACTTCAAATTACTGCAAATCTAAAGAAGTTATCCATTACAGACTCGTCCTCCCCACCAGTAAAAGCTGAATGTAACAAAAAAAACTGTATAATCATTTTCAGAAACTCTTCAGGCGAGAGATAAAACCCCCATTCCAGCCAGCAGTGGCCAGACCTGATGACACCTTTTACTTTGACTCGGAGTTCACTTCTCGTACCCCTAAAGGTGAGAGGTCATATCTATGATCTGTGAACAGTCTCAGTAGGTCTTGTGGTCAGTTTTCTTTTTGGACCATGGCGAGAGTAGTTTGAGCACTCAAACTGGCATTTAAAACAAACCATAGGGGAATTTTAAATGGGTAGTTCATCTTAGGGATAGTTTACTTCTGTAAAAGACAAAAGGAGTAGTTAAGAAGAATGTTCGGCATAAAGTTGCTCTTTTACATAATACATGTGGATGTTGACTAGGGCCTGTCAAACTCCAAAAATGACCAAAAACAAATATCATAACAGTATTAGAAGCTATTCTTCTGAATCTGTACAATAGCTCTGAGTATGGGACTAAATAATTATTCACAAATAGTCCTGCAAGATTTTTATACAGTAAAAAATGTTCTAATTAGACATGCTCCCCATTCACTTACATTTTATGAAAAAGAGCAGAACGAAGATTCTTACACTTGACACATTTGTACTGGATGACAGAAGGATAACTGTTTTCATTTTTGGGTGAACTGTCCTTTTTATAGTTTCCATGGTCTTTTCATGAATAAGCTAGTCATAGAACATATGTCTGTGTTCTCTTTCTGATCTTCAAGCTGAGCTCACTGCCGTAGATTTGGAGCTTTGGGTGGATTTTTCAAATGTCATCAGCAGCTAAAATGGAAAATGAGTGTGGGCTTCAAGGTTTCTCTGTTCTTGTCCTTTCTCAGATTCCCCAGGCGTTCCTCCCAGCGCAGGGGCTCATCAGCTCTTCCGGGGCTTCAGCTTTGTTGCCACAGCAATGCTAGAGGAGGAGGGCAAACAGGAGCCCTCTCAACCCCCTCCACACCCTGTGGTACAGGTAAAACAACTCTTTGTATTTCGCTGTGGTGGTAAATTGGACATTCATCTTTTAGATGCTATATGACAATATTAAAGGGTTAAAAGTTAGGCTTGAGTTAATCCCTGGCATGCTGTCAATTACCACAGAAAATAATAAAAAAATTGTACCAATAAATACTATAACTTTCATGTGATGCTCATAAAGATAACAGAAAAGAGATGTGACATTATATGCAAGGACTGTTTACATCCTATGAGTTATGATTTAGTGAATTTATCTGACCACTAGATCGCAGTATTTCTACTATTTTCCAATTGATTTATGCAAGAGTGAGTAATAGTGTTTAATGGAGATGATAACTGGGTTGCGGGAAGATGTTTTAGGTTGGGGGTGCTGTGTGCAAATCACATTTGAATAAGAAACAATATCGAGTCTATAAAACACGTAAAAACTTGTGAACATGAAGTCATGAAAACAGGAAGCACAACTAATGTATTGGTGAGAACATTCGTTTAAACAGCAAACACACCAGGACATTTTAGACATTTATTTTTGACAATGTTTGACAGCTGTTTACACTGTCATATTAAAAAAGTCTATACGGTGACAGGAAATAAAAATGAACACTAAAAACCAGCCTGCCTTTCACAACACCGAAGGTGGACTTGCCCTCAGGAGTAGAGCAGACAAATTCTTTCTACACACACTGCAACGGTGCGACTTCTGGGAAATTATTTCTAAATTAAGTGCAGTGTAGTAGTTCTGTAAAAAGTAAATGGCTTTATTCCGTTTTAGTGATATCATTCTGTGTTGTCCAGCATTCTCTGTACTGAGTTCAATCTAATAATGAGACTCTGTTGTTAGTGTCTGTGTGTGAAAGAATGTAATTATTGTGTCTTCTTTGTAATTATTAGATTTTACTATCGGTGCAGTTTGTGTGTGTGCGCATGCATTTGTATTGCTGTTCTAATATTCTCTTCTCTGTTGTGTACCTGTCTCCAAGCAGCAGCTTCACGGTAAGAACATCTTGTTCAGTGACGGTTACATGCTGAAAGAGGACATTGGCATGGGATCTTTCTCCGTCTGCAAACGCTGCATACACAAAGCAACCAACACAGAGTATGCAGTGAAGGTTAGAGCCTCACTCCCTTAACTTGTCCTAATATTGTACTCAAGCCATACAAGTATCTTTGAATTATCATTTCTTTCTTTGACATTAGCATTTTTGGTTAGGTTAGATTAGGTAACCTAACCATTTGTGACTTAGTTTTTGAGGATACTGCATTTTACGGTCAATTCCTTTGGTTTTTCCAAATATATTCAGATGCTTTGTGTAAAATAATTGATTAATCTGAAGATCTGTATTTCAGATAATATAAATCCATATTTCGTTTTTTAATGCTTTTTAACTAAATGTCATTTAAAAAGATGGTTACGTTCACTAAAAGGGTTTTTAGATGCATGTTGTCCTCGGGTGACTAATACATAATTTACTGTATAATGTTGATAGGTGATTGATAAAACAAGCACCGACCCATCCGAAGAGATTGAGATCCTGCTCAGATACGGCCAGCACCCCAACATCATCACTCTCAAAGATGTAAGTACAAAAAAATAAAAATCACAATTAACTAGGGGTGTAACGGTACACAAACATGACGGTTCGGTACGTTCCTCGGTATTGAAATCCTGGTTCGGTACAGGTTCGACACAGCAGGGGGGAATAAATTAAACACAAAATTACTTCTAATTTTATTAAACTGTTTTAGTTCGGGACAAATACATGTACCGTTACACCCCTACAATTAACTAATCTGCAGGAATCATCTGCATTATTAAAATTTGATAAATCTACAATACACAGAGCAATTTAATTTAATGAAATAAAACTGCTGTATTGCAGGTCTATGATAACGGGAAGCAGGTGTACCTGGTCACTGAGCTGATGCGAGGAGGTGAGCTGCTGGACAGAATCCTTAAGCAGAAGTTTTTCTCTGAGAGAGAGGCTAGTGCTGTGCTGCACACTATCACAAAGACCGTGGAATACCTGCACTCTCAAGGGGTGAGAAAACATGCATGGACAAACTTAATCACATTTATCTTGTAGCTAAAAACTTGCCACTAACACAGAATCTGTCATTATGATTCATAGCTTGTGACAGAGCCTAGCTTTCCCCGTCCTCTAAGGGTGTTCCCCAAGGCTCTTCCTTTGGCCCTCTTCTGTTCCACTCTTCTCCTCTGTTGTCAACATTTAATAGTTTTTATGTTGATGTCTTGCCCAGAAGAACCACAATAGATAGTGTTCTTAGGACTAATATTATAGTGTAGCTTTTTAAAGCATGCAATATAGCAGCGCATGAAGACTGAGAATGAACAAATTGACTCAAATAAATTCAGTTAAACCACTCTTCCTTAAAATCTTACCCCAGTATAATAGAAATAGGAAATTGGGGACAATTGTAACACTAAATGTCTTTTATCACAGTATTTCATAAAATTATAATATAGATTCCACATAGTTTAAACACATTGCCAACAGCTAAAAGATTTAGTACCATATAAACTGAGTAATATTAAAACAATATTATTACTTTAAATGTGATATTATAATGTAGACTTCTCATAACTACTGTACTATTAATAGTACAGTTACTATTTGGTGCATATAAATGCATTTTGCACCTAAAGATGGCAGGTAGATTTGTAGTTGTCTGCGAGTTATGCAGTAAAATGTAAGTATTTTATCCCCTGTGTTTTCTGGTTTTCCTACAGGTTGTGCACAGAGACCTGAAGCCCAGTAATATTCTGTATGTCGATGAGTCTGGAAATCCAGAATCTCTGCGCATCTGTGATTTCGGCTTTGCCAAGCAGCTAAGGGCAGACAACGGTCTCCTCATGACACCCTGCTATACTGCCAACTTTGTAGCACCTGAGGTGAGTGGTTGTACTTGCAACAGAATGGGGAATGCTGTATAGACCAATAAACAGTAAACTTTACCTGGTTCTTTGAAATTTCTCTCACACACACACACACACACACCTACTCCTAAGGGAATACAGAATCCCCACTGGTCATGCCCCTCAAACTTCATCAGCCAATCACCTCCCTTTACTACTTAAGTCTGCCCAATGTTTTGAACTTCAGTGTTATTGAAAAACATTGAATTGAACAATGTGAGCTTCGGAAGTATTGGTAGCAAACGGCAGTTTGTAATATGTGATTTTAAATGATCTGGGATCAGTGCAATGTCTTTTTAATATTTTTTCTCAATAACTGTTCTGACATTGTTTTGTGTTACAGGTACTGAAGAGGCAAGGCTATGATGAGGGCTGTGACATTTGGAGTCTTGGAGTATTGCTTTACACTATGCTTGCTGGGTAAGAACACACACACATTATCTTTCATTATTAATAAATATTGCACTCTCAATGTCAACACATAACTGAAAACACACCCACAACAATTTTTCCTTTGATTCTGAATTGTTCCAGTTTTACGCCATTTGCCAACGGACCAGAAGACACTCCAGAAGATATTCTGAGTCGGATAGGGAGTGGCCGCTTTACTCTGACGGGAGGCAACTGGGATGCGGTGTCTGATGCTGCCAAAGTAGGCCATGATCCCACCCTCATCAATACAGTCATTTAAACCTCTGTGACAGGATTTTATTTTCTCACACACATGCTTTTCCATGCAGGACTTGGTCTCTAAGATGCTCCATGTGGACCCTCACCAGCGGCTCACAGCCAAGCAGGTCCTGAAGCATCCGTGGATTGTTCAGAGAGACAAACTTCCCAACAGCCAGCTACAACACCAAGATGCCAAGCTTGTCAAGGTACCGCTGCCATGAGGCTCTTACACTTATTACATATAACATAAATGTTGGTCTATTACTTCACCGACTCTCTCCTCACAGGGGGCGATGGCCGCCACATACTCAGCGCTGAAGAGTTCCCAACCACCCCCTGAGCTGAAGCCCATCGAGTCCTCATTCCTGGCGCAGAGACGGGTGAAAAAGCTCCCTTCCACCTCTCTGTAGAGAACGAGGAGAGGAGAAATGGAGAAGTACTCCTGACTGAATGCAGTTGTGGAAAGGATGGATGGATGGATGAAAGAACCACACTGAAGCTCTACAGACTAAAGACGGTCTCTTGAACCTGCCCATGACATCAGCACTGGAGTGAAGCTGTCAAGCATGCTAGGCAAGGCAGGTGATTGGCTGATGAAATTTGAGGGGCGTGGCCAGTGAGGGTTCTGTACTCCATAAGGAGTTAGGGGGTGTGTGTGTTTGTGTGTGTCTGAGATTTCAAAACCGGGAAAAGGATACTGTTATAAAAAAGATGATATCCCCAGTGCATTTGTGTCTTGGTACTGTAATTCCTAAATATCAACACTTGAGTTTTGGATTTTCTTTTTTATTTCTCAGTTTTTGTTTGTTTTGCCTTTTGTTTATTTTTTATCTTTGTAGTTTAATGAATTTTCATGTTGATTTGTCTGTTCTTGGAAGCTTTTCAGCAGTAGTTTTCTTAGTCCGTCTCTTCCTGAAAGCTCAAAGTGGCCATCAGCAGAAAGCGAGATGTTCCAGTATAATATTTCACCCAGATGAATGAGTAAAGGTTAAATGTATCTTCCATAATGATCCGGTGAGCATGTTCACACGACTATCAACCTAAACACAGTGGCGAATGGAAGTGCTTTCTGCATGGATTTGTACAATGCTGTCTTGTTTGTTTCTTGTTTTCCTCAACTCGGCACTTTGCTTGGTGAACCTGTCAGCACTGTTGAAGACTGTTCAGAAAATGTCTCCTTGTGTTTATTAAACAAAGAAAAGAATGAAAAAGTCTGAATGTGAGATGACATCTGAAGCTTGTGGCATGGAAAAATGTTGCTCTTGTTAGACCCGTGCTTTTTTTCTGGTTATTGACTGCTGTCTCCTGTGTTTGATTTTGTTGTTGATGTTGTTGCTTAAAGAGAAGTTATTTTATAAAGGCACGTTGAGCACAAAATGTATAAATTTGACAGCTGAGAAAACGATTTAACGATTGTGTATTTTTTTTTATCTTGTCTGTCCTATTCCTTGTTCTCTGTGCGTTCAGAAGCAGAGCGTGGTGGAACTATCTACTGTATTGTGCTCAGGCTGTTACTAGCGATGCCTTGCAAATTCCTCAAACTTCGCTCAAGTATTGCACCCTTTACCAATCAAACGTCTTTTCAGTTTTAAGACGTGCTTGCAGTATTGTTTTGCATTGATTCCGAATTTTTGAATTAAGAATTATAAAAATCACATAAAGAATCAGAAAAGGATCTAGTTCCGATTATTCGTTTTACCAGGGATAGTTCACTCCAAAATGAAAATTGGAACATTTACTCACCCTCATGTCTTTCCAAACATGTATGACCTTCTATATTCCACAAAAGAAGAATAGGGACCGGGAATCCACTTTCACCCTATGGAAAAGAAAAGCATGGGCATTCTGCTATAAACATAAAGTGATACCGGTGTGGAATGATACGAGGCTGAATAAAGGCTGACAGAATATTCATTATTGGGTGAATTATTCCTTTAAATCTTTAAAAAGTAAGTGGAACAGAATCTGGAATTGTACCCAAATTGCTTAAAAAACATAGAGGTTGTCTCTCTAAGTGTGCATTCTGTTTCTCCCAAACTTTATTTGCTCTTTGTGTGGTATTTGGGGTTATTCTTGCTTAATCTTTAAAAAAAAAATCAATTGTGATTTATTTGTCTTTACTTGAAGAAAAAAAAAAAAACGCTTAATTTAATGGGAGTCACAGCATTCGGTCGTATGGGGTGGATGGGCTGGGTGCTGTTTGTGGTAAAGGGGGTTCAATTATCACCCTTTGCTTTTACAGTTAAGGGCCTGAATTCTAAAACCTTCATCCTGATGCCTTTCTATTAAAATAAAATAAAAAATAAAAAACCGACTTGCCCTGTCTCTCTTTCCCATCTTTCTTTTTTGTCCTGACTTTTTACTTTTTCAGTGACTTAATCATTGGGACCATGTGCGGTCTCCACCTCATTGTATTTGTCAGTCTTGGCATATTATATATTTTTAATCTGCTCGTTGGATTAATGTAGTACAAGTGAAAGAACATGAAAGCTTTGTAAATCAGAATTTAGGCCATGAAAAGTGGGATTATTTGAGTCTAAATCCACAATGGATGAGTGAATGAATGGCACAGCTCTTGTCACATACAGTATCTCTGTCTGTTCACCTGTCTGTCTGTTTTAATACTGTCCTCGTTCTCTCTCTCTCTCCAACATATTTCTCTCCTCTCCATCTGTTTTCCCTTTTCTCCCCAGTAATCTCTCAAGTCCCTCAAATACACAGACATTATTTGGACAAAATTGAAGGATCTGTGAACCCCTGGAGGAAAGGTATCTATATATATTCCACCTATTTTTGCCTGCTTAAATGTATAGGAGGTTAGTGTCTTGTATATTCATCAATAAATCCAAAACTCCTACCGAGTGATGGCTTTTTTTTAAGGTAAAATTTGCAATCCTGTTACCCATTTTTTTTTTTACCCAGATTCATTTAATTTTGAATACATTGATTCAGGTGGTTTATGTGATGGTTTATGCCTGTTTAGTCTTGTCCCAGATTTTAGTTACAAAAATTACAAATCTCATTTAAAATGAATAAAGTTAAACTAAAATGTTTCATTTACTTGACTTACATGATTTCTATTCCAAGAAAATTTCGTAAAGCAAGACAAGCTTATTCTTTCCAGACCTAAAGCATCATTTTCAATACACGTTCATGCTTTCTCTCTCTTTGTCCTCTCATTGTATGTAATCACTAAAGTAACATCTGTAGCACTTCTCTGAACATTACTGATGGAATGCTTGAAATAAATCCATTATTAATCCAACATTGAGAGCCCCCGTCCCTCCCTCTCCTACCGGTAACTGCTCTAATCTCAGATGGATGGGGCTTTTAAAAAGTTATTTAAAGCACTGCTGAGTGATTCTCACTTTGTACTGTCCCAGCTTATTTTTCACTGGCCAGACCACAAAAGAGGGCTCATCATGTCACTAGCTTATTTATCACAGCTTTTATCCATTCTGCAGACTAGCACATTTTTACAGTATCTCCTGCTCAGATAAAACTAATATCTTTCAGTGATTTTCTCTTGTATTTGAAACAAAGAAGTATGCAAATAAGTTCAAATGCACAATGTCAGTTATTGCTCCTTATAAATCCTTACTTGAATTTTTGAATTATTAATTTACAGTGGTTTTTGAAGCATGTTATTGAGCCGGAGATGTTGGATTTTCCCATTTCCTCTAGTGTCCTTGAGATATGAGCCACCACTGCAGTCTCTTCCCAGCATCACCGTAATGATTTGGGCTGGTTTCACATTAAGCTTGGTTAGAATGATGTGGTGTCAGATTGAGGGTGGTCTGAGGAAATGGATAGAGTTTTTCTGATGAACAGTCTACAAACGTTCGCCTGCCTCTATTTGGTCCGATAGGGATGCGTGATAATCAGGTGTTAATATAGTATTAAGCATCTTTCACACATCAAAATACAGAAACATAACATGGCTATTTACACTGGCTTGGTTCTTAGATAAACTTTTGTCTTTTTGAGACAAATGGCTTAAGTAGAAAATCATGTCATCAGTGTATGTGGCTAGGAATTGCAATTCCACACATGATTTTTATACACTCCAAAAAGTGTTCTGAATATTCCTTTAACATGGCATAACATTTTGTGAGAAGTCCACTGACCTTGTATGCTTTCATTCACATGTAATTTTCATAAAAGATGAATTATGTAAAAAAGAAAATTAAACAAGTATATACATTTTTGGCCTGTAAAATGTCATACTAATGCATGTGCATCAGTAAGTGCACAGGCAACATGTCTCATTTCCTTTGGCATTTGTTTTGATGTTATTCTGCACCATGTATATGTTTAATCAATGCACTTGATTGGACACATACAGTATATGGTTAGATTAAAAGGTGGATAACTTTAATCAATATTACATATTGGAAAAGCTTTTTCCTTTCAGTGATTCTGAGATGCAACTCTGTTAAAGAGTTCCTGCCTAAAAGGGAAAGGAAAGACATAAACAACACAGTGAACCTGTATTTCCACAGTTTGTTTGATTTTATAATGAAGTTACTTTTTTAAAGCACATTAAAGTTTTAGTTCACCCAAAAATGAATATTCTGTCATTAAGGACCCTTTTATCGTTCCAAACCGTAAGACTTTAGTTCATCTTCGGAACACAAATGAAGATATGTTTTATGAAATCTGAGAGATTTCTGTCCCTCCATAGACAGTCTACGCTACTACCACGTTGACGCTTTAAAAGTTCATAAAGAAATTGTAAAACTAATCCATATGAATTGAGCGGTTTAGTTCAAATTTTCTGAAGAAACACGAACGCTTTATGAACAGATTCAATTTAGGCTTTAGCAGAAAATTGTCCCGCTATCTGAAAATATAACTGAAATAGCATGCCTATATCTGACAACTCGGGTCTACACTACACAGTAAAAAAAAAAAAAGAAAGAAAAAAAAATTCAGTTTAGCAGAAAACTTTTCATCAGTTTTCTGCTTTTCTGCTCGTTAGTCATTTTGACTGCTATTCAAAACAGACATATGGAAAGCCGGAAGCGGATGGCGTGATAGATGAACTTGTTGCAGTTTTCATGCGAAATGTTCACGATTTTTCATCTTGGCTTCCACAACAAAAAGGGAAAACAAAAGAAAACAGGCTACGTTACGTTACCAAAAGGAGGAGAGCAAACATCGGTGAAGCTTTTCAATTTTTTTGAACACAGATGCCGAGCTTGCTTTGCTTCTGCTTGACAGTTAGGATACCATGGTTACGCCAAAGCGATGTGGTTGTAGAAATGAATAAATATGGCGGAATCTCTAGGGTAGCTCTAGTGAAGAGAAAAACATTAGCCCCTTTCACATTGCAATCCCGGTAAATTACCGTAAAATTACCAAAACGACTTTTCCAGTAAATAGCCTATAATCCTACACAAATCTGCTGTTTACAGAAGCAACTTTGTTCCGTCTTTTTACCGGTAAGATAGGCTACCATTCGATCAGTATCAAACTAACGTTACCGGTTGACTCTGTGATGTCAATCATCTGAAATTAATTTGATTATTAGTTTTCAAAATTTGAAACATATTTTGATAAGTTTAGCATGCTGTATTTAATGTCTTATATCTCTTGTATATCTCATCTTACCCTAATTAAAAAGAGTCTAATTTTATCTTTTTACTTTAAAATAAAAATGAGGCCTATAACTTTTACTCGACACATCCCAAAACAATTATGTGTCCACAAATTCCTCATTAACAAATAGACACAAACAACTTTGATATACATAATACAAACAATGACATATATCACTATTTTACAGAGACACAAAATTATGTTTCGGCTGACTAAATCTCACAAATGTTGATACAGATGAAATGGCCAAATCAAAAATATCATAGGCATTCATCAGAAGTGCTGAGATGAGATTTTGTGCCATTTATGGTCAAGAGAAAAAAAATTAAGGTAGGGGGGTCATCTTGCCCCAGGCCTGGGGCATCTTCCCCCATGTTACCCAACTAGGTTACCTACTGAAGTTTATATAGGCTACGCAACTGCAGAGCCGCAACGCTGATAAATGGAAAAGTAGGCAGGGTCTCGAGCGGATTCAGCGGAGCCTACCGTAAACAGCTCAGACAGAGCCTTATGTTTGGCACAAAGCAAACGTTCTATCAGAACATTCTGACTTCGAGCTTATGCTGCGTTCATGCCATGTACAGTAGTAACCATAATTATGAGATGGCAACCCGTGACATTCTACCTGGAGCTTTTCACATCCTTTGACTCGGATTTATGCATTTCTATGTCAACATTATCAACGCTGTCAACAGCAGTCAGGTGGCACAACTAGAGCTCTGTAAGTTGTTTACATTCATTATTATTGTAATGTTATGAGTTTTGAGACATGAGGTAATTTAACACCACCTCTCGTCTCGTGATGCTTTGCAGACTCAGTTGTGTGTGTCCATGTGTTTTGAAGGAGGAGTGGCTTTGGAGACTGCTGTGAAGGGAGGGTGGGATCTTATGCTTATCAAAGTTAGCTTGCTATTGCTAGCCTCTCCGAAATTGCCTACTCTACCTTTAAGATGGCATCACATTTTTTAAAATAAATATATACATTTCTGTACCCTAACCCTGTACCCCCTTAAAAAATCAGCAAGGTTTATCATGTTAAAAAGATTTAAAAATGTATATTATTAAAAAGTAATGTGATTTAAATGTACGTGATCACTCCTAG
Organism: Scardinius erythrophthalmus; assembly: GCF_964197995.2. Taxonomy (NCBI): domain Eukaryota; kingdom Metazoa; phylum Chordata; class Actinopteri; order Cypriniformes; family Leuciscidae; genus Scardinius; species Scardinius erythrophthalmus. The sequence continues at coordinate 15,241,854 of NC_138239.1, read as the reverse complement.
TTTAAAACAAAATCTAAACATCATACTGATTCTTAATGGGAAATGTCAAAGTCATAAGTCTATTATTTAAACTAAAGTAATGAAGTATTTAAACTGAGCAGTATTGTATACATTTTTTAAATAACATTTCCTCTCTGTTTTAGTTTCACCGTAGTAAAGGTAAATAAATCTCTTGAGTGTTTTGCATGCAAAACAACCTCAGTATCAACATGATATTTTTAATCCTAACTGGAGCAGGTGTTTTAGCATTAGCTCGAGCACGTGAGATCTTGTGAATTACTTCCCTCATAAATAACACATTTATTGTGTATTATTTGAAATACATAAAACTCATGGTTCATGAGTGCCAAAATCTGTTGCTTGGCAACAGCAGCTCATGGAATGTTGCATTTGCAAAGGATCTTGCATTTCTGGCTTTTTATGACCTCAGCAGGGGAGGAAAAGTGTGACAGAGATGCAGAAAGATATAGGCCTATTCAAAGAGAACAAGAGAGGGAAATGTGTATGAGTGTGTGTGGGGCAGGCAGTCAATTCTGCTTTCCTGCAAACTATCTGATGGATCAGGCTGTGTTGCTACAGGCAACACACAGAGGGAGGGAACAGGGTATGATTAAGCAGTGATGGTAAAAAAAACAAAAACACTTTGGCTTTTTTTTTGTTCATTGCCTGAGCTGACATAGACATCTGTAGGGACGTCACGACAGAGAGTGAAAAAGAGAGGATGCTGAGTGGGCAGGAATACAGAGGGCGAGCATCCAATCAGCTGCGGCAAAGTCAGCGTGTCTTTGTCCAATAGAGTGTGACGAGGCTCCTCCAGTGTGAGCTAACAGCGCTGGTGGCTGGTGTCTTATTAATGAATGGAGCGTCTCACTGGCAGCAAAACGGTGCTTGAGCTCTCTCTCCCTCGACGGAGAAGGCAGCACAAACAGAATAGTAAGAGCACTTCGCACCTCGACAGAAAACAACTGCAGCAGCCGTGCGCAAATATGAACAAGCACCAGCATGAGGATGAGAACTCTGACAGTGACGCGGAGCAGGATTCTTCTCTACCTTCTGGGATGGATGTCCACTCCTCTTCTTCCTCATCCAACCTCCTCCTGCCCTCATCTTCTCAGCGGAGATCCATCTCCATGGGGGACTTTCGGAGAGTCCCTGCTGGACAGACAGGCTCCGAGCCCCCCTCTGCAAGTGCCACGGCACCCTCGTCCAAGCTGGTTACCCCCAGCTCGAGTATGGAGTTCGAGGCAGCTCGTCGACGCCTCCTGGAGGTGGAGGAGCGCCAGCGTGTCATCAGAGAGATGGAGAGACGACTGGAGGAGCTGAGGGAGGTGTTCGTGCGCTCCGAGCAGGAGGCGGTGGAACACGGGGAGCTGGTGGCGCGCATCACTGCTGCCGCCCAGCAGGGCGAACTATACGTGGCGGAAAACGGACAGCGGCTGAAAAAAGGATTGCGGTTTAAACGGCACAAACCCACCATTGTCTTTTCCTCCATGCTGGGGCTGAGAACGTGCCTCCCTTGGCCTGTCAAACTCAAATAGCGAAACAGCCGCTGCTTACTTGCAAGATGGCCCTTCACTGCTGTCACACAACACAACTCAATCGCTATCTTCAGATCCAAGGATATCCAAGGCTCATTGTCTACTCGCTGTTAGTCAGGAAATGCTGAAACTTCTGCTCTGTCTGTATATATTGTTAACTGGGATCTTAGGTGGTGCTTCATTTGAGCCTATCGAAATGGCGCTGGCCTCATATATGCTGCTTGAACCACCCAAGACGCTGGGGATTTGCTTTAATGTGTGTGAACTTTGCTGATGTTTAGAGCTTTGTGCATGCGTTACACTTCATGTCGCTTGGTGTGCGTGAGAATGTCAGAGAGGAGACACACATTCATCCAGAAGAACTCACTTCATCCGAAAAGAAAAGCATTCTTCCATCTGCAGTAAGGTGAAACAGAGCGTTTAGGCTAAAGGCCTGTTCACACCAAGAACAATACCTACAACAGTAACTACATGTCCACACCAATGGATGTTAAAGGTGCAGTAAGCAATTTCTGAGAAGTGCTGTAGAAAGTGGACCAAGAAACTTGCAGCCAATCAGCAGTAAGGGGTGTATACACTCATTAGGGGGGAGGTGCCTGTGTTGCATAACGTGTTCAGGGATTTGGGGGTGAAGCTATCAAGATAGGGGTGCATCCTTTTGGGTAAGCGTGTGTTTGTTTTGGTGATTTCAAATATCAGCGTTTCACAGAAATCGCTTACTGGCACTTTAACATTCTGTTTATAAGCGCGTATTGCATTTGTCTAACGCTCTGTTGTCAGCAGAATTCACTTTAAATGTTCAAGCTCTTTTAAGTCAGGTGGAATCTGATTAGCTGACAATGTTTTCGAGGAAAACAATTAGGCCTATTAACTGGAAAAAATCACTCTTAAAGTGATTCCAATTAGATTGTTCCTGCGTGATGTTATCATTTTACCTGTGGTGTGGACTTCATTGTTTCCATAGAATTAGAATGATAATTTATTAAAACTTTAGAGTTATTTTTTATCATCCTTGGCGTGAACAGTCCTTAAAGTCCCAAGGGACGGATGAATTGTACGATTTGTGCACAGATGCTGGGGACATGCGCTTTGGTCCTCTAGTGTTTTCGTCTTGTACGTCTAGGGTGCCCATTGGGCTTGTGTGGATGGAGAAGAGGAGCAGCGATTTCTCTCTCTCTTCTCTGTCAGCATTGCATCTGTGGCCTCTCTGGTCCCTTTGTCGCCTAGCAACCAGGACCTGACTTTAATTTCCTTCCGAATGTATTTGACATCAACAGATCATCCAAAACTACAGCTCATGAATGACTGGCATGAGGACATTTTGAGATTTTTGCTGTGTGATTACATTCGCTGCAGATCGCTAGTTCATTTGAGCATACACTACAAAGAATGTGTTCAAATATGTGAGCAGAAAGATTATGGCTGTGTCCGAAATCAGTGACCTCACAGGCAGTGTTTTTTTTATAATGGGACATGCCAAGGGTTTCAGACTGGCTTCTAAAGCATCACGTCATGTGAAATGATCTAGAACAAATTCTTGTGAACTTTTGAGAGATAACCAAACAAATATTTAATGACTACAAATGCTTATTCCTTGCCAGAAAACGCATACGTTATGAATGTACCTTCATACATTATTAACCACTCCATCAGAGACCATTTTCAGTCTTTCCACCAATCCCCGAACCAAACGCGTAGAACAGTGGAATATCATAGGAAGCGAAGACCTTCAAAAACCAACCAGATGAAGGCATCTTATTAGATAGACAGGATGTTATGCTAACATTGGATTCAGATTTGATTTGATGCCTTCCTACCTCCGTATGCTGCGTGCAAATGCTGCTTTTTTCAGGTTTCAGACAGCCAATATCACTCATTTAATAATGAATACAATCTAAAAGCAGTTTCACATGTAGGTTGCTATAATCTCTTTGGTTAGTTATTTGGTGCAGCTGCCCTCATGGAAACTTCCTGTCTCCTTTGCGTTTCATCTCTCTCTCTCTCTCTCTCTCTCTCTCTCTCTCGGAGCAAATGGCTCTTGCTCAGCCTTGTTTGAGTGGAGTGCGTTCAGGGACTTCAGCAAAACACAGGAGACTGCTATTCTTGGCTTGAACCAGTTAAGGCTGGAAGATTCTGGGCTATATAGAGAGAAAAATGATGTGATGCTGGCTAACCTTGTAGGTCTTTAGCGAGTGGAATAACCTTTCTTTCGGCAGAGAGATTTATGCTATACTGCAGGGTAAGCCAGCGGGACTGTACATCACCACTGAGAATGTAGTCTGCACCTGGCATCTTGCCTCATTGTTTAAGCAGACACTCGCTCTACTCGCTGCATTATATCAGGAAAAAAACATGGAATTATTGCATCTTAATATATCATTATATCCTTATTTTTAATAATAATAATAATTAAATAAACATAACAGAAAAGTTATTATTAATCGTGTTCATTAAATATAGTCACAATATTTTACATTAAATTTACTCTGTATTATGAGATTCTGTTCTGCCAAAATCTAAAAGTAAGATTTTAAGCATTTATTTACTCTCATGTAACATTAATTATTCAATTGAAAAGCTGTGATTACAATCATTACATACACATAGAATGTCTTTTAACAGGGTCCCTTTGCAATACACTCTTGTCTTCTATAAATACTGCATGCATGGTGCTTTTTGTCTCTCTGCGTGACCCCTACGCATCTGTGTGTGATGCAGTTCGATTTAGCCTACGTCATTTGACGGGGCAGGATGCCTGCAGTCAGACCTTCAGTTTTCTTTATTCAGTTATATCGATCAGGCGTGAAGCAAACACATTAGAGTTGACTGAATCTCAGTTCAAGGGCTACTTACACTTCTTTAAGGAGAGAACATCTGGGTGTCCTTAATGGTTGCGCTGATCTCCCTCATTTTAGGAGGGAATTGATTTAGGCAGCTGTAGATTATACTAGATTTAGGACACGCGGTTGGCTGCTGTGGATTATGAACATGCATGTAATGTTCTTCAGCGACATATCAACTGCTAACCAAACTAAGTTGTTGTGATGAAAGCCTCTGTTGTGAGGACATGTTATTAGCGATCACTCTTGGAAATATGTTATGAACCCATCTTAATTCTTAAAGTTCTCCTACAAACATTTACCATGGTAACCAGTGTTACTACTTTAAAACCGCAAAAAAAAATTATGGAATCCGTTTTTGAACAGTGTAGTAAGGTTTCAAAAGCTGATATTTTTCATTTATTACAAGGATCTCTGGTATGATTGATTATGATTGGTCAAATGCGGCATTCAGCGGTCTGATATTTCCTTATTTCGAATTTAAAGAGTTTAAGAGTTATAAGCCATAAACAATACCAGCTTATTGAGGTAAATCACAATTTTACAAACTTTAATTTGAAGCAAAAAAAGTATTTGAAATTTTGACAAAAACACAATCGAACAAAACCGTGTAGGCCTACTTAAAGACTTAAAATCCCATAAAGCATTGCGAATTCAATCATTAAATTAAAACCGATGAAGAAATATAAATGATTGACGGTTTTGGCTATTTTATATAGAGAAACAATACATTAGGCTATATGGATCTTAAGCACACAAATTAAGTAGTTTGAAAACATTGGGAAACTGACCATACGTCATTCCAACCCGATCTCATGGAAAAACTTAAGTAGCCTATTTAACGAAGTGGCGATTTGTATGAATTCGTACGATTTGATTTGTACAAAAACGTACGATTTTTAAACGAATCTCATTATGAAGGACCACCCCTAATCTCGCCCCTAAACCTACTGTCACTGGGGTTCAAACAGATCAGGATAAACTTGATAGTGCAGTCAACAATATGTAATATATGAAGGTGTGCCATGCTAGAGCCATATCGTAATTACCATAATGATAATAACCATAATATTCTCGTAGCTCACAGTAGGTCTGTCTGATTGTTCATAATCAATTCCCTTATGAAGAAAATGAATGGGATTTAACTTCCTTAAATCATCTGTTGCACTCTATAATATAACTCTAAATATAACCACTGTCAGATACCCTGGTAAATATTTGTAAGGGTTTCTAGTTTGTAGAAATCCAGCAATGCTACCAGATGACCGGTTGAATGGTTTCTCACGGGTATTCGTGAGTTGTAGGCTGTATGTTCTCAAAATCTATATAGAGTTAAACATTCATCAAATGCCTTATCTAGTTGACTGTACATATTAATTTAATTTCCGCTGTGTGGTTAAAGGACACCTCAGCCGAAGTCTCTCTCACATGCTGATTTTTGCACTGCACCTTTTATGAGTTTTGCTATGACAGATGTTAAAAGAAAAGCTTTCCCAAAGATCTTGACCCACTTGCAGAATGAATGTAAAGTCTGTCCTTGTGTCCATGTCTACGGTTATGATGCCATCCTTATAGGCTTTCATCAGGTAACACTAATCTTTGTAAAAAAAAAAAAAAAAAAAACAGTTTTGTTGAATATCCAGCTTTTGTTGTCAAATCTACTGTACTTATTTAGATAAGCCGATTCATTATTTCTTCTCTCAGCTGTAAAATAACTTAAAGCTAATGTAATCTTAATGCTCACAGGCGGCCTTTGCAATTCAGAGACCCGTTTCAAAGAAACAGTTGGAGGCCCCCCAGTCCCATGAGGAAAAAAAGTTAAAAAATTACTTCATTATCTCATATTTCACACTGAGTAGTCTACTTATAAACGCATTCTATCTACGCATTCTATCTTTTTAACCAGGGTCCGGTTGCACAAACTGCTAAGACTAATCTTACAAGTTAGTCATCCAATTTGTAACTTTTACATTTTTAAGTCAGTTACATAAAAACATAGATTGGAATAATTTGATACTGAAAAGTAAGACTGATTACGCTTAACCAACTGCTAGTTGGTCTTACTAGTTCTCAACGACACAGTCTGAACTCAATGGCTATGTTTATGCAACTGGCCCCAGAATCGCGCAAAATAGCGTTCAATCTTCGTAACTCACAGCCCCTCAGCGAGCACCTTGGTGGACTGCAGGTTTGATTTTATCAGCTGCAGGTGCGCAATATAAATATCGAAAAATTAAATTAAATGTGAAATCTGGTCCACGAGGGGTAATTAGTAACAAAAATGAAACTAAAACCGTCAATAGGTGGCAGCAAATCATTGTCTTACCAAATGAGTCATGGAATCGTTCAGTCAAACAATTCATTCAAAATGGCGGATTCATTCAGAGACAAAGCGACAAAAGTGACTGAATGCGTCCGAAATCGTATCTTCTCTTGAGTAGGAACATTTTGAATAAGTAGCTAATTACTTCATGGCCACAAAAAAAACGTATGTTCTATATAACATGAATGTAATTCTACATTCGCCATGTTGTATTTAGTATGTGACCTACCAGCGTCAGTTACAACGCTTTACTGACATTCATAAATCCTCTCCCGTGGCCTCATGGGATAGTAAAGTGTTCATCGTATGCAACACTTTTTCGAGTTGCGAGGTCAGTTTCAAGTGAAACATAGCAAAGGCCGTTACTATTTACAGTAGCTTTTATGTTTAGTCACAGTTTAAGTGAAGCTTTTCTGGTAAAAGTAGGGTTCACAAATGTAACCTTTGACTGTATTCTTTTGAACACTTTTGAACATTATAAGAATGTTTCACGCTTTGAATTTATGTATTTAATGTGCTTTGCAAAGTTCTATTGCAATCTTTTTAAGATAGCCTATTCTGTAATTACTGTTATTTACTGTTTTATTTCACAGAACAAGTTCCAACATTTCTAAAACCCTTGTCTCTTGTCTAACAGGATAGCCTACTTCTATTGTCACTGTATGCTCATTGGATTTTTGCTGAAAATTTGCTGATTTTTGAAGAAAAAATGAATGGAAATGGAAACTATTCCACATGCTTCTGTACATTTGTTGATAATACATTGAATATTAAAAGATGTTTTTGCTGACTGTTTTAATGAGTCCATTTGCCTATGAAAATGCTGATCTTATGCCATTTTATGCCTGTGTCTATTTTAAAATGCTCAGTCTCTCAGCAGAATTTGATAGGACAACAGTACAGGAAGAAACACTTGATCCAACACAGCTTGGAATGATTTCTGCTGAAATCAGTGCCAACAGCCTCATTTCTTTCCATGAGCCATCTGGCAATCTGACATAGACATATATATGTCTAAAGGTCCAATACTTATTTGGATTAAGATCGATTTTAAATCGATTGCCTCTGTGTAAAAAGCACTTATGATTGTCATGAAATTAGAGGCTTACTGACCCATTAAAAAAACACATTGAGGTTTCATACAGTTTGTCTTTCTCAGTGTGACCAGATTCAGAATCTAAACCCCACACTTCAGATATCTGCAATAATAATTTATAATTTAAAAGTATTCTTATTGTTTTTAAGTAAAATATCTCTAAAACAAGGTCAGTTCAGTTTTCAGTTAAAAAAATTGCATAAGAGATTCTAGAACTTGTATGTTTTATCTGAACATACATTAAGATTAAAGCTCTGAAAAGCAAAAGAGCATCCATTTGTACCTAATTTGCAGTTTATAAAAAGATTAGTAAAGCACTCATATTGTTGCATAACATCAGGCCTTGCATAATGTTTTTAACATCTAATGCCAAAAGCTATGACTTTATAATAGCCCTGATCCAATGGCTGGGTTTAGTTGAATAAAAAGCTTACCCTTGTGATTGTATATACACATACTGAGTGGGGTTGTGCTTTCAGAGATTATAAAATCATGTACCCTAGCCTATCAGTAAAAAAAAAAAAAAAAAAAGGCAAAAAAATCTGCTTTTAGAATATTACTGAATGAATTTTAAGTTAGGTTAAAATTAAAGGTCCCGTATTATGCCCCTTTTCACAAGATGTAAAATAAGTCTCTGATGTCCCCAGAGTGTGTAGGCTATGTGAAGTTTTAGCTCAAAATACCCAACAAATCATTTTTTACAGCATGTTTAAATTGTCATTTTTTGGGGCTCAGAAAAACGCGCTGTTTTAGTGTGTGCCCTTTAAATGCAAATAAGCTGCTGCTGGACGGCACAGGGGGCGGAGCTTCATGAGCTCGAGCTCAGTCTCTCAGGACAATTTCTCGGAATGATGATAAACTACAGGTATAGTTTAGTAGTTTAATTACGGTTATAACGTATTTGTTATCTGCTTGTATGTATCCATTATTAATAGCCTACAAGTCTGCTGTTTCGGACCAGGTCCGAATGATGATCAAACATATACTGATGAGTTTAATAAAGTTTATTGTACATAACACAAAAGATGAAGCGTCAGTTTTACTTCAGAAAATCACCGTAAGAGCTGAGTAAACACAGTAAGTTATAAGAAGTGCGCAAGTAAAAATACGAATTTCGGTAGAGTTGAGGGAGCATTTTCTTTAAAAACAAAATAATTCCACCTCGTCTTCAGCGGCTGCCTCAGATTTCGGGAGTAAATAGAGAGAGCTATGTGGATTAATACAGCCAGCCACACAACACCTACGACGCTTGGGAGACATTATCGTCAGTGCAGCAGCTGTGAACTCGATCAGGGCGGGTCTATGTTGAAATAACGGCAGTGTCTGTCAACACTCGTGGGCGGGGCCTGTGCTTAGTGACGTCACTAAAACAGCATTCTGAAAACAGGTCGTTGGGAGACACTGCTTATGATTTATGGGGATTAATAAAAAAGGAGTGAGTGGATTTTTATCACTATTGGCTGGTTGTGTACACACTGCCAACACACATTTATGTCCAAACAGCATGCAAAAGTGAATTTTGCATAATAGGGGACCTTTAATGTAAATAACAAGCTATATTTTAGTCCTGTAACTGGTCACCACAGTTTGTTTTCCACCATATTTCAAAAAAATATTTTTTTTATTTTAAATAGATTTGTAGTGTGACAAAATATTTTTTAAGGTACAAATAATTATTGAGGTCATACAACCTGCACATGTAATAATGAGCAAAATCATGTTGGCATGTGCTTTCTTAAAGTGAATATATTGTGGAAAGAACAATCCAAATGAATGTAGACCAGAGCAAAGGGCAGATGTGCACAATCTAGATAGGAGCACTAGTCAATAAATGTGATTGAAGGACTGAGAATAGAAATCTTGTGGGATTGAACATCTGCTTCAGGCTGACCTGAAAACTTTCTGCATCACTCCGCACTGACCAGTGACGTAACACCTGTCAATTATGCAACAGTTTAGTCAGATGCTACCTAATGATTTTCAATCTGTAAAGAAGTTGAGTGCTGGCAACAATCCATTAGGCCCATCCAAGATGGACAGCTGACTGTTGAAAAAGTAGAAGGTACTAATATGGATCTACATGCACACACTTAATGTGTCTGCATAATCCTTTTGCAAAAAGATGCCACATTCTTAATCCAGGATTTTTTTTAAAAACGCAGAGGAGTAAGTCTCCATGTGTTTGATGATTATAGAGGGCTTATAAATTCTAGAAAAAGGATATGCCAATGTACTGTATTATATTCTGTAATAAAACACTTCATTCCTATAAACCAACAACAGTCATATCAAAGGTTTTGCAATCCATTGTATGTTTAATGAAAACACGCGTTTACAGTTTGCAAACATTTAATTGTCATTTTCGATCCTTGAAACAGATGCTAAACAACATCTCAGAGAAAAATCTCATTTGTCCTGAAAAGACTGGACGTGACATTTATCAATAAAATACAGTTACAGTGATACAATAACGGTTGAGTTAAACAAGTGTAATTTACACAGCGTTACCTTTTGCTTTCCTAAAACACAAAGTGAGCTGAACCGTTTTGGACCTCCAACATACGTGCGTTCATCTCTGCCTGAAAAATGCTTCACAGAAGTCAATGAGATGGCAGAAGGGAAAACATCTGTTGTGTGCTCTCAGCTTATCAAACATTTATACAGTCTGCCGGTTCGAGACACGTCCCAAATCTGCCATAAACCACCTCGGTATGGAGGGAGATCCCATTAAAATAATAATAACAATAATAATGCTGTTCGATAACAATACAAACACAGAAAAGACATTAAATGTGGGTGACAAGTACAGCTTTTTTTCCTGTTTTGTATAGACAAAGCTAACAGAGCTTGATTTTTGAAAATTAGCATAAAATATGGAAACTCGAAAAGCACAAGGATGATATACAATACACATTTCATGCGTGCTGGGATTGAAAAATAACATTTGTTGTCGTTTAACACTCAGATAACATCCTGATCTTCTATCTGAGGATTCTAAAGGTTTTCAACTGATGTTACCATTTGCTTTATCTCCCAGTGCAGGGCTGGATGTCCGGGAATCAGCAGCAATAGGAGACGTCGGTGCAGAGGAGACAGATGAAACCAAATACATCATCCTTTAACTCGCTGTCTGGTGGACCTGGTGTCTGGGCAAAACTAATGGCATGTCATGACGCCTGATGGTATATATTTATATCCAGAGAGCACCAACCACAGGATGAGCTTCAGCAAATGAGTCCAGTGCCTCCGAGTCTGGGCGACAATCTCTTAGAGACCTCAAACGCCAAGAACACGTTCAATGCCTCAATATCAATTAGAACAAGTGTTGTCGTTAGTTTAAACAACTAAAGCCAAGAGGAGTTTCAAAAGCTGGATGGCTTTCATCCCTTTTCTGCCATTCATTCATGAGTCATGACGTACCTACCAAACCTTCAGTCCAGATAAACAGCTCAGATATGTTATGAGCAGCACTGAAATGATCAGTGGATCATCTTACAGCACTCCACACTAACGCTGTTCTCCAGTCTTTCATCTTCTAAGTGCATTTCAGGCCTCCACAGTCTCTAGGTCTAGCGCTTCTTAAGATAAAAGCAACAGTCTAGACTAGTTCCACATGGCGTGTGAGTGTTCATGGAGGTTCACCTCATTCTCCTAATTTATGTACATAGTTGACTGGAAAGGAGCCACTTCTAGAAGGTTCTCCCTCTATGTGGCCCACCTGGGAGGAAAAGAGTGCAAGATGTTGAGGTCTCGACATCAGTTTGAACCATTTATGGAAAATATATTCAGTTACTGTAAAGCCTGTTAAAAGCAAGCCAGGTAAACACATGGTGTGTGTGTGTCAGTGTGAGAGAGTATGTATACTTACCCACCAGTGTGGGTCATCAGTTGCTGTCACTATGATGATCTCGTTCTTAAAAAAAGCCAGCTGATTAGCACCAACTGATCTGCAGTCAACCAACGCTCTGACCTTCTTGGGTCTCTCCCTTAATGAGATCTAACACACAGAGAAAATCTCAGCATCATACACTTTCTGACTTTGAAAAGGGTTACACAGAAAAACCGGGCATCATATACTACCTGACTTTCAAACTTTACAAAACACAACCATCTCATACAGAAACATACACCTCGTTGCTAGAAGATGCATGACAAAAGACTGGATGGAATCATAGTCTCAAGCTAAAAGAAAAATGGAGTCTGCGCGCTATGCAATTTTCAGTGAAATCAATCAACTCGGGGTGGGGAATCTGGGCAAAAGTCGTGTGGTGTATTCCAGCTTTTACATATACAAATTCATGTTCACAAATGAAGGAATAACAAACAAATACAAGTAAATATAATGTGTAAACATTAAGAAGAAAAATCATTTCTCATTGCTTGACATTTTACCATGGCATTTTTGCGTGAGCGAGGTGGCGGCAGTATGACTGGCACGCTGTTGTTAGCATTAGCATTAGCTGGTGGAGGTGTATGGTTGGGAGCTCCGCCCACTGGACTGCAGTAGAGTTCCTCCTGACTGCCAGCACACCCTGGAGATGGAGCCGAACTCTTCCCTTGACTCCCGCTGCTCGTGCGGCGATACGAGGTCGTCTTCTCTGAGCTGCAGATAAACATTTGAATTATATTTGACAGATAAACAAATACAGATTTTGGATGGATGCTACACTGAATTTAGTAGATGTTCACATGGAAATCATATAAATTCTCCCTGTCATTATATTTCATTAACATTTGATATGACATAATTAATAAAAAAAATTCCAGCAACTACTAACTAGTGTTTAAGATGTAATACAATAATGAGGAAACTTCTGGCCGTGTAAGATAAATGTAGTATAGGATTACAGTTGCTGCGTCCGAAATCGAATACTTCCTTACTATATATTATGCAAAAAACAGTACGCCAAAAGAGTAGTATGTCCAAACTGGTAGGTCACGCGAAAGTAACAACATGGAGGATGTAGTACGTCCAAATTTCATTCATACTACCTGTATTCATTCTATATAGAGCGTACTTTTTTAACAGTCGCATAGTAAATTCAAATTAATATGTAATACATACTTAGACAATATGCGATTTCGGACACAGCGAGTGACTAACCTGACGGGTCCTCTCTGACACTGTGGTGAAGTGGAGTAATTTTTGCCCTCTGCCCCAGAGGAAGATCCCTCCCAGAACACCGTCTGTCTCGCTCCTTTTGACGGTCCAATGGTGTGAGAGCGTGCTGATGTCAGTCCAGAGGACTCGGTCACAGGGGACGGGGTGCTGATTCTCTGAAAGCAGCCAGTGGGGTGGGAACTCTGGCGGTAGGGGGCGTGAGTCTCTGGAATGGAAACCGAGATCTGAGGATCTGAACGACCTGTGGGGACACAATTTATCTTTGACCTTGCTGTGGTTGTCTGGAATAAACTTGCAGGGTTTCTACACATTTCTCATATGCAAAGGAGGCACAATTCAGCTTCTCAGAGAACATCAAATTCCAAAATTCCAGACTTCAGGTTTCAAAAGTCAATTAAAGATAAACACTATCTCACCTCTCTGTATTGCTTTAGCTGGCAGGGGAGGTGGCATGGAGCCACCAGTGGGGGCGCTGTTGTTGGGTGGATTTTCATATAGGAAGTCAATGTTCTCATAGGTCCGGGCTGGACTGCTTTTATTTAAACTCCATGCAGACGAGCAGTGCCCATTGCTGCCAGTAGGAGGCAGCGGAGACCGTGAGCCCTTAGGATGGGGACTCACCTAAACAAAGTTAATGAACATTATTATAAAACACAACGAAGACATCTACTTTAATTTATTATCATCTACTGATTCACTTAATTTTTTTTTTTCATATTGCTGAACCTGAACATGGCTTTTTCATTCAGATTCTGTACATTTTAAAACCAAGAAATATTATGACTTCAATTATTTTATTATTAAATTTGAAAAATGCAAAATAGAAACATTTTCACTAGTTTTTGCAAATTGCTCAGATACCACTGTACAAATTATAGTGAAAAATGCATATTGTATGAAATAGTTAATGTCATTACAGACCCTTTCGTCCAGATCATCTTCACTGTCATACATGTCCTGTGGTGTCTCCCATGGGTACTCAACATGGATCTGAGAGTTAAACTTCCCATTGTGGGCCAATTCCAGCTAAACATACACACAGAGAAAATGTAAGAAATTCCAGAAACTCACTTTTGACAGGACTAATATTTCACACTAGTGTCCTATTAGAGAGAGCAAATCCAAAAATTCAAATACAGCTCTCTATTTATTGTCAGTTTCCTGAACCTGGTTCTTCATTTGCCAACATTGTATTCGCTTTATGTGATGATACTATTATCTGCAGGGAAGGTGAGGGGAAGTTCCTTATGAAAACATTGTCATATGAGACTTCAGGATATTAAACAGGATAAAAATCAACCTAGAGGTAATATCTCTACAAACACATGCTCACATACACAAACACAAAGCAATTCAGCTGTTTTTGTGCAATATATGATACTCACCAGTTCGATACACTGCATGTGCTGCAGTCTCTTGGCGATGTCAAGAGCCGTCTCACCCGCCGAGTTCACTACAGGACATTCAGAACAATGGAAGGGTCCAATCAAATGTCTGTTGGTATCAACCTTTCTATCTGTCTGTTTATCTATCCATCCACCTCCCCAATCCATCTATCCATCATGTTTATAGTTGAGTTTGTGTGTATGTATTATTGTATACCTGTGTGCAAAGCAGCCTTTGCTTTGAGCAGAAGTTTCAAACACTCAGTTTTGTTATATAATGTACAGTAATGAAGAGCTGTGTTTCCTTCTGCAGTCTTCTTTTCCAGACAGCCACTGAGAAACACACACACACACACACACACACACACACACACACAGAGTGGTCAGCTGATGGAAATCCTACTGGGTGCTGACAGATCTGTGACACTAGCAGATTTCTCTCACCAGTTCTGAGCTAGAAAATCCACCAGAGCCAGAGAAGTCTTCTCAGAGATGCGCACAGCTAAGTGAAGACCGGTCTCCTTCAAGTCCTGTGAGACACAGAAGAGAACAAGATAAAGTTACTGGCTGCTGTCAAGCGGCCACCATCTCGGCGAAATGTGCTGTTGGATGAGGAGCGATGGAGAAGATTAATGAATTAGACGGTGAGTTAGTGTACAACAATTTTCGAATTGTGAGTACGTATGTGTGCTGAATTAAAACGCTGGTTATTCAGTCACTGAATCATTCAAGTAAAATTCGCCAAACAAAACACACAAAACAAACTCAAACACAAGTACAGCAGTCATTACACAGCTTGTGTTCACTTCCTGAGTGGGCCGAGGAGAGGGGAAATCTGATTAGAGACGGAAAAGGGAGATGAAATACAGAATTACACAGAGAGAAAGAGAGAGAGTGAATGATGTGTGATTAATGACATCTAACCACACAGATGTCTTGTTTCTGTTTATACAGTTCAACTGATTAAGAAATGAACATCTATTTAACTTAATCACAGGGAGTCTCATATGACAGATGGACTTTTTTGAAAGCTCAAAACATCTTAAGAGCATGTTTCTAAACCTGATGATTTTGTTATCACTGTGGATGCGGTGTATGTGTGTGTATGCTGGGATTGAGTGGTCTCACCTGTCCGTCAGGTGTGGCCACTGGTTTAGACAGGTCCTCTCCCTCTGCATAGAGCTGCAGCAGTGATGTGAGGTCTTTGCTCCTCACAGTGTCATACACATGGTACACTTCAGAGTGTTCTTTTGGGAGGACGTATCGGCGCTCTGCGTACTTCGCTACAATGTACTCCTTCCTCGCTGTCCTGAGATGCACAAACAAAAGCAAAATATGTTTAAGACAAGGCTGAGCTACTGGTAAAGTGACAATGTTTTTGTATGAATATTATGAAGGGTTACACTTTATTTCGATAGTCCACTTTAGACATTCTACTAACTATAAGTAACTTTTCAACTACATGTCAACTAACTCTCATTAGAGTATTAGTAGGCTGTAATAGACAGTCAATAGACTGGTAGGTTAAGTTTAGATGTTAGGATTCGGGTTAGGAGAATAAATTGACTTGTAGTTGCCAAGTAACTTATAGTCAGTAGAATGTCTGTTAGGGGACCAACAAAAAAGAGTGTTAGCAAATATTAAGCAGACAGTCTACTAATACTCTAATGACAGGTAGTTGACATGTAGTTGCAAAGTTACTTATAGTTAGTAGAATGTCTAAAGTGGACTATCGAAATAAAGTGTTACCTTATGAAGCAATATATCTGAACTGCACACTAGGACTCACATGTCACTTTTTGGGAGGGGCTTGATTGCATCATTAGGTAGGTTGACTTCCATGATGTCATTAAACTTGGCATTTCCAATACTCACTGCCAACTGTGAACCAAAGCACAACTAATAAACAGATGTTTGCAGCAAACATACAAAACTAACAAACAGAAATTTGAACATTGCATTCATGCATCCAGCTTGATGTTTGGTAGTTTGCATTATCTGTAATCTAAGTAATTACCTAATAAATAACACTCATGCCATGTGTGCAGAAGCACTTGCATTATTTTGCTTTACTGTCAAAGGTAAAAAGTTCATACTGTACAAATGCGCAGATGAGAACGAGTCACTTGTGAGTAACTGCTGACTCAGTCCCAGAGGATTATGGGTAAAAATGTGATTTTTAGCACAAAAAAAACAACAACAGTAAAAGTGCAGCTAGTAAGTCAATAATGGACTCAGAGAAAACTGAGCTGAATTATCTCTTTCAAATTTATGAAGTTGTATATATATAAATGTGTATATAGATATATGTACGTGTGTGTGTGTGTGTGTGTGTGTGTGTGTGTGTGTGTGTGTGTGTGTGTTTACCAGGAGCTCAGAGGTGCTCAGCACGTCGAGAGTGAGAGACTGAATTCGTGAGTGATGTACTCCGAGCTCCCGATGGATTCCTGAACACTCGATACAGGTCAGGATGCCCAGGTTAGTGGAGAGCCAGGTGGGATCTAAACAGCACATTACACTTTATTCAAAACATTTCTTTGTCGATCTTTAACAAGAGCTCAATCTTTTTCAAGAGCTCTTCATAATGATGATGCAGTCATTCTGATGAAAAAAATTATGCATTGCTTAAATAATTAATTCATCTAATAAATAAATAAAATAAGACATACATATGCAAACATAAATACGGCTTAAATCTCTCTCTCTCTCTCTCTCTCTCTCTGATTTAGAACATAACACATAGGATTTCTATATTTGTAACACTGTAAGTGGCCATACATCTCATGTTTAAATATGTGAGGCACAGGGCAGTGGAATTTAAAAACACAAGGTATAGATTAGAACATATTTTAACTTGAGTGCAACCATGCCCGTCTAGCATGTTTACATAGAAAAACAATGGAAATGCTGCGCAATGGAATGCAAAAACTCGTTTGGTGTGAATGGCCACAATCAAGCCGTATATAAATGCATTAGGATCCTCTAGTCGAGACCTGGGGCTCCGCAGTCGCAGCAGGCCTCATTGCCGGGCAGGTTTCTCAGGCCTGAGATGACAGCTCGGACGAGTTCCTGCAGACCGCTGTCCTGAAACTGGAGCTGATCTCCACCTAGAGCCGTGTTCAAGGCCTCCTCCTTACTGTTCTGCAGCACGGACACCCATCTGGAGGAAGTCAAGTCACCTTTATTTATATAGTGCTTTATACAATACAGCTTATTTCAAAGCAGCTTTACAGTGATAACAGGAAGACCGAAAGAGAGGTTACAAAAAATATATTCAGATGTCTGCCTAACAAATAGTGACCTTTCAGATACATCCGTCGTGTCTTTAACATATCATTGTCTTTATCTTTCTCTTTCCTTTTTTATTCTATCTCTCATCTTGAGGAGCAGGTTTTCATCCAGCATGTCTGTACATGCTGCTCTGCAGTATGCGGTATAGATTTCTCTGTGCTAGGGTTAAGTGTATGTGTGTCTGCACTTACATCATGCATTCTTTCTCGTCTTCAGCCTGGAAATGGTATGTACGATTGTCTGTAAGGAAAATTAAAGAGAAGAGATAAGAGAGATAAATAGAGTTTATGCATTAGGTGGGCCTCTGACGCAGTAAGGACAACTATTTCCTTACCTTACTATTTTCCTAAAACTATTTCCTTATCTACAGGAAATAAACAGAAAAAACGGTCAGGACTAGCCACTCAATGCACCTGCTTTTCATGATCTACACACACCTACACACCTAATTCTCAAAATTTTATTTACATACTTCTGAACACCTACATGCATGAAACGCCTCGTCTGGTTTAACAAACTATATTTCACATCAGATTTCCGTGAATGCATCACTTCCTGGTCAGTTAAGCCATCAGCACTGAATTATTTCCAGCCATGCATGTTCAATTCATCCCTGGCTAGTCCTTGGATATCTTCAGAACAGCATACTACTCTTATTATTCCTACAGTATATAGAGTGTCAATACTGTACATATTAAGCAAACACATTTATCAAAATGTGCAGTATAAAACACACCACAATACAATGTGCTTTCCAGTGAAGTGAATAAAGCAGATGTAATTGTATCTGCAATTAAGGCAGAGGATTTTTGCAAAAAAAAAAGTGCAAAAAGTGAAAGATGATATTTACACTAAGTGAAAATAGCTGTAATTTCTTTGCAGTGTAATAAATAGTAGTTAGATGCTATTTAGCCTATTTACTCTTTGCCAGCAAGGCGGGCTATTTGCACTCAGAAGTGTTGGGGAAAGTTACTTTTAAAAACTAACTGCATTAGTAACTTTTTATGGAAAGTAACTCGTACATTTTTCATACCTGGGCTGGGCTTACTTGTTTGTTTGTCAAAAAAAAATTGCGATATCCGATAAAGTCGTGTGAGAGCAACGTAGCATACTACTGCTTAAAATGTATCATGGAACAATGCCTACTGCTTCACTTACTCCCTTTAGTGTATACACTGTATACTGCACAATAGTTATTAAATAGTAAGCTCATTTTCCATACCCTAGTTTTACAGTCCTTACCATACTATAGCTGAGAGGAAAAGGGTCAAAGGTCAGAGATCAACTTACGTGTAACTAAATCAAACGTTCTTTTTTCCTCAGGGTTGGGTCGCACCTGACATGTCAGGAGGTTGAGCTTTGCGGGTGGTCTATTGATCTGAGAAAGAAAGAGGAGTTATAACATGCTCGAAAGGCATTCTCATTACATAGTGCATACTGTATGTGGTCACTCACTAAATCAAATGCAAACAAATCTCACTTGCAATTATGGTGTGTGCAGGATTAATGCTAGAGATGCGAGTTTATGGTTGCTAAATCACTGAAGCTGGAAGCACACACACAGACAAAAGTTTTGGTTTTTGACAATGTGGATGATTCCAGATGAAACTCCTTTATGTGTTTTGGCCTGTAGTTTGTGGTTCTGAAAGGAATACATGAGCGATGACTCTCTCTCATACAGCATGGGAAAATTTGATTGCATGTCCTGAATCTCAAATAATCGTTCTAGAGACTCTTGTAACAGAGAGTGTTTTATAACTAATGTTGGTGTACTATTTGTGTTAATGAAACAATAATCACATAAGAAAGAGTACTGTTGCCATTTAGAAAGATTCAGCTATATGATTTTATAGAGAGGGTTTGTAAACAAAAAGTTAGAGTACTTTGTAATGCCCCGCAGCCAATCAGATTCAAAGACTGATATATTATAAAAAGAAGTATGTGTAACTGGAAGGTGTTGAGCTGTGCGTTTGTCTCTCTTAAATCTCACCGTGCTGTGAGAAATGGTGAGGCAGCCATATTTAACCCCACACTTCCTCTTTTGCCAAACCTTTCTGATCCTGAAAGACAACGATCATGAAAACCTCTGACAATCCACATTTAACATTCATCAACATTACCTTCATACCACAGGTTTATTACAAAGAAACATTAAAAATATGCTTTGAAATAACAATGGGGTGATTGGGGTCAACAGAAAATGTATTAATGTGAATTTTCAATATTTTATACCAATATAAAAGCAAATTACTTTTAACAATTTTTTTTCCCTCACACAGACGAAGTCATCTAATTTGGGGGTCCATGGCATAGAAAAAAATTTAAAATGTATAGAGTAGATTACCATAAAAATCATGAAAGCAGAAATAACTAGTAGCAAATTAATTATATTGGCTCAGCAGCCCACTAGTAAAATTACAATCAATAATTAAATGACAACAAAAATGGTGATGATGTTTACTCTCACACTGATCAAAACCTAAGTATTCTGGGTGGATGTGGGCATGTGTGTGTCGTGAGCTGTAGTTTTAAAAGAGTGTAAGTACGACTGTAGAGCAGCAAGAAACTAAACCACATTTAATAGACAACATCTGTGTGAGAGGAACACTGAGACAAACACACACACACACACAGCTGTGGGCCTGAAGTCAAAAAGCTCAAACTGATGCTTTATGCTACTAACTATCTGTGCTCCATGACTCTCTCAGGATATTATAAGTCATTCCTTCATTTATTTTGCCCTCAGCTTAAAAATAGGAGCATATATATCATTACACACACTGAAAGCTGTGTGGAGACTGTTTCCTGAGGAACATACACTCAACCCCATGTGACTAAATGCAAACAGGAGCTGAATACTACATCATGTCTGGAAAACCTTGAATAAGTTCAGGTAATAAAAATAAATAGTTTCGACTGTTGTTGCTTTTGGGGAGGGTTTGTGACCTTCTTAATTTTGGGAAGTAGACAGTAACATTCAACGCACCCATCGCTCTTCTTAAGAAGGAATCCAGATTTCTCTGTGCCATATTTCTTATTGCCTTGAGGCTGGTGGATGCTATATCCATGGCCAGAGTTCTTCCTATTTAGAAAATCCTGGAATGACACAGAACAACGTAATTATCATCATCATCATCATCATCATCATCATCAACAACATCAACAACATCATCATCAACTTGCTGAAACATAGTCTTTAAAACAAGAAGTGGTGAATTCAGGGAGTTTATTTTGGAAGTTACCTCTTTGCCGTCCACCTGTAGTTGTGTTCTAAGTGAGTCGCGCAATTGAGAGAGCTGCTTTACTTCTTCGTCCTGCTCATGTCGAACCTGTGAACCAATAACAGAAAAGTGACATGCAATGTAACCAGTCTTGGTATTGGTTAACATAAGTTATACACATAAACAAAAACACATTTGATGACGGAGAAGTTATAGATGACACAGACTACAGGCTTACACTGGAATATATCCCTCCACCATTTTGTAATGAAGTCCAGGACCAAACCAACACAGCCAGAAATCTTGCATTGCTTAAAGCCTGTTGAAATTATGGCTTTGGCCCCCAGAACAAATTTCCAGCAATTTCTTCTACCAATTTCCATTAAATACTTTTTTCCTTTTTTATTCCTCTCGGAAAGCTGGCTTGTGGTCGTTTCATTTTTGAGTTTCACTTCCTTTCATGTGCTTAATGCTGATTTGTTATGATCAAAGGAGGACAAGTTGAAACGGGAGAAATGTCACTTCACCAAACCAGATCGGTTATAAAACACGATCATCTCAACATCATTTCCACATGCCCCATCCTGCCTTCTCCTCATAGTAACAACAAAACGACAAACTTTAATACAGGAAATATAATTTAATGAACACTATTATTGTTGCGTGATATTCACTCTAGACCGGATCATATCTCTTTACAACCATGACCAGACAAGACTTGCAGAACAGGGTCCATGATGCAACTGGGAAACATCAACTGATAAATTACTGAATATGATGTTTGTTTTAAAACAGATTTTGGTTTATTCTTAAGGGAGATTAAAATGAGACAAATCTAAAGAGTCTGGATGCAATTATTATAATAGCTGGTCTTCAAAACTTTGTGACTTTCCTTGCCATCTACTGCCTGCATAGGCAGCTGGTTTCTAAGGGAGTATCCAAACTGTCATGAAACCGCACTTTTCAGAACTGTTTGTTTCATACTTCTGTGTAGTGAAAAGTGACTCATGAAAGCAACATAGCTTGCTAAGTTAGTGCTATAGTCTAATTAGCATAAAATGGTAACACTTTAATTTAAGGTGACGTAGTTACGAGTTAGTACATGTACTTACTATAGTAATAACAGTAAATTGTGCATAATTAAAAGTAACTAACCCTAAACCAAACCCTAATCGTAACTTGAGTAAGTGCAATGTAACTACGTCACCTTAAAATAAAATGTAACCCAAAAAATACATAGCATACATAATGTAAAGAGAAAATAATCAACTTTTAACGTTTTTATCAAAAAATGTTAGTTCTCATCCAAATGCATTATGGGATTGTTTCTCTGCAGAAGATACATGCAATGACAGTTTTTAAAGAAGAAAAATGTTGCTTACTTTTTGAAACAGTCTATGATGTATGAAAATACTGTTGAGATGGGCTGCTAACTAGATTTTTTAACAAAGCTAATGTGTTTGCACTAACAAAAATTCGTAGAAAAAGTTGAAAAATTCATGAAATGTAACAAAGAAACTTTCAAACTCATTGTACATGCCAGACTAGACATGTAAAATCAAATGATAAAGTGATAATCTTCCTTGAAAGGAATTTAAAGATTCTTATTTTATGCTACGACTATATGAGTCATGGGTCATGACTAACATGAGAAGTGAGATCTGTTTAAAAACATGGGAGGCAGGTGTGTATGTGTCTGAGCAAATGATCTGGCTTTCTGCATCATCCAAAAAAACAAACAAGATAAGCCATTTTATCTACTCATCGCCACTCTAAATCTAAGAGGAAAACAAAACAAACAGCCTAGTTAGAGCTGCTCTTCATGATCCAAAGTCAAAATTTATGAAATTTACTAACATTTTAAAATACATTGAGATATTCCTGAAACACACACTGTAAATATTTAGGTGTGGGAATCTGAATCTGTCAGATAATGGGTTTGACAAGTCTATTACCGTATGTACGGAGGCTGCTAACTTCTCCACAAATGGACCAAGATTCTCTGCAGCCTTCAGTCCATCCTGGAAAAAACTGAGAACACACAACAGCAGTGTTTAGCCATCTCAAATGTCAATGACATCAATACACACACCCACAAAGCCACAGCAATTCAATCCTTACAGAGTACTGTTCAGTGAGGAGCAGGATTAAATCTTCACAGTACAGTTATTCATATTAGTCTGTGATTCATATACTGAACCCAGTATTACAAGGGGCCTTAAGACATGGTTAAGCGTAGTGTAAAATGCCTAGTTTTGTACTAAAGCCAATTTAGGTTAAATTTGCATCTGAAAAGGAAGCGGGTGCTTCTGTAGGATGTGAATTAGTTTCAGACGTACTTAATTTGGGCTTGAAAGTACTTGATCAGGCTCTGCAGCAGATCTGGACCCTGACGAACTTTCAGCTCCTGAATCTTCAGTAAATACTGTCAAACAGAGAAAGAGAGAAAAAAAGTGGATTTAAAGTCATTTGTCAGCAGTCAAAGGTTAGTCCCACTCGTGTCCCAACGTTGTGACTCAATTAGAGTTAATGCTTCAGACTATGATTCAATCCAGTCATAAATTTTTAAACATTTGATATTTTGAGCCGGTTTTAGAACACACATTGTAGAGGTGGAAAAGGAAATCTATTCAAATAGATGAATTTTACTCTTTGCATATAGATTAATGACGGTCACAGGGTCAGTCAGTTTTGGAAGAAACAACGCATGTTTCCATTATAAAAAGAGAGCAAAGTGGAGACATCTGGAACTCTGAGGCTGGGAAAGGGACACTGAAAATCCCCCTCTCTTTTATTATTCCTCCACTTCACTCCTTTCCTTATTCTTTCTATTACCACAGCTGGGTTCAAACGGCGTAGCCCAAATTCCCCGCTAACTGCCACGCACATAGTATATGGAACTAGGACATGTTGCCACCGAGACATGTGGAGTTAGGTCATCAATAACCACAGATACACACACATGAACACAATGTGGTCTCAAAAAGGACTGCCTCTCAAAAAAACACCCCAAAGCTTCTTGGTTTTAGGTGACTTCAGACACCGCCACACACTTACAAAATTTGCAAAGTATGTGTTTAACACAACTGAGAGGTTAACAAGCTGAGTTAACCCAGGAATGACCTGCTAAGGCACGTTCATACAGCTGTACTAACCGCACTTATTCTCCCTGAGACGCGCACACAATGTGGTCTTGGTCAGGTTCATTTTGCACACGTTTCATAGTCTGTTAACTGGCTGCCCTCCAACAGCCTCATATACCTCACACATCTGTAGCTGGAAGTTCCTTCTTTCTCTTTCCATGTCCTCCACTGTGTCTGTCGATTCCAACCGGATCAGCCCATACTGTTTCTGTTTCTCCCTCTTTTCTCTCTCCATCTTCCCCCTGAAAAGCCAAAATGAAAAATGGAAAAATAATATAATGAAACTCAAGTTTAGCAGGTGGACTTGTCTTTCAAACAAAACCAAGTGGTGGTCTTGTACTAAATGTTATAGGAAGTTGTGTACGAGGAGAAAAATCGGACTCTGAAACTCACATTTTAGCATCATAATCCTTCCAGCTTTTCTCCATCTGCTTTTTCAGCTCCTGAAAGAGAAAAAAGATAAAGTGGAAGGCAGTGTTAATACATACACATATACATATACACATATATATACACATATATATACATATACATATACATATACATATACACATACATACATACATACATACATACATACATACATACATACAGTGCTATGCATAAGTTTAGACACCCATGCTAAAGTTGACTAAAAAGAGGAATAAAAAAAAATCATCTTTTGGAAATTGAACTTAAAACTTAAAATAAAGTTCCCTTGGCCTTTGGAATTAAAATAGCCCCACATCACACATAGCCTTCACCATACCTAGAGATTGGCATGGAGTATTTTCCATAAGATCATCTCTCAATGCAAATCAAACTAGCTATTAGGCTAACTGAAATAAAACCATGCCAAACTCTAGGTATGGTGAAGGCTATGTGATGATTTTGGGCTATTTTAATTCCAGAGGCCAAGGGAACTTTATCAGGATGCATAGTATCCTGGATCCATGAAGTAACTGGCCTTTAAAAATAAAAATCTGCTTGCCTCTATGGGAATTTAACATAGGGGTGTCCAAACTTATGCACCCTGTATTTTAAGGAAGAATATTTATTTATTTACGATACATTATTCATTCACAAAGAAAATTTGTGTCCTTAAAGGTTGGATTTTTCCTAATTTTTTAAATTAAGGCATTAAGTTCAATTTCCAAAAGATGATTTTTTATTCCTCTTTTTAGTCAACTTTAGCATGGGTGTCTAAAGTTATGCATAGCACTACATACATACATACATACATACATACATACATACACACACACACACACACACACACACACACACACACACACACACACACACACACACACACACACACACACACACACACACACACACACACACACACACACACACACACACACACACACACACACACACACACACACACACACACACACACACACACACACATATATATATATGAAGAGTTCAGATGCAAAAGCCTCTAAATGCCATCTGAAATTTTCTTCTAGAATGATCATTTTTATGAAGCTCATATATTTAAGTTCATTAATTTCAATAAAATTACCTATGAATTGTCATTTAAGTGAAATTACTGAACTTAAATATACAAGCTTTATAAAAATGATCATTCTAGAAGAAAATTTCAGATGGCATTTAGAGGCTTTTGCATCTGAACTCTTCATATATACACACACACACCACACACAAACACCCAGTGCTTTTGGATATATAATCACACACATGATAACGTTTACTTTGTGTCGCACTTAAAACTTCATGCAATACCAAAGGCCACTCCACCTCATTGTGGAAAATTAATATTGTGAAAGCCATAATGTGAGGGTGTGTATCACAACTTGATCTCAGAGCCCTGTGGTACATCTCCACTCATCATACAGGTTAAACGCATAAAGAAAGGTGTGGTGCAGCAACTGCGTATCTGACATTAGAAAACACAATACCCCAAACAAGCCACATGACAAAGATAGCTACAACACTTAATCCAATGAACAAAACAACATTACACATTATTGTGGTCTCTTCAAAGGAATGAATCTATCTTCCTGATATTTATCAGCTGTTTAATTGATTTCCAAGCTGGGGTATAAGGTGAGGTTTTTGACACATTTAGTCCAGTATGATGTTGCTGTGTGACACAGGTGTCTGTTTCACTCACCAGCCTGCTGTCTCTCAGCTCTGTCTTCAACACATTCTCCAGAGGGAAGGAAATTATGTTGTTTAGGTTTTGCACCTACAGAACACACAGAAAGAACGCATAAAATCAAGCAGTCACACACTCAAGAGCAATCAGGTTTGCAGAAACAATGGAACAGAGACAGAAACCAAAAAGAAACTTCTTTTTCTTGAAAGTCGATCAGAATGTAGTTCAAATGTTAATGTAAACTCTGACTCCCTTCTCAACAGTGAGTGCTCACATTTTTACCTGGCAAGACATAACCCTCCCTATAAAGTTCAGTCCGGAGGTACAAATGCTCGCAAACCAAAAAATGCAAAAGTTAAACCTCTGTTTGGGATTTCTCCTTGGCCAAGCACATTAAAGTGCTGAGCAAGTATAAATCTTCCTTAGGAAAGAATGTGTGAGAAAACCCACACCAGGACGAGAGAAGAATCAGAACGATTCATTTCAAAACAAGGACAGCCTTTTTGGACATATGAAACATTTTGCACATGTACTTTCAAATACGGTGACCGGGAGGGGACATGTTCGGTTCACTTAGTTTTGTCGTGGCCACAACATATAAACTCGTGGGAACGTGATAATTACATTATTACATATTTACACAACGGTATATTCATAATTAATTGATACTCCATTCCATTATACTTCTTTTTACTCTTCCTCTTCCTTTAAAAAAAAAGAAGAAATTATTAATTTTAATTTTACATTTTTATGATCTACATTACATTACCAACTAAATTTTCATCATGTAATTTGTAATCAGTAACGGACTACAATTTGCAAGTAATCTACCAGGATGGAGCATTACATCGGCCACACACTTTTACACTCAACATTAAAGATTAAAGACATATTATGCAACATACATGAATATAAATAAAAAAAAAACGTAACCTCATTATGGTGCTGGATATGGATTTATAACCTTGCAAAATGGATGTTATACATATAAATCTTCATGGGCTTCACTCTGAAGGAAAGTTATGACCCCCACAAAAGGGCGCTAAATCAAATGGAGTTTATTTTCTTAGCAGAGTTTCTGTTGTATTTTTTAAGCTGAGGTTCCTGTCTCTGGTGATCGTTTGATTGACAGCTCAGTGGTCAGACGCTGTCCACTCATGCTCTCAGGTCTGGTATAAATTACCATCACCATGGAAACTATCAGTGGGAGGGATCCGGGCTCTGTGGTTTGAGAGGCCCTTGCCTGCAGCTGTTGAACCCCTGCTGACACACACACACACACACACACACGCGCGCGCACAAACTAAAAACTACCTCTCCCAGTCCCCTGTGTACTTTGTACAGCTGGAAGTCTGTTTCTTATTCAGAAATATATCGAGATGACAAGCCGCACAGACACACACAAGGTGCTTTTTGAATAATAATACTGGCAAGTCAGACAGTACTTAAATATTTTCCACTCAAATAAGGTGGAAACTCTTCTTGTTGGCCTTGAATTATACAGGTGATTTCCCATCTACGCTTCACTGAACTTTATGCTGCAACTGGAAGATGTTCCTTAAATAACTAAATTTGTGGTCAACCAATGTGGTTGTCAATGACCAATGTGGTTTTCAATGACCAATATTGATATTTAGAGAGCAGGATGGGTGATGTTTGGGTGTGGGAATGTTTAGGCACCTCATAATCCGATCCGAGAATCAGTTTTAAAACCTTTCTTGATCTACATTTATTTCGTATTGTTTTGAGTTTACCAGCTTCAAATAAAACATTTATTTGTGCATTTTTATTAAATTACTTGTATAAGTACTTATTCAAATAATTCCAAATTACTATTAAACCAAAGAAAATTATTAACTAACTACAGTAAATATTGCTTCAAAACATACAAGCAAATAAAAAGTAATAAAGGGGAACAAATAAACATTACAAGCAATAAACTAAAAGGGATTTCAGTATCAGAGTGTTTTGAGTGTCTGAAAGTTTTATATATATATATATATATATATATATATATATATATATATATATATATATATATATATACATGTATGCAGTATAACTGTTTTCTTTGCTGTACAGTACTGGCCTTTAAGAAAATTGGGATCAAAAAATATTCTTCAGTATTGTCTCCCTTTTATTGTGTTTTTGTAGTTTTAACTCAAGATGGCATCCAGCTCACCAGGTTCTTGAAGAGTGCAGTGATCTCTCGCGTGAACACAGCCAGGTTCAGGAAGCCTGTGGAGATCTCATTATTATCCTGCGTCAGGTGACTGTTCCCTAGATTCTCCAGAACCTCTATGTACTGCTCTTTACTCTCCACATGACCTGGGAACACAATATCACACAATCAGCAAGTCGATCATGTCACTGACCTTTCTACAGATAACAGATTCATTAGAAGTCAATACGAAACTGCGTTTGCAGCCCACTTCTTTTCCGTAGTGTGACATTTCCATGTGAAACAGGATATTGAATAAAAAACAAATGTAGGGTGGGACTTGATTTTATCCATCAGGAATTGACTGGTGGACACTACCATTCAAAATCTGAGGTCAATATGATTTTTTTTTATGTTTTTGAAAGTCTCTAATTCTCACCAAGGCTGCATTTATTTGAACAAAAATACAGTAAAACCATTAATATTTTGAAATGTTATACTTTAAAGTATAACAGTATATCATATGTCACTGTCACTTTGTATCAATTTAATGCAAGCACAAACACTAATTTTGATGCTACAACTTACAACAAAGTAATTTTTCATAGTGAATTTTTAACCTTTATCAATGTTCTGAAACCGTGTGACCTTAAAAACCTCACCGCATGATCAAATGAATAGAGGAAAACAGGATTTTGAGATACAGAGCAGTGAAAATGATACCAGCTGAAGCACAGTGAGTTCCTGGCAAGAATACTAAAAACACCACAGGCTCCGACTGCACTACAGATCAAGGAGCTCTCAGCTCTACTGCTATTAAATAAACAGGTACACTTAGACAAGAGCCAAAGCAAAGCCAAACCATCTTCACTTATGATGATCACAAGTATATGTGGGAACACATGCTGTGCTTTCCACATACTGCGCTATAGCTAAACACATTTTCCTGAATTGAAATCCTCTGTTGTTGCTGGAACAACATCCTACTTGTGTACGTCACATTGTTTCTGTACGATAATGGAGCCATTTTTTTACTTTATTTAAATCCTACAGGAGAGGTTTGAGCAATGGCTTTGCAGTTAGTGCACATGCTCCAGACATGATGGTTTGATGCTAAAGTGGGAGATGCAGGTTCAATCAGGCCTGCGTTGTATCCTGATTCAATTTCATCTGAATAATTTCCTTTCTACTGTAAAAAGGACACCACAAAAAACAAACAGGACAAATTAGCATGCCAGCATATTGATTTTTACGTCAGGAAATCAGACTCTGTAAATAGTCTGGGAATGTAATATAATTTCCTTAATAAATAGACTAGCATGATCTGGTTTTGGGTTGGAATAAAAATGTTTTTCAAGACTAGACAGGAGAAGAAAAAAACGGAATTTAACAGCACTTTCCGAAAAATGACAAAAACCAAGGGGATTTTTTTTCTGAAGTTAGTTAATCGAGTGTCTAGCTGACACTTCCTCTTCTGTGGACTTCAATCAGCAGTGTTTTTCCAGTGAATCAGTCTGGCCCAACAATACCGCACTTTACTCGCAGCCGCCAACACTTAAAGGAAATACCTTCCCTGATCTGGAAACAGTTTTATTCTCTCCAGACAGGCATCTGTGAGCACTTTTTGTGAACACAATTTTAATTTGTATTGTTTATTCATTCATTTCTTGTATAAGACCATGATCTGTTCTAGAAACGGTGGGTGAAGCCCAAATTAACCTTGACACAGATCCTGTTCCAGGGGTTTTAAAATTGTCCCTTAGATCAACACTTTAAAGCGCCTGCCACATCTGTGTTAGTGTGAGCGTGTTTTAATCAACATTTAGTCCACGGCCAACGGCTCTGTTTTCAACTGTGACACTGTTAGGTTACAGATAGACGCACATATAGACTAAATATACAGCTCTCTAAATTACCTGCAGAGAGTCTCCTGTCATTCCTGCAGTGAAATCATTCATAAAAATCACTCAGTTTGGGGGATTTCTGGAGAAATGCATAACTTAGGAAAACAAACTAAATGAACTCAAAAATGAATAAAATAAATAGAAATGGCGACAAATCAAATTTAGTTTTGGATACATGGTATATTTTAAAATCAAAACCTTTACAACCCACCTGAATTAAACATGAAAATTTCACACAATAGCAATAACACTGCAATGCTGGTAAATTTTACGCCATTAACATTTTTAAATTATACTGTTTAGTGCAATAATGTTGGCAACTCTAAAATACTGAACCTAAAGAAGAAGAAAAAACGGTTACTTGAAAACAAAAAAACAAAAACAAAATTGAAACACTGACTACGTTTACAAGCTGTCAAATATTCGGGTTAAGGTCACTATTTGGGTTTCTGAAACATTCGGAATAACCCGTTTACATGCGTGAGTAGAGAGAGTTACTCCTGTATACATGGAATTTGCAATATCCCGATGTAAACGGCGACGCACAGTTAGCGTCTTGACGTACGGACAACCTTAAGACGCAATATGCGTCATTTCCGATTCTTCTTCCTGTATCCAAAGACAACAACAACAGCAGCAGCACGCGGATAATGAATAGTTCGGGGCAGATAGCGATCGCCTTTGTTTACGCTTTCCTCCTCGCTCCAAAAGTGTGGTGCTGTGCCTCGCCATGTTTACCTCTACTTCTGGTTTATTTCCGGTATACTGCACGCGGGTTTTTGTATGCGCCGTATCTACTCAAAAGACCAAGATTCCTTGCGAATAGGCCTATGTCACACTTCCTGCTTCCGGAACGCGGAGTAGGGATTCAGAACTTCCGGTCAACAGTATTTCTCCATAAGGATTTAGATTATCAGCCATAATGTCTAAACCATCCGAGGTAGACTGACCAGGAGCTATGAGGTTGTGAAACGAAGGTTTTTGCTCCTGTAGAAGCTATAAGTTCGTATGAAATCAACCTTGTTTTAAGAAAAACCTGTTTTATCCGCGATCTTATGAAAAAAAACTACACTACCCACAATTCTAAGCGTAGCAGCAACGTCTGCTGATTGGTCCAACTCGCTGTTACCATAGAAACGTTTACCTTACTGGCGAACGGCCCGCCGCTGTTGTTGTAGTGTACCGGGTTGCTCTGCGTCAGGACGTAGACAGCCATAACTCAGCTTTCACGCTTTTCCACTTGAGAGTTTTCATTTACCATCCGAACCACATCGTCATATGTGACTTCAGGCAGGTTGCGGAGAGATATGTTCCAGCGGTATCTATCGGACTCCGCCATTGTAAAGAGCTAACCGGAAGAGCCGTATCCCTACTAAAAGACGTACTTCCGGTCTTCAATTTTTCCGTGATATAGGCCTATAGAACATGCGCAGAACACAAATCAATGTTCCTTTTGATGGGGATATGCCGATACGCGTTTACATGACCAAATATTCGGGTTAGAAAAGGGGTACCCCAGGTATCATATCCGGGTTTTTAAAAACCGGGATATGAGCATATTCGGGTTTTTGCCGGTGTTTAGCCTACATGGCCGTGCGCGACCGGGTTATTGCTAATATATGAACGGGTTATTGGCTGCATGTAAACGTAGTCAATGATAGAGTGAAAACTACTGAAAACTTAACCAAATCAAAAAGACAAATTAAAACCAAAATAGGAACATTTTATCACACTAAATAAAATGTATAACAATGACTTTAATAATAACAAGGAAATTCAAATTAAAACTTTGTTTAAAAGGTTTATCCAAATCTCTCCCTGAAATATAAACAACAATAACAGTGACCTTAGTAACATCACTAATAAAACAGATGTTTTCTGCCCAAAAATCAAACACTGGTTTCTAACCAGGATTAGTAAAGAGTAAAACCTGCTTGATACAGATCAATGCACTAACTCTGAATCACTGATATGAAAACAGCGTTCACAACTTCTTACACACAAACAACTTTATCCTGGCACAGCGAGAGGGATGAGGTGAATCATCAGGTTCAAGTTAGGACTCACTCCAAAACTAGTAAGTTTAGTTACACCACAAAAACACAGGGCCAGGAAATTGAGGCCCCTCAATAGCAATGTTACCGGAATGAGACATCTGACTTCAGTTAAAAGAAAGAGAGAGAGAGTGAAAGAGACCATGAGGGGGGAGATGATTAAACATGTGGGGTCTCCTTTGCGTTTAACTGAACTGTGACTCACAGAATTGAGAAATGGGGCACGCACCCTCAGAAATAAGAAGCAGGAAGATCTGAGACATGCTTCCCAGAAACCATGATCATTCCAGTCAGGACTTTTTTGTAAGCGCCACACAACATTATAAATTGCGCACTGGCCAGGTTTGTGGAGCAATTTCTTATTTAAGAGTATTTAAGAGAGAAGGAGCAGATTCAAACACAGATATTCCCCTGTTATTTCAGTGTATGGTAAAGACACTGGTCAAATCATGTGATATAGTTTCAGCATACATGCAGACAAACTGCTTACAGAGGGGTAATCAGTAGCCACATGCGTCATGCTGCAGGATGGACAGAATAAGGCACCGAAACTGTATGTTTAACACAGCGTAGGGTCATAGGAGACTATAAGAGTAGTTCTACTCTATTACTCTATATAAGAGTAATAAGTGTTCTAAGGTTAAACAGTGAAGCTTCAGTGGCTGTTATTTTCTACACTCTGACTCAGTGTAAAAAAACCAGGAAATCTGCTCTTTTTATAGATATTAGTAGTTTTGAAGTCAATGCAAGTCTGGGTCCCAACTACTGTCATCTTTAATTTGTGTGACAGAGAGAGTGAGAGAGAGACTAAGAATGACCTCACTGTATTTTTTAGGGAAATGTGTTTAATTTTTTTTCACAAATTCTGCAATACTTCAACATCTGACGTAATTTAATTAAGCATGTTTATGCCATCATGAGCTGACGGTGATGTAACTGTCTGGGAGGCTTAAATACTGAGTGATAGTGAACCAGACTTCCTAAAGATCTCTAAAAATACATATTTTTGCTTATGTACTAGACCAGTGGTTATCTAGGTGGCCTCAGCAAACTTCTAAAGGCTCCTCAAGATGACTAAAATAAGACAAACAAGCATTAAAATGATTTCATAATTTTAAGTGTGACTTCTAGACCTGGAAAAGTCATGTAAATTAATAAAATCGGGCAGAAATTGTGTGTACAAACATTATCCTTAATCTTTGTCCAGTAAATTATGAACAATAAAATAAATTCATCGGATAAAAAAAGAATGGGATCCCTGAAGAACATCCAGCTCTTAAAACTTCTGGAATGACAGAAACTAGGAGTTTTGGCCCTTCACATATTGTTGTGGACAATGGGGGCCTTGGAGTCAAAAGGGTAAAGAATCACTGTACTAGACAAAACAATTAAACAAACTAACAAAAGAAACGGCAAGAATATAAGACTGCACTCACTGAGTCCAGAGTTGTGGATGGCCTTCACAATTTTCTTCATCCTCTGTAGAGACATCTGGTCCTGCTCTAGAGACTGGCGTAAGACAACAGAGAAATGAGAATAGACATTAGAATAGAAATTCATCTCTGGCCTCAACACCAACTACACTCTTCAAATTAATCATTGACAAAAACACAAACATGTTTATCTTGTTGCGGGGCAACACTTGACTTTTCTTACAGGAAAAACATCAGAATAGTTGTCAAGCAGTCTTTCTATCACGTGTCACGCTGCTGTGATGTCAAAACCGTGAGCTGTGAAGCACAGGTGAATTAAGCCTTACGAAATACAACAACATCTCCTAATGACTCAGAGCAGACACTATTTACAGTAAAGAATTAGTGCAAGAGGCAGAAAGAGACACACCTCCGTGGGAATTTAGTTCACTGAGTTTAAATATCAGTGGTTTATTGAGTGATTTGGTCTATTAGGATCACAGTTGTTTTACCTCTTTGGTCAGAAAGAGTCTGTCCCCAATGTGAACCTAAAACTTGAATGTGTATATCATAGGGCTTGTTTACACCTGGTCACTTCATGTGTTTATACTGATGGGATAACTATCTGATTTGTTAAAACGGTTCCATTTACACTTGGCCACATAAATGTGTCTCCGCAAAACGGATATAAATCAGATCTCCCGCAATAGGAGAGAGTGTGGCAACAGCACTGGTAAGATTATTTAGTCACACTACTTTTACATTAGAATATGATGATTCATATCTGGCTATAACATGTCATATAGCCTCTAACATGCTTTCACACATTTATTTTCTTACATTTTGGGAGGAGAACAATATTTGTTTTCAACAACCAGATGCATTTACACTTGTCCACTTTCGTTTGGAATGAGTCTCAAACATCCTGAAGTGGTTTGAGTGATTTTTTTAAAAGTGCTTCGGAGGGCATTAACACCTGGTCATTTCGCGATCCGATCAGAGAAAACGCATGAAGTGACCAGGTGTAACCCCATAATGAAGGAGTTTTAAACCATCTTGAGTTTACATACTGACGTCTGCTGCTGTCTGTAAGAGCTTGTTTAGTCTGATCAGTGCTTAATAAATCAGTGTCAAGACAAAGCATTCTTTGGTTCTGTTCTGTTTTATTTCTGCCTGTAGTTTTTTGGGCAACATCCCAGACTTATGGGATGCAGTGATGTTTAACAGAATCTCACACGCTAAACACCAGATAGGTTAACGTTTAGACAACAGACAGACATATGACACACACGTGACTTCTTGTTTACATTATTTAGTATCCGGATATTTCCTCAATCTACATTTTTTTTCTTGTTTGTGCATGCCCAGATTCCAGAGAAACACATTATGTCCTGCTATATGCAATGTTTACTTCCTTGTGTTATTTTCCCCAGTTTACTCGTGAATTAGTCCTAGTCCTAGTATGAGGAAAACCCTGAGCAGTGCTTCTTTTTTCCCCTTTTTTCGACAAAACTATTTATCAAGTGTTCTTTAAACAACACTGATGAAACAGAGGGAGGACAAAACACTTCATCAAAAGGACACTTCCCACATACACATCTAGTGCCATCCAAAAAAAAAAAGGTATGCATTTTAAGTACGTAGTAAACACATTTGAAAGTGCCCTATTGAGCGTGTTTGTGGTCATCTCAGGATAACAGTTTTCTCAAAAAGTTTCATCACCACTATATCTAGACTTCAAAAGTTATGTGTGGGTTTGGAGAGGACTTAAACCACAGGATGGATGTCAAATGAACAGTAGAGGACTTGTTTTTACATATTGTTTCATGAAACTACAATAATTAGCTTTGATTTACCATCCGAACAAACTGATTCACTAAAACGATTCATTGGTTTCTTTAAGGCCCAGTGAAGCATATGACTTTTTTACATATTTAGTGAAACGCTGTTGTACATCACAATTTTTGACTTGGTTACACAATTTAGCAAATTCAGTTTAATCCTATAACTCCAATCATGCTCCTAACTGTTTTTGTGCCAGATAAATACCAATAAATTAAAATTAAATCATCTGATTGTAATGTTTTTAAAAAGTTATTGCCTCCTTAGATAACTTCAGAGTACTAGTATACTGTTCTTTAGTGGCTTGTAGTGTTTTAAAAAGAGACGCTCGATCATAATCTAGTCTTTTCCGCCAATTCTTATGAATAATGGTATTATGAACATCAGTACAAACAAATCTTCCATATGTTTGCATTAATGGAACAATAAATACTGACATCATAATTAGGAACCTTATGAGCGCCATGAGGCAGCAGAATGGCAACATTAGGGCACTTTGTAAGGTTCACAGCCCCTTAAAAACAATGCCCTAGCTTAGGGGTGTCTAAACTTGGTCCTGGAGGGCCACTCTCCTGCAGAGTTTAGCTCCAACTTGCTTCAACACACGCCTGGAAGTTTCTAGTATGCCTAGTAAGACCTTGATTAGCTGGTTCAGGTGTGGTTCATTGGGGTTGGAGCTGAACTCAGCAGGACAGTGACCCTCCTGAGTCCTGAAGCAGGATTGGACAGCCCTGCCCTATAGCCAAATAAACTCTAAAGCACCAGTCACTGTAGCCCCAGTAAACTGATGACACTAGATATGTGACCCTGTTAGGATCATACTACGCTCAAAGGGAGTGAGGACAGCCATAAATACATCCATATCTGCACACACACACATATAAATACAAACATAAACATAAACAAACTAAGTGTTATGTTTTAATTCGAGTATCAAGTATAAATTCAATTTAATTCCAGGGGTTTCATTCTATCTGTGGCCTCCTCCTCCAGATCACTCAACATGTTGCCAGCCTTAGCCAGAGTTTCAGCAAATGGAAACATAAACAAACTTAGTCTCTCAAACCCAAACAAGCCTTCAAACGCTGACCTTCCTAAAAACACACTCAGTTACACAAACATATGTTGCACCTGGGCATTAAACACCACTTTGAAGCTTTAGAAAAGACTGTAACACACTCACAACTTGATATATTTGCACAAGTAACCTGGACATACATGTCATATCCGCGCCATCAGGAACTGAGGACTGAATTTATAATCCTGAAAAAAAAATACTACCACACATCTCTGACTCATTTCTGATGAAGTTACTTCCAGTCTTCTCTTACTGTGCTAATCATAAAGAATTGAACAAAGGATATTTCCACAAATACCAAGTTTCCAAGTGCTGCTTAAAGGGATAGTTCACTACAAATGTTCATCATTTACTTCTAAAACTACAGTTTACTCATCCTCATGTCATTCCAAACTCAATTGGTTAAAGGGGTGGTATAATGCCCTTTTCACAAGATGAAAAATGTCTTTGATGTCCCCAGAGTGTGTATGTGAAGTTTTAGCTCAAAATGCCCCATAGATATTTTTATATAGCATGTTAAAAGTGTACATTTTTGAGGGTGAGCAAAAACGCACCGTTTTGTGTCTGTCCCTTTAAATGCAAATGAGCTGCTGCTCCCAGCACAGAGGGCGGAGCTTCAACAGCTTGCACTCACACAGACATGCACTGAAAATTTCAAAAACTTTTAGCCTTTTATGTTCAAACCAGAGTCAGACAATGATGGAGGAACTCAAGAAGAGGTGACAACATGTAGAATGCAACAGGACGTTTCTGAATGGTTAGTTGATGAATTTATGTAGCTTCTTGTCTTAAATATACATCCATGACTTTTAATATGTTGGCTTTATTCACTATTTATCTTTGTCTTTCTTCATAAAAAATATTACCAAAATCAAAATTTGAGCTGGGGAAGTTTCTGAAATTTCCTTGATTTGACACGGAATTACCCTATATTATTAACAATGTATAGCCTATACATATAGTTTTAAATAATCCTCTGGCCCATTGGAAGTATTTTGAGGCCCCCTAGTGGGTCCTGGCCCCCTGATTGAGAACCACTACTGTAGAGAACTGCAGTTCCTGAAACCATTTCCCATGAAAAAGGCGGAAATAATGAAAGGCTTCCACTGTCCCGACATGCCCAGTGATATTACTTGCTGGCAGTTTCTCTTTTCTCTATTAATTTCCACACAAATGCCTGTAGATGAGCTGGCAGCTAAAGACCCACATTAGGTTTATAAGACCTGTACTGACTCTGTTATCAATCCTACTTCTCTTTAATTATCTATATTAACACTATTCCTCAATGAAATGATGCAGTTGTTAAGAACTGTGGGGTTATTCTTGTGTTTGTGCCCATGTAATTTCAGTCTCACTGCAACAAGTCCTATAAAAGCGCCCTGAGCAAGTTGAAAACAGTCTGTTTTCCTTGTTGTGACTCCTATGCTATCCCGTCTCATAACCACAACACGAGCCCATGAATGTGCAATGAGGCACTCGAACCACTAGTGTTTATAAAAAGATTCACTAGCAACAGGTTGCTAAAAGGCAAAAGGTCAGTTCTGTTGTTCACACTGAAGAGACAAGTTGCCTAGTTCACATTACTTATAGCCTACTAGCCATTATGTTTATGGACATGGACCACTAACCTTGACAACCAGATGTGTAAAATCACATTTAGTCTTTCCCCTGATTGTCCTCAGACAAATTATTGTTATGGATTCAAAAGGTCGCCCTGACTGAAAACAATTTAATAATTAAAAGATGGACCATTTTATTGTCCTGCGAAGTAACTGCAGACTGCTAACAAAACTTTCATAAAGTTCGGCTAAATTCTAAATAATACCATCTTTCTCATATTAGAAGATCTTGAAATCTGTACAAGTAAAATGTTTCCTGTGTCAAGAGATTTTCACGTAGATTGAAGGACAGGGATTCACTCAGGTGTTGTCCTCCTCCACCTGCACACAGGTAAACACCCTTACCTCTTCGAGTGTGGCCACGGTGCTCCGACAGTCGCTCATTTTAGACTGAAATCCAGAGCTTCCCGGGGACGATAGGTCCTCTTTCGCCAAAGAAACGAAATCCGAGATACTTATCTTCTCCGGCATGTTTTTAACTGAACCAACCGAGGAACTTAAAATCCCAGCAAACGTAGTGAAAACAAACACCTCAAGATCAAGCAAAGTGCATCTCCATTAAATCCTTTAAATCCACAAGTAAGCGTGATTGCCAAAGCAGGGGAAATAAACGTTTCATATCTGCAACCAAGCGCGAAACCGTGGATCTTCTCTGTACTCCGCCGTGTGAGAGAGTCGGTAAAGTTTCACTGCGCCCTCGGTCGGTCTACTTTTTCCCTCTTGGTGCCGCGCGAGCGTTCAATAGCGCGTGCCGCGTCCAGATTGTGAGTGAGAGGGGAGGGAGTCATTCCATCATCACGTGGGAATGTTTTTATTCACTGACGAAATGAATAGAGCGCGCAGAGAAAGAATGGTTTTTAGATTCATTTGTGGCTGGTAGAATGAAACAACATACATCAATGAATGTAAAGTTTTTGGACACTTAATTGCATGTTAATTACAATTAAATTCAAATGTATTATAGTTTAAATTTATATTAAATGCAACAAGGCTACTTGAACTTAAGAGTACTAATTGACCCACTTAAGTAAGAGGTAAGTACATCCATATGATGAAAATTTGTCTTTGAAATATGGTTAGTGTTCTTAATAGGCTACATTATCTTCAAGTAGAGTAAGAAAAAAAAGGCTATTTAAGATTTGACACAATGAGTCCACAGTCAAGTGCACTTCTTTTTCATAGGACTTCCTAACTTTTCAGGTGACAGGTTTTTGGTAAATTACATAACTCTGGACGTGTTTTAATTGCTTTCCTGTATGTTTTTGTCTTTTGCTTCTTTTTGTAATCTGGTTGTATATAAAGTTGTTTAGTGCATTGTGCACCTCAATCAGCAGACCTTAAATGGCGTGGCGCCATTGAAAGGGATTGTGCGTGCACTTTCCCTCTTATTCAGGTGACAATGCAGATAAGCCATTTCCTTATACTCACTACGTGTGCATGAATGAACACGCTTCATCTGTTTCAGTCTAAAGTTTAAATGAAACCCACCCCTGAAACAAAATCAAAAGCTTGCTTCACTAACACAATTGGCACCCTTTCCAATCATTTGCAGCCTGAACAGATTGAATAGTGTATCTTTGTTGCTCCAGAGCAGCAGTGCTTTGTGCTTATGTTCCATGGTGTCCTGAATAACAATCATTGTTTATAAGACAGATATTGAGAAATGTTTCATCCACCTTTACTGCAGGTAGCATGGAGGCTTATTGGTTCTTCCCTTAGCCTTTGAAAAGCTGTACACCCCATCAGCCTCTAACAATACAGTATACTATTACATTTGATGTAATGTGCTGGTCAGGTATCATCTCTGACTTTATCCCCTTAGGAATGTACAAGAATTTCATAGTGCATAATGCATTTTGTTCCTCATAGTTGCAAATAAAAGCATGTAAAGACACCCCAGACCGTTTAAAGAGTCATGAGGCCTGTTACATCAGACTCTGTCTGCATGAAAATAGCATTTGCTTTTTTGTTTTCTGATTTTTCCTTAAGGATTTAGTCAAAATTGAAAGTAAACCTGATTAATCAATTAAGTTAAAAGTATCCATGTCTCTATCTAAAATGGAGTCATTTTTTACAATGAACAAGGGTTTATACTGTGAGGGAGATACAGGTACTGGCTAACTTGGTTCAGACAGTAAACATGACATTAATCATTCAAAAAACCCAAATGAACGAAGTTAACATGGTTTAGAAACCTTAATTTCTGCAAAGTACAGTACACCCCATTCTCCCAAGCGCAAAGCGTTCCCTCACTCACACACAGTGTTTTCTTTATTCTGTATAGCTTCATGAGTTATTGTTGATGTAATGGTGGTTTTCCAAACAATGCTCTCTTTCTCCCCCTGGCCATGGACCCTCTTTGTGAAAGGGTCTGAGCAGAGATGTTGCATTTAACTGGGTGGACGTCACTCTGGGGGAGAGGAAGGAAAGTGGGTGAAAGAGAGAAAGGAAGTATGAGACAAAGTTTGACAAAGCAATTTATGAAAACTTTCTCAGTAGCTTCATTAGGCGAGGTCTAGTCTGCCCTCTGGACCACCCTTTCTATTTATCCCTTTTTCTTCCTCCTCTTCTCCACCTCACTACCAATAAAAATTGCTGTGGCCACGATGTGTGGCATGTTTACTGGCCTTTGTCTGTCCACCATTGTTATGTTTCTTCAACATCGGCCAATCGCATGTGTCTGGGGGCTGGATCTAGCTGTGAGGCGTGTTCCAGGAAAGGTTACAGCTCAGACCAGAAGGATTCCCAGCAGACAGCAGCCCCTCCCGTCCACACTGCCAAGATCTGTTGACTCTAGAACAGGAGAAGGATCATTTATCCTGTCTTGTCAGCCCAGGGAGGCCACGTTTACATTAAAACACTGCAAAAGAGAGAAGATAGCAAATATATCTTAGAGGGAAGATAGCAGGATTATACACATAACTAGAGTAGGACTAAAGCTAGCATGCTAACAGTTCAAACAAAAATGGGATGAAGACATAAAAACAACTATAACACTCCCTACACAGAACTACCACCCAAACTAGTCATAAAATGACACAGATCCTCCCTTAAAGTCTTATTTCATCACAGTGTGTTTATAAACCAGTTTAGTAGCAATTCTTGTATTTAATGACAGACTGGTGTTACAGACGGTTACTGTTTTACTTCAAGGATATAAATGTGTTTTCTGTGAGGGTGTGACAGTCTGTCTGGGGAAATTCAAAATCCTCCTCTGGAAACCTTCCTGTGTGATGCTTGCTTTTTAATTAAGGTTGTACTGACTTGACATGAAATTTATTATTATAATTACATAGGTCTGCCCTATAAACAAATATTCACCTAGCAGATCGTTTTGAAAAAGCTTTCGCTGAATATTTAAGGGAAATGTCCTTCCTCATGTTTTGAACCACAATATTACAATGTCTTTGAGAAGAGGAGCCATATTTGAGATTATAACTGTACATATTTTAACAGTAAATTAGATTTAAACATTTGATTTCAGTGATATAATCAGTCACTAGTTTATGGTTGGATAAGCTAAAATATTAGATTACACTTTGTTTTTTTTAGGCCAAATGAAAAGAGGTCAATATCTAGGTAAAAAGTGAGCACAAAAATCAATTGTGTTAATATAAAATCTCTGTGTGTGGTCTCCCATGATGCAGCTAAAGTGAATTAGAAAAGCAGAAGCAGGTCAGAATGTGCCTGAATGAAACTGACAAGAGATTTGGCTCTCATTGCCTCATAACACATATTACATGGCTTCAAACTAATATGTGCTTAAGCAACAGGCTGTGACACATGAAAACTCCCAAATGTGACAATAAAATAAACATTTTCCTCAAGTATGCTCACCAAGGCTGCATTTATTTTATCAAAAAATAAAGCAAAACAGTAATATTGTTAAATAGTATTACAAAAGTATTCAAACTGTTTTCCATTTTAAAATGCAATATATTCCTGTGATGGTAAAGCTGAATTTTCACACGATCCTTCAGTAATGATTCTAATATGCAGATTTTTCAGGATTATTTCGCATACAGTATATAGAGTTAAAACATCAAAAAACATTTTCTTGCTGAATAAAAAGTATTAATTTTTTTAATAAATTGTATATTAATCACACTGACCCTAAACTTTTGAACGGTAGTATATATTCTAAAAACTATTTACTAACCAGAACCAAGGATTTTAAAACTAACCATGTTTCCTGATGGCACTGATTACTCCGTAACCACGTGATATTTTCAAACTTGGAATGAAGAATTTCTGCTGCCATTTATCATATTTATCTGTCTGTTTTGTGTCAGTCTGGATGTTTGTCATTTTTCACCGACTCATCTTTATGGCAGTTCCTCTCTGTGCAGGTGAACCCTGCAGCTCACTGACTTGTGAAAAATGCAGTCCCAACTAAAATAGTGTTACTGCACCTGCATACATCCATGTGGACATTTGTTTGCACATAACAAGAGCAAAACTCTAACTTTTAACGGAAAATGCTTGCATACATAAAATACCACTTTGAGCTTTAAACCAGAGCTTTATTAATTTAAACACACACAATATCAAATATTAAGTGCT
Source organism: Scardinius erythrophthalmus (assembly GCF_964197995.2). NCBI lineage: Eukaryota > Metazoa > Chordata > Actinopteri > Cypriniformes > Leuciscidae > Scardinius > Scardinius erythrophthalmus. The sequence goes on along the minus strand of NC_138239.1, from coordinate 15,199,152 downwards.
GCCTGTTAAACAGACGGTCTTTACAAAAATGACACATCCTGAGACAATTACCATTTTCCTTCAAATACAAAACCTATAAATACAAAATTATTATTCTGTACAATTTAAAAACATAATGCTTATTTAAAAACATCCCAAACAATGAGAAAAACCCACTATAAACTACAATCAAATGCACAAAACTGCAAACTTTAAGTACACACTTCAACACACTCATGCATATACAGACGCACATTTTTCAAGTTTGTTAGGACAGGACAGTTGCATGAAGCAAAACCCAGATAAAACTTTTATACACACTTCAAAAGGCATGTACAAGTTAATCAAATATCAAATCTGATTAACGACTTCTCTTAAACCCACTCCAACCCCTTGACAAATGCAGAATCAACCAATCAGTTTTCTAGAATGCAGAGTTTTTGTTTGCTGCAGAAGAATTGTTTCACTGCAGAACTGGGTGTGGTTATCTAGTTGTAAAAAAAAAAAAGAAAAAAAAAAAAAAATCAAGCTTTTCCATATGGTTTTCCCAACTCAAATGTGCTTTGCATTTAAGATGGGTGTTTTCAATAAGTGCATTTCTACACTCACCAGATTGAAAGTTCAATTCTGCTATGTCTCTGCAGCTATAAAACCTACCATTCAGGTGTGGCAAGAGTTCCAACTCCAAAAGGAAAATAAATCCTGGAAACAAAGTTCACTTTGTATTCCCAGCAGTTCAGTGTTCAAACAGTATCAAAGGTTTCTGCCAGATCCCATTAAAAGTCCCTAAACTACACAGAGAGTGGAGAAGTGAACCCTGAGAACTCCATTACCATTCATTTCAGGAAAAACTGATTCTACAGGCATCAAACAGACTAGAAAAAGCACCAGTTTATCACTTTGAATTAATCATTTGGAAATCAGCTGCCAAATCTGGACATTCCCTGAGGTTTTAATACACAGACGTGTCAGGGGTACAATCTTGTTTCTTGAAGCATTATGTAGTACTACATAATCATTATTCAGTGCCATAGGAAAGCCCACAGTTACAAGATCAAGGTATTACCACACTGTGTCAGAAACTAAAAAGATGGAGGTAGAATGAACAGACAAGCACCCATTTCTTAAAATCTGAGCACTTGTTTCTTAACTGAAATGATTTGAATGACTGAGTTTTTCAGATCTCTGGTTCAGTGGAGTCTGATTATGAAGCAGATGCCCTCCATACAAGCTCTCAAATCTTCAGTCTATAACAATTTAATTCACTAGTCTACATATCTGCAGAAGCACCTTTGTTTGCAGACAGATGAAAAAAATGGTCACACAGCCCTCTACTGGCAATGTCTGACAGTACTACAATAATTAAAGCTCTAGAAAAGCTTTAAAATGACCTGAGTTTCATACATCTCATTCAAGAATTACTAATAAAAAGTAAGTACTAGCTCATACCTAGACAAGGCAAATACATAGGCCTGATTCTTTTTGGGTCAATATTTAAGGAACGATGACCAAAAACAAATGCTAATAGGCAAACACTTAACTTATAAAATTGAAATAATTAAACCACAAGACAAATTAATTTTTGTTTTCTCAAAAACTAAACTAAAATACCCTACTGCAGGTATAATATGGCTGACAGAAATAAAAAAAAAATATGGCTTCATAGTGTACTAAACCTAACACATGAATCTCCTCTAGAGGGTGCTTGTTGACAATATTGTCTGATTCTAATAACTACAGTATTAAAATATTAAAACACTGCCTCATCCCAAATTTACTGTCTTTATCAGAAACAGAACCAATTAAGCCAATTCAGTAGTGCATTTTATACGAACTTCAATCTGTCATACTGTGAAGGAGTGTTTTAAAACTTCATAGGATCTGAATCTGAATTAAACTAATTACAATTGAACATGCATGCCATCAGTTGATTTGTTACACTGGATGCCTCATGTTTTGAGCAAATCTCCCAGATCATACGTGTCAAAAAAGTCAGATACGCCTTCTCCATCCTCCAGACCCCAGAGGTAGTCGTCGTGGCTGAGCTGAGGAGAGAAGCTAACAAAAGGCCCAGAGGTGTCGGATGTGAAGGCTAACCCAGGCAGCTGGTCTTCGGTGATTTGCAGAAGGCTGGGAGGAAGATCCAGAATCCCCTCCACATCGAGCAGGGACGTGCTTTCGCTTGTGCCTGTCATTGACTGCTGAGGCTTTGACGGCAAACCTGAACAAAGAAACAGACTCCATTCAGCCTGTGTTTTGATAGCTAGGATTATCAAAAAGCTAGATGCCATGGGTTTAGATATACAGCTCTTTATTCATAGAAACTCTTGTTCAACTAGATCTTATTCAACTGAAACATTTAAAATGTAAACTGTTGTTATTGGCTCCAAAATACTTTAACACTTTTTGCTTTGCTTTGAAAGAGATAAGTAGTAATAAGTTCCTGGTAATTGTCTCACCTTCGACTGACTGGGGTTTGGCAGGTGGGAAGACGGAGGGTGTGGCGGCACAGGGGGATTGTGGGTAATCTTTTCTGGGTGTGGCATTCTTGATGGGACTAGCGTCCTCCAAACATTCTTCAGGACACAAGTACACCTCAATTGGGCCGTTCTTGCTCTTCAAGTAAATCTGCAGAGAGCCCTAATGAAGAAAAAAAAAAAAAGATGACATTTTCCTGTAGGCAGTATTAACAAAGTTTTAAACATCTAGTGGGTCATAAATGATCAAAATTCTTGGTTACGAAATTTAAAATCTAACTGTAAGACTTTAATACAATTCATTTAATATTACAATTAAATGATTCTGTTTGGGTTAGAACTAAAATCACATTGGCAGATAAATGAAAATAAAAAATAAAAATCCAACTAATAAAACTTTACTCGCTGAAAAAAAAAAAAAAAAAGCATTTGTTGGTTTGGATGCTTGTGTCCAACCAGGATTCATAACTAGCTTGACCAACAGCAACCAGCATAAACAAGCTCAGAACAGAACTGGAACTCAAGCTGCAACTTTGCAACCACGTTAGGTTTGGATTAACGTGTGTATGCAGAGTAGTCCAGTCATTTAAGCCAAAATGGGGGTCAACCTTGAACAAATTGCAACAGAAGCAAACTCAACTGATTTTGTATCCTCAATATGTCCTGAGTAAGGAAAAAAAAGTCCCGAAGAATCCCATTAGGGGAAAGTTTCGAAAAAGACCCAAATATAGCCTATTCATAAGCCTATGCATTTTTTTTCTCACGTGAATAGGGTAAAAATTTTAAACTTTAGATATCACCATGAAAATTACTGAGTTGATTACTTACATCAAGACAAACAAAAAATGTATTACAAGTTTTTTTAAATTGTTTGTTAACATGGACAAACGGTGCGTAATCTAATTACGTATATGCTAATTTGCATAAATACCACAACAGATCTAAACATTGGGTATAGCCAGGTGAAAATGTCTTGTTGAATCTTGTTGACATATAACAGTAAAATACTTAATATTAAGGTCTGAATGGAACCCATTTAGGCTACCCATGAGCATTAATACATAGAGGCAGGAAGAAGTACTTTAAAACAGCCTTTATTAATTACTATTGCAGAGATTGGGTTTGGGGCTGGGTCCGTGGGACTTCTGGGGGTTCTGGGGGTTCACTTTTTATTTTGCCTACCTTTTGTCTTCTGCATTCTCCTTAACATTGTCTCCTGTTCTTCCCTAAGAATCGTCCCCCAGAAACAGTCCCACGGACCCAGACCCAAACCCAATCTCTTAAACATTAATAAAGGCTGGTTTCTAAAGTACATATTCCTGCCTCTGTATTAATGCTCATGGGTAGCCTAAATGGGTTCCATTCAGACCTTAATATTAAGTATTTTACTGTTATGTGTCAACAAGATTCAACAAGACATTTTCACCTGGCTATACCCAATGTTTAGATCTGTTGTGGGATTTATGCAAATTAGCACATACGTAATTAGATTATGCACCGTTTGTCCATGTTAACAAACCATTTAAAAAAACTTGTAATACATTTTTTGTTTGTCTTGATGTAAGTAATCAACTCAATAATTTTCATGGCGATATCTAAAGGTTAAAATTTTTACCCTATTCACGTGAGGAAAAAAAAATGCATAGGCTTATGAATAGGCTATATTTGGGTCTTTTCGAAACTTTCCCCTAATGGGATTCTTCGGGACTTTTTTTTTCCTTACTCGGGACATATTGAGAATACAAAATCAGTTGAGTTTGCTTCTGTTGCAATTTGTTCAACCTTTTTTCATAAAATGACTGGACTAGAGCGGGTGTTGTGCTTTCACACTGGCAGCATTTGTCACGCTGAACCGCGGCTTGTGTACTGCAAATACAAGTGAGTATCGTCCATTCTGTCGTTTTTAGGTTCTCCGACCAGTCTGTCACTGGTTTTGATATATGATGGGCATCATACTCTGCTGTGATGCAGCAGTGTTCCTCTCCTACTGTCCCACACACACACACATAACATGCTGTATACATGTAGTTTACATGATAATTATATGTAGTAATCTTAAAGATATACCTCTAACAGGCCTTTGAAGTTTGGGCAAAAACTCCTGGCAATGATGTGTTTTTGTGCATTTTATTTATTTTTTCATAGCGCTGAATGTCATATTGTGATTGTGGAACATGGAACACCTCACTTATATGATTTATAGTGAAATTTGTTCTTTTTCGTGTTCAATTTTTCAGCATTAGTGGCGCAGCAAAAATAGACTCAGCGGCGAAACGACTGTGGCACTACCGCATTGTGAATGCTCCGTTAACATGTGCCCCAAAAAAATATGCGCTGCTTACATGTCCAGTGTGAAACGGGCCTAAGACGAATACTGACCTCAGATGCTTCCGGAACTTCCAGTTTGGTTTCAGATGGAGCCTTCACAGCTATAACAGTTTGATCTTTCAAGCTGGTTATGGTACGAATGTCCTGATAGGTCACATATCCTAATGTGAGCTTGAGTTAAGGACAAACTGCTTTGGCATCTAATACAGCTTTTAAAATGACTGACAGTTCAGTCATGAAGACTTAATTGCATTTCAAATGAACTGAGCTATAAAGACTCACAATAGAGAGAAAAGAAGAGGATATCTAAGCCACGTAAGTGTTTGGCTGCATGGATGCATGCTGTTTGAACAGCATGTATGAGCAAGCACACAAACGTGAAGGAGGCAAACCACTCCTCAGTTCTTCAGAAAACAAACACACACACAATGAAAGGATATCTTTGGTTGTCCTTGTTCTCTGTCAGTTCTCGTAGCCGCGTTGAGCTGGACTGAATGAGGTCGTCCAGAGCTTTCTCCTGCCTGTCCAGCTCAGAAAGCTCTTTCTTGAGAGCACTGGTCTTCTCTGAATTGCAGGACGAGCCCTCAAACACACCACTGACCCTAAAGCACACGACATACAGAGAACATGCTGTTTGAAACTGAAGAATGAGCATTTTTCTATTTTAATGTTTTAAAAGGTAATTTATTCCTGTGATAGCAAAGCTGAATTTTCAGCAGTGTTCACAATGTCCTTCAGAAATCAGACTTCAGAAATCAAGTTGTCAAACAGGAAATGGGGACCATTTAGAATGGAATACATTTCATGTCATGCATTTAATCAGTCAAATCTTGAGCATTTCTCACTCTGATTTACAGAACATTCAATTTAACACACTCACATCCACTGGATGTTGTTTTTGGATTTCTTGCGGATGAGCTGCACTCCCTCCAGAACATTTGTGATGTCGTAGATGCGTCTCTTCTGAACCTCTAAAACCTCTGTGGCCCAGTTCAGATCCAGAACCCCGTCAGCCGATTCGCTCAGCAAGCCCACAAATTTCTTAGTCAGCAGACCGAGGGAAGTGTCATAACGGGTACGTTCCCCTGGAGACTTGGGAGCTAGAGAGAGATGGAGAGAAAGAGATACAAAAGAGCCATTCTTTTAGTTTGTAGTTATAGTTTGAGTATTACCAGCTGCAGTTCCTACTAGAAAAGCAAGAGATGCTTAAACAGGTGTGTTTACTTTTCAAACCATTATGATGAGAGGCCCTAAAATAGGTAGAAACTTCCGGCTCCTTAATCAACATATGGAAACAGTGGTCTTGGAATCAACAAAGGTCCATTTGTCCTAACAGTGCTTAGTTGCAGATCATTATGTTGTACTCACTTTTGGGGCTTGGCGCCCTCGCACACGCAGAGTTTCCCTTCCCTTTTGGTGTGCGGAATTCTGGGAGATAAAGTGGCTCTTCCAGATCTAGTCTCCTCTTGGCCTGAGACAGACAGAAAGACAACAAGAGAATGTTCATTATAAAACCTCCTGTAGAAGAAGCAGTTTCACCAAATCATCTGAACATAGCGCCTAGTTTAGCATTGTGTCCTTGGGTTCTATGAAGGTGAAATTACATTTGCTAAACTAAACGTTTTTTAAATTCTCAGGAAGGAGTGTGTTGAAAAGAACTCAAGAACAATTACTCCTATTTTTCCACTTTATATCCGACCCATCAAAAAAAAAAAAAAAAAAAAGTTATTGTCCTCTCTTCCTTGAGAGGGTCACCTCAGTGACTACTAATGCAATTCACACAAAGTAAGCTTTTGAACATAGCACACATGTAACTGGCAAAGTTGCAATGCAATGAAAGTAAAGACAGATTTCTTTCTTACGTATTGTGCCATACATCCGAAGAAAACGGATTATCGAAAAATCAATGTTAGGGTGGGGACTTGGTTCAATCCATTGGTTGTTGATTAGATGGAGGCAGACCGGAATGAGAGCTTTTAGTCGATTATAAGACTGGAACAAGTCAGAATGCATGCGTTTATACTAAAAATAGGAAGTGATCATGTTTTTAATAACTTTTGAGTGTGGCATTGATCAGGTTGCAAAGTGTCTTGGACTATTACCTCCATTTATGATTGAATCACCCCAAAAAGGATCTCAATCACATTTAAACAGGGTCTAACATACATAACTACATTAACTAAGAACCTGATATTGTAAACCTCTGGTTGGTGCGATGGGTTTTAATTTATCTTTGAGCCTGACACGACCATCTGTATCAATTCAAACCTTTTACCATTAAAACCTTTAAGGAGGGAATTACCTAACATTTACACATTTCTGAAATCTTTAGCATTCCACACCAGGCAGATGGGCTTGTTTCAGCAACCGAACTCCACAAAGAACTGGTTTAAAGAAGCCAACTGACATGGAAATCTGCACCCACACATTCGTGTTTGATTTCCAATGTCATTCTGGGCTGCAGTTCACTCAAGACAGAGTACTTCTGTAATAGACACTGAGCACGTGCTGAGAACAGTTCACTTATCCTGTGTGCACGAGCATCTGCTAAAATGTTTGCACTGCCCTGACCTGAACAACATCTACACCTGTCACTGACATCTGGAGCTGCCGAGCAGGTGGTCGGGGGAGAGGAGGAGCGCAATCTTTCAGTTTTTTCGGTTTCCACCTTCCATTCTTTCTCTCTTTTTTTTGTAATGACATATATATATATATATATAGCAGAAATTATAAAAAATATATGGTGTGTATGTTATATGTTATAGTGTTACGGCTATCAGTGATGCGCGGGTCAATGTATAAACAAACCGCACCCGACCGACGTTTTCAACTAACCCGCCCGCAACTCGGACCGCAAAAAAAACTCGGACCACTGAGGTTCGGGTTTGTTCCGATCAGAGCTCGTGAGCGGAGAGCGCATTTCTGAATATTCCGGTCGCTCGCCCAGCCCAGATGGCCTGCTGGTTCGAAAATATGTGGAATAAGGGCTACCTCCGACTAATTTTTTTTCTTGTCGACTAGTTGTTCATTTAAGCCATTCGTGGACAAATCGCCTCTTTATATTAAATTAATTACTTAAATAGGCTAGCCTACAGGAATAAGCGTAATGACCGCACGCTTATAGCTTGCCACAAAGAACCGGTTAAAGTAATGATTATGAATGTGTCTAAATTAGCAAGGAGACATTTAATTGTTTAGTAATAAACTGGTGTTTTCTGTGTCGCTGCAAAGATAAAGTTGACAATGCGGAGATTGCGGACTTGCCATGAACGCCAGAGAGAAATGCACATTTCATATGGATTAGCCTACATAATCAGAGAGTATAGCCTATTTATTTTGGTTTGAATATTTTCGTTTAAAAGTAGACATTTCAAGCTTTCTGTAATATATAGCCTATATTTATCAAATCTGTGAGGTACAAGTTGAGTTTCGGCGCCCTCCAGTTCACATGCAGTGATCGCTTACCGGCGCCTTATTTTGCCTGCTATATATTTGCTTCTTATTTAATAAATACGGGCAATTGATTGATAAAACATTGATCAAAATTAAGATACAATTTATACAAAACGAAAATCTTTTAAAAAGAGTTTTCTATAAAACAAAACTTAATGAAGTCGTCAAAATCATGTTTTACCAAAAACAGCGCCGTTGAGGGCGCCAGGGCCTCTGCCTCTCAGCGCCTCTGCCTCGCGAGTGGATGATAGCCCTGAAGACGCCTAGCAATGATATACCTTTAGTGGTACAGTAGTATACCTTTAGTTAAGTTATCGCAGCGCGCTAAGAGACAATGTTATCGGAAAATGCAGCCCAGGTATATGCATAATGGAGATTCCAAAGCTCTCTTCTTTGGTCAGAACCATGGAGAGCGATCGCGGATTTACTTTTACAATGCAACACAATATTTAAAGAGCATCAAGCTATTAAAATCTATATTATGTATACGCAGAGATAATATAACAGTAGGCTAGGCTATATTAGTCAATATTTTTTATTAGGTTAAGCAGTGATTGCATAACGTTTTTTTATTTTATTTTTATTTAACGTTTTTAATTTAAGGCCCACCCACAATTGGTCTGGCTTATCCAAAACTGGATAATTTTATCCGTGCCTCGTTGGTCGTGCCAGTTTTGTGGTTATCAAATGTGTAAATAGCATCGCAAGAAGTACACATGACAAAACCAGCACTTTGGTCATCATCTTTCATTATTTCGGCAAATGTCTCCCACACTTTGCTCTTTCTATTTGTGTATTTGCGGAGCTTCCACTCCCCAGTCTTCACCTTTTCTCTTGCCGCCTCCATCTCTACCTGCAGACTGAGCTCGTGCGTCATCTTCGCGCCAGTTATTCAGCCAATAAAGTGTAAATTAAATTTAAAACGTATTCATAGAAATTTGTGTCTAGAACTATATCAATTACAAAGGTTTAATTGGCATCTTTATTTCAAACGACCCGACCGACCGCGACCCGAATATCATTAAAATATTTTTGGATGACTCGTAACCGCAGGCACCCGCTCATTTCGGATCAACCCGCGCATCACTGACGGCTATCAAACTTAAATTCTAATATTCGTCGAATTTAAAATAAATAAAAATCGACATTTGAATGCAAAAAAGGTGCATTCGAAGTTTAGGAGTGCGTCAGGCAGCCTTATCAGTGGCGAACGAGATGCCGCTGCTTATCCATTGTTTTCTATGTAAATGAGTACTAGATGGACATATTTGACCGTTGCACTCTCGCCTCCCAACAGAGGGCCACATGTTTAGTAAAGCTATGTAAAATAAGTTCAACTTTAAAAAAAAACATGTCAAGACTTTTTTTTTTCACTGCATTTCATGTTTTTAGACGCAAAAAAAGTACTCTGCTTTTTTTAACTATGCAGGCATACATGATACTGTTTTGTTCAATTGTTTATGCAATTTATGAAATATTTGATTTATAAATGTTAGTTTAAACATTATGCACTTTTTTGTCGTCAGTCAGGTTATTTCTTTGCTTTGAATAAACTATTTAATATGGTGCATTCATATTTTGTTCATTACGCCCTCTTGTGGCCTCCGGAGACAAACCAAAAGCCAAAATTTAATAATACTTTTTGAAAACCAAAATTTAATAATACTTTTTGACAGCCCTAATTATAGCTGAATCTGTGAACATGAAAATATGTAGCTGCATTTTTTTGCATATTTTAAGAATGTTGAAATCATTATTTGTCAGTACATGTCTCAACTAAGAGTTGTTCTGGAGTCACCACTTGAAGTTTAAAGAAGAGGCTTTTGGGTAAGACTTTGAGGAGCATTTTTGAGTTACATGTCTTCAAATCAAATCTGTGTTAAAGTGCGCTGTCACCATGCTTGGCTCATGATGAACACCCACCCACCTGGGTGTGAGAGGGGGACCTTTGTGTGGTTCTGTTTCTCAGAACAGCAGCATCTCATGTCTGTAAGAGTTTGTGGTTGGTTCTGCCTATTTCCTGTGTCAGTGGGAAATGAGAAGTGAGAAATGCTGGCTCAGAGCGGATGGGGTGGAAGCCAAATCATTCATTTATAAAGCACTGATCTAGGAGCAGCCTTAATGTACCTACTGAAAAACAAACATCAACCACTACTAGCTAATAAACTGATTTATATCAGATACTGCTGGGACCGCTCCAGGCTCAGGAGTTTCCTAAAGATATGCAAATCCACTGAGTAAGCCAACATCACACACAGCAGTGGATATACAGGATAGTGCATGTGTGTGTGTGTGTGTTTGTATGTGTGTGTGGTATGCACACAGAATTTGTATAGAAATAGTGTTTTTCATTACAGCTATTGCTATCAGACACTTCAAATATAAAAATGTTATCAGTTATCGGTATTAAGTCATAAAAACAATATTGGTTGATCACTCTTTATACCCTACTCATTATTGCTAAACTGAGTTAAATAACTTAAGACAAATCTGCACCATTTCTCTTCTCACTCACTGGCTGGAGGTGAGAAATTAAGAGTCCTAAACAGAGTTATTAAGTAACTTTCCAACTAATCTGAGGGGGGGGGGGTTTAACAAACACAATCTGCCTGAATAGAACAGGTTACCGTACGCCTACAGACACACGTGAGAAAAATGACCTACAAACTGTGCCACTCCCAAACACACACTATAGTCAAACTGTAAGAACGATAAAAGTCATCCTGTATCAGTGACGTGTTTCGAGGTGTCAAAACAAAAGGGAGACACAGGTAAAGGCTAAAGGGGAAGTCCAGATGAAAAGGGCGTAAGGGGATGATACTTTGAAATGCAAAACTTGGCCAGATGGGTCTATGCAGTGCGATCTAAGTTACACAATTTAAACAGCTTGAAGCCCATCATCCACCTTGTTGATGCAACACCTGGTTACTAGAGGCCCCACAGGGGGAAATATGTAAATTAAGAGAATGAAATGAGGTAAAATGACCTGAGGGACTCTGGGAAGCGGTGGGGGTGGAAGAGAGGGAGGGCGTCACAAGGATCTCAGGAAACAAAGCCAAATCATGTGTTCTTCAACATGGTGATCACAAACCAGTGGTTGATCACTTGATCTCGGACACGTGAGATTTGAAGTGAACCAGAGACCTAGTGACCTCCATAACCTTTTCAATCCTCAAAGTTTGGCTCTATTGTACAGTTCTCCAGTGTTTATTTTCATTCTTTGGAGCTTGCCGAAATAACCCTTACATTATTAACCGCAGCATGTAGTCTGCAACTATTCTTGTGCTTGTGCATTTGATAAATGTCGACTTGTTAACACATTAACCTAACCTATGATAACAAAATATGATCTGGAAAAACAAAGCTATTAAATATCCTGAACTGCCAGTCGTTACTGATGTTAACATAAACAAACAAGATGATAATTATTGAAATATCCTGTTTTACCTTTTTACATGCAAATCAATAAGATGGTAATGATAGGCGATGGGGGGAAACAAAAATAATTGGATGTACAAGAATAAATAAAAAAACAGGTCATTTCCTGGTGGTGACATCATGTATTCTGTATATTATACAGGAACTTGCTTCGGTCTTAAAGTGACAGCAGACTATAAATACTTGCTATCCATCACTAATGTTAATCAAACAACAAAGCTTTAACAAAGATTAATCTATATTTAATTTATACAGTGAACACTATAGTATTATTTTATATTTAGGCCTAATTATAACATCTCTGAACCTAAATAATTCAGTTAAACATTACTTTATTTGTAACTTTGATGTATTGTGTTTTATACATACACTTGTATTTGTTCTTATTTTTTACTAACTGTTCACTTATCTTTAATAATGTTTGAACTTTATTAGTTAGGCTAGTAGTTTCTGCTGCGGTATCAAAGTACTTAAAGTGTGCTTTAAGTAATAAATGGAAAGCAAAGTTACACCCCCTCCCCCAAATATTAATTCATTTTTTCTTGCTATGGGTATATGTCGAACGTCGCATGACCAACCCTGGTCTCATCGAATACGCTTGTCAGAGAAAGTGTTTACAGTACAGCAGTATGAACTGACGTTGATATCTATGGACTTTTGAGGCAATCAGCAAACCTAAATAGATCACTTTATTACTGGCGTTTTATTCTATTTAAATATCTAAACGTTAGTGTGAATAAGAAAACTGAAAGAAACTTTTAGATATCAATCTGCATATGCGAGAGACATTGGTTTTGCTCATCTTTGCTCGCTCCTTTTAAATTATCTCGAGTAAAACAGCTAATTTTGTCACGAAGCACATACAAAAGACCTGAACAGGAAGCAATGCGATCTGTTTTACAGAATACAGAAGTTAAGTTGCACATAACCCCTATATGAACCGAAGTTCCGAACCATGAGTTTTGTGATCCGTCGAACCACCACTACTGAATGTGGACGCCATCAGCGTTCTCACAGGTTTCGAGTTTAAAGTCTGTGTAGAGTTTCCTGTTAAAACGGTGTCGTGTTAGCGGCCCCTAAGTTAATAACTAATGATGGTTGCGACGGAAGTGAATCAATCATATTAACTTTAGCTGGAAAATAACTTTATTCAAGAACTGCTATAAAGCCAAAACAATCTCTGTTACTTTAAACTATCATAGTATCTCTGTAAAGCCGCTTTGGAACAATCTACATTGTTAAAAGCGCTATATAAATGAAGATGACTTGACTTGACTGAACATACAGATTGTGCAGCTGACTAAACGTCTTTCTGAGACAGAAATAACTTTCAGTAGACAAAAACTCAGAGTTGCGAGTTGTGAAAATGATGTGATCTAGGATCTTTATACAGTGCATTCCACTGTAAAGACTGTACATCTATTCCTCACAGCCTCGTTTTCATCTGCATTAAATTCAATACAGCGTCTAACCTGACCTGAAAGGTCTATAATGGCTTATGTGTCTTAAGTGTTTTACACAGGAACTGGCTTACTTCCACATTGAAAAATAAGGTGGATAAACATCCTTTAACTAAATGATTATGAAGACAAACTAATTTTTGTTGTTCTTTGGAATAAAATGCAACATTGATAACTAATTTACAATAAGACCACAAATGTGTATTTGGAGAGGATAAGTCAATTATATTTGGATGGGTAAATTATAACTTAATGTTGACCAAGTCATTTTAAAGAAACGAGGTACTATAAGTCTCTGCAAAAATTCATTAAATGTAATTCACAATTTTAGTTTTAGTAAAGTCTCAAAGGTCTAAGGACAGTACTGGGAGCTTCAGGTGTGTCGTTTATGTCAAACTGAAAAAGGGGCAGAGAACAAGAGTGAAACTTTACAGCAAGAGTTATAACTGTTGCACATTGGTGTGAAAAACTGAGCCAGGGAAACTGGAAGTAGTTAACGATGCCATATGGAGCTTCACTAGACACTTTTTGTTTCCAGAAAAGACATTAAAGAAGTTGGAATGATAAAATGGAAACAGAAAAATAATGGAATCAGGGAAAGCACTAGAACAAGGCCTGATTTGTTAACATAAGATGACGTTATGGTTAAGAAACCATTTTAAGTTGATCAACTGATTAATTCAAACCCAGAGAAGCAGTCTGAGACAGGCTTATTATAATAGAATGCCAGAGTTTATGAGTTATGTATATCAGTCCTCCAATACAGACGCCCAGTCTGTTATCAGCCCTAACCCATGTTTTGCAGCGTGAGTCTGAGATCATCCCTTTCGTTTATCAGCTGGAAGCAGCAAGCAACACAGAGAGAAGTTCGACACAGGCAGTTCCTGGAGCAAATACTCTGACCTTTTTGACCTTTTCAACAGGTTAGGCTTCTGTGAGGACGAATGGTGAGACAGGTGTACGACGGCACAGGGGGGAAAAAAAACTGAGTGATAATTACAAATGCAGCTACATAATAAAAGCAGTAGAATTCAAGAGTTTATACATACAAATACAGGAATAACCAGTTTGCGGATCAGTCTAATGAACCTGGGTCATTTAAACATTTGGCTTTATGGGAGCATTCATGTTTATTAATTATGTTTTATACTAGTTTGCTAAATATAAAAGGTTCTGTATTGAAATGAGTTTAGCTTTGAGGACCCTTCCCCTGCTTTACTATTAGGCATGAACCATATAATGGACAACTTGCACAACTACTTCCATGTTCTAGTTAGTACATATCAGGAGTTTCCGCTTAGAGCGTTCAGCGCACCTACATACATGAGAATGCAGATTATCACTGTTTTATGGCTGCCAATTGATTAAAACAATGAATAATGATATATGTATTAATTATCTTGAGCCTGCTGTAATGTTCCTTCCTATAAATATATTTTCTTTCCAACTGTGCATTCTGAATAATAAAAAGGCTAAATATATGTATCCACTAAGCTGCAGCAGTCCTATATGCACGTCTTCTCTTTAACAGTTTTTTTCCTCTTTCTGACATTTCATACCTGTTGGGTTTACATTTTTAAATGAAATTGACTATTGAAAGGATTGCTTGTGTGCGCAGGTGTTTATTCCAGTCTTTTAAAATAGTTGAATGAATGAATGCTCACAAGGTGCCTGTTACGATGTTAAATAGGCTAGGCTATTTAATCAATAACGTACACAGCATAGAGGAGAATGACGGATTGACATTGAAAAATGACTGAGAATGATTAAAATATTTAATCCAAATAAATAAATGTTCGTGATTCATACTTATGTTATTCATTTATTCTCATACACTTCAGCATATCGGTCACTAGTTTAGACGAACACTGACACGCTGTGGTGAAAGAATGGCGTATTTTTAACACCCGCTGCTTTCTCAGATCGGCCTGGGTTGGATTAAAACTTCATGTTCGGATAAGTTTGGAAAATTCTGCACACAGTAAACATCAGAATATACCTTCTCCTGTCAATAAAAATTGGCAATTTTTTTATCTTATTGCGGACACTCATTTTAGGTGGCGTTTGTTTCTATTTCCAAACGAAAGTGCGTCACGAAGCTCAGTGCAAGTGGTCCATATAATGTCCAGTCCAGAAGCTGTAAAGCACCCTTCCCCCATCAATCTACCACCTCCCCCCTGAAATAGCCCTTTTATGGCAAGCCACTTAAACAATTACTCCTTAAACTAATTAAACTGTCTAATTTGATGTAACTAGTACTTAGTACTTATTTTTATTTACTAGTAAGTAATACAATAGGAAATAGCCATTTCCTTAAATTTCAGTAGTAGCTATTCATTCAATACTGGTGCTAGTATTTTCCTACAACTAGCAATTTTCCCAGTAATGTCAAGGTAACTATGTGCTTTCCACAGTCAACAAATTGCACATTTTTGTCATTGGTGATTTGTGTTTCAGTACAAACAATTACCTTGTGCATTCTGGTTGTTGAAGGTTCAGATCTCAGTTTCACTACTGATTAAGTACCAGTACTGATACTTTAGCTGCTAGCTGCTAGCTACTAGTATTTATTCCAGTTTTCATAGTTCTAATTGTTCAGACACTACTTATCTGTTAAACAGTAGAGAGTATTCGCAATGTTGATATTTGAACCACAGATCTCTACAGAATTCAATGACATAAATTAGCAATTTTCTTTAAAAGGAACCAGAGAATATAGGCCTTGTCAGGGTAGATGCTATATTGAATTGTACACATTTGAAAACAGGGTTGAGAGTGACTGATTTCACGACCTATATCGAAAGTAATTTTCAAAACTCAACTTTATAGTTTTGTCAACTGAATTTTTGTAAAGATATTTCATCAGCTAAACAAATGGCAAGTTGTTAAACAGTACAGAGTCCCTTGAACTCACTGTACTTCAATTCCTCCTCGTATTCATTCCTGTCAAAAACTGAATATTTCACTAGTAGACTAAGGTTTATATTGTGACTAATAGCAAAACAATAAGTACTTAATTTTTATGTAAAAATAAAAGAACGACTAGTTTAAGAATCAAATTGCTTGCCACACTCTTACCTTAAGGTCCTATCCTAATGTCATGACTGAAATATGCATAAGTTGTGGTCATGTTCTCAAATTACTGGCCTGCTTTATTCATTCATGAGGAAATGACAGATTTTCAGTACATCAGAGATGATGGAACAAATAAAACTCCCTGCCGAGGCCAGACACGGGAAGTTTTATATGTTGTAGAACGTAAATTTCACACTGTGACTGTAGCCGCGTTTTAGTAAATGACATATGATTGTACAAGGACATGAAACAGGAAGCATTGCATGCGCATTCATAACGTAATAGCAAGAATTGGAGTGTCGGTGTAAAGAGGCTTACCGGCAGCCGCCCGGAAGAGACCCGCGCCGGCTTGGGTTCGGGCCCGTGGGGGGTCGCGTACAAACAGTTGGCTCTCTGCTCCGCAGCTGCTGTGTTCCCGATCTGAGTGAAGTATCCAGCCGGTACCAGATTCGTCGGTGGGCTTGCAAGTCCCGGGTTGAAAAAATCCGTCCTCACCGCGGAGAACATTTTCTTCTGCGGGCACGAGAGTCCAGAGACTGCACCTCTCCCAGAAGCAGGAGAAATCCCTCTGGGTATCCGCATCATTTTGCGCACGAAAACCCGCGAAAGTGACGCAAAAGAAACTCTTTTATTAGGCAAATCGCGTGTAGAGCTTACCGAAGAACAAGTCAACCGTCAAAATGAATATGTATATCTTTAAAGACCGCAAATGCTACAGACTATATGCACTTCAGTATAATAAATCCTGTTAAAGTTGTAAATAAATTATGCGTGAAAAATAAAAAAATATATAAACATCCGACATACACAAAACTCTCTCCCTTAGGGTCCTTTGTTGTAGTGGAGCGAGAGAGACTATTATGTCTTAATATACTGAAAATAGCTTAAGTTAAACATATAAACGTACCCAGGTCATTCAATTTTATAAATCTACCTTTAAAAGGTAAACAAAGCTTAGAAAATGTTCCTTTCGTAGTTGCTGCGTAAAGCCGGCGGTGGTGGGAAACGTTCCTGTGTGTCTGTGTAATCCCTCTCCGGCAGAGAAGCTTTGCTTTGACATCAGCTCAACAGAGGAGTGCTATTTTAGCGCCAAATTACGTCCCGCGAAATTTGGATCTCCCGCGGTTGGAGACGCTCAGCGATTGGCTGCTGGCACGCCTCACTCGTTCGGATTCTGAATATATTTACATGTAACAGTTGGTGCCTAGCGTTCTTCCTCTTAAAGAGACAGCGCCTTTTTAATTTCTTTTGTCAACAAGGGCTTTAGTCTGCAGACATTACAACAACAGCGTTATAAAACGTATCCTAGTCATTTTTAGATTTAGCATATATATAATTCATATAAATACATTTCATAATATACAAAAAAAAAAACGGACATTTGATCACAAATGAACTCGTATCACTTGAAATACACACTTGTTCTATGAAAAATAGCACATAAAACAATCATCAAAGCATTTACACACATAATAAAGTTGAAAGATGACTTTACAGCATGCACATTGTGTTTCCATGGTTTCCAAATGAATCATCCTCATAGATTAATCTTAAATGTCAATGTTTTTTTAACAGCAAAATGGAAAATAGTTGACTCTGGTGTGGCCTGACTCTGTGAAAGGAGACTTAAGGGGGAAATAAGAGCTTTAAAGCCCTAAACAACCCCACAGAAAAGAACCTTTACACTTGAAAGGATCTTATCATCTGGCACAAAGAGTGAACCCCCACCATGCTTCAGATGATTGTTGAGACTCTCCCACCCAGCCATTTGCCCAATGATGGCCTTACAGTGTTTAGGAGAGGCAAATAACCTTTGGCAATAGAGCAATCATTCACAGCTTTTAAAACAAGAACAAAATAAACATGACATACTAAACCAACATATAATAACAGCACACACAACAAGAGATAATGGTGATTGTGATCGTATGATTCGATATTAATAATATGGTTTGATATAGGCTATAGAAATATATATATTTTAAAATGTTATTAGAAAGACCACTACGATGAAAGTGTTCCATTTCACATGTGGAAATAAAAATAAAAGTTTAGTAATAGCCTATATCAACATAATATGAAATATTTTAAAGGTACGCTGTAACTTTTGGCCCCCTGGTGGTTAAAAAAAACGGCATGAATTTTGTGGAAGAACACTGTTTTGGTTGTGCTTCGTGACTCTGTGGATGAATATGACCCTTAACAATAGAAAATGTTTTACAATGAGCCAACAAAAATGGCATCAAAAGAATATATTTTGAAGAACATTTGATGGGCCCCATTGACTTGAAAAAAAAAAAAAGAATATGGTTACCCATATTCTTCAAAATATCTTCTTTTGTGTTCAGCAGAAAAACGATATTCATACAGGTTTGGAACAACTTTAGGGTGAGTAAATGATGACAGAATTTTCACTTTTGGGTGAACTAGTCCTTTAAGAAATGTCAGAAACAGTCCTGATCTCACATATGTGTTTTTTCATGGAAAAAAATAGAGAAAATCTCTGAAAGCTCTGAACACTGCTCTAAAACTTAATGAATTGTAACCTAAATACATTGAAATCTAGAGTTTAAAAAATATTTCCACAGAGCATTTATTGTGGTAGCCTATAATACTTGTGCATTATTTATTGTGGCCTTTGTAACTTTATAGGTAACAGCCAGAATTGTTCAGACTGAGAATTTATTTCAGTTAATTCATTTATTTGTATTATTTGACATAAATTAATGACATGGGTCAACTTGTTTTGTGATTCAGAATAAAATGCTTTAGAAAGGCCTCACATAATCAAATTCGAAGGGATTTAAAAAAAAAATGCAGATGCTGTATTATCAAACCAACTTAAATGGGATGGCATATATTCTTTACTTTAACAAATGTTTCAAAAGTTTCCTCTAAGGATACAAGCCAAGTAAAAAGGTTTGACGTCAGATGCCAGTGGATTATTTACTAAACTAATGTTTCAAACTAATAAACTGTAAGATACGTCAATAATGTGAGTTCTTGTTAGTCAAAAGTAAAGGATTATATTCGTTCATATGTTCGCAAAACTTCGCATTAAGCATGTGACACAGCACTCAATGAACACAAGAATGTGTTTAGAAGGTTCGTGTCGTTTGCTCTAGTGCGTCCTCTTCTGGAGAGACATGGACATATCAGTCAAGATATCAGTAATAACCCCTTGTAATTTTTTTTTTTAACTTGCTAACATAACAAATTGCTAAATGGCCATTTAGCAGATCCGGGTCTACTCTACAGAGGTTTTGGGGCAATAAAAACACAGAATAGGTAGGCTAAACTCATCTAATCAGTAGTCTGTGAGCCTCATAGAGCTATTCAGCTTTCAGGAAATATGTAAAAAAAGAAAATAAAAAAGACTGAAAGTCGTAAAGGTTATGATGGTCACACGTTTCATAAACCAATTTATAAAAGTTGTGTTAATTTGTGAAAATTATCATGATGAACAAAACGTGTGAGATCATAAACCTAGGCAAAGTAATTCAAAAGCCAATGAATAGGATAACCGATAATAGGGTGATGCTAACTTCCGGGTTGGAGTACAAAATACGTCATCACTGCAGCACTCCACAAAATATAAGAACCATAAACTTCTGAAAGGAGAGACAAATTTCTGATTTAGGGTCACATTATACTTATTTGAACAAAAGAAAACACACAGTTGAACGATAGAATACAGCATTACAGAAATGCAGTAAGCAGGGTTTAGTTTATCAATGCCTTATTAGCAGCTTTTGCTGACAGAATAATGAAGCGTCACTTTTTTTTTACTAAACATACGAAGTTAATTGTCACAAAGGCTCAGTTTGGAGTCAAAAGTTGCTCTAGCAGCGTTTTGTATTTTGTTTTCAAGTTAAAAACTGTCAAAAATACTATTATCATATATTACACACATTCGCAGATGGGTATAATGACGGTCAAATTTAGATTTAATACGGCAGTTTACCCCAAATAGTGTGACTGTGACCCCTGTGATTAGGGCGTGGTCCACATGAAATGTGCTTTAAAAGGGAGTAACAGGTGAAATTACCTCAGTGCAACAACCTGCCAATATCTCACCAATATAGTTATATTTCATTCATTTGCTGACCTACTATTAATTTACATACAAGCCACATGATGGCGCCAGTTCATTGTTTGCGGTGCCAACAACGGATATGTATGTGATTATAACTTTGAACACTGTGTGTCGCTATAGGAACTATTATGGTTGAAAATGTCCTACAGATCGCCTCACGTTACTCAACCCACAAATCTTAAGTGTGGAGACTGTCAGCCCCTCAAGACCATAATCACTCTTCCTTGGAGTCCAGATGAAATTAAAAATGAATAGTGCTTATCAAAGTTTGACAACAGGCCACTTTTGCACTGAACTCTAGTTTTCTGTGGGCAAAGGTCTTTTTAAAAGAGACTACAGACACCTCAAGAGGACAGTTGTGCTAAATTTAAATACAAGTGACTCACATTTCAAAATTGTTGTGTAGGCCTGTAACAGATAATATGCTAAACACAAAAAAAGTCCACGATGACTCTATCTGGAAAGATTTTTGGCAGATGCACTGTACTTCTACTTTTTTTTATCCACTATTATTTACTTTCTCTTGCATGTGACTGTATGTACTTTTTCTTTCTCTTTAGCTTTTTTCATCAGAAGTATTTAAAGTGACTGTGTTATAATTTCATATCAATAATATATAAACCATAAACAGCTGGGGAGATGGAGTGGAGGGAATCACTTTAACTCTTGTTTAAAAAAAAAAAAGAAAACATTGTATTTTCAGTATATTTCTACGAGATAGGCTATACCTGAAGCTTTAAAGACAGCAAAAAAGTCGGCATTGAGTTATTTAAGAAAAAATACAGAACAACATATTTGCTCACTTTCATAATATGATTTATTTTTGTGTAAAAAGTGAGTACAAAGCAAAAAACAACAACTCTTAAATGAGTTTATGAAACTCATTGATCTGACAGTCTGTAGAAATAGACAATCCCCACAAACATATACAATCCACTCTATATTATAGAGTTCAAATTCTAATCCACGTCTGTATTCCCACTGCCCAAGGCCCTTCCCACCCTATAAAACAAAAACTCCCGTCAAGCATAATATGTACATCATCCCAGTGATCGAGAAGCTCACTGAGACCAAACTGTGACCATGCTGAAATGTGGAAAAGTTTTCAAGAAAAAAGAAGGGGGGGGGGGGGGGGGTATATCCAAGAATGGCTGGGAAGGAAGGGTGTGTGAAGAGATATTAGTTGGTCCAAATAGTCAGGAATGTAGCCAGTACAAAATATACAATGCTTGATTGTTGCCACAAAAAACAGGAATGATTAAGGAAAAAAATTGGAGGGCTTTTCTTTTTTTGTGATCTTCAAAACTCCTCGGCTTTGGTTTGTTCAAGTGTCCAGTGACCAAAGAATAGACAGCTTGAGAGGGGCGCAGATTGCTTTCCCACACTCTGAATAGAGCCTCACTCCTTCACCCGGCTCACCCCTTCACTCTCTTTTCTTCCATAAGTGGAGGAGAAAAGTTTCTATCCCGCACCTGCAGCATAGATGAGAGGGAGAAAAGTTAACTCAGAGCTCTCACACACACACACAGACACACAGACACACACACACACACACACACACACACACACACACACACACACACACACACACACACACACACAGACTGTGGATTCAGGCGGACTGCAGACAGTCTGGCGCCAAAGGGAAAACTTTGGTTTGCTAGAGCTGATAGGGGAATCCAAGCTTGTTTGCTCACTGGCACGATGACCAAAAGAAATTAGGACACCTGACACTGATAGTTGTCTTACAAAATATATTGTCCTTTATAACATTTACAAAAAACATGAGTTTTAACTTATCAATTAACCGACTCTTAACGATTGACTTCCTCTTTAAAATAAAGGTTCCATTTAAAACCAAAAAGGATTTTCCAGTTGAATACCATAGGAGATACTGTTTAGGTTTTAGGCTTTTTATTCTTGTTATTTTGGAAAACCATCAATGAACTTGAGCTTTGAAGAACTCAGAACTACGATGCTGGTCTGAAGAACCTATAATGAAACATTAAGATCTTGTTCAATCTCCAAAGAGTCATTTTGTTGTTCAAAAGGTTTTTGATTTTTCAATAGGTCCTTCAGATCAAGAACGGTTCTAGATTGAATTTTCATTTATTTTTGTTTCCAGTGGAGTGTGGATTACAACCTAACATCATCTGATTCATTTATTAAGTGAAATGATTTAGAATAAAGAAACAAGCGTACCATTGACACTCTGTCCTAATGGCACATAGCTCCATCCTCTTTGGAGAAATTACGGGTCATCTCTGAGTTCTATAGGGGGAAAATACAAGCAAAGTTTATATTTATTCAAATGCACTTTGTACCGGTTAACATAGCTAAGGCATAATAATGGATAGACAATAAATAATGTCGCGCGCACCTTCATTGACATGAACATGTCAGGCGTGTTTTGTGTGTCCGTCTCGTTTTCCAGTGCTATCTGTAAGTCGAAGATGTAATCTATAACATGCTGAAGAATCTCCACCTGGCTCACGGACTTGTTCTGAGGGATGCTGGGCACCAGCTCCTTGAGTTTAGAGTAACAGTCATTCATGTCGGACAGCTCCTCAGTGGGACTCTTGCAACGGTTGATCGCGAGACTCTGCTCCGAGATACAGCACACCGCTTCATAACAGCTTCTGACTGAGCGAACGGGACTGATCGCCTTCATTCTGGATCTGACGTCTGACTTGCTGGTAGAATCCAACTGTAGAGATGTCTGAAGAAGTTCTTCGTCTGGACAGTGAGATGAACTAGCTCTCCAGTTTGTTATTTATCCAATGGTTGACTCCTTTCACGTCTCGCGCTCATTGAACGATGGCAGCACGAGCGGCCAGGCGGCCGCATTTAAAGCACTGCTTCTTGTAGCACCGCCCCCTCCAGAGATAAACAAACCCTCATGCGCCGCTCAGCCAATAGTAAAGGCGTATGAATGTAAAGACTCCGCCCTATGTAAATTGATAACTTGTCATTGGAAGCGTTGGCATGTCAATCAGCAAAATGGTGGAATGAGGAAGAACTGTCAGAATACCAAAGAAATAGGCTATATATTTTCAGTGATGGATTTGAGTTAAGATTTCGGGTCAGTGAACCTAAACGGAGCTGGAGCAGCTGGTACAGTAGATTAAATATGAACTTATTTTTGAGTTCACATATATTTTTTTCCCATAACCTAAAGGCTAGCCTACGTTATTATTATTAGGCTGTTAGCCGATTATTATTCTGCTTATGTGTAAGCTACTGATTCTTTGTAGGTTATGCAAACAGTACTTTGAAATTGAATTTACTTTCAGAATTCAATTTCGTTATATAAATGATAAGAACGTGAATTATGTGCAAATAACCGGCTATAGGCTACTTATTACTTAGCTTATATTTATAGGCTTGTGGAGAGGAAAAAATAGGATGAAAATACTATTATCTTATGACCATTCTGTCAGGCATGATATGGAGAAAATCCATAAATCTCTCTGCTACTCCCGTGACCTGCATGCAGACAAACTGGCGTCGGCAATTAATTCCCATAGGAGACACATGCAATGAGATTAAATATCAATACAAGACACAGTTTAAGGTCCACGCACAACAAAGAAGATAAAAAGATAAAAACTTTAAATGTAGGCTAAGTCAAATCAAACGGGTCCTACCAAAGTCAAAACCTAGCTACAGAAACGAGTTCATTGCACTCTCCCCCACTAAGTAATCGAGTTTGAAAAGTTGATATCGCCCTCGATTATCATGCCAAGAGTGGTAAATATAGCCTAGATCTTGCTCAATAAAACATCTCCTAATATTCTCACGATCACAGAATATTAATAACCAACTCAGGAAACTCTGAAACACACCAATGTGCGCGCGGTTTTAGTGCATTCTAAAAGTGTTACTCGTTATCTATAAATAGATCATAACTATAGCTGTCTCCCATTACTCTTGTTTATATGAAAAGGAAGCTTCGCAAGCTACAATCAAACTATAGCCTGACTCTCGTTCCAGTTTTAACCCAGCGCATTTTTAGTTTACATCAAGATGTGTCCCCTTTTTTCTCACAGTGCTGTTTTTGTGAAGGAATGCGCTGGCGGGCCAGCTGTGTGTCCTGTGCCGCTCCAGCTGTGTTGATCTAACGCGCGAGTCCCAGACAGCCTGGCGCCGGGCTCCCGACGTCATCCATTCACGCGCACCAGCGCGCACCCCATCTGCAAAAGACTAGTCTCGGCCGACGAGCCGCTCTCATTGGTCAGTCCAGCTGTCAATCAAGTTATAAAAACCCGCCCCAAACACTCGCACAAGACTTGCCCGCACAATTTATTTGCGCACACCTGGACTTACATTCAGCGAAGAGTTTGTACGGTGTGCAAAGCTCTTCAGTCTGGCTAGATTAGTTAAACTAATACAAAAAGCAGCTCTGTTTTCTCTGACTGAAATGGTATAATAGTTTTTAAATAAAACATTTTTTTGCTTGAATGGTAGCTACATATTTTGTCATGTTCAAACCAGTTTTAAATGTGAGTAGGCTATATCTTAGTCAAGTGAGACACCATATTTCATTTTTTATAAATGAAAAAAAGGCTTTGAGGAACAGATAGAGCTTCAGTCGTTTAGGTTTTAGCCTAATGTAGGCTAAGTAAGGTCCAATATCAGGTCTAAGGTTGCACTACTTAAATGATTGACAGCAAAGCCAACAACATTACAACATGAAAACATGATCGTGAAAAATTGAGTATGGTGATAAATCGTCGGTCTATTAGTGGTGACTGACCTATTCACACCTTTTATTATAATATGCATGCAACCGGATGGATGCGCTTCTTTGCAGGTTGTGTTATATTTTGCACAGAAGAGGCCCTTATATTTGATGTTGGCCTTGTTGCACGAATGCAACAAATTCAGCCTTTTCCTTTCTTGAGGCCTCTGCAGGTAGGGTTCAACAAATAGCAATAAAGACTGAAAAGAAGAAAAAAAAAGACGTGGGTGTGAGAGCAAGAAGTGGAAGTATGACCCCAGCCCCCCAAACATTTTTTTTAAACAAGCTTGAAAACAGGCCATCATCATATCTGCTGATACTGAGCAACTCCCAGATGTTTGATTGGGAGAAGCCACTGTTTTGTCCTGAGCATTATGTAGTGCGATAATATAGCCTACAGTATGTCTCTGCCTATCACAATATGAAGGACAAGGACAGTGAGTGAACTGCCTTGGGTTTAACATTTTACTGCCTTATTTGTTGATTACAGGCGTATTGTTTTACCCATTTGCATTTCTTTTTTTATTTGACTTATTTTGCACTGCTTTGGCAATACAAATATGCAGTTATGTCATGCCAATAACGCGCATTAAACTGGAATGAATATGCCCCTTATTATGCCCTAATCACGTGATGCACCACATACCTCGTGCACTGACCTGACGTGCCGTTTGATAACTTATCATCACAGTCAGCGGCATTTAGACCAAAATGAAAACTACATTAAGCACTTGTACTGAATGATTCAACAGGACTCATGAGGACGTATTTCATTCTCATTCTGTTTAGTTATGCGTGACTGCGGTGTCTGTGGATCAGGTCCGGTACAATCGGGTCTGTTTTTCAGCGCATGGGAGAATGTGGCGACTGGCGTCAGTGAGTCTGCCCTGCTCCGCGTCCCCGCCCTCTGCTCGCCCCCGCGCCTCTGTGCAGCTGGACGCACACAATCAAGCCATCAACAATCGCCGTGCATAATTAGCGCGACCCTCCACCCTCATCACTCCCAAAGAAAATCTTTCAAGGCGTTTTTTCCCTCTTCGTCGACAAAGCCTCTCTATTTGTCCAATGGCAATAAGGGAAGACGAAAACCGCGAGAATTCTCCACAGAGAAAAAGAGTGGCGACTTCTTTTGCGTGATACCCTGGCCTTTATCGAGTGTATAAAACTGCAGAAGGAATGACATAGGCTATTTAAACAGAACTCCGTCATTGTTGTTACAAAAAAATAAAATTAAGAACAGATTTTGCATGATGTTGTCAAAAACGGAAAAGTTCATCTGGTTAATTTTTTTAATAGAGTTTTTATTTGAGCAATTTCTTATAATATAGCAATAAATTATTACATTTTTATCTATCTATCTATCTATCTATCTATCTATCTATCTATCTATCTATCTATCTATCTATCTATCTATCTATCTATCTATCTATCTATCTATCTATCTATCTATCTATCTATCTATCTATCTATCTATCTATCTATCTATCTATCTATCTATCTCTATCTAAGCGCAGGACCATGATCACCTGATCAGTCTGTAACGTTTTGATCTCTTGAAGGGAGAAAGAATAGTCTCATAGACAATGGACAGTGTTTAAGCCACAAACCCAGTGAAAGAGTACCAGAGTGCTTACAAAATATATAACTATGTTTAATTCCAAGGTTAAGTAGGGCTACACAGTAGGCACTTATCCTGGGGTTAAACGCATGAGTATCACACAGCATATGCACTGACTACAAAAACAGATTGAGACAGGAGTTGGATGTAGATGACAGGAACAAGGGGAAAAAGAGAAGGGATGAAAGAAGGATAAAAGAGGGCAAGACAACGAGACAAAACTCTGGGAGATAAACCGAGGCCAAAAGCCCTCTTGTCCTTTGCAGACAGTTTTACCGTGAGTATCTGCATGTAAATTAGATACACACGTTTCTTTCTGAGTCGATGCTTTGGCATCACAGAGAGTTTTTTGGGTCTGAACCTCAAATTATGTATGCACACACATATATGTACACATTCGCACGTTCATTTGAGATCCATGAACAGATGATGTGAAAGAGTCATTGAGAAACAAACAGCTGATTTCTTGACACATGGTCTCCCTCCTTTTGCTGTTCCAATCCAGGTCACTGCCTCTCCTTCCTCAAGATGCTACACACACACACACACACACACACACACACACACACACACACACACACACACACACACTTACACACGTAGGCACACGCACACACACACACAACTGACCTGATTTCAAGACCCATCGTGGATAGTCAACTAATCAGACATAACCTCTCATCCTCTGAGATGTCAAGAAAGTGGAGATTGTTGCTATAGAGGGCTTTGATTTGTGAAAAAGATCAGTGATGAGGGTGCATATAATATATTTAAAACATGTTTAAAGGAGTTTATCACAAAAAAACTGATCCACTGTCATGTCATTCCAACTCATGCTTTTATTTTTTCATTGGAATTCAAATTAACTTATAATTTTTCAGAATGTCAAACCTATATCTGAATATGCATACATTCGATTGGCTTTAATAGCAGAAGGGGGAATTTTTAAAAATGGTTTGAAAGAAGTTTTAAGCTCACCAAGGCTGCATTTATTTGAATTTGCATTTATTTGTATGTAATATTGTGAAATATTATTACAATTTGTAATTGTTTTCTATTTTAATATATTTTAAAATGTAATTTCTTCCTGTGATGTTAAGCTGAATTTTCAGCATCATTACTCCAGTCGTCACATGATCCTTCAGAAATCATTCTAATATGCTGATTTGGTGCTTATACAATCAAGCCCAGTGTATACATTAATTAATGATGTAAAGGGATAGTTCACCCAAAAAGAAAAATTTTGTCATCATTTACTCACGCTCAAGTTGTTCCAAACCTGCAAGAGTTTCTTTCTTCTGTTTACTAAAAAGAAGATATTTTGAAGAAAGTTGGTAACCAGAGAGTTGACTTCCATATAAATACTATGGAAGTCAATGGCTACCGTCAACCGTGGTTACCAATGTTCTGCAAAATATCTTCTTTTGTGTTCAACAGAATTTAAATATTTGGGTAAAAAAATTTTTTTTTGCTTCAATAGTCCATTGGAACAACCCTTCAATAACACTGACCTTAATATATATACACTCAACTAAAGGATTATTAGGAACACCTGTTCAATTTCTCATTAATGCAATTATCTAATCAACCAATCACATGGCAGTTGCTTCAATGCATTTAGGGGTGTGGTCCTGGTCAAGACAATCTCCTGAACTCCAAACTGAATGTCAGAATGGGAAAGAAAGGTGATTTAAGCAATTTTGAGCGTGGCATGGTTGTTGGTGCCAGAGGGGCCGGTCTGAGTATTTCACAATCTGCTCAGTTACTGGGATTTTCACTCACAACCATTTCTAGGGTTTACAAAGAATGGTGTGAAAAGGGAAAAACATCCAGTATGCGGCAGTCCTGTGGGTGAAAATGCCTTGTTGATGCTAGAGGTCAGAGGAGAATGGGCCGACTGATTCAAGCTGATAGAAGAGCAACTTTGACTGAAATAACCACTTGTTACAACCGAGGTATGCAAAGCATTTATGAAACAACAACACGCACAATCTTGAGGCGGATGGGCTACAACAGCAGAAGACCCCACCGGGTACCACTCATCTCCACTACAAATAGGAAAAAGAGGCTACAATTTGCATGAGCTCACCAAAATTGGACAGTTGAAGACTGGAAAAATGTTGCCTGGTCTGATGAGTCTCGATTTCTGTTGAGACATTCAGATGGTAGAGTCAGAATTTGGCGTAAACAGAATGAGAACATGGATCCATCATGCCTTGTTACCACTGTGCAGGCTGGTGGTGGTGGTGTAATGGTGTGGGGGATGTTTTCTTGGCACACTTTAGGCCCCTTAGTGCCAACTGGGCATCGTTTAAATGCCACGGCCTACCTGAGCATTGTTTCTGACCATGTCCATCCCTTTATGACCACCATGTACCCATCCTCTGATGGCTACTTCCAGCAGGATAATGCACCATGTCACAAAGCTCGAATCATTTCAAACTGGTTTCTTGAACATGACAATGAGTTCACTGTACTAAAATGGCCCCCACAGTCACCAGATCTCAACCCAATAGAGCATCTTTGGGATGTGGTGGAACGGGAGCTTCGTGCCCTGGATGTGCATCCCACAAATCTCCATCAACTGCAAGATGCTATCCTATCAATATGGGCCAACATTTCTAAAGAATGCTTTCAGCACCTTGTTGAATCAATGTCACGTAGAATTAAGGCAGTTCTGAAGGCGAAAGGGGTTCAAACACAGTATTAGTATGGTGTTCCTAATAATCCTTTAGGTGAGTGTATATATATATATATATAATTATATATATATATATATATATATATATATATATATATATATATATATATATATATATTATATATATATATATATATATATATATATATATATATATAGCAAATATGCTAATTTTATCCTTCAAACCACTGATTAAACTCTTTAGATAAAAGAACAGAAGATAAATGATATAATTATTCAAGGTCACTGCATTAATTAGTTAATAATTGTGAGACAACAACAGTAAAGCTCAAGAGGTCATCAGCACTTGATGTGGCTGTGTGTTATAGCTAATGTCAGGGTGACCGAACAAGATTATGGGGGTTGTGGTAAAGCTAAGCTTACGTCGATTCAGCATTCCCTGTCTGAAGTGGAGGTGGTGGTGGGGGGGTGCTTAAGATAGAGAGCTGATGACCTTTGACTCGCGAAGAGGCCATATAGAGAGAAGCACAGAGTAATTAAGATAAGATTCACAGTGAGAAACGACTCCAGTAAACAAACTCTCCCGCAATGTCTCAGTGTGAAACACTTCAAATAAACAAACAATCATTTGCATCATGAGTTTTAGATCGCCCGATTATGGGTGTTTTGGGATGTGATAATGTGTAAATGCGATCATGTGTTTGGGTGTGTGGATTTAGTTTGTGTGATAAAGAGGCATGTTTAATTGCAGGATTGTGTGTGTGTTGTTTGTTCTGTAATAGGTGTTAAATAACCACAGAGATGCTCACCTGTGTCAACGGATTGAGTTAATTATCAGCTTTCAGACGTCTACCAGGTCTGACCATCAGCAATGATTGAGAGAGACAGAGCAGGCAAATGCTGTAATCATGCAGAATTTACATGTGAACATTCAAATATCTGTTGTAAAAAATGTGTAAAATTAGCTTTCTACTGCATTGTGGGGGATTCTTACAGTCATCTGTCATATAAGTGACCAATTTAGAAGGCTCTAGCAACTCAACTCAACAAAAATAGCTCAATTAGCACAGTTGATTTCAATTGATGTCGCTAAGCTAACAGATAATCTTATAAGCATAAAAATATATAGTACACACAGATATTGGTTAAAATGATTAATTTTAATTACACTGAATCTATCAAAATGATAGATACCTTTCCGTACTTAAAGTTTATGTGTAAGATTATAATTCATACTTGTCTTACTTTAAGGCGAGCATTCAATTTTAGTGCAAAAACAAAGTTGTAATGCTGTGTATACCAACAAATAAAAATTGAGTTTATGGCACTTCTCATAATTTCTATGGTATTTACAACTCTGACAGCATGTCAAGGATATCATGTGATTGGTATCTGCCCATTCTGGAAATGCATTTTAGTCATAAGAAGGTATTTTATGCAGAACAGCCTTTGTGTTATAAGACTTTATATACGATGCCTTAATGTTGCCTCTGAGGCTACATAGATTTTAGAACAGAATAAATGTTTAATTGAATTCTGGGGCCTGTAAACATTCTGAAGTCTTAAAGGTGACCAGACCCGAAATAAACTAAAAAACACAGGACAGATAAATGAAATATGTGTAAATTACATCCTAGGCTCATTGGAAAAAATGTGCCTCTACATCTTTTCAAAACTCCAAAAATGTACCTGTGCGTACAGATGAAATGACCATGAAATGACAGTGGCAGTAAAACTTTTCTAAACAAATTGTGATTATAGGTTCAGATTATGAATTTATAAAGACGTATTTTTGCATGGTTCAAGAAAAACACTTTTACCACAGTGCATGATTTGTAAACTAATATATTTTGACCTTTAGGCCTACATCACATAACCAGCTCCATATGAAAGGCTTTTCTGGAACGCTTGGATACTAGTCCCGTGAAATACTTTTAAAAGAGGTCATCGACTTGTAGAAGCAAGCTAAAATTACATGGTTGCTTCAGCAAATGCATTTTCTCAGACTTTATAACACTATCAGTTAGTGTAACACTATTTGTACGTTCTTTACAAACACAATAGAGCTTATCGCTACTCATTAGAGACTACATTCCTGAACTTTCACAATATATAGGCCTACATACAACACCCAATGTGAACCCCCCCCCCCCAAAAAGCAAGGCCAGATTCACATTCATAAAACTGAACCTACTTTTAGTGCCACTCACGGAACATTTCACTGACGCTGAAGTCATGACGTGAAAAGCAACGTATTTTTGCGGAAATGTCGCCACAGGCACATTTTTCCCGCCAAAAAACGGTGGCTGTTGTAGAGACGTGATTAAACAGTTGAATACAGCTAACCGTTAAAGGGCTCTTCAAAATACAACATTTGAGAACGGTCAATTATTTCAGACATTTATGGAGTTTTACACCTGCATATGAAGCAATGAGTGTGTGAGAATGGCCGTTTGCTGCATACTCCATACTTCAGCAGTGCCTGTCCAGCCTCAGGAGTTGGTTAGATGTGAGGGTTTCCGCAATCTCATCTGTGGTCTTTGGGAAGGTGGGTGGTAGACGAAAGATTGTTTAAGGTTAAAGACAGAGAGTAAGACACCCACTTTCACCCCATAAAACACCATCTTATGATTTGTGATTCTTATGCCTCGCTGCAGCTTCTGTATTACCGTAACCTCTAAATGACATCTAACTAACATCTGGAAGAGGTTATCCGTCACCTGGCCCAGGCTTTGTGCAGCAATTTGAGCTGAAGTCATGAGCGGTGCAAGATGTTGTCTCGGAGTCGGGTGCATTGCTCTCGATGGAACCATAGAGAAGCGACAGGGGACCTTAATGCGGCATGTACGCACAATGGCCCAGATATGGTATTTTGTATGTTGTGGTGTTATTGTGTCTCTGTCTCTTATAATGGCCCATAATAAGCACAGAAGCACAGCTGGCGTGTTTTGGAGATGGCACTTCCTGAGGGAGTGTTCCGCCGAGAAATAATAACGGCTTTGATTGGACGGTGGGGAGAGAGTGGCAGTTCCTGCTCTTTTGTTCCATTGTACAGGAGATGGAATGGGAAGAGTGTGAGTGAGTGTGTTGGGAGATTATACACAGCTGTTGGAGATGTCATATTAAAGACACACTTCACACACACACATGCATATTTTTCTACCATTCCTCAGCAAGACAACACCCCCAAACAGTCAAACATTATCACTCATTATCAATCAGACAATATAAGTACGAAAGACAAACACACAGGTCAGGTGTGGGTGTATAATTTTGCATAACTCCAGATGAAGAAGATGCGTTATCATTTATATGTGATCTCTATCAGCCTGTTAATGGCTATGATTACGAAATACATAATTCTAGGAACCGTAAAAGCAGATATAAACATCACAAGACGCCAGAAAAAAGCAAAACTGCAAGAAGCGTTAATGAATGCAGGCTTGAATGGCTTTTAAATAGCACTCTAGCATATTTTACAATCAAACAAATAAATAACACCTTTATTTTTAGGTGACAGCAGCATGTTCTCACTCTCCGTCACACACACAGGCAAACGTATACACTTTTTTTTTTTCTGTTTGAGTGAATTTTCCATTAGAGTCTGCAAAGATCACAGGTTGGGTTGTTTCCTGCCACTGCAAGAGCGCAACCACAGCAGCTAACCAGTATCTGCTCTCACTGCAGCACCCAGGGCATTAATAACACACTCATCCGCACTCACACACACTTCTTTTAACCTCAGCTGCAAGTTCTGTCTCTCTAAGATTTTCCATCTTTGCTTTACAGACGACTGCATTACCCAAAAGTCACACCACACACGCACACTTGCACGCATGCAGGCATATATGTTCCTATACAGGCTTTGTATAAAGTTCTTTGAATCTTCTTTGAACAACTCATAAAGTGTAATTATGTACATAAATGTAAAGTTGAGACAAAAGCATGATGCCCATTCAAAGTAAATTAATTTACCTCCTCCTAACATTGTTTTTCACTTCACTTTTTATCTATGTACAATACAAATTAAACTAAAGGAAATATATAAAATCTTAGATTTTAGACATTTGAGCGTAACGGATTAACAAAAAAGAAAAAAATTTAGGGTGACGACTTAGGCATACGTCACCAGAGAGGTGTCAGTTGTTTTGTTTTGACATTTTGATTAAACATTATTAGGTCGAAACATTTTTAATAAATGAAACATATGCACAGATGAATTGTTATATTGTTATACAACACAATAAGATAGCCTATATAACATGCATTTAAAAAAATAAATCATTGAATTTAAATAAACAGAAAATTAATGGAACACAGCACACGCACAAAAAATAAATAAATCAAATAATCAAGTCAAGTCAAGTCAACTTTATTTATATAGCGCTTTTCACAAAACAGATTGTATCAAAGCAGCTTCACAGTATTAAATAAAATAGTACATCAGTGTTTGTTTCTAGTTTAAAATGTCCATGTTTGGTAATGCTCATCAATAGTATTGTTGATTGATTAATTAAATTAAGTATCCCCAACTGAGCAAGCCAAAGGCAACAGTGGCAAGGAACCGAAAAACTCCATCCGGTGACCTAATGGTGAAAAAAAAACCTTGGGAAAACCCAGGCTCAGTCGGGGGCCAGTTCTCCTCTGGCGTTTATGAACTAGAGACCGGATTTAACTGTAAGATTAAAAATATTATATGAATGCCTGGCTGAAGAGATGCGTCTTTAATCTAGTTTTAAACTGGGAGAGCGAGTCTGAGCAACGAACAGTATCAGGAAGGCTATTCCAGAGTTTTGGAGCTAAATGTGAAAATGATCTCCCTCCCTTGGTTGATCTGGATATCCTAGGTATGACCAAAAGCCTCGAATTTAGTGATCTTAAAGAGCGCAATGGATTATAGGGCGATAGAAGATCCGTTAAATAAACTGGAGCTAAGCCGTTTAGGGCTTTATAAGTCAGTAGCAATACCTTGTAATTAATACGGAACTTTATAGGTAAACTTCTTTCAGTAGTTAATACGGAACTTTATAGGTAAACTTCTTTCAGTAGTTTAGTGGGTATAGGATCTAATAAACATGTTGTTGTTTTAGAGGAAGTGATAAGTTTATTTAACTTTGTTCTATAGTTGTAAAGCACTGTAATTGCTTTAGAACTATCAAGGATGTCCTTTTCATCCTTTTCAATCAAGGATGTCCTTTTCATACAAAGAAAATGCATAGTGATCACTGGCTGCCAAGTTTAATTTTTTTTATTTTTTTTTTACGACATTGCACCAAGTGAGGCCCTGAATTATCACTGCTGCCCCATTGTGCTTGTTCTTGGTAATATGAGTGAACAGCATTTGTTGTAGTAGTACTTCCCAAGATGTGTAAGTGAGAGATAAAAATGAGACTTATAGTGTTAGTTTGACTAAACTGTGAACTACAGCTGTGGCCGTAGGGGTGTCTTATGCTCGCAGTTGTCTATATCGTAGTCTCCTTTTTCCGTTATCTATCTGTTTCTCAAAACATGTGCGGTGCGGGCACATGTGTGTGCTTTTTATATAAGACAATGTTTAGACTTGAGGTCTAAACTAGAAAGTAGAAGTGAGACTAGAAATGAGGTCAAAATGAGATGCTAAGTGTACATGCTATAAGGTATCGACCGGTATAGTTTGTTCCTTTGCAATGACTCAAAGAAAGGTCAAAATTTGTCGTGTTAGGCAAACAGTAACTTCTAAATACCACAAAGATCATCATAATCCCGCAGACCTTCCTTCCTCCATGTCTCACTTCATCTGCTCCCACTGAGGAGATCAGATGATGAATTGGAGACATTTGGTCGTTGTGATCGCCTGCCGTGAAATTGGCCCTTGGGCATGGATGATCGGAAGTCGCAAACGGCAGTTGGTGAGCTGTGAGGTGTTGGATTTCCACGTTTCTTACTGATAAGGAAGGAGTGGGAGGGGAAACCGGACCCAGTCATGAGAACTCAAAAAGTGTCTGTCGCACTGTAAAAGAAAATTCCATGAAATGTAC
The DNA here is from genome assembly GCF_964197995.2 of Scardinius erythrophthalmus. Taxonomy (NCBI): domain Eukaryota; kingdom Metazoa; phylum Chordata; class Actinopteri; order Cypriniformes; family Leuciscidae; genus Scardinius; species Scardinius erythrophthalmus. The sequence goes on along the minus strand of NC_138239.1, from coordinate 15,163,808 downwards.
AGTAAAAAGCTGTGGCTGCCAGAAATTTACAGTAGATTGCAGTAGCAACATTTTAGGTTTACAGATTTAACTTAAATTTACCTGATTTAATGGTAATAAACCAATCTAATATCATAGAATAAAAGATCATCACAAGCAGGTTTTCCACAAGCTGAGAAGGTAAATATTAATATATATATTCATTTTAACAACAGGATGTTGCAGCAGAAACAAGCAGAACACCTTTAAGTTTAATAAAAGTTATATCGGATGGATGGACGGACGGACGGACAGACAGACAAATAGATAGATACCTAGATAGTCTATAAAAAAAATGCATCAATACATTTTTAAAACAAACAAACAAATAAATAATAGGCTTCAGGACTGTGCCGACGGTGGTGGATATAGCTTTTGGGTAAAAACCTAAACTGAGTTAAAGTTGTCCTTCACTGAACTAAGCTCAAATTTGAACTAATGTTCTCCTGAAATGTCAATATATCTTAAACAGTCCTTGTGTCCGGGAACTCTCCCTCCCTCTCTCCTCCCGTCAGGTCGTTCATTAGGTCAAGATGAGACCTTATCTTGTTTGTCTGACATGCTACACTGCTTTTTTTGGACGACAAATGAATTAGTGTTTCTGTTAAAAATTGGTAAATCTACTTAAAGCAAACAGCAGGTAAAGCTCGCAAATCTGGTTGTCAGTAACTTACGAAAGTCACTGCCTATAGCAATAAAAGCACTTGACTGACTCTCTCCACTACATAAATGAAAGATTATTTTACACATAGGGCAGTCCCAGGCTAATAGACCAAAGTCCAATTACACAAATGCTAGTTTTGTCTATGTTGATTTCAGTTACGTTAATAGAACATTTGTTTAAAGTTATCTTGTCTTTAAGAAAGTCCTTAAAATGTTAGCACAAAAATTTGATTTATACATCATCATGCATGGAATGTTTTTTTTTCTGAAACATAGTTGGACGTTGTCTAACATTTTTAAACGTCACTACTTGTTTCAGAACGTTCAGAGAAGTAAAGTTCCCTTAATATTTTCTTTGATGGTCACACAACCAAAACAAACCTTTTTTTTTTTTTAAATGTACTTTTGAACAATCAGAAAACATTGAGAAACAACATTTTCATATCTTAATGGGAACGTTATAGCAACATGCCCTTAGAACACATTTTTGTTAGCTGGGTCATAGTCGATCAACTTAATGTAATAAAACCAGTTTAAGTTTAATTTAATAAAATTCAGACAAGAGCCAATTATATATAATGCTATCTTTCCATGCCATTTTACATAGTTTTGCTGTTATATAATTCGTTTACTGTTTAAATTTAGCTGAAAAGCTAAGTAAGCCTATAATAATGGCATCTTCCCATTATGACAACACGCAATGAATCTTTTTGTTGTTGTAGACAAGATAAAAAAAATAAAAAAAAATTAAAAAAATACAACTTAACAGCTTCTCCCATATTTCTACATTTGCAAAATTCTAAAATGCATTCATAAATTATATCCCAATTCATATTTGATGAATACAGTTGCAGAGAGTGATAAAGTGATACAAAAGTCGATTAGCTAAATCACTGTTTACCACTTGAGAGACATTGCGAGCTAACACAAATGTGTCTTGACTGGAAGCATAGCTATTTCCCCATAGTTTACACAGTGGTCTTAATCTTTAACTGGTGGTTCTGTTTTTGTGTAAGCTCATTTTACATGCTAGGTCCGTCACAGGTTTCAGAATATCCTGAGGCCACAGTCGTGTTGTATGTGTGACCTCTTTACCCTACTGGTCAAACCCAACCTCTCACCTTTAACCTGCCATGTGACCTGCTCCTGATGGATTTTTGTAGCTGCTCCTCTGAACTGTGAAATATAAACTAAACAGAAGAGAGGCGACAGGACAACACCATCCTGACACTGCAGTCTGTGAGAGCTATTTGATATGCTATAACTCTACAAGTCACTTCCACTTGGAAACTTGGAGATTGGTGTGTTTGCAATTTTCGACAAATGATTAATCACTTGGGCTTTCTTATTTAACTGATTGTCCATTTGCAAGATAGATTAGTAAAATGGGCTTCTCATTTTCTACAAACCATTTAAATAAACTCAGCCTTTGTTTTTTGAAGCAACCAACCAAGAAATCCCTCAGAATATCTTACTACTGATTGGTTTACACATACATACCACACAAGAAATCATGTTCTCTGCTCTCCACAGCATTCCAAAGAGCTTTTCCAAGATCCAAAGTGCCCCCTACAGGATACTAGTGGATTTCTATTTGCAGTCCAATACATGCAGAAGCTGTCAAACATACACAGATTTCATATTATTCATGTAAACAGATGTATCAACAACCACTTCCGAACATTGCATATTCTTCTTAGGCACATACAGGCTTTATTCATAATTCTAGTGAAACAAAAACATGTCATACACATTACGTTTGAAGATATATGATTAAAGGCACTTCATAAATAATAATTATGTAGGAAAAGCAAAAATAAAAAATTGTGAAAGAGAATCAGACTATCCTTAAAAGCTCAAGGCACTTATTGGGAGATATTCTGAGTCAAGGACACTGAACAGATGCTGAGCGTCTCAGTCAAGGTTGTTGCACTCCTACAGTTTCTCTCCATGCCAACAACAAATCATTTTCCCTGTATGTGCTGCCTATAGCTTCTAACATGGATCTTAAAACAAGAAACCGTTTAAATACCCACCTAGCACACTTGGGAAATGCCTGTAGAGATGTGCACAGCTCAACAAATTCTCTGGTGATGAAATAACGTATTTTCTGTCCTAAAGAGGAACCAAATGGGGGATGTAGCCTTGAGGGAACACTAAATAATACCATCATAATCTCGTTTTGTCTGTCTTTGAAACCAAGGATCTCTATTACACCTGGAGAAAGCTATCAGTTAGCATTCCCATTTATCTAAAAATAGATACACAGCCTTCAATCGCAACTATCCTAAGCTGTGGCATTAAATGCAGCAAACTGGGAAAAACACGAGACCACGATTTTAATAGACCTTCACAAACTAATTATAGAAAATAAAAAATACTTTTTTTGTCAAAATACACGCCAGTACTTGAAAGGCCGTCAATGGAGAAAGATGCTTTTTGCTTTCAGAGCATGTAGTTACTGCATCTACCAGCAGGGGCAAACTGGATCATGCTAACCAGGTAAACTTTGACCCCTTGGAAGAAACTACTAACGAAATAACAAGTTTGCTGTTTTATTGTGTTAACCAAGGTCAAGAGCAACAAAGCAAGTTTGCTGGATGTAAAATTTTTTTTTTTTTTTCATTTTCAAGATGGTGAAATAGATTCTTCAGGTTTATTTTACGATTAACTCAGGCCTTGGCAACTGATATCGAATTGAGCAGATGCACATATGAAACACACACACAGTTTGTGACAGTGCAGGACCTCATTCCCCTCCTCCTGCTCCCCCCTAGTAGGAGACCCACAGCTGCGCAAGCCAGGTGCTATCTATTCCAACACACTCACACACACACACACTCACACACTTCCACCCGCCAACGAACCCAGCAGGAAATGTCTAATACCAGTTTTAGAATGATGCCACTATATGCCAGCAGGAGAGGGTGCTGCACTCACTCACGTTCCCTTGTGGGTACCAGCGCCTGGAGACCTTCAGTGGAAGGTCTGATATGAACATCTTGAACACAGAAATGTTGATGTAATTTGCAGTAAAGATGCACTAAATATTTAAAAGTGGGGGTGACCCATATTGATCAATCACTGATCGTCTATGCTGGTTGTGGCCCTAATGTTCAGGGAATTTTTTACTTTTCATTTTTTTCTGGGGTGTTAAATCTCATACTATTCCGGCTGACCATTTGTATTAAATTAATGAGCTCATATTTTACCTGACACACTATGGACATATATGGTGATGTTCACATTTAGAACAGTTATATTTTAAGTAGTAAGCAGTTTAACCAGTGAACTTTGTCATTTTTACATGCCAGATTTTAACATATAAACGCACATCTAAACAGTGTCTTTCACTTTCACAAACAGATATCACATTTGGTTACATGTCAGGGTCTATATCTTTTAGCGTCATACCAAAAAAAAGTAAGGCCTTTACCTATGATTACATGTTAGCATCATATGGCTTAAGATTGCAACTTTCTCCACAATAGGCCTATTTTCTTAAACTAAACTCTAAATGTGATGGGGTTATTTTATGATAAGGTATGTGGAACTGTGTGTTATTTTAATATAATTATTATTGTAAATTAGTTTTTAATATGTTCAAATTTTTGCCTTGGCAACTAGGTAAAATGATTTTTTATTCTTTTTTTTATTTATTTATTTCAAGTAATGAAACTTGTTTCATGCTTTTAGTAATAGTTAACTATAATAACTCATGTGAAATAGGTATTTTTATGTAAAGTGTCAACCTCTTTCATCTTTAACAGCTCATCTACCTCCTGTTCTCTCTCCCACAGGTGAGACCCAGGCCAGAGAGTACACCAAAAAAGTACATCAGCTATTTCTGTCTGTGGCTTACCACACTATTGACGCTGTACCGCTCATACTTACTCACTCATCACGTAGGAGTTAAGAAAGCAGACATAAGCATGCACAAACACACAACAGCAACACATAGGAAAGGTTTGACGTTCATAACTGAACCGCAAGCAAAAAACTTTGCTGATGTGTGCTGGTGTCATATCTGCTCAAGACTTTTCAAGCTAAGGTTACAGGTGTAGGCTACAACACGAGTCAATCGGACATGATGGATCACATGGTCGGAAGAGTCGTTGCCCAGGAAATTATGTTTCGTCGGAATGGAAACTTTAGTGCGGCCCACCACAACAGAGACACCCTGCGAGTATGTGTAAACAGCATGATGCCTTCTCAAAACCTCACATTGAGTGCGGTCACACACTCACCTCTAAGTTTTCCATCCACAAGATGTCAGACCAGTATTTTGTCACCGGATGTTTTTCAAGGTCAGGGCTTGAAAAAAAATTATTCCTTGCCTCTGATCTGTCTCTCTTTCCATCATCTCGCTGTGCACCTGCAGACCTGGAGCCTGTCCAGCAGAGCCGTGTGGCCTTCTGGGTACTGCAATTAGCGATTGTGGTTTTAATGTTGCCTTTTTTCGATTTTAGTCAGCTTTAGGGTTTGATGAATGTATTAAGAGGCTTCATTCATAATGATCTGGTATTGTGATTGATGTAGTTTCTACTTTTAAAAAATGGTTAAAATATATGAGATAATGTTTAAAGGTGAACCCAGAATCAGGGTTTTATGACTGCCATGTTAACCGGTGCACCAGCCTGAATTTGAAGTAGCATAATAGCATCTTAATACGTATATAGTGACACCTAGTGGTATGGATGTATATGTAAGTCCTTACACAGTGTCATCGCAATACTCTATTTAAAGTCAGCTATGATTCATTTATTTGGTGAGCAAAAGTGTCATTAGTCATGTGATCTCAACATTGTGGCCTACATGAGATGGCACGATCAATGTAAAATATAACAGCTTTTATTAAGCTACTAAATGTCTTTATTTCATATAAATGTAAATTATTAACAACATATTTTAGAAAGAAATTTCTCAATAATATTATTATTCTTTGTAAAAGTAAATAATTACTGAATGCACCTTTAAATTCCTATACTGTAAGAAAATTGTTCTGATGACATGAACACAATTTCTTTTTAGTAAAATGGCCTTTAAGGGACAAACACTTACTCCGCTTTCACAGACAAGGCTTAAGACCCAGACTAAAATGCATGTTTGAGCTGTTTTAACTGAAAGCAACTTGGACTAGTATATCTTAAAATGTCAGTGCCATTGTTTTGTCTCAAGATGCACATCAGTAATGTTTTCTTTCAAGGCAATTTATAAAAGATACTTAAATGCCCTAATTGAACTAAGGCCTAATCCTGGCTTAGACTAAGGCCTGTCTGTGAAACCGTGCCTTAGACTTTTGTTAAAGACTAAATTTAAAAATGTACACTTACTAGCTCTTTGTTGAACACACACACGCGCACTCAAGCAGGGAGAGTGGGTGTCTGGGAGCAGCTGCATGGGAGAGATGTCGAATGTGGTTTCCTCCCAAAGAACCGATCCTCCCTGCCTCTTATCAGTCAAACAGAGAGGTGATCATTCTGTAAAAGTAACCAGGTTAGTAACATTCATCAGTGAGATCTCTGCCTGAGAAATAAACACAGCTGAGCTTCCATAGGAGAGCTCCTAAAGAAATAGAGAGAGAGAGAGAGAGAGAGAGAGAGAGAGAGAGAGAGAGAGAGAGAGAGAGAGAGAGAGAGAGAGAGAGAGAGAGAGAGAGAGAGAGAGAGAGAGAGAGAGAGAGAGAGAGAGAGAGAGAGAGAGAGAGAGAGAGAGAGAGAGAGAGAGAGAGAGAGAGATCATTTATCATTATATATCACATTATCCTCCAGTTTCACAGACAAGGTTTAAGCCCAGACTAAAATGCATGTTTGAGCTGTTTCAGCTGAAAGCAACTTGCACTGACATATCTTAAAATATGTAAGTGCCATTGTTTTGTCTCAAGATACACACCAGTTATTTTTTTGTTTTTCTAAGGCATGTTTATGAAAGCTACTTAAATGTCCTAATTGAACTAAGGCTTAATCTAAGCCCTGTGTGTGAAACCGGGCCTATATATTATATCAGCAAAAACACGAGAACCAGACAAGTCCTCTGCACAGACCTTTTGGCCAGCTTCAACTCCTCCTACCTTCAAATTCTGGTGTGATGTATCCAATCTTCAAGCAGGAGGACTGGATGAAATGTTCTGAAAGATAAATCCACAATCTGACTTGTGATGCAGTTAAACCATGTAAATAAGCACCATGTTCGTTCATCTGATTTCTCCCAAGTATTTTTATTTTCTCCATTTCTGTCACCTGATTGAGTTTGGGCTCCTTGCCACTGTCGCCTCTGGCTTGCTTGGGGACACTTAAAATTCAGCAAATTATTGATTTTACTGCACTGACATAATTGGATGAGAACTGAACTGAGCTGGACGATGACATCACCTTGACATAATTTTACGTGAAATATAATTAACATTCAGTTCAGATATATATATATATATATATATATATATATATATATATATATATATATATATATATATATATATATATATATATATATATCTTTCATTCAAACCATATATGACTGCTGTTGTAATAGAAATTGCAACGGTTGTGTAAGGGTCATGGCTGGGTTTTCCCTGCAAGCATCAGATGACACAATAAGGAAGGTCCCTCATCAGGCTCATTCATTTCCAAATACTCATCATTCACAAATTTCTACGCATCCCCAGCAAATGTTGGTTTTTAAATATTTTGACTAATCTGATAATGCTTTGAGCATGCCTTCTGACTTAAAAGAGTGTAGAACTGGTAGCTTGTTTATCATATTTTACTATGTAAAATATGTTATAAATAAATAAATTCCCAGCAAATAATAGCAGAAAAAACTCCACATATTCCATTGCCTAGTTCTTCAGTGACCTATCAAGTGTATTACAGATGAAACCATAGATGCTTGCGATTCTTTGCATGTAATTGCTAGTGTGTGTGTGTGTATGTTTTAATTGAGTACATACAGAATGAAGATGAGGCACTTAAAAATAAGCCTCTAATGTTTAATCTTAATTTTTATAGTTTTAACATTTCAAGTTGTATAAATTAACATTATTAATGTACAATAAATGAACATGAATTAACAACAAACTAAAGTCTATTTGTAAACTAACATTATAAGTACTGTAAAATTTAGTTAGTTTATGATAAAGGCATAATGTTAACAAATTGAACCTTTTGGTAAAGTGTTAACAATGACTGATTGTCTCTGTCAGAAATGAAATTGCTATTATTGTAGTGTGTGAGAACTAGATATAGAGATTAAGTCAGTATGTGACACTGTTGCATGATTGTGGGTTTAATGAAAATAATCATTTGGGGACTAATATTTGGAAAAACAATGATTCATGGATAAAGATTAGCATTTAGGGATGGGTTAATCTAAAGTAATTATAGTTAGGTTTACGTAAAAAAAACCCTACATGCTCATTAACTCTGTGTGTGTTTGTGAGTGTGTGTGTGTGTGTGTGTGCATAGAGGTGGCACGGTGCAGAGCAAAAGCAAATGGAAATGAGTCACTGCGGGGCAAAGCAAGATGCTGTTTTGGAGAAATACACTTTCTGCACCCGTCCTCAACCTGTCCTTCGCACAGAAACCCACACACCCATACATGTACACTTACAGATACAAACACATTTGTCTGTCCCACGCAGTTGAAAGCTACAGTGATGTTCGCCCACGCAGTATTGCATTCTGCGCTCTGCGGCCTGCTGCAGTGAGTGTGTGTGCAGTGAAAGAGCCCTGTTTAACCGCAGTAAAAACAACATCACTTCTTTGTGCTGATATTAACATCTTGATACCTTTTACAGGGCTAGAGCAGATCGCACAACAACAGGATGCCCAGGTTTGAGATCTGCTGAAAAACAATCTGCTTTTCAGCTCGAACACAACACAAAAACGACACCTATACAGATCGGCACATACCTGAACATTCACAGGGTTTCATATAAGCCCCACCCACAGGAAAGACAAATCACTAATGAGATCTATCGCAAGTGTTTTTCCTAGTAACAATGAGATAGGCAGAGCAAATTACTTACATTTCTTGCTTTTTCTCCTGAGAAGACGACATCAATCTCACATTTGTCTCTTCTGGAAATTAGAAAAGATCAATAAGAAACTCAATTAGGATCACAAGTTAAAATATGTTCAAAATAAGGTTAATAAAGATGTATTGAACAACAGCAGGGTGGTGCTATTCAGAACAAGAATGGCTTTTATTTTAATGTAAGAAAGCAGAATTACAATGAATTGAAATTAATATAACTGTAATTTCTAACTAAAGTCTGACAAGACAAACCTTGACAACAGCTTTGAAGGTTTAGGCCTATAGGGCTTTCACCATATTGATAAATGAACTTCCTCTTCCTGTCCAGTTCAACTTCCTGTCAGGTGTGGCCAATTGAATTCAAATGGGGTTATGCGCAACAAACTTCTGTATTTTGTAAAAAAAGAAAAAGAAAAAAGGGTCACTTCACTTCTGATACAGGTCTATTAAATGTGCTTTGTTAAATATTGAGCCATTTTACTCAAGATACCTTCAAAGGAGCGAGCACAGATGAGCATAAACAATGTCCATCGCATATGCAGATTGATTCCTAAAAAGTTTTCCTTAAAAGTACATATTGTACTGCCGATAACGTTAAGACTTTCTCTGACAAGCGGATGCAATGAGATCTGTTTTCCTGTTTGTTTGTTCATGTGACGTTCAGCTTAAAGCCTATTCACACTCGCGAATTGAAAGGGAGCCACTCATGAAAGAAATACAATAGGCCTACACTTCTATTAAAGGGACATTTTCATTTTGGAAGAAACATCTAAGACAAAGTTCATACTCAAGTGAAAGTGAATGAGCGTTTTAACTTCTGATTGAACATCTTTCTCTGGAAGGATCTGACAGTTTGAACATGTAGGCTTTACATGAATCAGTCATCAGAACAGTGGATGGGGTTTCTGCCAAAGGATATTACACCATCACTGAATAAACATGTTGAATTCATTTTTGTTTTCAGTTTTCAGCAATAAAACTTTCAGTGGTTCTCAACCTTTTTGACTCCAAGGCCCCCCCATTGTCCACAAAAATATTCAAAGGCCCCAATACTTTTCCAAGTATTTAAAAAAATGTCCTCACAATTTATACCTGATAAAAATTGTAATTTTATCAGGTATTTTATTTTACATGACAAGATACATTATTAAGATTTGATTAATTTACATGACTTTTCCAAGTCTAGAACTCACACTTTATAATAATTCTTTAAAGAAAAAACATGATGAAGAGGTGACTTATTTTAGCTCATTTAATTCTTGTTTTTCTGTATTTTAAAGTCATCTTGAAGCCCTCTGGTTGAGAATCATGGGTCTAAGCAGTTAAAAAATTCTCTTGTGAAAAAAAAAAGAGCGTTACTGCAACTCAGGAAAGAAGATAAAGGTTAAACTCTGCTCCTTTCAGAAGTCAGCTGAAAAGTCCAGAACTGAGTTTGATCTAAGATCTGAAGAGTTTGCTGATGTTCTAATGAGATTAAGTTTGTCGACGTGAACCAGAAAACACTGATATCTATCACTCTCACATTTCTTCTTCCTGTTTCCTCATCAGTTGATGGGTTGATAGCAGTGGACGAAGCGTTTCATTGACCCAAATGAGCTACAAAAAGCTTTCTATGTGCTTGCATGTGGCCTTTCTCAGGATACCCAGGGGTCTGATGGGGATGTGAACTATAGACTCAAAGGTGCGTCTGTGCGTAAGCGAGCGGGCGTCTGTGCGTGAGGGTCAAAGTAGGCTATAATTGTGTGTTCGCAGCTGTATGCGAGTGTGTGAGAAACGGCCACAGCTGAGAAACCTTCTAATGGAGCAATCACGCCTGGTCGCGAGAGCGCGTATGTGTGTGTGTTGAGGGCACACTGCTGTCTCTGTGCTGCCCAGTAAGCTTCACTGTTCTCCGGGCAGCACATCTGCGAGATGTGGGCGGTGTGGAGCACCGGTGTCTCTCCCTCTCTCACATTCTCTCTGCCTTTATTTTTTTTCTTCTGTTCTACACATCTTCCCTTATAGGGATTTCTGACCTTTGCCCCTGTAGTAACAGCACCACCCACCCTCTCTCTCTCACACACACACACACACACACACACACACACACACACACACACACACACACACACACTCACTCTCTAGGGGTGGGAGGGGAATATCAAAGTGTGTCATCGTGTCCGGTCGCAAAACACACGTGCATGTGACTGGCTGGTGGCCTCATCACTGAGTGACTCTCCACTGCACCTGTGTGTGTGAGAGAGAGACCCAAGACAGGAAACACAGAAATAACTGCCGAGTGTCTTCATCCTGTGCTGAAGTGTGTGTGTAAGTGAGAGGGAGGAGTCAGACACTTGCACCTGGACAGTTTGGCTCTGTCACACTCACTGCCTTCATACTGTTGCACAAAGTCACCAATATGATCAGAGACAGAGGGAGGAATAATACAGACACAGAGAAGAGAAACAGTAGCTGATCTTTTGTAAGCAAGGTCCAAAATTAACCT